>NC_139021.1:99268153-99868153 GCF_964662115.1 Mustela nivalis
AAAAGAACTTTTTAAAAAAAGTCACTATGTACTGATAGTTTGCAGACAGGGCACATTTCTGCAACAGATGAAGAGAGGTATTTCATTCTTGGAAAACTCCCATAAATCAGGGCAAAATAAAAATTGTATCACTCAGGGTCAGTCTACAAAAAAACTGAGCTGTTTTTCCTTTGGAAAATTAGTCTACCAGGTCAGTTCTTCCGTAAAGCACTGTACACCAAGTGAAATGGAAGTTAGTTTTGCAAGCTTGCCTAAAAGGCTCTAAACATGTGTAATTTTGTCTGCAGCAAAATAGGGTAAGAAGATCAACAAGAGACCCAGCCTTTCCCAGGAGGTAGCATCTAAAGCCCCAAAAAGAAAAATGCTTTTTATGGTTAATTGGTCTGTGGAGGACCCTTGCCTTTGAGTAATACTGCCAGATTCAGGAAAGAAAAATATGGAATGCATAGTGAAATTTGGATTTTTAGAGCAACAGCTAGTCATATTTTAATATAAATATTGGACATGTATGGGACATACTTATACTAAAAAATGATTGGCTATCGATCTAAAATTCATATTTCACAAAATTCATCCTGAATTTTAGCTGACAAACCTATTGGGGGGTTAATAGTGCAAATTAAATCTCGGTGACAGGGCTTCATGACCGTCCTCCATTCCCACAAGGGCCGTGGTCAGGATTTTGATTTCATTCAGAGCATCTGTAATTGGTGGGCAGGAGGAGGACAGAACCAGCACAAGCTGAATGCTTATGAGGGAAAAATGTTTGGACACCCCCCCCCCCAATTTTTTTCTCTTTGGGCAGGGTTCAGAATTTCAGTGTTTTGATCTACCATCTCAGTAATCATCTGGAATGGGTCTGTGTAGATTATTAGTTTGTTTTTGGATATTTATTGTTACTGGTGGGCCTTCATTCACTTGATATTTTTCAGTATTTGCAGGTCTGTTTTGTTTTCTGAGAAACCCTTCAGGAATGTTCCAGAGGAGACTGATCTTTGATGTTATCCTTTGATCTGTAAAGGGCATAGCATCCACTTTGCAGCTACCTAATACATACCATTCTAACTCCTTTGATCTGCCTGCAGTCAAACAAAACAGTAATACAGATCTCTTCTTGAATGGTTCATCACCACTGTTTAAAAAGTGTGAATTTAGAACAAAAGTGAAAACCATGGCATTTGTTTTGTATTGTGTTTTCTCATTTATTAGAACTGTGCTAGTTTTTAATTAGCAATAATCGCGCCTCGGATTAGCCTCATTGGCTACGATACTGCCACTGCGCAAAGCTAGTTTTTAAACTTATGTACTCAAACTGTTTCATTTATTTTTTGTACAGTGCTCACCACAGTAACTGTAGTCCCCATCTGTCAACGTACAGTATTACTACGGTAGTGTTGACTATATTCCCTGTACTGTAGTCTTCGTTCCATGACCTTTTTTTTTTTTTAAGATTTATTTATTTGGTGGGGGGCAGAGGGAGAGAGAATCCTTAAGCAGGCTCCCTGCTGAGCACAGGGCCCGAGGCTCGATCCCCAGGAGCCTGAGATCATGACCTGAGCCAAAATCAAGAGTCAACTGCCTAACCGACCGAGCCACCCAGGCACTGCCCCACCCCCATGACCTATTTTTAACTGGAAGTTTGTACCTCTTAATCCCCTTTACCTGTTATGCTTATCCCTACCTGCCTTCCCACTTTGGTAACCATCAGTTTGTTCTCTGGATTTAGGACTGTGTTCCTCCTTTGCTTGTTTGTTCATTTGTTTTTTAGATTCTGCATGTAGGTGAAATCATACGGTATTTGTCTTTCTCTGACATATTTCACTTTTCATAATACCCTCTAGGATATTGTTGTGAACATGTAGTGCATTCCTATTGTGGATGGCAAGAATCCTTTTTTTTCTGAGTAATTGTTCCATTGTATATTTGTATGTCTGTATCTCATCTTTATCCATTCATCTATGGATGGACACTTAGGTTGCATCTGTATCTTGGCTGTTTTAAATAATACTGCAATAAACATAGGGATGCATATATGTTTTTGAATTAGTGTTTTTATTTTCTTTAGTTAAATACCCAACACTGGAATTGCTGGACTGTATGCTAGTTCTACTTTTAATTTCTTAAGGAACCTCCTTACTGCTTCCAATAATGGCTGCAACACTTTACATACCCACCAACAGTGCACAAAGGTTCTCTTTTCCCCACATCCTTGCTAACACTTACCGGTTGTCTTTTTGATAGTAGCTATTCTGACTGGTACCTTATTATTATTATTTTTTTTTTGTATGTATGTGTATGAATGTATTTTTAAAGATTTCATTTTATTTATTAGATATGAGCAGGGGGAGGTGCAGAGGGAGAGCAAGAAGCCGGCTCCCCACTGAGCAGGGAGTTGGATGCAGGGCTTCATCCCAGGACTCGATCCTAGGACCCTGAGATCATGACTGAGCTGAAGGGAGATGCTTAACTGACTGAGCCACCCAGGTGCCCCTTGTTTTAATTTTTTTTAATTTTTAATTTTTTTAAAGGATTTTATTTATTTATTTGACAGACAGAGATCACAAGTAGATGGAGAAGCAGGCTCCCTGCGGAGCAGAGAGCCCGATGCAGGACTCGATCCCAGGACCCTGGGATTATGACCTGAGCTGAAGGCAGAGGCTTTAACCCACTGAGCCACCCAGTATTTTTTTTTTTTTTTAAGATTTTAATTTTTAAGTAATCTCTTAGCCCAATGTGGGACTTGGAACTTACAGCCCTGAGATTGTGACCTGAGCTGAAAGCAAGAGTCAGACACTCAACAGACTGTACCACCCAGATGCCCCTAAGATTTTAATCCCTACACCCAGTGTGGGGCTCGAACTCTCAACCCCGAGATCAAGAGTTGCATGTTCCACCACTGGAACTGGTCAGGTGCCCTGCATTTTTGTTTTGTTGATGGGCTTCTTCCTGTGCAAAAACTTCTTAGTTTGGTGTAGTCCCCATAGTTTATTTTTGTTTCCCTTGCCTCAGGAGACATATCCAGACATATCCATTATTTTTGTACATGGTCTAAGAAGGTGATCCACTCTCACTCTTGCGTGTAGCTATCCAGTTTTCTTGACATCACTTGTGAAGACTGCTACTGCCCCATGGTATATTCTTGTCTCCTTTGTCATTGATTGATCTTCGGGGTTTCTTTCTCCCCCTGGGCTCTCTGTTCTGTTCCATTGATTTATCTGTCTGTTTTGTGCCAATATCTTATTGTCTTGATTAGTTCAGCTTGGTGTAGTATAGCTTGAAATTTGGGATTGTGGTATCTCCAGCTTTGTCCTCCTTTCTCAAGATTTCTTTGGCTATTCTGGGTCTTCTGTGATTCCATATGAATTTTAAGATTATTTGTTCTAGTTCTGTGTAAAATGCTCTTGGTACTTCGATAACGATTGCATTAAATCTGTCAGTTGCTTTGCATAGTAAAATGGGCATTTTGATGTATTCTTCCCATTCATGAGCATGGAGTATCTTTCCATTTGTTTGTGTTCTTTTCAGTCTCTTTCATCACTGTCTTACAGTTTTCAGATTAGGTCTTTCACTCCTCGGTTAAATTTATTCCTAGGTATTTTAGTCTGTTTGATGCTATTGTATGTGGGATTGTTTTCTTGACTTCTCATTCTGCTACTTCATTATTAGTGTATAGAGATGAAATATATTTCTGTATGTTAACTTTTTATCCTGAAGCTTTACTGAATTCATTTATTCTGATAGTTTTTTTGGTGCACTCTTTAGGGTTTTCTCTACATAGTATCATGTCATCTGCAAATAGTGACAGTTTTACCTCTTTTTTTTCTTTTAAAAGATTTATTTGACAGAGACAGAGACAGAAAGAGTGGGAACACAAGCAGGTAGAGAAGGAGAGGGAGATGCAGTCTCCCCACTGAGCAGGGAGCCCAACGTGGGGCTGGATTCCAGGACCCTGGGATCATGACCTGAGCTGAAGGCCGACACTTCAACAACTGAGCCACCCAGGCATCCCACAGTTCTACTTTCTTACCAACTTGGATGCCTTTTTTTTTTCATCTTGCCTGATTACTGCCTCTAGGATTATTTTTTTTTTAAAGATTTTATTTATTTATTTGTCATAGAGAGAGAAGCGAGAGCAAGCACAGGCAGACAGAGTGGCAGGCAGAGGCAGAGGGAGAAGCAGGCTCCCCGCCAAGCAAGGAGCCCGATGTGGGACTTGATCCCAGGACGCTGGGATCATGACCTGAGCCGAAGGCAGCCGCTTAACCAACTGAGCCACCCAGGCGTCCCAGGATTATTTTTTCATTTAAGTCATACGATATTTGAAAAACAGATCTTCCAAAAAATTTTAAAAAGGAAGAAAAGTAGATTTTCCCCATTCTGTTTCTATACCCTCCCCATTTTATTCCTTTAAGGCAAACCAGTACTATTTCATAAATTTCATACTTTCCTTTCACCAGAATTACAAATTTCACTAGTTCTTTTTAAATTTTTTGTTTTGTTTTTATTTTATTTTAAGATTTTACTTATTTGTCAGAGAGAGAGCACAAGCAGGGGGACTGGTGCGCAGGGAGAAGCAGGCTCTCTGCTGAGCAAGGAGCCTGATGTGGAACTGTCTTTTTTACTTAAAGATTTATTTATTTGAGAGAGTGCATGCATGTGAGCCCAGGGATGGGCGGTGGGGGTGGGGTGGGGGAGAATCGTAGGCAAACTCCCCACTGAGTGTGAAGCCTGATGCGGAGCTCAGTCTCAGGACCCTGAGATCATGACCTGAGTCGAAATCAAGAGTCAGAAGGTCAACCAACAGAGACACTCAGGCGCCCCACAAATTTCATTAGTTCTTAAATTAAGACCTATTTCATAAATGTGAGATTCTAGGAACAGTTGCTCACATGCAGAACCTAGTTGTTTGTACACATTTAGATCAGTATATAAACTGTTCTCAATTGTCTGGAATTCAGTGCTTGACAACACCTCGGGCTCTAATTCAGCCTTGTATATGTAAGATGTTTATCATTAATAGCACTTATTTTCCAGTGAACACAGGATCTACTTGTGTTCTGTCCTTAGAGAAAATTAAAGGAGATATCTAAAAGTGATCTCGTAACATACTTCAGGAAAAACAACATAATGTCTTATTTAAACATTTGTTTAAACCATAACATTTTATTTCAAATGTTGTAGTTTTATAAATGTTTTATTGTCAGTGATACTGTTTCTGCTGTGCTGCTTTCTTTATTTTCATCAGTATTTCCACATATTTCCACAGAGGATCCTGTTGGATGCCTCGGGGTAGGACAAAAGTACCACCCATTTCACCAGTCTGCTCAACCTGCACAGTTCAGCTACATTTCTATTTCTTTGTTGAATACACTCGAGACCCAGGGTTCTTTTTGTGCTTCACATTCTTGCAGGAGGCATAAAACAGTCTTTTTTTTTTTTTTTTAACTTACATATTTAAGTAATCTCTCCACCCGACCTAACACTTGAATTCCTCTAAGATGGGTCAGCCTCTCTTCTTCCCACTAGTCTTCATTCATAGTCTAGCAGGAGTTTCTTTATATGGTGTCTGTTTTCCAAGAGGGTGGAAATGGGGACTGTGAGGACTCTCTCTGTTGGTACAAGCAGGTCACTGGGTGAGCCTAGATTCAAGAGTGGGGGAAATAGGTATTACCTAGTAATGGGATAAGTGGCAAAATCATATCACCAAAGGGCACGTGGGCTGGGAGTCATCTGTGGATGTAACCCACACAGTTCACCAGCTGTCAGTTACTCACATCTCTTCCCCACACAAAGTTTGCTCCTCTCACCTCCAAGAGTCCTAGCCCCTTTCGGTACTGGCTCGACATCCAGGGTGTTGCCATTGAAATTAGTTCCAGGTACCAATGAGGCTCCTTGTATGCGTTTTCTGGTGCATGTGCTCAGGAGGGGCTCCATCTGGATCCGAGAGGTAGAAAGTTCTTGGCCTTCCTCACACCCAATGCACGGTGATGAGAGGGAAGGAGTAATTGCAGTTACTGGTTCCAGGAGAAGCATTTCTTCCAGATTGTCTAATTTGTTGGCATATAATTGCTCATAATATGTTCTTTTTTTTTTAGTTTTCATTTATTTATTTTTTTTAAAAGATTTTATTTATTTATTTGACAGAGAGAAATCACAAGTAGATAGAGAAGCAGGCAGAGAGAGAGAGAGGGAAGCAGGCTCCCTGCTGAGCAGAGAGCCCGATGCGGGACTCGATCCCAGGACCCTGAGATCATGACCTGAGCCGAAGGCAGCGGCTTAAACCACTGAGCCACCCAGGCGCCCCAATAATATGTTCCTATAATTGTGTTTGTTTGGTGTTGGTTGTGATCTCTCCTCTTTCATTCATAATTTTATTTATTTGGGTCCTGTCTCTTTTCTTTTTGGCAAGTCTGGCCAGGGGTTTATTACTCTTTCAAAGAACCAGCTCCTAGTTTCATTGATCAGTTCTACTGTTCCTTTGGTTCCTATCTCATTGACTTCTGCTCTAATTTTATTATTTCTCTTCTCCTGCTAGTTTTAGATTATATTTACTGCTCTTTCTCCAGCTTCTTTAGGTGTAAGGTTAGGTTGTGTATTTGAGACCTTTCTTGTTTCTTGAGAAAGGCTTGTATTGCTATATATTTCCCTTTTAGGACCACCTTTGTGGCATCCCCAAAATTTTGAACAGCTGTGTTTTCATTTTAATTCGTTCCCATGAATTTTTAAAATTCTTCTTTAATTTCATGGTTAACCCATCCATTCTTTAGTAGAATGCTCTTTAGCCTCCATGTATTTGAGTTCTTTCCAAATTTCCTCTAGTGATTGAGTTCCAATTTCAAAGCATTATGGTCTGAAAATATGCAGAGAATGATCCCAATCTTTTGGTATTGGTTGAGATCTGATTTGTGACCCAGGATGTGATCTGTTCTGGAGAATGTTCTGTGTGCACTCAAGAAGATGTGTCTTCTGCTGCTTTGGGATGGAATGTTCTGAATATATCTGTGATGTTCATCTGGTCCAGTGTGTCATTCAAGTCCGCTATTTCTTTGCTGATTTTCTGCTTAGATGATCTGTCCATTTCAGTGCAGGGTGGGGGTTTAAAGTCCCCTGATATTATTGTATTATTGTCAAAGTGTTTCTTTGATTTGTTTTTAATTGGCTTATATTTTTTGCTGCTCCCATGTTAGGGGCATAAATATTTGTAATTGTTAGATCTTCTTGTTGGATAGACCCTTTAATTATGATACAGTGTCCTTTCTTAACTCCTATTAAAGTCTTTGGTTTAAAATCTAATTCATCTGATGTAAAGATTGCCACCTCAGCTTTCTTTTGATGTCCATAAGCATGATAAATAGTTTTCTACCCCCTCCAACCTGGGGGTGTCTTTGGGTCTAAAATGAGTCTCTTCCAGACAGCATATTGATGTATCTTGCTTTTTTATCCATTCTGATACCCTGTGTCTTTTGGGGGCATTTAGCCCATTTATATTCAGAGTAACTACTGAGAGATAATGAATTTAGTGCCATTTGTATTGCCTGTAAGGGACTGTTGCTGTATATTGTGTCAGTTCCTTTGTGGTCTGTGTTACTTTCGGGCTCCCTCTTTGCTTAGAGGATCCCTTTTAATATTTCTTGTAGGGCTGGTTTGGTGATCACAAATTCTTTTAGTTTCTGTTTGTCCTGGAAGCTTTTTATCACTCCTTCCATTCTGAATGCTATATTTCTCAGATATAGTGAATATAATTATATTCAGCGCATCAGATGTTTTATTTTGAGTAGATGCTTATTTAAAAAGTTGACTTTTAAAGTTTTTTTTTGTTGTTGTTGTTTTTTGCCCTGTCATCCCATTTATTAAAGAAACGGTAAGAAAAGATACAAGCAGGAAAAACACCAACCATCCTTTCACCTCAGGCTGAACGAAGCACAGTGATTTCTCCCCTTTCTCCCCCCACCCCCCCACCCCAATTCCCATCCATATCAGTTTAAATTTTGAGGTTCTTTGATCAGAGTACTAGTGGAGAGGAGTTAGAGGAGCGGTGGAGCCTTGATTCTGGCCTCCTCTAAGTCCCAGGAGAAGGAAGTTGCAGGCCCAGTCAATCAAGCAGACATTGTATTTGGTGGGTCTTTAATGTGGTTGCCCACCTCCCTGTTCTGTGTTCAAGCCCCCAGGGAAAGGTGTGGCAGTAGAAGATGACCAGGTCCAAGCTGCCCAGGTCAGAACTGCTGAAGCATGGTCCGTTCACCAATGCAACATTTCTAGAGAGCAGTGAGCTGATTCTCCAGTGGTGAGCAGGGGACTACATATGAACTGGGACCTGCAGGCCAATGTATCCCTGAGGAAAAGTCCACGTGAACAATTCAAGAAACTAGTTAAGAAACAAGGGGCAGAAAGCTGTGGGACAAATGCACAGCAGGCTTCTGGAGGGCTGGAGATCCTTTCTCTAAAGGTCAGGATCATTCCCACCTGTAGTAGTCCATCTCCCACATAGAACATTTCACCTTCAGTCAAGAAAGCAGAGGAAAAAGATGGCTCATCCGAACTTGAGCCCCAGTTATGTACTTCAGACGGTAGCTCCACATCTACCCTTTCACTTATAACACAGCCCCTGCCCAGAAACATGGTGCTTGAACTTTTAAAGTTTTTATTTCAATATCAGTTACTTAACATACAGTATAATATTAGTTTCAGGTGTACAATAAAGTGATTCACACTTCTGTACAATACATGGTGCTCATCACAAATGCTGTTCTTAATCCCCCTCACCTATTTAACCCATTCTCCCACGGCAATCAGACAACAAAAAGAACTAAAAGGCATCCAAACTATCAAGGAAGAAGTAAAACTTCCACTATGTGCAGGTAACAGGATATTCTATATAGAAAACCTGAAAGACTCCACTAAAAAATTGGTAGAAAGGATACATGAATTCAGTGAAGCGACAGGATACAAAAGCAATGTGCAGAAAACTTGCAATTTTATTACTAGCAATGAAGTAGCAGAAAGAGAAATTAATTACAATTAATAATTGTAAATCCTATTTACAATTGTTTCCAAAACCGTAAGGTATCTAGGAATAAAACTAGCCTAAGAGGTGAACAACCTGTATTCTGAAAACTGTAAAACACTGGTGGAAAAAAGAAAATTGAAGATAACCTAAAGAAATGTGAAGACATTTCATGCTCATGGATTGGAAGAATAAACATTATAAAATGTCTATACTACCCAAAGCAGTCTACACATAATTTAATGAAATCCCTATCAAAATACCAACCACATTTTTTACAGAACTAGAATAAATAGTCCTAAAATTTGTGTGGAACCACGAAAGACCCTGAAAACCCGAAGCACCCTTGATAAAGAAAAGCAGGGGGCGCCTGGGTGGCTCAGTTGGTTAAGCAGCTGCCTTAGGCTCGGGTCATGGTTCCGGGGTCCTGGGATGGAGCTCTGAGTCAGGCTCCCTGCTCAGTGGAGAGCCTGCTTCTCTCTTTCCTTCTGCCTGCCGCTCTGCTTACTTGTGCTCTCTATCAATTAAATAAATAAAATCTTTAAAAAAAAATGAAAATAAAAAGAAAAGCAAAACTGGAGGCATCACAATTCCAGATTTCAAGTTATATTACAAAGGTGTAATGATCCAAACATTATGATATTGGCACAAAAATAGACACGTAGATCAAAAGAGCAGAAAAGGGAACCTAGAAATAAACCCACAAGTATATGGTCAATTAATATTCAACAAAGCAGGAAAGAATATCCAATGGAAAAAAGACAGTCTCTTGTTAAATGGTGATGGAAGATTTGGACAGCCACATATAGAAGACAGGCCCAGCCAGCCACGCCAAGATTGGAAGCCACCTTAGCCCAGGTGCCGGTCATCTGACTGGAGCCATCTTGGATCGTGAAAGGCTCCACTGACTCTCCGCTGAGTGCAGTCACCCAGATCATGTCACCTGACAGCATGAGAAACAAGGATCGCTCAGCAGAGCCAAGCCTGCCCCAGTGAATTACAAGAAATAGCAGACCACTGTTTTAAGCCACTATGCTTTGGGGCAGTTGTTTTTTTTTTTTTAAGATTTTATCTATTTATTTGATAGACAGAGATCACAAATAGGCAGAGGCAGGCAGGGGGGTGGCGGGGGGAAGCAGATCCCAATGCGGGGCTCAATCCCAGGACCCTGAGATCATGACCTGAGCCAAAGGCAGAGGCTTAACCCACTGAGCCACCCAGGTGCCCCACTTTGGGGTAGTTTTTATGTGGCAGTAGAGAACAGCTTTGCCTGAGGTTGCATGTGAACTTTATCTTACATATGTTAATAACTGTAGTTTTTCTTAGCAAAACCATGCATCATTCGTAGGGTGAAATTGTTATGTCATGACATCACTGATGTTAGACGCCATAGGAGCCCAGCTGGACATGCTTGGCAGCCAGTGCTTGAGTGTAGAAACTGTGGCTTCTGGGATATCCCAGTATATTTTGGAAGATGTCAGCTTATGTTGACCAGTGTATTAGATACGGTACTGTATAGAAAAGAACTGCTGTGCTGATCTGTGTATCTGTGTAGAAAGGCTTGTGCCAGGCAGTGTAGTGATGGCTTATATATTATGGTTTATTTAGTCCTTATAAATAACCTCATTTGACAGGGCTTTATAGATGAGGAGACTCAGGCTGAGAACATATAATCACCTCCCTGAGGTCATAGAGCCAGTAGGTAATGGAGCCCAGAAGGATCCCAGGTTGGCCCAACTCCAGAGCAGCAGCGTCCCCATCCTGCTTCTGCCTCCCATCTTAGGAACTTAGCTGTCGGGGTGCTTGGCCTACACAGTCGGAAGAGCGTGTGACTCTTGATCTTGGGGTCATAAGTTTGAGACCCACATTGGATGTAGAGATCACTTAAATAAAAATAAAACTTAAAAAAAAAGGGATGATATATGTTCATTAGGAATTTAACTTAGGGAATGTGTTTAATTTGCCAAAATAAAGCATTGATTTGTATCTATAAGTCCAGACAGAGATGTGGGAAAGGACAATGCACCAGTAGTCAGAAATCCAAGGTTTTTGGTTGTGGCTATGATACCTCTAACAGTGGACCCCAGGTTCCCCAGCTGAAACGGGGCTGGATTAGATGAGAGTTTCTTAAGGTGGGACAGGAGGCCCACCGACGTCAGAATGTCCTGGAGCATTGTTCTAAACAGGCAGATTCCTAGGATCCAGTAAGATTTTCAGATGACTTTCTGCTTTTTAGGTTATGTTTAAGAAGTCCTAGCCTAGGGGATTTCTCAAGTCTATCACTTTGAACTCTTAAAAAATCATGCTAGCTGTATTTGATCTCTTTAGCTGAGTAACATAGCTGTGCTTCTTAAAACAGCACCTTTCTTTCTTTCTTTCTTTTTTTTTAAAGATTTTATTTAGGGGCGCCTGGATGGCTCAGTAGGTTAAGCGTCCACCTTCAGCTCAGGTCATGATCTCAGGGTCTTGGGATCGAGTCCTGCATCAGGCTCCCTGTTCAAGGAGGAGTCTGTTTCTTCCTGTCCTTCTGCCCCTCTCCCTGCCTGTGCTCTCTCTCTCTCTTTCTCAAATAAATAAATAAAATATTTAAAGAATATTTTATCTGAGAGCAGGGAAGCATGCCCAAGCGGGGGAGGAAAGGCAGAAGGGGAGGGGTACAGGGAGAGGACAGAGGGAGATGGAGAAGCAGGCTCCCCGCTGAGCAGGCCCCCCCCCCCGATATGGGGCTCCATCCCGGGACCCTGGGATCATGACCTGAGCCCAAGGCAGACGCTTAATCAACTGAGCCACCCGGGTGGCCCCAGAACTGTGTCTTTTGTGATATGAACCTCTCCTAGGGTTAAAATGTAATATTTTCTAGGAAGCTTCTGGTAGTCTGTGATCCTCTGATATCACAACGTACTGTACAGACTCAGAATTTGATTTTACTGCAACAGAGAATTTAATTTCCTGCATCATCAGTTCTCCCCTCACCACTGGATGATTTTCAGAGGCGTACAGATCTGCTGCACCCAGCCATCGTAAGACGCCGTTGCCCTGTGCTCTTCTCCCATTTGCAGTGAAGCCCTTGTGGCGAGAGTAGGAAGGCTTCCCTGTCTTCTCAGCGTCTGGAACTCGCCCACCAGGCTGCTGCCCCGTGGGTCCTACTGGGGTTAACTTCCTGCCTCCTTTCCTAGCACTGGCCTGGTTGTCCACTTCCATCATCGGCTTCAAGGACCCTGTGCTCTGGGGTTCCAGTGACTTCTGGGCCATTTTTTCTTACCCGTGACATCACTTCTGACTTTCGGGGATCACAACCCCCTTTCATCTCTGCAGACCCACTTTAAAATAGTGTGTGTTTATATAGATGAAATTTATCAATCTGAGTTTTCATCCTTTTTAATCATGGTGACTTCTAGGAAGCTTTGATTTCTTTAAGTGTCAAAGGTTATGCTCTGGAATAGTGTTTGTAATTTCTGTCAGTTTATGTATTTCATCATTTATTCTCCAAAGTGATCAAATGACAGTAACATTTATGACTATTTTATAGTAGATACTTAAATCATCCTGAAAATAAGGTCTAATTGCCATGAAGTAATGCTGAAGCCTGAAATTTAAAGGTCCAGAGACCCACTTTAAATCTCTTGAAAAGCCTGACAAAGTGGTCATTATATTCAGTGATATGATTAATTTTAATATTAAATCTACTAAAAACTGCTATTAAATCTACTAAAAACCTGAATAGAAATTGTGGCTAAATATCCTATATTTCTATAGAATTCTTTCCACATTCTCTCTTTTAGGCCCATATTTAACCTTTTATTTTTTATAAGATTTTATTTATTTATTTATTTGACAAAGGTGTGGGGAGAGAGAGAGCACAAACAGGGAGAGTGGCAGGCAGAGGGAGAGGGAGAAGCGGACTCCTCACTGACCAGGGAGCCTGATGCAGGACTTGATCCTAGGAGCTTGGGATCATGACCTGAGCTGAAGGCAGATGCTTAACTGAATTAGCCACCCAGGTGCCCCATATTTAACCTTTTAAAATATATTTAGCTGAAGGTTGTTACTTTTCAGCTTTTGTACCTAAGCCTGCTACCCACAAATGTTTTTTATCTCTTTGTGTCCTTATTGAATCTTTGTAGATGTGATTCCTCTATAGTTGTGTTATGTACAATTTGGTTCAGGTTTTAGAAATCTCAGCATTATTCTGTGATTAATTTTATTAAGTGTTACAGCTAGAATTTTTAATGACTGCCTCTATCTGGTTTACTTAATATTAATAGTTCCTATCCAGCTGGGCTTTTTTATGGTTTCCAGAGTTCCTTAGTTACAAATAAATGCTATTATACAGAATCTTTGTAAATGCAGTTTTGTTTTTATTTTTAAATTATTGCCTGCTGACATGTTCCCAGGAATATGATTATACACTCAAAACCAAACCCAGCCTTGTAGTCTTTGAGGTGTTAGGATTGTTCTTTATTTTTTGCCAGTTTTGTTGAAAATAATTTCATTATTTGAATTTGCATTTCTTAATCTTGAGCAAGGTAAAACTTTACCCTGTGGATTTAATACTTCTGTTTCCTGTTAGGTGAATTGTCTTTTTCATATATCTTGTCTGTTTGTCTGCTGGAACTTAAGCTTGCATAAGCTCACAGCCCTTTTGATCAACCATATCGATTACACATTTGTATAGTGCTTTCCCTTTTATGCTGATTTTGATTTTTCAGCATAGAGAAAATTTTGCCGTCCTTCAGAATATTGCTTTTATGGCCATTCTGGTGAATGATATTTTCTTTTTCTTTTTTAAAATTGTGTGATTACTGGGGCGTCTAGCTGGCTCAGTCAGTAGAACAACACTTGAGCTCAGGGTTATAGGTTCAAGCCCCACATTGGGTTTAGAGATTACTTAAGAATAAAATCTTTAAAAAAATTGTAGAATTGCTTTTGTTTGCTACTGTATTTATAAACAAATTTGTAAATGTAGGCATTTCACATTTGTGGCATACTGACAGTTCATAAAGGATTTTTGAATGTGTCGTTAAAAAAGTTTTTTTTTAAGGATTATAGGAGAGAGAGTGGGTGTGCGAGTAGCGGGGAGTGAGGTGGGCAGAGGAGGGGCAAGAGAGAATCCTCAGGCAGACTCCCGACATAGGGCTTGATCATGGGGCCCCTGAAACTGTAATCTGAGCCGAAAACAAAATCAGATGCTTCTGACTGAACCACCCAGGTACCCCTTGAATGTGTCCTCTTATTTAAATGTCCCCATTGATGATATTTTATCTGTTCCATTTCTCTTTTTTTCCAGACACCCAACAGGGGGATCCTTTATTCGTCCCAACAAAGTAAATTTTGGAGTGGGCTTTCTCACTGCAGTTAAGAATCGCTATGTGTTAGAAGATGGACCAGAGGAAGATGGAAAAGAGCAAATTGTTATAATTGGAAATAAGCCTGTGGAAACTATTGGTTTTGACTCTATTATAAAACAGCAAAGGTATGTAGGCTTGATAGCGGCAGAACTGACTTTGACAGTTTCATCACTGTTCAGGATTAAAGTTCAGTGGACTATATGTTGATACTCAGAACTTCGCCTCCAAACTGGTCTTGTCCTTTCTGCACAAACAGCCAGTTAAAATCAGAGGAATCTGAGGACTGAGTCTTTGGGGAAATTAAAATTCTTAATTTAGCATAGGGTTGTTGGGCTTTTCTGGATTGGAATTAAAACATTACCCATCATTAATATTTATACCAGCCATCTTGTCTAATAAGTAAGATTGACATTTTGGTCCTTTTCTATTTCATGGTGCCATTCTAGCTGGGTGGTAAGTCAGAAATGGAAACAGAGCTCTAAGTTGCTACCTACCATGTGGCATTCTGGGTCCTCTAGAACCAAGTTAGTTTCCATCTCTGGATGCACACCCTTTCTTCCCTGGGGTGATTGTGAAGTTGCAGAATCTTGGGTCCCATCCTAGACCTGCATCAGAATACTATGGGCTCTTGCTTTTAAGAAGTACCCAAAGTATTATGAAACTCTCTGTACACTGTGGTTCTGTGAAGAGAGGCCTTCTGCCTACTCCGATGCTGGGGCTGAATCACAGTGAGTAGAAGCTGATGTTCCACAGAAACACAACTGCACGAGAACCTTCCAGGTGATGGTCACTGCTGTCCTGTATGACCCTGACCCCACAAGGTGGCTAGAATAGCGGCCCCTGATGGCCACAGTGGAGAGTACATTTCTAGCTACTTGGTGTCTTTCACTTTTCTCTCTAAAAGTCTCTTAAATCAAACTGGGGTTTTGTTCGAAGTCCATGTATTTGCTATCTTATTTTGCCATTATTGTGAAAATTTAACATGACACCAGATGTAAAATTTATATGGAGACTGTGTGGAAGAAGAAATTCATTTCTGGATGCCCCTGCTTTTTAGCATGGGTGACCAGCATTAGTAACAGCAACAAAATATTCAGGGAGCCATCCAAATACCTAGACACAGAATATGGATAAATAAGTTATGCTGTATTCATTCCATGGTAGTGAACACGAGCAGCAGCTACCACGCGGTCCAACAGTACATGTGAAATCTCATTAGTACAGCGTCCCGCCAAAGTAGTCTGCCAAGAAGTGCACCTTGAATGATTCTGTCTCCATGAAGGTAAACACCAGGCGCAACTGATCGATAGTGTGAGAAGTCAGGGTAGACGATTTTGAGTGGAGGAAGCACAGAGAGGACTTCCCGAGTTCCAGGGATGTGTTTCTTGATCCGGGTGGTGGTGACCTGGTCGTATTTATTTAAAATCACTGAGCTGTGTACCGATGTGTAGGTAGGCTAATCCATATACTTTTCCTACATGGGATTTTTTTTCAATATACAATATGTGAAGGAGGAAAACTCAAGGAAATCAAGATTTTTTTTTTTTAAAAAAGCAAGCACTGGACTGTGAATTACAAAGCAGCTTACACTCACTGTTGAGGATTTAGAAAATAGAAATTGAACAAAAGGAAGTCGTGACTCATGCTACCACCGAGAGGTAACAGTCATGGATATTTTTTGCTTTTTATCCTACTGGTTTACTTGGATTTAAAGAACAACGTGCTTTATAGGGTTGGAGTTCTTTCCTTCATCTTCCCATTTAAAATGCAACTGTTGAAAAGAAAAAAGTGCAACTATTGAAATATCTTTTACCCCCATAAGAAGAACATTTTTTTCTTACTGGTTAATCTGAATACCCTGGCTTCTGTGAAAATTGCAAACCGATTTTCCTGCCCTGGCTTATGAACGACTGTGTAACTCATGAATTCTTTTGCTGCCTGACCCAGCTACTGGAGGCTCATGGCGTTCCATGATTAGCTAGCCTCTCCCTTGGAACGGACTCCGTGTTGGAGTCCAGCTGGGTCAGACGTTAGCTAAGCCACCTTCTAACTCTGACACTTTCCAACTTCTAAGCCTGAGTCTCCTCATTTATGAAACAATAATTAAGCTGTTAGACCTGCTGTGGATAACACTGGAGAGTGGGTAAATAGTGGTCACCAGTGTTAAGGAGGGACAGAATCCTCCCCTTGAAGCCGTCATGTTATCTTCTTAATAATATCCAGCTGACCAGCTCTGAGTTTGTGCCACTTAAGACTTAAGGAAAAAGAATTAAAAAAAAAAAAAAACACAAAAACCAGCATGTGTGACTTCTCTTGCAGATGGCTCTGGCTCCAGAGTGAGGTCTGTGCTGAGACCCGGGCTCCCACACTCTCTAGCGAGGTTTCCCTGGGCCCTGCAGCCAACTCAGCAGGCACAGTGAGATATTTTTAATTTTAGAGGGAAACAGTGGCCTCTGTTGCACACAGAACAAACTATTAGTTTGAGGTTGTTCAGTTCCGTGATAATCCTACAAGTTTTTTTATTGCTGTCCCATCCCCGCAAAGCTGGGGTTTTGGTGTTCCTGTGATAAAAAGCGAGTATCTCCTGAAAATCATCATGAAACGAGAAATGAACGTAGTGATGTCCAGTCTGATTCCAGGGTTTGGGAAGTTGTCCTGGGCACAACTGACACTTACTGACAGTAAGTTTGAAGGACACAAATAATTATTAAGTTGTTTGGCCCTGACTACTTACTAAATGCAAATTCAGTGTGATTTGTTTTGTTTTGTTCTGTATGACTTACGGGGACACTGAAAAAAATGCAACACCAAGGGCACTGTCAACTTGAGCCAGTGTGGGAGCCCCTAGACCTTTGTTGCTGCCTTTCTCCTGGTCTCTCATTACTGTAATAGCACATGCCTGGGGTTTTGATGGGAGTATTTCCCCCAAAGGCGGTCAGTTTTTCATTTGTTTTTATAAATATTTACAAAATAACTTCTGTATGTCAGGCAGTGTTCTGAGGTTTCACAAATATTAATATAGCATTTAAAAAAATTATAAAGAGCACAACACAGAGTTTACCATCTTAACCATTTTTAAGTGTATAGTTTGGTAGCACTAAGTACATTCACAGTGTTGTGCAGCTGTCCTCACTGTCCTGCTTAAACAGCAGCCCCCAGCCCGTGGCAGCCACCATGCTACTTTCCGCCTCTGTGAAGTTGACTCCTCTAGGGACCTCACAAGTGGAATCCTGCAGTATTGTCTTTTTATGATTGGCTTCTTTCCCTTGTCATAATGTCCTCAAGTTTACCCACTTTGTGTCGTATGTCAGAATTTCCTTCCCTTTTAAGGCTGGGTAATATTCCATTGAATGGACGGACCACACTTGGTTCATCCATTCATCTATTGATGGACATCTGTAGCTCCTTTGGCTATGGTGGTAATGCTGCTGTGAATATGTGTGTGTAAACCACAACATTTTAAAGCTGTAGAATCTGAGGTACAGAGATTCTAACTCCCCTCAGGCCAAAGGAAGTGGTGGACTTGGGATTTGAACTCAAGTGATGGGGCTCTGGATTCCCTGTTCTAGATACCATATGGGCTCTTTCAGTGATCAGAAAATGCAGGTCCTCTGCACTTAGAATGTGGCTTCTGAGATTTATCTAGTAAAGCTGAAGATACGCATGCTTTCCTCACCCTAGAGAGACTTTCCATGTATGAATGTGAGAAGCATACGACAGTGTTTACTTCAGTCCTGCTGGGAATAATATAACTGTCAGCAGAGGAGTAAACAGATTAATTGTGGTCTCCAAGACATGGAAACAAATGCTCTGGAGCACATGGGTTGACGTAGCTAAATCTCACTGCTGAACAATATACTGTTGGGGGAAAGTAGCTTGGAGGAGGATACATACACTAGGATACCATTTATATCCCGTTTCATTATAGATGAAATGCTATGATTGTTTAGGGACATGGAAACGTGCAGTCAGACTATTCTGTGCTTCTGTTTAAACAAACACCGAGTGTGGGGGAGCAGAGGAAGAAGGAACATGCTGGAATGGGACACGAAGGACTTCAGCTATATTTGTAGTGTCTGTAACACTTTCTTTTTCTTCTCTTTTAGTAAAGCGTTATTTCTGAAACTGGCTGGTGGGTACTGGTATTGGTTATTTTTGGTAACTTCTTACAGGAAATGCTTTTTAACTTTTTAAAGGGCCAGTGGACGTGTCCGTGTTTATCCATACGTGTGAACTCTGTGTTTTTCATGCAGTCAGCTGAGCAAGTTGCAAGAAATTTCTCTGAGGAACTGTGCCGTGAATGGTGCTGGTGACAAAGGAGCAATTGCCAAAGCGTGTCCTAGTATCCTTTTCACTGAGAACCTGACTTTGGACTTGAAGCTCATATGGGACACAGCCAGGAACCTTTCCGGTGTCTGTTCTGCCCAACTTTCTTCCTCAGGGCCTCTCTGGCTTCCGTGTGCCGGTCGCCGCGATAGGAGATTATTTATCTTCCCGGACCCCTCTGCCTTCAGGTGAGGCAGCGGGCCTCCCCCCAGCCAAGGAAATGTCTGGATAGGGCTCCTCACACAGGCCAGATGTGGCTGGCACCTGCCTTCTGCCCCAAGCCGTTAGCCTGCTCCTGAGTGCAGACAGAGCACCCAGGCAGCTGTCTCGTGTGCAGACCATCCAGTGTGGACAGGGAGAGAGAGGGGGAGCCGGAGGCCTCAACCGCACCCCGGGGCCCCCCACACCAGCCCACCTGGACTGCCTTCCTGGTGCACGCAGCTGCACACCGTTTGTCATGATCCCTCAAAACAGGCGCTTCCAAAGTTTTCTCTACCTTCTCTTAGAAGAGTTTTTGGTTTGTGTTTACCCTGCATTGCTTTCATGCCCACAACTAAGAATATAGGAGATAAGTTTAAATGAAAAATCCCCCTGGCAAATGAATGAGATTTTCTCGAACTTTCAAAGTTTTTCTCTCAATTCTTTAAGCCTGCCTCATCTCTGTGTAATAATTTATGCCAAAGATAGTTTATAATCCGTGTTCTCTGGGGGGCAGAGATGGCGCATGAGCAGTAGTCTCTAGCCAGCTGTTCTGAGCTGTCCCTGTACTGTATGCTTTGTGCCTCCCTCAGTCAGGACCGGTCACCTTGCTTGTGAGCAGCCCCTCTGTGGGCCCCAGCGAGCTGAACCGGTGCTGTCCCTTCCCCCGTGGACAGTGGAAGCATTGTGGATGGAGTAGTTGGGTAAGGAGCAGAATGCCACGGGCAGCGTTTGGAACATTCTGTGATCTGCCCGGCCAGCTACTAAGTGATTTTAGAAGATTGGGAATTGGGTGGTTCAAGATTTATTTTCAGCATATCGGAGATATGGCCAGTAGGTGGGTTTGGGAATGGCAACTATTTGCTCAGAGTTGTCAGCAGGGTCCTGGGGAGTCAGCATGCATCTTGCTTGCTGATGCTGTTCTTTGCTGAGGAGTCTTGAAGAAATGCGGTTTCATGAGATGATCAAGGGAGGGCTGATACCTCCAGGTAGAGAGATCGATGTCTTCCAGTTGCTGATTGAATTCTCGCCTGCAGTGCAAGTCTTGCCTGTGTCTAATCTAGTTGTCCCTTTGGAGTGGCCCCATTTGAGGTCATTCGCTCTGCTGGGACATCAGACTGCAGGAGCGCTCAGGCCCTGAGCTTGCCGGGCCTGGGAAGCTCCTCTGGAGAGGTCTGAGCTCCTTCCTGCTTTGCCAGCTGGCTCTGCGTCAGGGGAGTCTGGGCCTGTGAGCAGGAACCAAGTACTGCCGACAGCCTGTGCGTGTGTGCGTGCGGGGCACTGTGTGACAACTGCCAGCTTGTTTAGAGCTGATTTCAGAGGGTGGGTCGTCTCTGTGCTCTGGATCACCAGCAGGTGTGAGTATGAGAGAGTATGAGCGAGTGAAGGATTACTGGATTCCTGCCGTTGCTGACCAGCCCCGTTGTCCAGAGCTAGCAACATCACGGAAATGAAAGGTGGCTGGAGTCTGACCGTGAGGCATGAAAGCACCCTGCCCAGCAGTTGCAGGTGGGTCCAGAACCCCAGAAGCTCCCATTTCAGTCAGAGACTAGCCAAGATTTCCTGGCCTAGGTGTGGCCTGAGGTGTGGCCTAGCCCCTGCGGCCTTTGTGCCCTCGTTTCCAGCACCTCCCACGTCCTTTATCTAAACCCGTTCTAACTTCAGGGCCTCGGCTCGTCTCGTTCTCTCTGCCCAGATGCTCTTCTCCCTGATGGTATTCCTCTTTGCCTGTGGTCTCCGCTCAGATGGCACCTTCTCCGAGAAGACGGTCTTCCACCACCAGCATATATAACGTACCCACACACCCCTCTCTTGCGTCTGTGGCTGCTACTATGAGCCTGTCTGTAGGTACTGCAGAGGCATGTGCTTATCGCTGTCTCCCCGACTGTGACTGTTGAGTTCGCTGCTCTGCTCTTGGTCCCCTCCCTATGGTCGTGGAACAGAAGAATGAACGGTTCCCAGCACAGCAGAGTTGTGCGAAAGACCCTCCTCAGAAGGTCCAGTCCTGCCCCAGGCTTCTCTTCCGTCTCTCTGCCTGCACCCCCTCTTGATGGCACCATGCTCCCCTGAGATGTTCAGCTCAGGTACCTTTTTCTCTCTGTCCTGCTCATTTCTCCTTCTCTGAATTCCCAAATCATTCTTAGCACTTCAGAACCTTTGTCCGCGCTAACCCCCATGGTCTGTTCTGGAGGTGCGGCTGGGGGACTTGGGGGTTCTTGCAGGTTGGAGCAGAGTGAGGCCCCACAGGAGAATGACCCGTGGCTATGAGGCGACCGCTGGAGGGATTGCCTGGCACGAGACATAAAGCAAACTCACCACCATTTTTTTTTCCCCACTCTTTTTGCTGGATATTGCTAGAATGGTTTCACCTTGGTTAGGACCTTTGGTTCTTACCTACTTGATTGTAGAGGTTTGTCTCAAATTTGCAGCATATGACAGTGAATGTTTTTGTTTCTCAATGAAAAGTGGGTGACTTACAAAGGTAAAAGTAGCGTGTGTTCCTGGAAACATTTGAAGCAGAATGGAGGGTGTAAAGTGAGAAGGTAAAGATCCCTTCTCTGGAATTCAGAAGTGACGACTGTTCTGTTTTGTGTGACTCTTTCCATCTTACTCTTCCTTAATGGGTGCTTTGAGGTATCAGAAAAGTAGATTTGTCAAGAAACCTGTTGTCCTCGTGGGATGAAGTCCTAGATATTGCTGATCAGCTGAAACATCTGGAAGTTCTTAATCTCAGGTATGAGCTCATGGGTGTCCATTTGTCACCTGTTATGAAAACCCCAACGTGTCCTCATTCCCTCATGGCATCTCTGTGGGAGAGAGGGAAACACAGCTCAGTGGAATTTAAGCTTAATTTCTTCTTCTTCTTCTTTTTTAAAAACTAGACCTTTTTAATTTTTTTAAATATTTTATTTATTTATTTGACAGAGAGAGATCACAAGTAGGCAGAGAGGCAGGCAGAGAGAGAGGAGCAAGCAGGCTCCCTGCTGAGCAGAGAGCCTGATGTGGGACTCGATCCCAGGACCCTGAGATCATGACCTGAGCTGAAGGCAGAGGCTTTAATCCACTGAGCCACCCAGGTGCCCCGTTTTGTTTTGTTTTGAGTGCCCGTAGAGGTAGAGGGGTAGAGGGAGGGATAGTCTTAAGCAGGCTCTGTGCCCAGCGTGGAGTGCAACTCGGGGATTGATCCCGTGATTCTGAGTTGATGATCTGAGCCGAAACTGAGTCAGACACTTTTAAAAAAATCAATTTATTTTTTAAATTTAAATTTTTAAATTGTTCCATTAGCCAACATATAGTACATCATCATTTTTTTTTAAAGATTTTATTTATTTGACAGAGATCACAAGTAAGCAGAGAGGCAGGCAGAGAGAGAGGAGGAAGCAGGCTCCCTGCCGGGCAGCGAGCCTGATATGGGGCTTGATCCCAGGACTCTGGGATCATGACCCAAACTGAAGGCAGAGGCTTTTAACCCACTGAGCCACCCAGGCGCCCCCATCATCAGTTTTTGATGTAGTATGTGTGCAGCGTTTCATTAGTTGTGTATAACACCCAGTGTTCATCACAACATGTGACACTTAACTGGACCACCAGTTACTTATTACTTATTTATATTTAAGCTTTCCCCCCAACGAGGGACTCAGAGTCTCAACCTCAAGATAAGAAGAGTTTCATACTCTATTGACTGATCTAGTTAGGTGCCCCTTTTCTGGGGTATTGGACGGGGGAGTCTTTTGATTGACTGAGGGAGGGTTGACCTATCGAGCTGGAAGATCTTGGTGTCTCTTGTGAGGCTACCCATGAAGGATGGGCCTTCTGGGGGAGTCAGTATTTAACTGGGGAGTAGGAGAGGGGCTGTGAAGAGTGCTTATTTGTTCTGAAGCTTCTGGCACTTCATTGCTGTAGGAATGAGCAATTTCGTTGGAATGCTGTCTCCTTCAGTTCTGATAAGGATTGTCCACCAAGCTGCATGTTTCACTAATGGCCCCGTCTTTCCGGCCTCTTCCAATGCTTGGTTAATTTCAGTCTTAGAACCTGATTCCCCGAGGGCTCAGCCAGGTGGGAAGTATGAAAGTCCTCAAGCCAGCCTGGTGTGGACAGGAGGCTGGTACCTACCTGGCTCAGGCAGGTCAGTGAGAGCGGAGAGTCAGGCCTGATTCAGTGGTGCTCCAGATAGGGTGGAGGGTGTCCTCTGACCCCTGGCATCTCCTCTTCTGGAAATAGGGGTTCATGTGTTTTCATGGTACCTTCTTTCACAATGACTCAGGATTGAGCACTATCTGAGATCAGGATCACAAGAGAGTACCGAGAAGGCAGTGACTGATTTTATCCATCCTGATAGCGAGAGAGTGGTTTCGAGACCCTGGAGGAGCGGGACTGTAGCTCCTGGGGCAGCCTATCAGTAGGGCAGTTGAGAGGGCGCTGGATTTTGTGGTGTCCAGAGTCTGCCTTGCGAAGCTAGACGCTGACCTTACGAACGCCTGAGGCTTACGCTTCAGCCAGCTGCCCCGGCCCTCGGAGAACATCTGTGGATGTCAGCTACCAAAAAGTCATGCATCGCAAATACTAAAAATGAGGTAGCCTGGACTCCATTGGCTTTTAATTAATTTCGCTTTAAGGTCGAAACAAACCAAATGCCTGCTATTAAATCCCAAGTTGTTGGGCACCTGGGTGGCTCGGTTGAGCGACTGCCTTCGGCTCAAGTCATGATCCTGGAGTCCTGGGATTGGGTCCCCCATCAGGCTCCCAGCTCCCTCGGGAGTCTGCTTCTCCCTCTGACCTTCTCCCATCTCAAGCCCTCTCTCACTCCCTCTCTCTCAAATAAATAAGTAAAAATCTTTAAAAAAATAAATCCCACATTGTTGCTTTTAGGGACTTTCACTTGGGCCTCCTGGGGAGTGGGTGATCAACACATTGTGACTTCTTTTTCTACACAGTGAGAATAAACTCAGCTTTCCCTCGGGTTCACCAGTTCGAACCGGAACATTTCCTGCACTGAAGGTGTTAGTCCTTAACCGAACAGGAATAACATGGGCGGAGGTAATCCTATTTCTCCAATTTATTACCCAGAAATAAGAAATTTAAAATTCTTGGCTTAATAGAGAATGGAAGCACAACTGTGGCTTGGTTCTAATTATCCTGTTATCCAAACAATAGGATTCTTTTTTTTTTTTTTTTTTTTTTTTTTTAAAGATTTTATTTATTTATTTGACAGAGAGAAATCACAAGTAGATGGAGAGGCAGGCAGAGAGAGAGAGAGGGAAGCAGGCTCTCCGCTGAGCAGAGAGCCCGATGTGGGACTTGATCCCAGGACTCTGAGATCATGACCTGAGCCGAAGGCAGCGGCTTAACCCACTGAGCCACCCAGGCGCCCCAAACAATAGGATTCTTTAAACTGCCTCACTGAAAGGAGTTACAGAATCATTGCAGTGAAGTAAAGTTTTATATTTTGGGATTGGGATTTTCTCTCTTGGCTCCTTCTGCATTGTTCTGGTGTCTTTCTGGACTGTAGCACTCCATAGTGGGGTGGAGTTAACTTACGCCGAACTTGAAGAACCCTCAGCTTAGCTTCTCTTGAAAGCTCTTGATGGAGCTTCTCTGCATGTGCTCCAAGGCAGAGCTGCCAGAAGATTCTCGCATCCTTTTCTCATTTAAAGTTTAGCTCTGGAATCCACTGTTCATCATGTACAGCTGGGTTCAAAGTGGACTAGTGGGTATTTTGCCCGGCAGCATTTGGAACTTCTATCTGGCACTGCTGTTTTCCATCAGAGGTGACCTGTACATGTGCCCAGTATATTCCGTTTTCGCAGATACATACCTTCCCCACAAAGTCCTTGTCTTTGAAATGCCACTGAGGAGCCTCCCGTAGAGACCAGTTGCCTTTACTGGTGCATGTACATCCTAGCGCTCCTTCCTCGGAGATGGGATTAGAGTTAGCCTGAGAATAGGCGGGGCACATAGAAATTCAGGTGCTAGAGATGGTGGTGAAGTTCAAGTGCGAAAACGCAGAAATAGTTTGGGAAACACCGTCTGATGAGTCTATTCTTTGCACACCTGGGTCGGCATTGGGAACTGAGCAGCGGCGTTTAACATCAAGTTCCTTCCTTCGCTGGAGCAAACTATGTCACGTGCTAAGAGTGTGCGCAGTGCATGTCTGCACATCCACTTTGCAGTCCTCGCACATCCCTGGAGGATGCATTCACAGCTGCCAGAGCGCCGACTGTATACGCTCCCATGTTATCGAAACACTTTGTCGCCAGCCCACCAGTGCTCCTGGCCCGAGTTAGAGTCCGTGATGAAGTGTCCATAGGACATTTTGTTTCTAAAACAGTAAGGGAGCTGAGTTAAAGTGGAGATAATAGTAATTAACACACAGGAAGAAACATGTAAGAGAGGCTGCTCCAGCCTGAACTCCGTTTCTCTCCAGGTGGTCCAGTGTGCCGCTGGGTGGCCGGTCCTTGAGGAGCTATACCTCAAGTCTAACGATCTCCTCATTTCGGAAAGGTAACAAAGGCTTACTTCTGTCCATGTTTCGCCATGTAGTCTGAATAAATGAACCGTCTCAATGATGCCTCACACTGGTTTTTCTTTTTAAAGGATTTGCTAGTGAGAATTAGAAACCTGCTTATTCTTTACAAAGTAGGGCACCTGTGATCATTGGTCCTGATTGAGGAAAAGCCCATCAGAGTGAGAGCCTTGAGTTAAATATATTTGAAGACAAGAATTTTATTAGTTTCACAGAAATATATTTAATTTCTGTTTCTAAATGGAGGTTCTGTAGGAAATGCTTTATAAGGATCAAATAATGCATTTTAATCTTTTTTTCAAATAATGCGTTTTGGGTAGCATTATCTGCAGAAGGTTGATGGACCAGGGTATATGTAAAAGTTTGTTCTCCTTAAGTAAGTTAAACATGTTGTCTTTCTCTTTTGTTGATTATCATTAAATTATTATTAAAACTAAACGTGGGCAAATTTACAACAAATTCTCATTTAACAGATTCAAGTTAATGAGATTTTACTGTATGGAGCTATTTTCTATACCAACAATTGCAGGTGTTTTTATTTTTGTTTCAAATTTTATTTGTTTATTAGGGAGGGAGGGAGAGCAAGTGAGTGGGGGAGGAACAGAGGGAAAGGCACACCCAGCCCCATTCGGGGCTCGATCTCATGACCCTGAGATTATGACCTGAGCCAAAACCAAGAGTCGGACACTCAACCGACTGAGCCACCAGGTGACCTAGGTGTTTGAAGACACCTAGCCACCTAGGTGTTTTCAAATTATACTTTTTATTTTGAGATAATTTGAGATTCCCATGCAGTTACCAGAAAGACTACCCAGAGATCCCCTGTACCCATGACCCAGATCCATGCCCTCGGTAACATCTTGCAGAGCTACGGTTCCATATCACAGGCAGGGTCCTGACATCGGTCCGGTCCAGACAGAACGTTTCCATCACCATCAGGGCCCCCCGTTCCCCTGGTGTGGCGCTCTTCACCTGCCTCCCACCCCTCCCTCTCCTTTACACTAAAGGCAGGTACTTAAAAGCTGTATCTTCAAAAAACAATTAAGAGATGAAATTCACATTGAAACGTTTTTATTTTCCATACAGGCCAGCTGATGTCCTGCAGACAGTCAAGTTATTAGATCTTTCCTCTAATCAATTAATTGATGAAAATCAGCTGTTTCTAATAGCCTATCTGCCCAGGTAATTTGCTTCTTCACTGCTGCTTGCAGTAGTGCTTAGAAATGGTTAGTAAATGGATCTTATCCTATCTTTGCTTTCTCGGTGGAAATGTGATGATGATGATGATGATGATGATGATGATGATGGCCTTCACAAACTGAGGAAGTCCCTTTGGGACATTTTTATTTGCATTTATGCGGACCATGTCCCTGCAAACCTCATACACTTTAGTCTACATCTGCAGTAGGTAACTGAAGAATGAATAATTTGGCCCTCGTGCTGATGTCCAAAGTCTTCATTCATTGCCTTTTGGGAAGTTAGACCATGTCTCTTTCCTCTCTGAGACCCATGAGCACGTAGCACAGCCGCGGGCACCAGGAACCGGTAGGCGACTGTAGAACCCTCAGAGCACATTCTAGAGTCCACTCCGTGTGCCCCATACAGCACTGTTTCTCAGCGTTTCACGTGGCATGAGAACCTAGTGTGTGGGGGAAATATTACAGATGCAGTCTGGTTGATAGGCTGTAGCATTTTCTACTGCGCTTTATAATCAAATTTAACATTTTAAATTTCAGATTAGAACAACTTATCCTTTCTGACATTGGACTTTCTTCTATACATTTTCCAGATGCTGGAACTGGTATGTGAGATCACTAGCTCCCCTCCCCTGCCCAGTACCTCATACTTGAGCTCTTTCTTTTACTTCTGTGTAACTTCGTTCCCCTTTTTTCTCTAGGGCATAAGACATCCATGTTTCCTTCCTTGCAGTACCTCGTCGTGAATGACAATCAGATATCACAAGTAAGGGCTTCTGCGGAATGTACGTACCTCATGAGCCCTTGTTTCCACTCTCAGGAGAAGTTTGTCAATTCCTTCCATTACAAAATATTTACTTCACTTTAAAAATATGCTTCATAAAGTTAATTTTACCTGCACTATAGTTAACATGCAGTGTTGTGTTAGTTTTAGGTGTACAGTATAGTAACTCCGCCATTCACACATTACTCAGGCCTCATCAAGCTAAGTACACTTTAGTCTACACTCTCTTTCCCCCATCTCCCATTCACCTCCCTTCTGGTGACCATTAGTTTGGGCTCTATAGTTAAGAGTCTTTTTTTTTGGTTTGTCTCTCTCTTTTGTTTGTTTTGTTTCTTAGATTCCATATGAGTAAGATCATACGATCTTTATCTTTCTCTGACTGACTTACTATGCTTAGCATAATACTCTCCAGCTCCATCCATGTTGTTGCAAATGGCAAGATTTCATTTTTTTTTATGGCTGAGTAATATTCCATTGTATATACGTACATCTTCAGTCATCAGTCAATAGACACTTGGGCTGCTTCTGTGAATTGGCTGTTGTAAATAATGCTGCTGTGAACATAGAGTTGCATGTATCCCAAAGTTAGTGTTTTGTATTTTTTGAGTAAAGATCCAGTGGTGTGATTACTGGATCATAGGGTAGTTCTGTTTTTAACTTTTTGAGGAACCTCCCTGTGATTTTCCACAGTGGCTGCACCAGTTTGCATTCCCACCACCAGTGCGCAAGGGTAGTGTTGGGGGGTTCCCTTTTCTCCACATCTTCGCCAACACCTGTTCTTTCTTGTGTTGTTGATTTTAGCCATTCTGACAGGTGTGAGGTGATCTCTCCTTGTAGTTTTGACTTGCATTTCCCTGATTGTGAGTGATATTGAGCATCTTTTCATGTGATGGCCATTTGGATGTCTTTGGAGAAATATCTGTGTATGTCTTCTGCCCATTTTTCATTGAATTATTTGTCCTTTGGGTGTTGCGATTGCTAAGTTCCTTTTACATTTTAGATACTAACTCTTTATTGGATGTGTTATTTGCAAATATCTTGTCCTATTCTGTAGGTTGCCTTCTAGTTTTGTTGCTGGTTTCCTTTGCTGTGCAGAAGCTTTTAAATATTTTAAATTGAAAGAGAAATGCTTCTCCTCAGAAAACCCTAAAGTATTACGAAAGAACTTAATTTAAGTCACAGTAAGCAGACTGTCATTGTACGTGACATGGTTCTAGAGTAAAAGTGTGTTGTGTCTAGTGGGTGTTCCGTGCATAAGGACAATCCTGCACCTCGGGTTGGAATGGGGGGATTTTCCTTTTCTCTTGCTAGTTCACATACTCCAAGAAATGAGCCTGAAACATGTTTATTTTCATGTATTCTCTTTTGCTGGGTTTCAGTGGTCGTTTATCAACGAGCTGGATAAGTTACCGAGTCTGCAGGCTCTGTCCTGCAGCAGAAACCCCCTGACTGAAGGGAGCAAAGCGGCACATACCACGCGTGGGCTCATCATCGCCAAAATCGGTCAGTTGAAGACCCTGAACAAATGCGAGGTGAGTGCTGGTTTCAGGATCTGATGCCTTTTAGCACAGGAAACGCAAGATCAGAATCGTCCTGCGCCTGAAGCATGATGGCTCTTCCAGGCTCCTCAGGAGGTGGCGTGGACGAGCCCAGTCCCGGAGAAGCCTGTTGCTCGGATATTTTGAGAAGGGGCCTGGCGCATCGAGGTTTGCTCCTTTGTCTTGGGATTACAGGAGGAAGAGCCAGAGAGCTTGTCCTCCTCTTCTCAGCCACTGCTCTCAAGAAATTGCAGGGCAGGGCCTTGCTGGCCCCACGGTGCTTGCCTGGAACAGTGTGCCTGCCGGGAACAGTGTGCTCCGAGGTGGGTGGGGTGGGGTGGGGGCAGGGGTGCACCTGCGGGCCGGACGCCGGCTGTGCACACTCATGAGGAAAATGTAGGACGAAGTTCTTACCTCCTTCCGCTGTCAGCTCCTGAAGCCTGTCCCTGTTGGAAGGGACGGTAAGAAGAGATGCCCCGTCACTCTCTGTGTGATGACCGTCCCTCAGCGAGCGGCAGGGCAGGGCACAAAGCACAGACCGCGTTTGTCCCGCAGATCCCGCCGGAGGAGAGGCGCGGCGCCGAGCTCGATTACCGGAAGGCGTTCGGCAACGAGTGGAAGGCAGCCGGCGGCCACCAGGACCCCGACCGGAACCGGCCCCACGCGGAGTTCCTCGCGGAGCATCCCCGGTACCAGTCGCTGTGCCTCAGTACGTGTGTGGCCCGCAGCCCACACCGCACCGCCCCTGCAGCCCCGGCCGCGGGGCGTCTGAGGGGACCCTAGTGGCCCTGCTGTTCTTAGGGGCGTGGGGTCCTCCGAACGGGCCCTTGGCCCGATGCTGGGGCCGTGCCGCAAGCCCAGGAGCCAGACTCGAACTGGCCTCTTCAGGGCAGAGTCCGCAGCCTCGCTCCGCAGAGGGAGCGCGGGGAGTCGGAGGCCTGCTGGAAGGTTGAGATCGGCATCGGGGCGCTGGGGCGGGGGGCAGCCCTGCGGTGGAAGGCCCTCCCGTCTGCCCGAGCTCACCCCGCTTCCCGCCGCGGAAGGGCGGGCGACCCCTCCTGGGCGGGGGCAGGAGCAGCGGCGGCTCCGCCCGAGCCTGCGGACCTTGCACGCGCGGAGCGCGCGGAGCGTGTTAAGGTCGAAGCCGGGCCCGGGTGTTATCGAAGCTCCCCGGGCAGTGGCGACCAGCGTGTCCGGTCCCCTCCACGCGGCTCGAGTCCACGCGGCTCGAGGGCGCCCCCACCCCCGGCCCTCCCCGCCCCCGCCCTGGGCTTACTTACCTTCCCCGCCTGGGTCCTCAGGCCCTGAAGCCCCCACTTGGCGACTCCGTCCCTGCCGTACTCCCCGTTTTGACTTCGTCGTCACTCCAGATGTCACGGGCCCGGGACGTTCTTTCTCAAACCCGTTTCCCGGGTGCCGCTCGCTGTGGAACGCTCCGGCTGGGGCGCTGGCCGTGAGGACGCGAAGCTGCCTGGTGGGGGGGCGCTTTCCCATCCCGCCTGGGAGCCGCCGGTTTCCCGCTGTTTCTGGGAACCCGAATCACCGGGGGGGGGGGGGGGGGGGGGGGGGAGAGCTTCTGTCCCGCAGCCGCGCGGGTCGGGCTCCCTCCGGGTGGCCGCTGAGAAGGCCCTGAGGGGAGACACGGCCTCTCGCGCAGCCTTGGGAGAAACGCAGGCCCCGGTGGGTCCCTCACGAGCCCGCGCAGGTGAGGCCTGCCCTCCCGCCACCGCCCCTTGACGCTGCATTTCCAGGCGAGGGATGGGCCTGGGCACCCAGCCTGGCGTGGCGCCATCTGGCTGACACCTGAAGATGTCCCTTGAGTTGTGTCCCATCTGGTCTCGGGGTTCTTGCTCAGGACCCCTAACACGAGGGAGCTGTTCATGAAGGCGGAGCTCTGACCCCGCGTCTTAGGGCTCTGGAGGCACGGCCTGGTCTCGCGGGTTGGGAGGTGGGACGCGGTCTTTTTGGGGAGGCAGGCGCTGTTAGGCGCTGCGAAGTCGGGGGGTGGGGGGTGTAGGGTGGCTGCCTGGACGCGGTGGCTGGCCATGGCTGTCCCCCATCAAATAAACAAGTAGCCCAGTGAAGGGGACAGGTCCCAGGTGAGCGGCACAGCTGCTCCAGGAAGGAAAAGGCTACGGGGGTCGTTTTGGCGCCTGTGTTTTTCCTTCTAGGGGCCTGGTTTATCGTGATCCGTGTTTATGCTTCTTGCACAGAATATGGTGCGCCTGAAGACGGGGAACTCAAGACACAACAGCCGTTTTTGCTCAAAAACCAGCTACTAAGTAAGAACCGCACAAAGACCGCTTACTTGTATGTGCGTCTTTGGGCGCTGACACAGATAGGGACAGTTGGTTTCTCTTAAGAGGTACCTGGAATAATGCACTTTTAAAAGAAAGGATGAATTCTCGAACATCTCTGAGTTGTATCAAAGTTTTGGCAGTTCCCATGCTTTCAACTGTTAGAAACTGGGGCTGGGTGTGTGAGAAGTGTGCTGACTTGTGGTTTGTAAATGTGTGACTTTCTTACACGGGGAGGCCGGCTACATGGTCAGGCCAGGAGTCGGCAGGGAGCAGGGGAGGCACTGGAATGTTGGTCCAGCGCTTTCTGTTGTTGTCAATTCTGTGAATAACTGTTGCTAATTGTTAATTCTGTGAAGAATTAGTAGAAGGAATTTTCAAAATCAGTAAGAGCTGTTCCTGTATTAGGATCTGAGCCCGGTGGTCCTACAGTTGGATCCTGGGGCAGGTGCGGTTCAGGTGTGTGCAGTTTGAACCCTTATTACACTAGCTCTCAGTCTTTTCCCTTTTTTTCTTTCAAGCACTGAAGATAAAATATCCTAATCAAGTTGATCAGAAAGTCCTAGAGAAACGACTGCCAGGTAAGAAAAACAGGACTTTTGTCTGCTTACACTTAGGAATCACTGGCCTAGGCATGAGTCAGCTGGTAGAAAGTATCTAGAAGTGTGGACTTTTGGAGCTTCTAGGTTTTCACTAACCTTTTATGATCTAAAATACAACGCGTCCTAACCCCCAAAAGCTCAGGTCTCCTGTACCCTTATCAGCTTGTGTAGGAAAGTCTTGTTAAACAATGACCTATTTAGCCAAAGGCACGAGTGTGGAGCGGCATGGCCTTTCCGGAGCCCACTGCTTTTTAGTGCCCAAATTGTGGCGCTGGTCCAGAGAGACTCACTGGGCCCGAGATCTTACCGTCCCTTCGTAATACAGGAAACCTGTCTTGGTGAGCTGAAGTGTGAATTACTTGAACATTTGTGACTTCACATACACTCTGCTCCTTGTCAGTTAGGAATCCCCGCAGAAAGTTCTCAGATGTGGTCTTTTAATGGACACACTGAAATGGTTTTCTTTGGAAAAACGACTCCAGAACTCTGTCTAAACATCACTGTTACTGGAACGGAATTAGCTTCATCCCGAAAATACTGTTATGTCAACCAACTAGATTGATCTAATGTACTTAGAATTACAGTCTCTCGAGTGTACTGTGCCTTGTCAGATGGAAGCCCGCCTCATGGGGAGAGAGTGGTCTGGACGGGTTAAGTGTGAAGCAGTGAGGCTCTGAGGAGATGAAACGTGTAGCGCCCTAAGCAACTCTCATAAAATACGTTGCTTGTGAGTGGAGTAAATTCACATTTTAAACTGTCTGCCTTGTAGCACTTGTAATGGCAAATTTCCCCACCACCTGACTGCTCACCAGTGGGGAAGGGGAAGGGCCGAGTAACCCCCGGCAGCTCCATGCCCCACGGTCAGGCACCAGGAGCGAGAGCACAGGGGTCTAGGGTCGACTGTGCAGTATCGCTGCCACGAGTTGCCATTTAAATTGAAATTCATTAAACTGAAGTAAAAAAATTCAATCCTGAGTCATCCTGACCCCGTGGCCCTTCAGGTGCTGGCCGGCTGCATGGACGGCTGGACGAGAAAGCAGCACCGTGGGGTCAGGACGTCACGAAACCTGCCTGTCCTGACAACCAGAGAAAAGCCTGGAAGTGTAGACCCCCATTCCACAGGGGGCCTAGGAAGCCACAAACCATCTCCACGTTTTCTGAATGTTAAGACAGTTGTGTGTTATGTTGACATTAGAAATGGTAGTAGTATTTAGAGCATTATGGGCAAATTGCCATTTTTTTCTGCAAGTGGACAAATTTCTTACTAGGATTGTTGTACGGTCAAAGTGCTTGTTTCTGACATGACTTAGGAATGGGTCCTTTCTCGTTGCTCTTGACCCATCACTAACCACCCTCCGAACAGTGAAACCTGGTCCACCGAAATCTGTAAGAAGGACAAGATTATCTACACATATTCACAGACAAAAGAACAAGTTATGTGAAGTATGTCAATTGTTTATATTCAACACATAAACAAGGCCAGTTTTTATTCTAAAATAAAGATAACATTTATTATCACAAGTTGCATAAAAACACAGCTTTACAAAAATCATTTTTGATAGAAAAATATTTGAATACATGTGATATTTGTAGGAACACCATACTATTGCTGTACCTCCAGCTAAAGCTTCAAAGAAACTATATTTCTCATCATCAAAATAGCCAATATTTACCACAACCCATCTTTGGAAATAAGTTCATAGCATTTTCTGAATAAACCAAGGCATCTGCTCATGAGGCAGGTCCCACATTACGATCTCACAGACCGGTCCCTGCCTCATTCGCAGAGCCATGGAGAGGCGCCTTCCGGACGCCTGAGCCCCCACGCCAGCATTCTCGCTGCCATCTGTAAGCGAGTCATCAGAGGTTTAGAAAATGAATGATTCTTTCTACTCAGATTTACTCCTCTGTGCACAGAACGGGATTTCGGGTTTATTCAGATGGAGGAAATGTTCGCCACCACTGAAATGGAATCCCACTGTCAAAGGGCACTTAGGCCAAACCCTGGCTCAGTTCCCCACTTGTCGGGTCAGTGGTGTGGAACCGGCTCTCCGGGTGCATGGGGCAGGCGAGACTTTCCCTAATGATGTCCACGGGGAAACGGATACCGTGAGTCATTGCGACTGAGGTCTTGTCACACGAGCTAGATTGACACGTGTCATTTGAGAGAACTGAGGGTGTTTTTCTTTGACAGACTCCATGACAATTCAGAAGGTGAAGGGACTGCTGGCCCGTCTTCTTAAAGTTCCTGTGTCAGAACTGCTGCTGTCCTATGAAAGCCCCAAAGTAAGTAGCCCACAGAACAGAGTCTGGCTGAGTCCCCCTAGTGTGACACACTGTGAATCTAGGGCTCCATGTGACACGTATTGTTTCTAAATGGGAAACATATGCCTCTGTTCGGGAGGGGGCGCATGTATGAAGATGGCTCCGCCTTTATCGCCCCAACCCTTTGTTCTGTTTGTAGATGCCTGGCAGAGAGATCGAGCTCGAAAATGACCAGCAGTCATTACAGTTTTATTCTGTGGAAAGTGGAGATTGTCTGTTGGTGCGATGGTAATAATGAACTAAGAAAGTCTGGGGACTACACTGATTATCATGACTGGGTGTGGGGGTCACCGGAAATAAAGGATTTATTGGAACAATTCTGTCAGAAAAAGAGGTTTTACAACTTGCCCTAAGCATAGAAAAGGTGGTATTTTCACTGGGAAGAGACCATTTCTAGGCTTGTATGTAACAGCAGTAATAAAGGCTTTGCACCTACTAATGATTTTCTGATTTTATTTCATATTCGTGACTATACATTTCCATATGTGGAGATTTAAATATTAAATAGAACCTAGCTAGTCTAATGAAATCTGAACACAGTTAATGTTGGTCATAGGACCAGTTCTAATGGAACTCTATGGATACTACGAGCTTATAAAGTTAGCAAAATGATTTGGACGGTCACTTTGGGAAATGTTGCTTAAACTTAGGCATTTTCTATATGTAACGTGTGCTGTGATCTCTTCCCTCCATTACCCTGTTTTTAGAGTACTTACAAAAATTCATTACATGCTTTTCCCTAGAGTTGGGCATATATCCTACAGAAGATTTCCATCTCTGATCGGAGTTCACTCATATTAGGTAAACATTATGCAATGACGGGAGGAAAGAAAAATTCATTCTTTTAAAGTGTCTGCTACTTAGCACTGTCCTTCCCTATGTCACTAAAACCCAGAGAGGTATTTGATTTATAGCCACAGAATTTTAGCTTTTTTTTTTTTAAAATAGTACTAGACTGTGACCTTCAGGCTTTATGTTAAACAGCAAAAGAAAGTGACCTTTTAAGTGACCTTTAAAACCAAGGTCCAGAACTGAGACTTATATGGGTTCCTTTTCCAGTTGCCCACTTCACTCAGACCATTTCCATTCCCAAACTTTGGTATAAGTGACCACACAGCATTCTGTGAGTTGTTTTTGGCCCTTCATGATCCTAATTCTGCTTCACAGAGCCATTCTGTAATCCAGGCTGGAATTCACATTCTTAGTTACTAGATTTCTGAACGAGGCCAATTTTAACCAAAAGTGATAGGTAATGAATTATAAACTAGAAAGGATACCTCAGGTTTTAGAAACATGTTTTATAAAACAATTTGGTGTTTTTCAAATGGTCTTCTAATATGGAAATAAAATTTTTATGTACAGTATCAGTTGATTTTTAAAAAGGAAATTTTGTGCAAACATTTAGAAATATCACATTGGTTTCAGGTAAAAAGTGCCAACCTAGAACTATCTGGAAAGACCACAGCGCCTGTTACCTAACTGCAGGCTCCCCTCCGACTGACCCCAGCTGCTCCCAGGCGTACAGTCCTCCTCCGGCACAGCAAGTTAAAACCCTCCCGCTGCTGCTTCGCACTGACAAGGATCCCCACACAGTTCCTTCAGCTGCCACAGCTGCGCCAGCTCCTGGGGCGAGTACTGCGGGGAGGACAGCATTCCCGTCTCACACGTCTTCTCACACAGCCACAGGCCGTCCTGGCAAGAAACCAAACCAAAGTGAACTCGGAGCCGTGGAAATGAGCTTGAAGGCTCCAGGGAGGGCGGGGGTGGGGGAGAGGATTCTAGGTGCCTGCGTGTGCGCGTGTTTAATTTAGAAAACAGAACCCATGTCTCAACCTTGACCCTGGGTGGGATGGAAAGGGTTTGCCCTGAGCACCTGGAACCCCAGCCTGCCCTTAGCTGGGGTCCCGTTCGCCAGCAGTGCAGTCGGAGATGGTCATGGCCTTCGGTGCGAGGCAGAAAACAACATTAGTCCTCTTTGTAGAGAACATTTTAAATACTTCCTTTTCAAGGACATGAGGTCACACACACAAGTCTCTAAACACATCAGGAAACCAGCTCCCTGACACACCTGCCCAAAAAGACCCACCAACCCCAGCTACCACAATGATCAGCCGCAGAAAATGATGTTCAGCGTTCGACAAGTCAAAGCTGGGACTTTGGGAGGACGCAGGGCGGTCACGGCTGGCCCAGGAGAGAGGGTTCATCCCTGTGCACCCCTGACGCGAGCGGGGCCTGCTCTGGGCCCAGGTGCCACACAGGCTTCCTGCCCCACCTGTCCCTGCGTGTGCCTCTACCCCTTGCACCTTCTGTGGCCTAAGTGGAAGCTGCAGGAATCGGAAATTCCCCAGAAAGCCTTGAGCTGAAGCCCAGCTTCGTGCCTGCCTCTCTTCCCAGTGCCCCTGTTCCCATTTCCAGCCTCCGGAGATCCCTTCCTTCCTTTTTTCCCTGGCCCAGCGGTCAGTGGATTTCCAGGAGCACCTTCTGGTACTTGCATCCGGGGTTGCATCTGCATCAGTCAGAAGAGCTGAAGGGTCCCTGGACCATCACGCTGCTGGGAACTTGCCAGCGGATTCCTTAAGATCTTTTTTTTTTGAAGTGATCTCTGTGCCCAACATGGGCTCAAACTCATGACCTTCAGATCAAGAGCTGCAGGCTCCACTGACAGAGCCAGCCAGGCGCCCCTGACTCCTTATATTTTAAAGCTACAAAGAACTTCTAATGAAACATATAAAAACCTAATTCTCTGTGGGTGGGAAAACTTCCATCTAAAACATTTCTTTTAAACTGAGAAAAGTATGCGAACACAGGTGGATGACTGTGAGCTGAATCGGGCTCAGCCCTGCTGCCGGACCTTCCGCTTGCTGTTCCTGCCCAATGTCTGACCCGGGCACCTAACTCCCTCACACTCTGCAAAGCCCTGGGGCTGGCCCCGCCAGGCTCGCTTACCTGGTAGCGCGCAGGTCCTATGGCTGCCATCCAGATGCCCATGCTCACGTCTTCACCCTGTACGCACCCGTGAGTCAAAATGCAGAAGCTGAAATGCTGCGTCATCTCTAAACACGATGCCACACGTTCCCATAAATCATCTTTCCACTTGTTCTGTAATTATTCTACCGGGAAATGCCAAGTCTACCACTTGTACACAGAGGGAAACCTAGTGGCCGTGGACACCCGGCAGCTGACATGCCTACACACAAGATGGCGAGGGGCCGGTCGGCCGCCCTGAGGCCCCGCGCCGGCAGCATGAGCGCTACAGTGGCTCCGGTCGCCAGGTGGGCTGATGAGTGGAATCCACAAAAAGGAAGCCCGTGCTTTACAGCCTTCCTCCTTGTGACTGTCAAGCTTTTGGTTCCTCCAGGGACTACCCTTTTAAGTACTGCCCGAAAACCTATTTAGTAGGCTCAAAAAAAGATTTTAGGAACAGAATTTAGAGCCAGGGTTTGGAGGCCATGGCTGTGTCCCTGACCTCAGAGGGGCACTCCCCCCAGGGGCGCTGCTATGTGCTCAGAGGTCAACACTGGGCTGGACGGGACTCGGCGTGAAGAGTACACGGTTGGGGCGGAAATCCGGACTCACCTGATAGGTCTTCAGTCTGCCCGCGTTGCCGGCGAGCCAGTGCACAATGTCCCTGGAGATGACGTACCCCGAGCCGCAGGCAAAGGCTGGGTAGGCAGGACTGGGGTACTCCAGCTCCTGCCACTTGCCGGTTCGGTCCACGGCCCAGTTCAGTCTGAAACTGAGAGCCAAAAAGAGGTGGCTTCTTTGTGTCAGTGTGACAGCTGTCCTACACTACGAGCCGGGACCTCTTTACGATCACTACAAAGGACTAAGCAAGGAAAGAAGGAACATTTCTTTTTTTTTTTTTTTTTTGGTCTAAGGAAAGGCATCATTTACCTAGCGGGTGTGTGACATGAAAGACTGGTGCATCACATTCTCTAAGTTACATCTGTGGAGTTTCTGAAAGTACCAGAGCATCATGTGTATATACGCTAAAGACCCCGAATCCGAAGGAATTCTTCCTTCGCTGAAGAAACGGCGAAGTTTCAGAAACGTGTCACAACTCTCTTCTAACCTACCCCATACAGCTCCTCCTCACACGAGCACCGTTACTTCTAGGCCGTGACGATGAGAGCCACACGGTCTTCCCCTTCTCATTTATCTTAGCCCAGGCTTCCGGGTCTGCAGATCTCCCCTCTCACTGCAGACTGCTAACGCCCAGGGGCCCAGGGGCCCAGGTGGGAGGCTGCCCATCTCAGCCACATTTTGCTTATGAAAAACAGCTTGTGTGTTTGTCATTTTAAATTAATTCCTTTTGATCAGGTACATGAAGCCGAAGAGCGAACAAGGTTTAACTTACTTTCCCCACCAAAAATTAGGCCCGTCCAGATTCTTGTGGGTAATCCTATTAAATACAGCCTCCAAGTCTATGTAACAGTCGTCGTCTGTCTTCAGCAGTAAGTCAAAGCTGGTTGTTTCCACGGTCCTGTTGGCAGAAGAGAAAACGGGAGTCAGTGCATCCGTACTTCCGTACAAGGAGAGGAAGAGATGCCGCCGTGGTGACATCACCACCGTTTTACTAGAGGACCGTCCCTGGACGACCTGCACACTTTCTCTGTTTCTCTGAGGCTGAGAACGTGCTCAGAACACTGCCACCAGCAACTGCGTCCTCACTCGATACTCACTGAGTGTAACACAGAGAAGCACCAAGCAGATCTGAAGAGTGAGGACGAAAACACAAAAAACTACAGACCTGGCTTAAGTGGAACCTACACGCAAACAAATGGTTCTGTGACCTTGTTCCCATCAGGCTGGCAAACATGCCAACCCTGGCACTTGGCTTCTTCCCGGGGGCTCAGGGTGTGGGGACAGGTGTCCTCACAGGCTCTCCCATGGAACCCTGCTGCACAAGATGCCCTATTGTGCCACGAGTTCCACTCCACTCAGAGAGCTAATGGTTTTTAAAACACTGAGCTGTAACATGGAAACAGACTTCCCCAAAGAAATGATTCCCCGCAATTAAACTCTTATAAATGACCTTTAGGAAGGCGCAGGAGAGTGACTTCATTTACCCAGACATGTCGGGGTGAGCAGAGACAAAACACTTCATTCCACATTGCCAATCCCTGTCCATCTTGGATTAAAACAAAACAAAACAAACCCAGAGTCTTGCTAGGGAACCAAATGGCAGAAATCTGAATAAAAGATATCTGGAGAAAGCGTTTTTCGGTCGAAGAATGGTGAATTTCACAACAGGTCCACACCAAAGTGCATGACCCCGTGCTTCTGAAGTTTACTTCTAATTAATAGCACAGGAGCACATAATATTTGCTCATCAGGAGGAACCCTGTGATAAAGGACACTGCGGTCACTGAGGAGTCACCCAAAGAAAGAATACCTAGTGCCGCTTTCATTACAGCATGGGCGGTGGACAGTTGTCACAGGCGGGGAGGGAAAGGAGTGGGTCCCCAAGTCCAGGTCCATTAGCCTGTCACCAGTGATTCAGGTGGCATTGATGACTAAGACCTTAGAGATGCACAAGGAGTACAGGAGATTAGACTTAACACTGAAGGTAACAGATAAACTACACTGAACTTCCACAACCAGGAATCAGCTCCCCAGAGAAAGTCCTAGAACCCCACAATCTGGATTTCCCACTTCCTGGACCTCCATTCCCACCCTTCACTGAACTCTTTCCATTCCTGCCTTGGCCCCCTTACAACAAGGACCCCTCTCAGGGGCCTTGAGCTAAAGAAGGTTCTTTTTCTCGGTTCAGTTGTCCAAACACAACCCTGATATTCTAGACACCCCGATTTCCAGCTCTTACTTCTATCTGCCCTCTAGCCACAGGGTGTTTCCAAAATTATATTAATTTGCCCTAGCTATGAGACATGACCTTCCGTAAATGAATCCGGACTACATCCATCCACTCTGCCCAGGGCAACAGGCAAGAGAGAGCGACAGACTTCGCTCACCAAGAAACGAGCTTCCTCATCCAGTTTTAAAAGACATAGATGTGGAAACCTCTAGATTTAGGCTAGACAGAGACAGCTCAGGTTCATTCTAGGGTGGACAGTGTCACAGGGCTCAAAAGCAAGTAAGTGGACCCCAGAGTGACTAATCTTGTTAACTGTACAAATATGTAAATAATAGTAGTTGTTATTGTTGCTGCCATCAGTCGCATAAAGGCAGGAATGACAACCCGGGTGGAAGAAATGCTGAAGGGTTGGGAAGTTACAGGAGAATCCCAGGGATTTGCATTTCATCTTGCAGAAAAGGTTTGGAATTAGGGCAAGTAGTTCTCGAATGTGTAGAGTAGAGGATGGAAACAGAATGTGCATGTTCTAAAGAGAATTCAGACCAGTAACCTGGGTTCGGGGGAGCTGTACTTGGGTCATGTAGGTCTGCAGATGTGATCGCCACTGAACATGGGATATTTTCAAACTCAGAGATTTTCATCTGGTGTTGGCTTGAGGCAACCAAGACAATGACTCAGAGGACTCATTTTGACTCAGAGAGAATGGAACAACTCAAAATGAGAGCGACTTTTGCCCTATTTTTGGTAAAGATCATTAACATCACAGATCTGCTCATCTGAATGACAAAGCAGCAGAACTTTAAAAGGTCAATCCTCACAAAGAACCAGGACACAACACATCACATCCCAGGTGTTGAGGGGTTCTGGGGTTGGTTTAAAAAAAAAAAAAATGCAGGGGTCTAATGTTAATAAATTGTTCCTACATCCCAAAAACAGTAAGACAAGTTCTACCTACCTCACATTCTAACCACCTACCATCTGTAGAAGTTCAGCAATTTCGCAGGGACATTTCGGTAAGTGTCCACGACATCCACAAAAACAATGTCGTCATAAACGCTGCTTTCCTCCCTCAGTAGGGCGTCTTCCCTGTGGAGGTTACTTATGTGGTCAAGAAGTCTTTGAGGGCGAGAATGGAGGTTCTGTAAGAGTGCGTCACCTTCTACAAAGGAAAATCGGAGATGGAGAAAAATGCTGTCGCAAACGTGAGACCCAGCACATGAACACTGTACACTCACACCCTCTCCCTGGGGGACCCAACAGAAAGCAGCAGGAGACCCCTGAGCTGGGCTCCAGGCCCTCCTGCCCCTGCGCGGATCCACAGCCACTTTCCTGCAGACAGTCCTGTGGCGGCCCCGTCAGGCCGTGGGAGGCAGCGGGTCCCTCCGTGACCACCCCAGCCCCGGACTCTGTATCTCACATGCTCACAAGGACGTCCCCTGTGGTGCTGTTTGTAACGGAGGAAACTCTCCTGACAGGAGAGTGACCAGCCTGGGGGACAGTCACATAATGGGATACCGCAGGCAGAAGATGTGACCTGATCTTGCATGTTCTGGGGAATGGCACTGACAAATGATGCCAGGGAAGGGGCCTTCATCGCTAGGTGATATATACAATATGACGCCATAGACCTCAATTATAAAATACTCCCATCAGAACTGTTACAGAAAGATACATACGTATGTAGTAGAAAGCAGGGAAGAAAGAAAGGGAAGTGTGCACATGAATTTCGGGACAGGGACACCCTCTCCCGAGGGAAGGGAGGGACGCCGGACAGCTAGCAGGGAGGGGGATTGTGTCTGTGATGGTTTTTTCTTAAAAGGAAGCAAATATGACAAAACACAAGCATTTGTTAATTCTGAGTAAGAAGGACATGGCTGTTTCCCACAGTGCTCTCCATTCTTGGTGTCTCTGTGCTATTTCATAATAAAAATGTGCCGAAAGACACCTGTTTACTATCTGACACGTTAACGAATCACTTGTTACATCCGTGCAGGGACTGGCCTCAGTTCCTGTGGACTTAAGGCGGCCACTTTCACTACAGCAGGATTTTCTCAAATGTCTCACTCCAATCAGAGAAAATATCTAGTAAATACAGCGAGTGGCTGCAGGGCAAGGAAACAACAGAGCCGCTCAGCACCCTGCCTCCCGGTGCCGCAGGGGAAGCCTGGGGTGTGGGGATCGCAGGCCGAGACCTGATTCCTGCCTCTGCCCACGGGGACACGCGGGGCAAAGCTGCAGGTTTCCGGGCCCGAGTTCTCATGAGCGAGAGGTGGAGGAGGGCGGGGACAGCTTGCTGACACCCACATTCAGCAGGTGGGGGGCGGAGGCCACAACTCTGTCTTCAGCATGTGTCTTCCCAGAACTCTGAGGCAGCGGGACCCCAGACAACCACTGTTTGGGAAACTCAGGCCTGAATGACCCTGTGCTCTGCCAGCACATTCTACTGTACATTCTATCACACTCTACCGTAAGAGCCTTTACTTGGGAGATAAAGAGAAGTATATGCAATTTAACACTTGAAGGAAAGTCCAAGTGTTTGAAAACTGGCAAAATGGGAAAACGGCTGTAACCAGGGGAGAGCAGGAATTAAACACAGGCCTTTCAGATGAACCCCACTGCCGGTGTCAGGAAACCAGGCACATGCAGTAGCAGACCTGCGTGTGCTTTAAACCTGTATGGGTGCGACCGAAAAGAACCGCAGAGCTGCCAGCCTCAGAGTTTGCTAGATCACCTCTGTCTAGCGAGTCTGCGAAGACACAGACATCTGTGCTCCAGTCTCAAAGATTTTAACTTTGTAGCTTGAGGTAGGGCCCGGACAGGGATGCCAATGCCCGACAAAATTTAATAACCGGTGTATAACCTGATGGTTCTGAATGGCACTTAGATCCTGGATTTTAAAAAATGTATACTGAGATTTTTCAGATATATCCAGAACATGAGAAGACAGTCTACTCATTTTCATTTTTTTAGCCTACAACTTAAGTTATTTCACTCTTATTTGAAAGAAATCGTCCCTCACCCAGACCTTATTCCTTTAGCCTCCATGACAGAAAAATTATGACAAGCTTTTGTCCAGGGTACAGGAGCAGCCCCTTCTAGAACAGTTTAGTGGCAGAAGTCTTAAGGGCCCCTTAAACTAGTTTTTAAAACCTCCAGGTGGTATATTCGGGAATGAACTGGTCAGAGAAGGGAAGGTGCTGGATACTCCAGTCAGACAGTGTATTACACCTGCCCCGGCCCCACGGCTTCGCTGCCTTAGGAAGCTGCCTGAGCTCCGGAAACGAGTTTTCCCCAGGGCTGGGGTATTAATAGCTGCTTGGGGAGCTAAGAGGACACCTTCCTTGGCAGAGTGGTCTCACAGTTCCATGAAAACTCTCTGGACTGGAGTTAAGGATCTCTAAATTTTAAATCTATTTTTAATGGCAAGTTTATGGGTAAAACCCATGTACCTGTTCTAGCCTACTCTTTGGGGGTGATGTAAGAATACAACTACTTCTGTGAGGGAACACTATAAATTAAGAGGTTTTTGAAAAAATTTTATAAAGCCACAGTCCATTTGCATCTGCAAAGAACAGGCAGTGGCTCAAATGGGGTGTGTGCCCTCCTCAACACTGTGCTGTCAGGGGCTCCCGGAGAGTCTCCTCTCAGGATCTGCTCTGCTTTCTCCGGTCACGGAGAGCCTTTAGGGAAGCTGGGTCCTAATTCTTTTATCGGAATCCATGCTCTGTGGAGCTCTGAGATGTCAGGACAGAAATTCCACTGGGCACCTTTGTTCCCTGGGTGATAATTCAGGACAGGTGGCCAACAGGAACTGCATCCATGGTAGTCTTTCTTTCTTAAAGATCAGGGACACGGAATTCTCAGGAATCATAGGTATTTAAGTAAGTATCATTCAAGAAGATAAACACAGCCACTCCCATCCTGACAAAATCCTTCTTGAGTTCTAGGCTAATGTTCCTGACCCCAAGTTTTAAAGGAATCTTTCTCACAAACCCATCCTTGAAATGTGATAGATTAGGAGACGCATTTAACAAACCGTACTCTGAAAGAGAGTCTATGTTTAAATATTCACATGAGGAGAAAGTGCACACATGAGGCAGGGCAGGAAGCTGAGTCCACTGGGCCACCTCCAACAGAGGGACAGACGCAGGCATCAGAATGCACCACGCTTGCTGGGACAGGGAAAAAAAGGTTCTTCCCTTCTTCCCTTCCCTTCTGACAGTAGCACAAAACCCACTATAGCTATATGGCCTCTGTAGCCGTTCTGCAGAAGTCCCCACCTGGCTACAGGATAAACCAGACACAGCCATGCTAGGGCCAACAAAGTCCAAGGTCATAGATTTTTCAATGTCATCCTTATGGTGAAAGACTGGATACTTTCCCTCTGAGAGTGGGAACAAGACAAGGATGTCTGTTCTACTTCTACTTCTTCTACTCAACACTGTATTAGACATTCTAGCCATGACATTTAGACAAGAAAAAGCAATAAAAGGCATCTCGATTTGGTGGGGGGTAGGGAGGTAGCAGATGACATGATCTTGTAGGTGGAAAATCCCAAGGCACCCAACTAGTAACTTAATAAACGAATTCAGCAAAATTGCAGCATACAAGATTGATATCTAAGAATCAATTTTATTTCTATACATTAGCGATAAGAATCTAGAAATATAAAAAACAATTCCACTTATAATAGTGCCAAAAAATATGTAAGAATAAACTTAGCAAAAGAAATGTAAGACTTGTACTCTGAAAACCATAAAACATTGCTAAAAGAATTTAGTTTAAGACATAAGTAAATGGAAGGATATGCATGTTCTCGGATCAGGGACTTAATGTCAGAATGGCAACACTCCCTGAAAAGATCTGCATGTTCAACGCCACCCCTTTCAAATTCCAGCTGGCTTGCTTGCAGAAATTGACAAGCTGATCCTAAAATTCGTATGGAAATGCAGGGCCTAGAATAGCCAAAACAATCTTGAAAGAGAACAAAGTTGGAGGATTCACACTTCCCGATGTCAAATCCTGCTACAAAGCCACATATGCAAGACAGAGCAGTACAGGTAGGACACAGAGGGCACACACACACAACAGAAGTGGGAGCCCAGAAGTAAATCCTTACATTTAAGGTCAGAAAGTACAGCATGGAAGTTAATGGTTGGTAGATGTTGCGGGAGGGGAGAATGAGGCATGTCCGCTAAAGAGCACGGGTTTCTGGAGCGATGGAAATGGTCTGGAATTAGCAGTGATGTTTGCAGAACTCTCACACCGCAAACCAGTGGCTTAACCACTTTAAAAGGGTAAAGTGTTTGTGAATTATATATCAATAAAGCTACAAAAAAAAATCCCCTTTTCCGTCAAAGTAGGGAGTTAAGATGAGGTATGTGAGACTCAGCACACTCCACCTTCCAAGCCGCCGACTTACCCTGAATGGTGTAAATAAAACCGCCGGCCACTCCCTCCACGCCTTCCATGAACTCGTGGGGCAAGGCGCCCTCCCCAGCCTGAAAACAAGGGAAGTGCTCAATGCTTCATTACTACAAGTACACTTCTATTTAAAACTGATGTGGCAAAATTTATAATGTGACTCCACAGCAGATAAATCCATTTAAGCCCTTCACGAGATCAGGTTGACTTCAGTGTTCTATGTTTGTTATCTGATTGTTATCTTGATTACAATAGTAAAGATCAGGTGCACAGGACAGTCCATAGGGCTCAGAATTCCAAATGACATAGAATCACAGTCTTGAACTTGCTACCATAATAGCACAAAACCCAATTTTATTTTACATCCCAAACCTGCCACTTAAAAAAAAAAAAATGACCACCTTTGATTTCTTTGAGACTGAAAACTGCCATGAATTCAAATATACCTAGGCAGATTTTTTCCAGTTTGTTCTACGGGCAGAGAAAGCCCCTTGAATGAACTGTGCAGATGGAGCCCTGCTGCTCACTGATGCTCTCACAGCCACCCAGGCCAAACACAGGCCTCTCGGCCTCCGAGGACTGGAGGAGATTTTATGATTAGAGATTTACAAGTTCCCCAGTGTGGTGTTTCCCTGCTGCGTGCTTCACGCCCGCGAGGCATCCCTGGCAGAGTGGGGCTGGGCCGGACCGTACAGGGTGTGTGTGTGTGGGGTGTGTGTGTGTGCGCACGTGCATGGCACTGCTCCCACACACTCCCCTACCAGCATGGCTGCAGTCTGGCCCGTCCCCTCAGCAGAGGTATACTGCGCAGAGCAATGAGGAAGCTACCGAAGGTGGAGCTAACGTTTCCGGCTTTGCAGAGGCAGGAAAGGTGGCACACTCTGTTTTTTCATTGTGTACCCTACATTGTTTTGGCTTGTTTAGAACTTGATGGTAATTTTCATTAGTTTCTATCTAAAAGGTCACAGCTGGACTTTTTTTTTTTTTTAATTTTATTTATTTATTTGACAGACAGAGATCACAAGTAGGCAGAGAGGCTGGCAGAGAGAGAGGGGAGGAAGCAGGCGCCCTGCTGAACAGAAAGTCTGATGCAGGGCTCAATCCCAGGAGCCTGGGATCATGACCTGAGATGAAGACAGAGGCTTTAACCCACTGAGCCACCTAGGCGCCCCACACAGCTGGACTTTTAACAGTTTCTGACATTCTCACTTGCTGGCAAGGGAGCAAGACTTGGGGAAACTTTCAGTTTCACTCATTTATGGTGGAAACCTGTATTTGTACGTGGGGGTTTCCTAGAAGGGGCTACTAAATTACCGGACTATTTTTTAAGGTTAGCGGAGTGTGTAAGCAGTCTTGTGCCGTCTACAACTATACTTACCCCCAAAGTGGGTCATTTGAGTCTTTCCATTTGAACCTAGTCCTCAACTCAGAAGTCATCTGGTTTCCTTTTGTGCAATCAATAACTACAGAATTTCAGCACATTTTGGATATTTTTTAAAGTTTCATAAATAGAAAAGGAGACATACTAAAGGCACTTGCCTTGGAAATAAGGAAATAAAAGAATAAAACTATAATTAAATTTCATAAGATGTTTTATGCTAAATAAAGGACTGTTGGTAACAAAGGATGAGATCCTAAATGACCCACAAGGCTAAGTTTGTAATTATATATGAATCTGTGATCTAATGACTTTCTTCCTCACTGGAGTTTAAGTTCCACTGTGGGCCAGGAGTGGTTTTCTAAATGAGTAACAGCGTATCACCTAATGTTTATTTAAAATTTGGGAATTAATTCATGTGAATATTAATAGTTAATGAAAACAGACTAAGCCCGTGAGCTGATATGGTGAACACTCTCCTAATAATTATACCAGAGCATCGAAGAGAGTGAGACTGTGTTTGCGACACCACCACATATCCAACTTGTATTATTTTAAGCTCATCGTGTGAAGTCTGCTTACACCTTATCGTCCACACTTACTTGGAAATATTTACCTATCAAAATTTCAAATCTGAAGCAAATCTGAATACATGAAAAATACGAGGCAGAAATCCCAGCAATATAAATGACACCAAAAGCTCCGCTGTATTTGCCAGCACTGCTGTCTGTACTGCTGTCACGAACACCCTGCTAGGAAGGTGAGGGCGTGAGGATTCAGAACACTACCGAGCAAGTGTCCTTCGAGAATGTTAGCTTAGGAGTTATTGAGAAATGGGTGCCAGGGTGGCTCAGTGGGTTAAGCCTCCACCTTTGGCTCAGGTCATGATCTCAGGGTCCTGGAATCGAGCCCCACGTCGGGCTCTCTGCTCAGCAGGGAGCCTGCTTCCTCCTCTCTCTCTCCACCTGCCTCTCTGCCTACTTGTGATCTCTGTCTGTCAAGTAAATAAATAAAATCTTAAAAAAAAAAAAAGAAACATATAAAAAATTATTGGGAAATAAAATATCATGTTTTTAAAATTCGCCAATCTTAAGGCAAAAATGTGCATTTACTAATGCTGGGGTGAGAAAATCCAAGAACATGAGTTGTTCGTCTGTACTATGGTGACTCAGCATTTTCTGCCATACACGCGCAAAAGTACCCACGATTCACAGTTCCATATACGCTAAAGTCTAGACTATGCCAAACAGCCTTAGGAAAAAGGATGACTTACCGTAATGACTCGGAGAACGCCGCCGCCATCATTCACAGTCACTTTGTGGAGATTTCTTGACACGAGGCCTTGGAGGTCTTGGCTCTCCCACACGATGGTACCTTCAAAGCTCTTTTTGTGGAAAGATAAAGTGAGTCGATTTCTTTATTGTTGTTATTTAGGTTTTAAGTATGTTTTCAAGGAAAAATAATTTTTCCCCTAAAACCTATTGGTTACAATTTTTATATCCCTACTCTAACACACAGCACCGTTAACATGTTGGTGTATATGCTCGAGTCATTTTTCTCATGCGTATCTGAAAGATACAAGTACAAAGGGTACAGAGACAATTTTGCTGCTGTTTGCATGTCCCTCATGCCGAAGAGTTTCCTGTTGTTACAGCTCAGACCGTTCTTAGCCATGCACACACAACTGACGTGCATCGAGTCACGATCCCGAGTCACACAGACATGTCCCCATGGCAGATCTGGGCTCTACCAACTATCTAGTGAAGGATGTTTTGGTGTGAATGTTTATTTTGTTTCAAAATACATTTTCAGAGTTGAAATTATGGGGGCAAGAAAGAAATAGCGATATTTTATACAGATTTTGGGACACAATGTCAAACTTTTCCCCCAATTTACAAAAATACTACCTGCACTGTATTCTTCCAAGTATGGGATATTAATGAAAGCAAAGACATTTACGTCAATTTAGTAGATTAAAAGATGATTCGTCATTAACTTCGTTTCTTTTGATTTCTAATGTTTATAAAATACACAGTCTCTACTGGGAGTTACTGATCCATGCCTCTTTGCAATTTAGCTACTGAGTTTTGTATTTTTCTTATTAATCTCTGTTATCTTGTAATAAATAATTGTTTCTATAATACATGCTAAAATATTTTTTTCAGAACTGTTTGCCACTTTTTATTTTTTTACTTAAAAGGTCCATAAGTTTTATCTTGTCAAATCTGCCAAGCTTTCTGTTTGAGATAATTATTAAATTCTGGGCTTAGAAAGTTACACTCTCTGTCCCAAGGTTTGACACATTTAAATTCTAATGTCTTCTAACTTTTCCAGGAGGGTTTAGCTGCTCCTTTGTACTGCTCAGGCCATCCCCACTGTCAGCCCCTCTGGCTTGCTCCAGAGATCCAATGGAAGGCAGCTGGCATCTAATTTTTCCCTACCACATCAGCCTGTCTTCTTTTCCTAATACCCCACTTATCAGTCTGATACTTTCTGTTTATTTTACTACTGTCGAACTAACATTTCCCACTAGAACACAAGCACCATGAGAGCAGGGATCTCGTATGTCTTATTGACCACCATATTCCTGGCACCTAGAATGGCCTGACATGCATAACAGGCCCTTGAAAAATATTTACTTCACAAACAATGTTAATTGTTAATTGGAATGATTTTTGGTCTAGAACACCAGACAAAAGATACAGCTTTAATTATCTTCTATTTTTTTTTCACATATTAAAATTAAGAGATAAAGTGCTGTAAGGTCTCAGTTAGCCAGCATTAGGAAGGGCACTATATAAAACTGAACTTTCCAATAAGTGAGGCCAGTGGTTTGAAAGGTTAGGCCTTTCAAGCAAGGCCAGTGGTTTGAAAGCTTTTTGTAAAGCATTATAACTCCTCTATGAAACAGAAATACTAGGAGTCGGATTCCTTGGGCAGTCTGTCACTCTATAGTCTGCACTGTTGGGGAGACTCCTGATGTGCTTTGAGGAGCCCCAGGGTTCCAGAGAGCAGGCCTCTTGGACACACTGTGGGGGGTCACCGCCTGAACTCGAGCACAGAGCAAGCGATGTCCACCTCACGGGTTTGGGCCGGGGGTTAATGATGACACGCGTGTGGCGTGCAGGGTCTCGGCTCAGCGCAACGGAGCTTTAAGACCACTAGAAGGAAAGCAGAAAGTAAAGGGCCCCTTTAAAAGATCTCGTTGTCTTATCTTGGAAATGGGCACAGATTATTACTCTACTCTCCCTGGAAAGCCTTAACTCTCCAGTTGAACCTTGAGTCCCTAAAAACAGCATCCTTACAGACACATGCACAGAGGGAAACAAGTCTAGGGAGAAATACAGCAAGTATCCTGGGAAACATGTGGATAATGTCACATTCTTCTAACCTTCTTATATGTAGTCAAGTTTTCAACAGTGGATCTGTATTCCTTTCCTATATTTTCACACTTTTATGATCAAAAAAATTTTTTAAACATATGTATACAAGGAAATAAATTTGGGGTCAATCTTCCAGACACGAGGCATTTGTTATCTAAACTTTTGAGTGTCTACGACGCAGCAGTGTACAGGCTACTGGAGCATTTACAGGAGTGAAACAGCTCCTATCTTCAGATCCTCATAATATGCCCTGCTGGGGTCAGTGACAGAGGAAAGTCACTCTGCCTGAGATCCGCCAGGACTCCAGATGAGAGAGCCCAGGGCAGAGTCTGGCAGGCATCTGAGTCAGCAAAAGGAGAGGCGGATGAGCACTCCTCAAAAGGCAGGCGTGAGAGCACTGCAAGCCCAGGAAAGTGTGGAGAGTTTAGTGCCGCTGAAGCCCCAGGCTGAGGAAAGGAGATGTGCAAGGCGGCTCTGTCAGCGCTGCCTGTGGGAACAGAGTCTGTCCTTCATCCCCAACCCACAGGACATTTGTTTGCAAGCACAGAAGTGATGCAATCCTAGCCCCCATTTTAAACGGTCGCTCCAAGAGCAGAATAGCATCAGGCAGGCGGGTAAGGAGACTGGTAACTGGACTATTATGGAGGTCCAGGTGAGGAGTCAGCACTAACCTAGAAATTGACTGCCTTCTGAGAAGCTGAAGGAGACACATATATATGGAAAGATATTCAAGCTCGCAGATTGGAATATTAATATTATTAATATGTCTATATTACTCAAAGCAATCTAGAGATTCGAGGTAATCTCTACCAAATTCCAATGGGGTTTTCATAGAAATACAGCAAGTGCTACTAAAATCTGCACAGAAACACAGAAGACCCCAAACAGCCAAAGAAACCTGAAGAACAACAAAGCTGGAGGCATCCTGCTTCCTGATTTCAAACTATATTACAAAGCTACTGAAAACAAAACAGCACGCTATTGGCATAAAAACTGGAACAATGAACAAGAGAACAGAAGGGCGAGCCCAGCACCAAGCCCATGCATAAATGATCAATTCACTTACCACTGAGGAAGCAAGAAAATACATGGGAAAGACAGACACTGCAACAAATGGTGTTGAGAAAACCAGACAGCCAAGTGCAAGGAAAGAACCTGGACCACTACGCTATGCCATACACAAAAAATTACCTCAGAATGGATTTAAGACCCGAACAGAAGACCTCACATCATAAGATTCCTAGAATAAAACCTAGGTGGTAAGTTCCCTGACACTGGTCTTGGCAATGATTTTTTTGGATTTGAAACCAAAAGCAAAAGAAACAAAAGCAAAAATAAACAAAGAGGACTACATCAAACCAAAAAGCTGCTGCATAGCACAGAAGACCATCAGCAAAATGAAAAGGCAACCTATGAATGGAAGAAAATATTTGCAAACGATATACCTGACGAGGAATTACTACCCAGACATATAAAGAATTCCCACAACTCAACAGCAAAAATCAAATGCGCAGAGGATCTGAAAAGAATGTTTTCAAAGACAACACAATGCACAGATGGCCAACAGGTACAAGAAAAGATGCTTTCATCATCAGGGAAATGCAAATCAAAACCACAATGAGAGACCACCTCACGCCTGTCAGAATGGTGACTAAGATGCGGAGAAAAGGGAACCCTTGTGTGCTGCTGGTGGGAATGTAAACCATTGCAGACACTGTGGAAATAGTATGGAGGGTCCTCAAAAACTGAGAACTAGAACTACCATATGATCCAGCAATTCCATTTCTGAGTATTTATCCAAAGGGAATGAAAACACCCACTTGAAAAGACACCTGTGCCCCCTTGTTCACTGCAGCATGTTTATAAAAGCCATGATGTGGACACAACCCAAATGCCCACAGATGGATGGATGGATGAAGATGTGATGCAAACACACACATGCGTGTGTGCACATGCACGCACACACACAGGAATATTATACAGCCATAAAAGGAAGGAAACCTTGCCATTTCCAACATGGATGGATCTTGAGGTCGTTATGCTAAGTGAAATCAGTCAGAGAAAAACAAACACCGTATGACTTCACTTATATGTGGAATCCAACATGTTTCTAAAAACCAAAAACTGAAACACTGAACTATTACATACCGAGTATCAGACAGGTGGCTGCCAGAAGGGGGTGAAAAGGTGCAAATTTCCAGCTGTAAAATAGTAGGTCCTGGAGATGTAATGTACAGCATGATGAGCAGTTAATAATGTTGTATATCTGAAAACTGCTAAGTGAGGAGATCTTAAAAGTTCTCATAAGAAAAGAAATGTAACCGTGGTGGTGGATGTTAACTAGACTCGGTGTGATCATACCGCAATAACCAATCATTATGCTGTACACCTGAAATGAGTATGTTATGTGTCAATTATATCTCCATAAAAAAAGGAAAAAAAGACTGCCTTCTGAGTTGAATAATTAAATGCATAAAGGGAACAATGTCTCTGATAACTGAGAAGGCTCTGAGATTGAAGCTTAATTAGTAAACTCACTACCTCAAAACAACAGATCAAGTATATTCCTATACAAAAGCTGGGTTGAGAAAGAAATCTGAGAGAGGAATCTGGGCAACAGAGCAATGTCTAGTGGGAGGGAGACGCAGGAATGGGAAGACACCGACCATTCCAGTCATATTGTGCCCGAGCGAGCCAGCTCTTGGAAACAAGCACATCCCACTCCTGTAAGCAAAGCCAAGGATCAAACCCAGTGCCGCTCTGAGTTGGGTTTTTGGTGTCTGACATCTCAGTAAGGAGGTTCCCAGACAGGGGTCATGACTTTCAAATCTAATAAGCTAATACCTATTAAAGATGAATGAATAGGTACTCTGGTTTACAAACTGGTCTTCTGTGAATTTATTCAGTTTCATTCAGTGAGACTCTGGTCATCTCTATGCGAACTAACTGGAAGGTCAGTGCTAGAACCTGAAAGCTAAGTCCAAGACCCTTGGTAACGTGCAGCTGCTCTGGGTTAATCATGTGTCTTTCTTCTGACAAAACAGCCTCCTGCCCTTGTATACATTCCTCTAAAACTTTAACAGTAATAAATTTTTTTAAAAAATTTATTTAAATTCTAGTTAGTTAACATACAGTGCAATATCGGTTTCAGAATTCAGTGATCCATCCCTTACATACAACACGCAGTGCCTGTCACAACTAGTGCCCCTCTTAATGCCCATCACCCACCTAGCCCAGCCCCCACCCACCTCCCTCTATCAACCCTCAGTTTGTTCTCTATTGTTATGAGTCTCCTATGGTTTGTTTCTCTCCTCCCCCACCATAGGTTCATCTGTTTTGTTTCTTAAATTCCACGTATGAGTGAAATCATAAGGTATTTGTCGTTCTTTGACTTCTTTCACTCGGCATTACAATTTCTAGCTCCATACATACCACTGCAAATGGTAACATTTCGTTCTTTTTGATGGTTGAGCAATACTCCTGTGTGTGTGACATAATGCTGCTACAAATACTGGGATACAGGTGCCCGGTCGAATCTGTATTTTTGTAACTTTCGGTAAAGACCCAATAGTGTGATTGCTGGGTCATAGGGTAGCTCTATTTTCAACTTTCTGAGGAGCCGCCACACTGTTTCCCAGAGTGCCTGCACCAGCCTGTGTTCCCACCAACAGTGTGGGAGGTCTCTCCTTTCTCTGCATCCTCACCAACACCTATTTTCTTGTGTTGTTAATTTTAGCCATTCTGACAGGTATAAGGTAGTATCTCATTTTCTAAAAAATTTATTTATCTAACAGCATGAACGTGAGCGTGTGCAAGCAGGGGAAGGGGCCAAAGGAGATGGAGAGAGGCAGACTCCCCATTGAGCGCGGAGCCCAACATGGGGTTCGATCCCCAGACTCCGAGATCATGACCTAAGCTGAAATCAAGAGCTGGTCGCTTAACCGACTGAACCACCCAGGCGCCCCTCACCATGGTTCTGATTTGTGTTTTTCCTGCTGGTGAGTGATGTGGAACGTCTTTTCATCTGTCTGTTAGCCATCAGATGTCTTCTTTGGAAAAGTGTCTATTCAGGTCTTCTGCCCATTTCTTTTCAAAATTTTATATACTTCAGAGAAAGAGAGCTTGAGCAGGGGAAGGGGCGGGAGGGAAGCAGACTCCCCACTGAGCAGGGAGCCTGACATGCGACCTGATGCCAGGACCATGACCTGAGCAGAAGGCAGACGTTTAACCAACGTTTAACCAACCGTTTAATCAACCAGACGTTTTACCAACATTTAACCACCCAGCCACTCCACCCATGGTCCACTTAACAGGATTATTTGATTTTAGATCCCAACCGTTTATCAGACATATCATTTGCAAATATCTTCTCCTATTCTGTGGACTGCCTTTTAGTTCTGTTGACTGTTTCCTTCACTGTGCAGAAGATTTTCATCTTGATGAAGTCCCAACAGTTCATTTCTGCTTCTGCTTCCCTTGCCTCTGGCAACATGTGTCATTATAAGTGTCCACAGCCGAGATCAAAGAGGTTGCTGTTTGAATAGTGATAAAGTTTGGGAGAACTGGTACCAAATACATCCAGGCGGAAGAACTGATAGGATTTAGTGAGTGCCTGGATATGAGAGTTGAGGGTAAATCCCACGATTCTGGTTTGGGCGCCTGAGAAAAAGGAGATACCGCTATCCAAGACTGAAATACAGGGGAGATGAGGACGGACGGGATGATCTTAGCATCAGAAAGCCCCTGGGACACCCGTATGGAGAAGAAATTAGAATTTCTCTAATTCACATTAGAGAAATGTGAGCCGTAGCTGGATTCAAGAGCCATGACCGAACAGGCGGTAATGGATACAATTGCTGAGGAAGGAGTAAAACAACAGAAACCTGGGTATCAAATCCTAATGATTAAGAGGAAATTGAGAGGGGCGCCTGGCTGGCTCAGTCCGTGGAGCATACGACTCTTGATCCCAGGGTTGTGAGTTCGAGCCCCACGCTGGGTGTAGAGATCACTTAAAAATAAAATCTCTGAAGGAAAGAGGAAAGTGAGAGAGGAGATGATAAAGTACACTGGGAAGAAAGACTGGGCCAGATGTGGCTGGACCAAAAAGAAGGCAGATCATATAAGCTAAGAGAAAAATGCAATCAACGAAGTGAAGGACACAAAGTGTCCCCTGGAGTTGGCAGTGGGATCATGGGCCTGCCGTTTCAGATGATCCATCCCAAAAGTAAAGGCTATCATGACCCAATAAAAATGCTTCACCTTGAAACTATGAATCTAGAAAGTACGAAGATAAGACAAGTCATTCTGTCCTGTCCACTGAGCTGACCCTGCTGTTTCACGGTGGCTCCTGCTAGTGCCCGGCTGCAGTAACTTTGTGACTGGGATATGACACAGCATCAACACTGTGGACTAACCTGGGTAACTGCCCGAAAAACTCATCGGCCCGCAACACAGTCCTGGTGCTTCCCTGCACTTCCACAAGCCAGCGGTGACCGGGGAAGGGAGGAGCTGAATCTAGCCTCCCTTTTCTGTACCTGCTCCTGCTCCTGCTCCGCAGCACAGCTGAAGCTCTGGTTCTCCCTTCTCTCACAGGCCCGCCTTCTACATTCCGATACAAAGTCATCAGAAAGCTAGGGATCTCTTCAGAAGAGGAACAATTTGTTTGTGGCAATTCTCTGCTGAGACCGTAAAACCAAAACAGAAGCCAGGAAACAGCCCGGTGTGGGCTACAGAAAGAGCTCATAAATGATCTCACCAGTAAGCTTGCTCTCAGCAAGCCCTTTCACATGTTAATTCCCTTGTGCCATGTTTCTAACTTCCCATCCAAACCAACAGAGTAGCTTAAATCTATATACTACTTTAGCACTTAACATATTTTTTATGGATTGGGGAAATGACATCTAAGGAATGTCAACTGTCACCAACAGTGCAAGTACCCACATGGCCAACAGTGATGTCTCTAGTGGCTCAGGGGAACAAAAATAGTCTTTTTTTTTTTTTTTTTTAATCAAAATTAGTTTCAGGTTTCAACTGCAACAGTAAGGAAAATACAAAATTAGAGAAATAAATATTTTAAGAGATGTGCACAGCAGTCTCCATTTAAATCTGTGACTCCCACCAAGATTTATGCTTTGGTGAGTCACAAGATGAAAACACTACAAGAGCTTTGCTTACTTGACAAGCTGTACTGCTGACATGTTACTCCGGGAGGCCGGGAGGCACAGAGGGAGTAAGACGATAGGCAAATCGTCTACTATTCTCTTGAAAAATGGCATAAATGATGTTTGTCTTCGTCATTCTTTGCTGATGACACGCAGGCAAATCATTCATCACTATCATTTTTTCTGTGCCAATAAACCCAATTAGGCTTGAGTCAGCAAAAATGAGCATCTATGTACAATTAAACATGGTTTCAACAAAAACAGAATTTTTCTGTAAAGGAAGGAATTTTTTTAAAAGTTTTTATAAAGCTAATATGTATTTATTACAGAATATTCAGAAAATGCACAAAAAGGAGAAAACAAAAATCATCCATAATCCTACCTCCTCACCCCTGGGTATAGTCACTGTTAAATAATGGCACATTTAAAAAAAAAAAAAACATTACTCAATAGTAATGAAAAATAAAAAGTCAATTTAGCTTAAAGCTTCAAGTGAAATAAAGCTCACAAGGCTGTAGCCATGAAATATCTTAACCGAAATGGCCACTTACCGTCCCATCATTAGCATCTCTTACTACATACATAGTCCAGTCCTTGCCTCAACCCAGTTATTTTGAAAAACTTCAAATCTACAGAAAAGCTAAAATTAACCCCAGATCACCTAGACTCACCAGCTGTTAACATTTGGCCATATCTGCTTTTCCTGTCTGTATAAATGTCCTTTTCTGTTCTTGTTGGTTGTTAAACACTTGAGTACTCTAACATGTATTTCCTAAGAATAAGGACATTCTAAGGGAAAGTAATAATTTTTGTGGATTAGCCAAACTGTTTTTTAAAAAAGATTTTGTTTATTCATTTTGAGAGAGAGAAGGAGAGAGCACGAGTGGGGAGAGGGACAGAAAGAGCGACAGAGAAAGAGAGGACGAGGGAGGAGGAGGGCCAGAGGGAGAAGCAGGCTGGCAGAGTCCCCATTGAGCAGGGAGATGGACATGAGGCTTGATCCTAGGATCCTGGGATCATGAACCGAGCCGAATGCAAAATTTGTACCTCTAGGGGCACTTGGAAGGCTTAGTTGCTTAAGCCTCTGCCTTTGGCTCAGGTCATGATCCCAGGGTCCTGGGATTGAGCCCCTGCATTGGGAGTCCCTGCTCAGTGGGAAGCCTGCTTCTCCCTCTCCCTCTGGCTGCCACTCTGCCTGTTGGCGCTCTTGTGCATAAAATCTTTTTAAAAAATCTGTAATTTGATCTAGAAGACTGACCAAGACAATGAGGCAGACTCTGTAATGCTGTGGTTAGACTGAGGTATTAAAGCTGATTTTCTTCTTCTTCGCCCCACACCATGACTCCTTCCTCTGAAAGTTTCTCAACGTCGCCATCACGACCTTTTGAGCCAGATAATTCTTTGTTGTGGGGGCTTGTGTGTGTGTTGTAGGATGTCCAGCAGCACTGTTGGCCTCTAGATGCCAAAAGCACTGCACACCCAGCTGTAATCCTGAGCGAGTCCCTGGGCATTGCTAAGTGCCCCTGGCGGGAGAGACTCTGCTCTTGAACAACGGGTCCCAGAAGTCCCGGTGAGTGGCAGCACAAACGAGGACAGTGTGCATTTATCTCCTGAACGCTTACTATGTGGCGGCATGTTCTGGCATTCTGCAGGTCTGAAGATCATTTAGTTCCTGGAATGAGCCTCTCAACCGGCTGGCGTAGCCCCATCTTACGGATGAGGGATGGATGCAGTGAGGCTGAACGGCTTGCACAAGCCACACCGACCCCGGGCTGCCTGGACCCGCTGGTACTGCACCCACGGCCGCCTGCTCGGACACCTGCTCCCAAACATGCCCTCACGTACTTACTCCCTGGTACGTCATTTTTCTCTTTCCTACTCATGCCAACCCCGAAGCCTTTTTTGGGCAAATCCACTCTACACCAGCCTTCAGACCGCTCCAAGACCACCTGACACAACACCAGTGTCCCGGGCTCCTCGGAGCAGCAGGACTGTCCCTCTGGGAAGGGTTCTAGCAACCACAGAAAACCTGGGGCACTGCCCACGCTCATTCTGAGCAGAAAGCTCACTGAGGACTTGCTTCCCCCCTCGGGGAGCTTGTGTACTAGTTAATCTGGGACAACCTCAGGGAGTTTGTGTACTAGTTAATTCGGGACAACCTCAGGGGGCTTCGTACTAGTTAATCCGGGACAACGGCTCCCACCGTGCCTGGCATGAGGTCAGCTAAGTACCGGCTGGGGGCCAGCTCCTCTCCAGGACGGCAGCTGCTCTCAGGGCAGGGATCTCTCACTGTGTCCTCACAGAGCCCCAGTGCTTGGCACACACTAATTTCTCAAACATTTTCTGGCTTCCTTCAAAACCTGAGATCCAACACTGAGGGAACACGACTTAGCTAAACTACTGCTCTTGGTTAAAAGTAAAAATACTTTTGCTGGGACATACTCTGCCCCCTCCCCCGCTCATGTGTTTGCCTGTGTTCTCTCTCTCTCTCTCTCAAATAAATAAATAAATAAATATGATCTTTAAAAAAATAAATGTTTTTTGAGCAGAAGTCCATGTACAAGTGAAATGAAGGAGATGCCGTTCGCATCTACAGAGCTGACATACATAGTTTCAACTACTTGTACTGAACGCCAAAGACCCACAGCACATGATGAGATGCGTTGTGTAAGGCAAACAGAACCCATGACACCCGTGGCAGGAAAATGTTTCTCGTTTTATCAGTAGAGCTGGTCTCAGGTCTGGTTTCCATGTTTTAGCTCAGCTTTGATGTTGCAGGACAAACTCCACAGGTGATCTATGGTGGCTCCCAGAGATGCTTGGGAAACTGACCCCTATGTGGTTCCAAAGCCTGAGGAATGTACTCAGACTAGACTAGACCGGCCTGGAGAGGCCGAGCCGCATGGCTGGGTAATCCTTTCTCGCCCACCACTCGATGCTCAGAAACCACCCTACGGCTTAACCACAGGCTGATGTGGCCACCTGGCAGGTAGGGGAGAGGATCTCTAGGACCCATTTACTCAAGACTGGACCTAGAAGGACCTAGAACAGGACAGCTGTGTTTTCTGACATGTTCCACAACCTTGAGAAGTTTTATTTGTCTTGGAAATGTGGCCCGTCTCTGCAATTATCCCACCTGCACCAACCACCTGGGCCCTCTAGATAAGTAAATGGCCGAGTTACTCAAACTCCAGTAACTCGAGTTACTTGACTTCCATAACTCTGTACTTATAACCATTCTTCGTCACTAGAACCGTCATGTGGTTCTCAGTCCACTGAGTGAGCCGGGCAGTGCCTGTCCAAAGGGGCGCTGTGGGGACAGCTGAGATGTCCCGGAGCCGAGGGAAGGGACGGTACCGGGTGCTACGCTTCGTCATCTGGGCACAGAGCCGGTGGCCTCACCCAGCGTCCTAAAGGGCTGCGCCGGCACAACGAAGTGTCAACCGGCGGCCTCGAGAGCACAGTGCCAGGCCTGTGGTGGCCGTGCGGCCCCACGGCCCTGCCCCTCCACCCCGTACCTCGGGTAGGATGAACTGCTCCACGGGCTTGTACCACAACCTGTTCACCTGCACGCCGCAGCTCGGGGGGCTGAAACGGGCCACGAAGAGAGCCTCCTGCAAACGGGGGTGGGAGGTCAAAAAGTAAGATTTTGCGTTAGACACTGTGTATGCGGCAAGTTTTCCAGTATTTTCTGTCTTGGGCAGCTTAATCCTCGATGGCCCCAACCAGGGTTATTATGCATCTCCTGATGCTGAGACACCATCCTGTTTTCCAGCACAGTCAGTTATTATGTAGTTATTTAAGGTAACAAAATCTGTCCTAAAGTTCTAAAACATGAAATAAAATCCACATAACCTTAAAAAAAAAGCCCACCTTGAAATGAGGAGCATTAGGGGAAGCATGAGGTGTTAAGTCAAGATGAATTATTAGGCTTAATCCCAAAGGTTAAGAAGAAACTGAAAGATCACATCTTTACACAGAACAAAGGTACTGCAGGAGCCCCCCTACCCCCATTCAGAAAGAACCTTTACAAGAAAAAAATGGCACAGACACAAAAAAGGAACATAAAAGAAGGCTGATTCCCACTGTGTCTCTAGGTACTCCTCGTTAACGGCACTTGGCTCTAAGGCGCTTTGCACAGTGTTTTTTACAATCTGTGGCAACCCCGCAGTGAACGAGTCCAGAGACGCCATTCTTCTGACAGCATTTGCTCACTTTGTGTCTCTGTGTCACATTTTGGTCATTCTTGTGTATTTCACATTTTTCCATTATTACTGTGTTTGCGCTTTGGTGATCTGTGATACTGCTTTAATTGTGGGGGAGCCACGAACTGCTCCCAAATAAGATGGCAAAGTTACCTGATAAACCCACTGACCAGCACTTCCTCACCCCGCTCCCTCTCCTTGGGCCTCCCCTATTCCCTGAGACACAATATTGAAATTCAGCCACTTAATACCTCTACAATAAGTGTTCAAGTGAAAGGAAGAGGTGCCTGTCTCTCACTCTAAATCAGAAGCTAGTGTGGTCCACAATAGTCAAACGATGGGAAGAGCCCAGATGTCCACTGACAGATGAATGGAGAAAGAAGATGTGGGGGATATATACAATGGAATATTATGCAGCCATCAAAAATGAAATCTTGCTGGGGCACCTGGGTGGCTCAGTGGGTTAAAACCTCTGCCTTCAGCTCAGGTCATGATCTCAGGGTCCTGGGATTGAGTCCCACATCAGGCTCTCTGCTCAGCAGGGAGCCTGCTTCCTCCTTTCTCTGTGCCTGCCTCTGTCTACCTGTGACCTCTGTCAAATAAATAAATAAAAATCTTAAAAAAAAAAAAATGAAATCTTGCCATTTGCAATGACATGGATGGAATGAGAGGGTAGTATACCAAGCAAAATAAGTCAATCAGAGAAAGACAATTATCATATGATCTCACTGACATGAGGAATTTGAGAAACAAGGCAAAGGCTCATAGGGGAAAACAGGGAAAAAATAAAACAACATGAAACCAGAGAGGGAGACACACCATAAGAGACTCTTAATCTTAGGAAACAAACTGAGGACTGCTGGAGGGAAGGAGGTGGGAGGTTGGGGTAACAGGGTGATGGACATTGGGGAGGGTATATGTTATAATGAGCACTGGGTATATGTAAGATTGATGAGTCACAGGCCTGTATCCCTGAAACAAAAAATACATTATATCCTAATTAATTAAATTTAAATTTCAAAAAAACTTAAAGGATATAAACCTAAGAGTTAAATAAATTATAATACAAGCCAAGTTAACACACACACACACATACACACACAAAGCTAGTGTGATAGAGCTTAATGAAGAAGGCAAGTTGAAAGCAGAGATAGGCTGAAAGCTGGGCCTCTCGTTCTTCTTTGCGAACACAAAGGAAAAGTTCCTGAGGGAAACTCTAAGGGCCTCTCCAGGGAACATGTGAAGTGGAACACCCTTCTTGCAGATACAGAGTCGTCATCTGGACAGAGGGCAAAACCAGCCATACCATCGCCTTAAGTCAAAGCCCAATCCAGAGGAAGGCTCTGACTTCAATTCCTTCAATTCCATGAAGGCTGAGAGAGGCGAGGAAGCTGCGGGAGAAGAGCCGGAAGCCGGCAGAGGTGGGTGCAGAGGCGTAAGGATGGAAAATGTCTCCATAACCTCAAAGTGCCAGGTGAGGCCGAAGGTGCTGATGGAGAAGCCACAGCAAGTTCTCCAGGAGACGGAGCAGAGATCATTCAGGAAGGTGGCTATACTGACAGACAGATTATCAGTGTGTAGACAAAGCAGCCTTCTGCCAGAAGGAGACCGACTTGCAACTTTCCTAGCTAGAGAGAAGTCAACGCCTGGCTTCGAAGCCTCAAAGGACAGGCCGACTCTCTTGCTGGGGCTCATGCAGCTGGTGACTTGAGGGTGCGCGCTCATCTGCTGTTCTGCAAATCCCAGGACCCCTAAGAATTATGCTAAATCCACTCTGCCTGTGCCCTATGAATGCAACTACAAACCCTTGCATCCGTTTATGCGTGGTTTCTGGATATTTTAAACCCACTGCTGAGACCATTGTCAGAAAGAAAATATTTCTTTCAAAACATGACTACTCAGTGACAATGTACCTGATCACCCAGGAGCCCTGACAGAGACATACGAGATGAGTGTTGCTTCCACGCCTGCTAACACCGCATCCGTTCCGCAGCCCATGGATCAAGGAGTCATTTCGACCTTCAAGTCTTTTTATTTAAGTAATACCTTTTGTAAGACTGCCACAGACTCCTCGGATGGATCTGGGCAAAGTAAACCCAAAGTGTCCTGAAAGGATTCACCATTGTAGGTGCCATAGACAACATTCATGAGTCCCGGGAAGAGGCCCAATACCGACATGAACAGAACCTGGAAGGAGCCGATTCCAGACCTCATGGAGAACTCTGACAGGCTCAAGTCACTGCAGATGTGGTGGAAATAGCAAGAAAACTAGAATTAGAAGTGAAGCCCGAGGATGTGGCCATATGGCCGTGATCTCATGATGAAACTTTCATGGAAAAGAACTGGCTTCTTATGGGTGAGCAACCAAAGTGGTTTCCTGGGATGGAAGCGACTCTGGGTGAAGACTCCATGAAACCACTGGAATGACAAAGGATTTAGGATGCGGCACGAACATAGCTGATACAGCGGCTGCAGGGTTTGCGAAGTGGACCCCAATTCTGAAAGAAGTTCTAATTCGGAGAGAACACTATTGAGCAGCATCATGTGCTACAGAGAAATCATTTGTGAAAGGAAGAGTCAGCCAGTGAGGCACCCTTCACACTGTCTTATTTTAAGAAATGGCCCTGGCCACCCAAGCCTTCAGCAGCTGCTACCATGGTCAGTCGGCACCAACGGACATCAAAGTAAGACCCTCCACCAGCAAAAAAATCATGACATGCTAAAGGTCAGATGATGGTGAGCATTTTTTAGGAATAAAGTATTTTTATTTTTTAAAAAGATTTTATTTATTTACTTGAGAGAGAGACACACAGAGATAGCAAGAGAGAGCACAAGCAGGGAGGAGAGGGAGAAGCAGGCTCCCTGCTCAGATGCGGGCTTGATCTCAGGACCCTGGGATCATGACCTGAGCTAAAGGCAGATGCTTAACAACTGAGCCACCCAGTGCCCCAATAAAGTATTATTATTTTCAGATTTTATTATTTATTTATTTGAAAGAGAATGAGAGAGAAAGAGAGACAAGGGCAGGGGGAGGGTCAGGGGGAAAAGGAGACTCCCTGCTGAGCAGGGAGCCCAGTGTGGGATTAGATCCTGGGACTTTAGGATCATGACCTGAGCCGAAGGCAGTCGCTTAACCAACTGAGCCACCCAGGGCCCCCCAATAAAGTATTTTTAAATTAAGGTATGTGCCTTGTTTTTTTGACATTTGCATTAATATTAATACTATGGCACGTGTAATAGACGATAGTAAAGTGTAAACACAACTTACAGGTGCACCAAGCAAAAAGTTCATTTGACTTGCTTTCCTGTGACATTTGCTTTCTGGTGGTGGTCTGGAAGCGAACCCACAGTATCTCGGAGGTATGTCTGTACTGTTTTCTTTGAGTCCTTCCCAGTTTGTTTCAGGCAAGAGCATTTCCTACTTCTCTCATGCATATTCTTATAGGCCACCTTATTACAGGAGAAACTTCAGTTAAAGCTATGAAGACCACACAGAATTTTAGGATTGTGGGGTTTTAGCGGATTATGCATATTTCTTTCATTAACACCAGTTCTTGGCCATACAGTGGTAATACCTTTTGTATTTTGAGTACCTGCCAACCTATTAGCATCCACCTTAGAATAGGCCTTCCTTGAGCACAAAGATTAACTTCTTGGCTAACAATATGGCAACTAAAAGATAAATCAACATTATCAAAATACTGTCTGGGCCAAGCCTCTTCACTGATAATTCAAACATTAGGAATGGTTAAAAAAAAAAAATGCAACATATACTAAGACAATTAAATGGATCAAAAGGAGGGATGCCTGGTTGGTTCAGTAGGTTAAGCATCCGCCTTTGGCTCAGGTCATGATCCCAGGGTCCTGGGATGGAGCCCCACATAGGGCTCCTTGCTCAGCGGGGAGCCTGCTTCTTCAGACTCTCCCTCTGCCTGCTGTTCTCCGCTTGTGTGCTCTCTCTCCCTCTCAAAAATAGTCTCTGCTAGCCAATTTAACTGCCTGCTAAGACAAAACAAAACAAAAATCAATACTCTTCAAGGAATATAATAGATCCAGAGATCCTGTGATGAATTATTCACAATATCTAGGATACAATCCAAAGTACTTAATATAAGACAAACCAATCAATACCCAAGAAAAAAGACAATAATCAATAAAGACAGAACTCAACATGATTCAAATATTAAACTAAACAGATAGGATTTTAAAGTCATTATTACATCTAAGGTCAAACCTGTAAAGAAAATATGTTCAAAATGAATGAGCTCAGGAAATTTTAGAGAAATAAAACTACAAAAGAGAATTAAAGGGACATGCAAGAACTGTGAAGTACAATATCTAAAATACACTCATCAGTGAAGTTCAACAGCAGATCTGAGATGCAAAAGAGTCTGTCAATATGAACCCAGATGGAAGGAATTATCAAATCTGAAAAACAGAAAGAATTTTTAAAAAATGGACACAGCCTCATGATCTGTGGAACAATGGCAAAAGGTCTAACATGCAGGTAATTGGAATCCCAGAAAGAGTGGAGAAAATGGGCCTGAGGAAAATTTTTTGAAGAAATAATAGCTGAAAGTTTCTCAAATTTGGTAAAAAACAGATTTACAGATAGAAGAAAGTTGCCAAACCCTGAGCAGCACAGCCAGAAAGAATAAACCACACCCAAGGTACAACACAACCAAACTGCTTAAAACCAAATACAAAGGGGCACGTGGGTAGCTCAGTGGGTTAATTCTCTGACTTTGGCTCAGATCATGATCTCAGGGTCCTGGGATCGAGCCCCACATCAGGCTCCCTGCTCAATGGGAAGCCTGCTTCTCCCTCTCCCACTCCCCCTGCTCGTGTTCCCTCTCTCCCTGTCTTTCTCTGTCAAGTGAATAAATAAAATCTTTAGAACAAACAAACAAACAAATATAAAGAGAAAATCTTAAAGGCAGCAAGGACAAACAGACGAAAACACCACTTACACATACCATACATAGGGACAACAATATGAAGGATAGTTGGCTTCTCACCAGAAACAATGAAGGTCAGAAAATATTAAAACGGCATCTTTAAAATACTGAAAAGAAAAGAAGTCAACCCAGACTTTCTATATCCAGAAAATACTCCAGAAGAAAACAGGGGGAGGGGAGAGAGGGAGACAGAATAAAGACAAAATAAAAACATTTTCAGAAAAAGGAAAACGAATCAAATTCATTACAGTAAACTTGCACATTCAGAAAACCTGAATACTCAGGAAGGGATGAGGGGCACTAGAAATGTAAATGTGTGGGCAAATATAAAAGATGATCCTCTAGATTACTTTAATACATGTTTAGCTATTTAAAGCACAAGTTATAACACTATACTCGTCTTATATTTTACATGAATGCGTACATTAATTTTAAGAAAAATGACAATATAGGATGTACACTGTAATCTTTCTGTCAACTACACATAAAAAAGAGGAGTGCAAAGAGCTGTAGCTGATAGGACAACAGAGAAACTGAAATGGAATTCTAAAAAATACTCAAACCCAAAAAAGGTAGGAAAGAGGACCAGAAACAGAAAATCGTAGAATAAAGAGCAAAATCAAAAACAGTTTAATAACTGCATTAAATGTAAATGGATAAACACTCCATTTAAAAGGTAGAAGAGATTCTCAGACTAGATCAAAAGGAAGACCCAACTATATGCTGTCCTCAGGAAACACAATTTCTTTCTTTCCTTCTACTTATCTATATATCTATATCTATTAAAAAAGAGGGGTGCTTGGGTCTCTCAGTCCATTAAGCATCTGCCTTCAGCTCAGATCATGATCCTGAGGTCCTAGGATTGAGTCCCACATCAGGCTCCTTGCTCATGGGGGTGCCTGCTTCTCTCTCTCCTTCCACCTGGGGCTCCTGCTGCTTGTGCTCTCTCTCTGGCAAATAAATAAATTAAAATCTTTAAAAAAAAAAAGAATAATACATCAATACATCATGACCAAGAGAAGAGGAGGTTGATTTAACATTTCAGAATCAACAGATGTTAATTCATCCCACTAACAGAATAAAGGAGAAGAACCTGGAAACATTCTATATGCCCAGCAACTGGAAAATGGATAAACATGTTGCTGGAATACAGCTTAGCAATTAAAAAGAGGAAAAGGGATAGGGCACCTGGCTGGCACAGTGGGTAGAGTATGTCCTCTTGATCTCAGGGTTGTGAGTTCAAGCCCCACATTTGGTAAAAAGCTTACTTTAAAAAAAAAAAAAAAAGAAAGAAAAGGGAAAAATCATGAATACATACAAGCACATGGATGAGCTACAAAAACATGTTGAGTGAACGACGCCTTACAGAGGGGAGTACTTTATGATTCTATTTACATATGAAATATCACAAACAAGCAAAACCAGTTTATGATAACAGAGCAAAAAAAAAAAAAGGGAAGAGTGGCCACCTCTCAAAAGTGGGACAGGGCGATAGGGGTTTGGGTTTGGGTTACACAGCTTTATGCAGTTTAAATTAACCAAGGGGGTGCTGGCTGGCTCAGTCAGAAAAACATGTGACTCTTGATCTCAGGACCATGAGTTCGAGCCCCACAGTGGGTGTAGAGATTACTTAAATAAATAAAAACTTAAAAAAAAAATAACTGACCTAATGTACATTTCACTGTGCATAAATTAAAAAAAAAACACAAATATTAAAGCCCAGTTAATGGAAAAAAAAAAAAAAAGTCTAGTTAATGATATGCATGTGGAAGTACTTAGGGACAAAGTGTCAGGATGCCTGAAACTGACTCTGAAATACAGTCAGGAAAAATAAGAAGATAGATCATTGAACAACTTTATATATGATAAAGCAAATACAGCAAACTTTTTTTTTTTTTTTAAGATTTTATTTATTTGAAAGAGAAAGGGAGAGCATGAACAGGGTGAGGGGCAGAGAGAAAGGCAGACTCCCAGCTGAGTAGGGACCCCGAGGTGGAGCTGGATCCTGAAACTCCAGGATCATGACCTGGGTTGAAGGCAGACGCTTAACTGACTGAGTCACCCAGGTGCCCTGAAATATAGCAAAATGTTAACTACTGTAAAAATTAGGTGGCTACATGGGCATTCACTGTATAATTCCTCCAAGATTTCTACAAATGGATCTCTTCAAATACAATTCCTTCCTAATATACTCCTTCAGATGTACTCCATGAATAAATCAGATTACCCTACATACCAGGAAGAGAGTAACCCCAGTTGTTTTAAACTTTGAGTCCCTCAACATCTTTATTACAAAAGACATTTGAAGTAGCTGTTAGTCTTGTATTATAGAGACAGACTTTCAGGGTTGGAACGAAGAGACACTAATACTTGCTTATACCTCAGAGTCCCAAAGTTTCCGCATTCATTATCAACTTTTGTTATTCCTTAGGCTTTAGGGGATTTTAGGTTGGGAATTTCTAATCTGCCCCAACCTTTTCTTTTCTAGATATAACACATTATTTTTCACTGGTATTCTGTGCCCTAACCAGCATATTACTTTATTATGCTATACTGTATCCAATCAGTAAGGGAAGAAAAGTGGAAATCTTCCAACCAGATGTAATTATATAGTCTTCCAGTCTACTATATGCCATGAGGAAAAAGCTGGTATTTTTTAAAAAGAAAAATGGGGAAAACCTTGTACAAAACAAAGCATTACCTCTTGTTCTGCCTGATAAAGCTTGACCGTGATGTTCCTCTGGAAACCCACATCACTGGCATCATAAAACACCCCAAGACTGGTAATAACGATGGGGTAGAGAACTCGGAAGCTCACGCTGACAACTCGGTCCTCAGAAATTCCTGATGAAGTGTCTTCAGAAAGACTGAAAGCCTCAATTTCCTGGTTCAAAACTAAGGAAATCATAAGAAAGAGTTTTACATAACCAAACAAATAAAATCTTACAATTCTTTCACAAATGGCAGCAATTAAGGAAATTCTTCAGAAATATGGCTGCTTCTAGGAAAAAAATAAGTTAATTTTGAAATTTAAGAATGAAATTTTTAGCTACATCTAGATAAAATATTTAATTATCAAAACTACTTTAATAAGTTTTTGTATGTACACGTGTGCATATGTATGTCTAAATGCCATAGAGGAATAATCTATTAGGAAAGTTTCGATAAATAGGGATATTAAAACAGTACCTAATGCAGTGAAAAATAATGAGAAAATTTAGTCTTGCTCTGCAAATTCCAAAGACCCTTCTTCTTGTTGGGCAATTTAAAATACTTGTGATGTCACAGGACAAAAGTCCTTGAAATCACTTCCAATAACACTGAAAATTTCTACATAATACCGATAAATACTATATAATACTGATAAAAGAGAAGCACATCAGAGTAGCATTTCTGACCACATACTGTGTGCCATGCCCCATCACATTTACAATTTCACAACTACACTGAGTGGTCGTGGCATTATCTGACCTCACATGTAAAGATACTGAGGCCTGGTGATGTTAAGTAACTTGCCTGAGGTCACGGAAAGTGGCAGAGGCAGGAATCAACCCCAGGTTTATGAACTTCAAACTCAGTACTCTTTCCACTCCCCACAGCTTCCTAAATCGAAGCCAAAAACAGTCCTTTACAAATAATGTTTTCAATTACTGTAAATGAATCAGGACTGATTACACGAAGTAGTTCACATGGCTGAGAATATCAGTGCTAGTTTGTAAAGTAATATAGAAACTTATTCTAAAAGATTTTATCAAAGTTCTTTGTATCTTTCAGAGCTGTGGTTTTCCAATTTTCCTGCTCACACAACCACATCAGTTAAACACATTTGTACACACACTCATATACCTATTTATAAAATAGACACATATATTGATACCAATATATTCAGTCTGTATAAAGAAAACATTGTCTTCTTTTCAGATAAACAGAAATTCAGTGTTCTTCCCACACCCAGCAGATCATCTGGATCCCTACCTTTGAATTCCTAGGATGTTATTTTACACTTAGTAATGCTCAATAAAATGTGCCTGATGGAATTGATGACCCTCCACCCACTTACATACATAAGCAGAAGGGGGAAGAAGGTGGTTACACATTTTGTCATGGGTTGGCCAAGCACTGGCCACAGTGTCTAGACTCCAAAGAAACTGGATGACAGCAAAATGTTTTCTTTTTAATACACTCAGTAAATATAAAAGATTCAAAGTATATGCATATAGGTTAAACATGCTAAAACCTAATTACATATCTATTAAAAACAAATATACCTTGAACTTCAAGCTACCTAGACACAGGAAGTCCTGCTGCTTTAGTAATGTTATTAATCAAAACTTCTAGATATTCAGAGGAGCATGATGATTAATTAATACTCATGATGACCTTAAGGTATTGAAATAAAATGAAAATGACATTTGAGTCATCAAAAAGATAAAATAAGGTTCAATGTAAATTTAGTCACACCTGGAATGCAAGTTGGCGCAGCCTCTTTGGAGAACAGTGTGGAGATTCCTCAAGAAATTAAAAATAGGGGGCGCCTGGGTGGCTCAGTGGGTTAAGCCGCTGACTTCGGCTCAGGTCATGATCTCAGGGTCCTGGGATCGAGTCCCGCATCGGGCTCTCTGCTCAGCGGGGAGCCTGCTTCCTCCTCTCTCTCTGCCTGCCTCTCTGCCTACTTGTGATCTCTCTCTGTCAAATAAATAAATAAAATCTTAAAAAAAAAAAAGAAATTAAAAATAGAACTTCCCTATGACCCTGCAATTGCACTCCTGGGTATTTACCCCAAAGGTACAGATGTAGTGAAAAAGAAGGGCCACCTGTACCCCAATGTTTATAGCAGCAATGGCCACAGTCGCCAAACTATGGAAAGAACCAAGATGCCCTTAAACGGACGAATGAATAAGGAAAATGTGGTCCATATACACTATGGAGTATTATGCCTCCATCAGAAAGGATGAATACCCAACTTTTGTAGCAACATGGACCAGACTGGAAGAGATTATGCTGAGTGAAAGAAGTCAAGCAGAGAGAGTCAATTATCATATGGTTTCACTTATTTGTGGAGCATAACAAATAGCATGGAGGACATGGGGAGTTAGAGAGGAGAAGGAAGTTGGGGGAAATTGGAAGGGGAGGTGAATCATGAGAGTCTATGGATTCTGAAAAACAATCTGAGGGGTTTGAAGTGGCGGGGGGAGTGATGGGAGGTTGGGGTACCAGGTGGTGGGTATTATAGACGGCACGGATTGCATGGAGCTCTGGGTGTGGTGAAAAAATAATGAATACTATTATGCTGAAAATAAATAAATTTAATTAAAAATAAATAAATAAATGAATCTTTAAAAAAATTTAGTCACACCTATTAAAAATTTTTTTAATCTAGGTATTGCACTTATGAAAATTTTCTATTAATTAATAGCTTCATTCCTTTACTATTAATGGATAATAATACTTAACATAATAAAAGTCTGGTTAATTCAAGCTGAGGTTTTTAAAAATTTGATTTGGTTTTGGATTTCAAATGTAATTTGTTCTAGGCTATTCTTACATCATCAGGATTGCAACATTTTATTAGGTTCATGGTCCTTTTGGGACTCCAGCACAAGCTAACGGACTGCCTCACAGAAACACAATTACACATGACATTTTCCTTACAATATTAACTAAAAGAGCATAAGTAAGAAAATTCAGCTTTATACAATACAGACAATTTATTTAAAAAGCTAACTGAAACTTAACTTTATAAAAGGCAGGTTCTTATAAAATAACATTAAGTACCATGTCCCTAAGTTTTTTTAAGTATCAACTTATTTCATCCTGTCAATGCCTATGAGGTAAATACTTTTATCCCCAATTTATAGATGGTGAAACTGAGGCACAAATGGGGTAAATAACTGACCAAAGGTCACACAGCTCAAAAAGGTAGAGCCTAGACGTAAAACCATGGAACCTGACTTGAAAGCCCAGGCTTTCAATGACAACACTGTCATTGCCTGTAAGAGTAAGGTGTACATAAGACCTGATAAATCTTAAAATTCCAGGGGTCATAATTGGCACACTTAAGACTGTGAAAAGTTTACTTTTCCTTAGAACCATAGCTGAACATAACAGGAAATGCTGGTAAAGAAAGACATCTGCTTACACAGTTAGCAACATCCTAAAACTGGTTCCCTGGAAATAGAGGAACCTGATTAGGACCATCTTTCTTCATAATCAACTCCCACAAATCTTTATCTGTAAGGAATACAAAATATTACTCATTTAAAATTTTTACTATTTGTTTCTTTTGTAGGAGGTTATAGGCAATAATCCTAAGGGAAAGTTGACTCATAATATTTGTATCAAGGTTACTATAAATTGACAAGATGGTGAAATCAGCAGGTGTCTCAAAGTTCAAAACTCAAGTTTTCTAGGATTATCTATGCACAAGGAAATCTCCAGATGCATGTGAATCATACTGAGAAACAAACTCTCCTGGATCCTGAAATTAACTATATCTAAAAAGACTCTTCACAGAGAGCTAGAGCAATCACTCAATCTGTCAAAAAGGATGAAAGGTACATTTTGATGAAAGCTCGATCTTAGTCTGCTAAAAGCGGACCACCAGACTAGCCAGCTTAGCAACTTTTCCTCAACATCAAACTTGTACACGGAGACACAGAGCTGTGAAAAAGATGACTCACCCGGATTCGTGATGTTGAGCAGTCTGCAGGAATAAGGATCTTCCCTGTCTTCCACAGGCACATCGCAGCCATGAGCTCCTATTATGAACTTCACAAGCACACTGAAAGGTGTATTGGCATTACCATCAGATACTGATCAGCACTCTGCGCATGCCCGTTTCCTCATGCCCATTTCAAAGCTTTTACTTTAAGACCCAAATATTTATTCTAACTTTATTTTTCTAGTCTAGCAAAACAGGAACAAGCAAAATGAAAGTTGCCAACCACCACGTGACATGTGGATAAGCCCTCTACTGTAGTACTATATCAAAGCGAGTATGAATATGTTTGGCCGGGCTACCAGCAAATGCTCATACTAATTAAAAACAAACCACAGTAAAGTCAGTTTCTCACAGTCCAACCTAAAAACATATCTGTATCTGCAATCTTCTTTATTTACTTTCCTCTATTGTATTCCTATTTCCTATTCCTATTCCTATTTCCTCTATTGCTCCAGACCAGATTAGTCTTCCTATTCAAGAAGAGGTCTTCTCGTCTCCTACACCTTGTAGGTGTAGGAGCCTGTAACCTGTTGCTCCTTCCCTACACGTTACAAATACGAAGAAGTCTTGATACTCATTTCTATTTACTGACCATCCCTTCCTTGTCTCCACCTTTTTTAGTGAAGTCCCACAAAGGAATGAACTAAAATTGTAGGCTCTAGTTTTTCATCTCCCACTCACTTTATAAAACAGAAATTTTAGCTTCAATACCCACCACTTATACTGAGCTGTTTACCACCAACGTAACCACTGATTTGCTGCTAAATCCAGACAACTTTTCAGCCCTTCAGTCTGTATTTCAAGAATGCTTCAAGAGCTTCCTTACAAGGCTCTTTCCCCCCAACTATGTGGCTGGGTCAGTCACTTGCACTGGCTCTTCTTCGCCAACTCTGCCCATTATGGTAGATATTAAAGCAGGACTTTGGCTCTGGGTCTCTTCTCACTCTTTCTGCCTGCTCTCCCTGGACAATATTTATTCTCAAGATTTTAACTAGCTTGGGAAAGATTCCCAAATTAGCATCTCTAGTTTGGACCCATTTCCTAAAAGATCCGTATGTATCCATTGAACATTTTTTCCCAGATGGCCCATAGATGACAGTGGTGTGCTGGAACCTGCTCCTACTAGCTTATGAAAGCCACCTGCTAAATCTTCAGGAATTCTGTGGGCTAGTTATTAAGAACAGACTTTATTAAATTATATAAACTTACAATGAAACACACTGCTTTAAAAACAAAGAAAATACTCAAATTAATGATTTCTTAATTATTTCACTACTACCTATGTTCTTGAGGTTATATTTACCTATTATATCTGGGCAGTAGAAATAAAATGGTATGCTACTACATATCTTTCCCCAGTCTGTGTTCAGAGATGTTGTGTTAGTTGGTTGAAGTGGGTCATGGTGGGAATATTTATACCACGGAAACTAGCGAACACTACAAATAAGGGTTTCATTGACTTTAAGGGATGGAGAAAAAAACCTAAATTGTTGGAGGAAAAATTAACGAAGATTAAACTTAAAAAAGTAATACATGTCTTCATATATCAGTGGAACAGAACAGACAGTACAGAGATAAACCCACAATTAATCAATGACAATGGAGGCAATTAATTAATGATAATTAATCAATGACAATGGAGGCAAGGATATCCAATGGGAAAAAGAGTCTCTTCAACAAAGGGTTTGGGAAAACTGGACAGCTACCTGCAAAAGAATGAAATGAGACCACTTCCACAAACAAAAATAAACTCAAAATGGATCAAAAACCTAACTGTGAGATCTAAATCCATAAAACTCCTAGAAGAGAACATAGGCAGCAATTTCTCTGATGACAGCTGTAGAAACATTTTTCTAGCTATGTTTCCTCAGGCAAGAGAAACAAAAGCAAAATTAAACTACTGGGACTACATCAAAATAAAAGCCTCTGCACAGTGAAGGAAACAATAAAACTAAGAAGCAACCTATGGAATAGGAGAAGACACTTGTAAATGACAAATCCGATAAGGAGATAATATCCGAAATGCATAAAGAACTTATACAACTTAACATCAAAAAACCGAACAACCCAATTAAAAAATGGGCAGAAGACATGAATAGACAATTTTCTAAAGAAGACATACAGATGACCAAGAGACAGATGAAACCATGTTCAATGTGATTCATCCTCATGGAAATGCAAATCAAAATCACAATGAGATACCACCTCACAGGTGTTAGAATGGCTAATACCAAAAAGACAACAAATAACAAGCATTGGTAAGGATGTGGAGAAAAGGGAACCCTTGTGCACTGCTGGTGGGATTGCAAACTGCTGTAGCCACTGTGGAAAACAGTATGGAGGGCCCTCAAAAAATTAAAAATAGAACTATCAGGGCACCTGGGTGGCTCAGTGGGTTAAAGCCTCTGCCTTCGGCTCAGGTCATGATCCCAGGGTCCTGGGATCGAGCCCTGCACTGGGCTCTCTGCTCGGTGGGGAGCCTGCTTCCTCCTTTCTCTGCCTGCCTTTCTGCCTACTTGTGATCTCTGCCTGTCAAGTAAATAAATAAAATCTTTAAAATAAAAAAGAGAATTACTATATGATCTAGTAATTCCAGTATTGGGTATTTACCCAAAGAAAATGAAAACACTAATTCGAAAAGATATATGCATCTGTATTTATTGCAACATTATTTATAGTAGCCAAGATATGGAAGCAACCCAATCGTTCTTTGACGGATGAATGGATAAAGATATGGTATATACATATACAATGGAATATTACTCAGTCATAAAAAATGAACTCTTGGCATTTGCAGCAACACAGATCTAGACAGAGTATTGTGCTAAGTGAAATAATTCGGAGAAAGACAAATACCACATGATTTCACTTATATGTGAAATTTAAGAAACGAACAAAAAAAAGAGATAAGCCAAAAAACAGTCTCTTCATAATTTATTTTATTTTATTTTTAAAAGATTTTATTTATTTGTCAGACTGTGAAAGAGAGAGTGAGTGCATGTACAAGTAGGGAGAGCAGTAGGCAGAGGGAGAACCAGGCTCCCCGCTGAGCACAAAGCCTGATGCAGGACTCGATTTCAGAGCCCGGGACCATGACCTGAGCTGAAGGTAGACGCTTAACTGACTGAGCCACCCAAGTGTCCCCCAAAACACAGGCTCTTGAGTATAGAGAACAAACTGGTGGTAGCTAGAGAGGAGGTGGGTGGAGGGGATGGGAGAAACAGGTGAAGTAGATTGAGAGTCTATTTATCTTGATAAGCACTGTGTAATGTACAGAATTGTTGAATTACTATATTGTACACCTGAAACTAATGTAACACTATATGATTAATAACTGATTTAAAAATAAAAAGAAAAAAGTGATGTGTCTGTAGCCACCCCATTGTGAATAGCACAAAAAACTGAGGAACCATCCTTCCACTATTCAAAACTTATTACAAGTTTTGATTCAACAAAGAAGTCACTGATTTTACTGATGAAGAGTAAAGTTCTGACATATATCTCGGTTGTCACTTCAGTTTTACTCTATCTTAAAGAAAATATTTATGTCCAAACTGCACTCCTGTCAGGTGCGACATGTAATTGGTTAGATACAAAGGTCTCGAACAATGGGAGCATTCACGGGAATCAGCTCACTACATGGAATTTATAATAAAGAGAGGCGCGTCTGCTATTATCTGTCAGTTACTCATCATACATCATTTATATCAGCAAAACTTAGAACACATACATATGCACAAGTACACATAATTGTTATGCTTCCGAGAGCCAGTTGGTAAACTTTCACCAGCACTCTACCGCCTTCAGGTACCAGACTCAACATACCCACCACAGAACTTCTCTCCCATGAAACCTGCTCTTTTCATCTAGTGTTTTTGCCTTGATGGATTATTCTCCAAGTTAGAAAGCTAGCAATCATCCTCCACTCCTTTTTCTCCTCTCCCTCTTGCTGTTTATTTACCTCTTTTTCTTCTAAGGTCACACTTCAGTTCAGCCCCTCAGCGCCTAGCCAGGTCTCAGCAAACCATGCCTCTGTCCCCACAGCTGTTCTGCAGGGCCTGGCCACAGCCTGCCCCTGGGCTGGATGGCCTCCCTCTCTACCTCATAATCCCTGTCTCTCGGCCCCACTTTCCTTCCCGAGCGCTTCATCTCACTCATCCACACCCTCCTCTGAACTCCCCTCCCCAACCCAGGGTTCCCGTTACATGGAACTGTTTGGAGTTTCCCAAACACTCCAGGCTGTTTTCTATTTATCTATACGATAGCACATATAACATTTTATTACACTGTTACATCTATTTCCTTCTATTAAACTTCAAGCTCCCATAAAGACTGGGACTCTATGGCAACTATCTTTGCATTCTACCACATGCAGTAAACTACGTGCATGCAGCAGAAGATACTCAATAGTTACTTGTGAAATTGACAATTTATTAATTTTATTACAAAGGCTTTTCATTAAATAATGTCCTGGAAGTGTATGTGGAATCTGGCTCCTTCAGTGAAATGTAAGATTTGAAGGTAAGCCACAGCCACAGAAATGCAAACATTTTCGTTTACTATGGCCAATTAAGGCAGAATACCCATTCGTAAACAACTAGCATTTAGAACAAAAGTATAAACAGAAATGAGTAAGTTTGTTGACTAAATTATTGCAGATATTTAACAAATTAGTTTTTTAAAAGCCATCTTAAATATTCTTACTAGATTCACAAAATTACTCTGCCCTAAGAAGTTTTTGGCTAGTATCTATTTTTATATAAGTATCCCATCATTAGAACAAATCACTAAGCTTACTACATTTAAAGCAGTAATGCTATGATGGCAAATAAATGACTCGTGACTATCTGAATGTTAATTTTCCTCACTACATTTAGTCTGAGTCATTCCCTCAAGAGTGTCTTACTCTGTGCCAAGTTAGGTTCCAAGTACTAGGAATACATCAGTGAAATAAACGACATTCCCCGGGTGCCTGGGTGGTTGAGTTGGTTGAACACCCAACTCTTGGTTTTGGCTCAGGTCAGGATCTCAGGTTGTGGGATTGAGCCCAATGTCGGGCTCCACACCCAGTGCGTTGAGCCTGCTGAAGATCCTTTCTCCTTGGCTCCTTCTCCCTCAAACCCTTCCCCTGCTCACTTGTGTTCTTTCTCTTTCTCTGAAAATAAAATCTTAAAAAAAAAAAGTTAAAGTCCCTACACTCACGAAACTATATTCTCATGGGGAAAGACCATTTAAAACACAAAGCTAAATATAGTAAAAATGCTAGTTGATAATAAGTATTATAAAGAAAAATGAAGTCAAGTAAGGGAGGATGGAGAGTGAAAAGGGCTTAGATGCTTTTTAATAAAGAGCTGCCTCCTGCTAAGGTGAATTCTAAACAGAGAGCTGAAAAATGTGAGACTGTGAACAACGAGGATTGTCTAGTGGAAGAGTGGTAAAGACAGGGAGACAGTAAGTGCAAAGGCCCCAAGGCAGAAGCACACTTAGTGTATGATGGAAGCATGGTAATGTTAACCAGTGTAGGTGAAGTAGATGTAGATAAGGTCAAAGACCACAGTGAGCACTTGGTATTTCACTCTGAGCAAAAGAGAAGCCAATGTAGGGGTATGAACAGAAAATAGACGTAACTTGATGAATTTTAAAAGAAGCACACTGGCTGCTGCACAGAAAATAAAATACAGGGGAACAAAGGTAGAAGGAAATCCATATAGAGGCAGCCGCAAGAATCCAGGTGAGAGGTAATGTGGCCTGATGGGGAGAGGGTAGTGGTTCTGATGGTAGTGGTAGACGTGGTGAGGGGTTGGATTCTGGATAATATAGAAAGGTAGCACCAAGAAAACATGCTGATGGGTTGGATGTGGCATGTGAGAGAAAGAAGAAATCAAGATAACAATGTAGTACAAATTTTTAAAATTTCCTATTTTCCTAGAGCCTCAACATCCTCACAAAGAGGTTATGAGCATCCTCCCCAGGTGACCTGATACACTGGAGCGATAAAGCTGGTCCCTGCCATAAGATCCCCCTCTGGCCCTCCCTCACTCACCTAGTGACATTCGAACACAACAGTGAAATGCTCTTCCTCCTCTTGCTTGTATAGGCCCCTGTGGCCCCCGTAAAGGCATGTACCCATGGGGCCCCACTGTGGACTCGCCACCTGCCTGGTTGAGCCTGCTCCCTGGACGCTCCTCCTGTGTGGCCGCCCCCTGTGTGGCGCACTGGGCCTCCTTCTCTAGGACTTGGGAGTGGACTAGATCTAATCTCATAGGCCTCTTCCAGTGTACCTTCTGTGACCATGCTGGACGGATCCTTAAAGACCCATAAGGGGGACTCACTCCCTCATTTATAACATAGTCACCGGGGTTTTCTGAGCAACAGGTAGAGAGGGGTCATTATTCTCTGGGACAGAAAAAGAAGGAAGTGCAGGTTTTGGATGAGGTTCTGACAGCAGTGAGGAGTCCAAGGCCTTTCATTTGCTGGTTTATCGGTACTATTATCATTGAGATCATGAACCAAAGAAATCTGTCTTGAAAAGGAATGAAAGCCGCTATGAATAAGATAGGAAATCTATAAATGTTCACAACTGATGACAAGAAAATGCTACAGCTGTGTAGCTAATCAATCCCAAATGTGCCAGTGTAATGCAATCCTAAGAGGGCCATGGAGAACCGCCGATCATCTGAGTGTCTCCGCAGAACTAAAAGTTCAGTCTCCCATGCTTCTGTTCCACTAGCCCCTCACGATGTCATCTTCAGAGCCTGGTCTCATTGCTAAGGTCTTGGGCTCCTAACCAATAACTGAGCCATCTAATACCAACATGAGATGTGCTACCAAAGCTCAGCCGTGGAAGGGCAGGCAGGAAAAAGAGCTACACACTGCAGAGCACACAATTTAAAAAACACTACAGAACAGGAAAAATTCAGTGTGTCTCTGTGAAGTTGGTAAAAAGCATATTTAGACACAAACATGTCTAACCAGAGACCTATTTTGGAATAGAACTTTTTAAAAAAATTTATATTTTATTTTATTTATTAGAGAGAGAGAGAGAGATCACAAGTAGTCAGAGAGGCAGGCAGGGTGGGGGGAGAAGCAGACTCCCTGCTGAGCAGAGAGCCTGATGTGGGGCTTGATCCCAGGACCCTGAGATCATGACCTGAGCCAAAGGCAGAGGCTTTAACCACCCAGGCGCCCTGGAATAGAACCTTCTAAGAATTACTATTCTAGGGGCACCTGAGTGGTTAAGTGTCCAACTCTCGATTTCAGCTCGGGTTATGACCTCAGGGTGGTGACATCCAGCCCTGCACTGGGCTCTGTGCTGGGCATGGAAACCGCTTAAGGTTCTTTCTGATTCTTTCTCCCTCTCCTTCTGCCCCTCTCCCTGCTCACTCTTGCTCTCTTAAAAAAAAGGAACTACTATTCTAAAAACAAAACAAACTAGGTATCTATAAATGCTAGTATGTTAACCAATGAACATATTCTCCCCTAATTATCTTTCCGTTAAGAACTATGTGACTCTATGTGAAGGGAAAGCAAAATAAAACAGCCATTTCTCCCAAGAAGAGTGGCTACATGCCTAAATTAACATTTCTGACTGTCTCAGGAGAGGTTATCCAGAACATTTACTCAGTTAATCAGGCAAGTGCCAACTCAGAAAACCTACCGTTGACTTAATGATGGATGTTGTATTAAATGCTTCAGCCAGGTGTTTCTTATCACATTTCGAAGTTCGTGGTTATTGCGAGCAGACAACACACCAACTACCACATCATAGTGACTAGACTTCCACTGAGGAAATGAGGCCAATTGATCTAGAAATAAGCAACAATAAATTAGAAATGTCATATCTCAATTACTGTTCATATGTGACATAAAAATGTTTATTATAAAGTAATACATGTTCATGTGTATAGAATATACAAAGAAATACAAAGAAAAAATATTTTAAAAATCACACGTACCATCCAGATAACCATGACTTTTTGGCATACAGTCTTTTGTCTTCCCTACGTATGTATATATTTATGCTTCCATAAGTACCTAAAACTTCAAAACTATTAAGATGTTTATGGTGAGAATGAGTTTGGAAAGGCAGAATGGCATAAACCATGCAACAGTAGGCAGTATGAGTCCGTTAGGCCGCGAGCAGAATCCTGGTTCTTTTTATGTCCAGTAACAGTTATTTAACTTCTCTTTTTAATTAAAGATTAAAAACAAAACAAAACAAAACAAAACAAAAAACTTCTAGGAGTGCCTGGGTGGCTCAGTGGGTTAAAGCCTCTGCCTTCCGCTTAGGTCATGATCTCAGGATCCTGGGATCGAGCCCCTTAGCAGGGAGCCCGCTTCCCCCGCCCCACCCCACCCCCCGCCGCCTCTCTGCCTACTTGTGATGGCTCTCTCTCAATCTCTCTCTGTCAAATAAATGAATAAAAAATAAAAATTTAAAAATTAAAAAAAAAAAAACCTTCTAAGTAATCTCAATCCGCCACATGGGGCTTGAACTCCCCACCCTGAGATCAAGAGTCTCATGTTCTACTGACTGAGCCAGCCAGCCACCCCGAAAAGTTATTTACCTTCTTGAGCCTCAGTTTCCTAGACTACAAATGGGTGTAGTAACACTTCTCATAAGAGTTATTGTAAAAATTAAATGAGATGATATATATAAAGGTCTTGGTTTGGTACCAAAACAGTAGGCACTCACTGGCAACCATCTGCAAACGATAACCACCACGCAAATCCGTGCTTTCAAAAGTGAAGGCCTACGTTAACATTATAGGGGGTGCCTGGGTGGCTCTGTTGCTTGAGGAGTCGACTCTTGATTTTAGCTCAGGTCATGATCTCAGGGTCCTGAGATCAAGCCCATGTTGGGCTCTGTGCTGGGCATGGAGCCTGCCGGGATTCTCTCTCTCCTTCTCCCTCTGTAGCCCCCACACTACAGCTCTTGCTCTCTCTCTCAAAAAAAATTATTAAGTTTGGGAAATAAAGCTGAAAGACTACTATGCTGAAAAGTACCAGAACCCTGAGCAACACCAATAAATTCCACAGCCAGCAAACCCCGTATCACTTAATATAATATTCCAAGGAATGAACGAGGGAGGCAACATTTCCAGGGAAGCAACAAAAAAATCAAGTGACAAGTCATGCGAATGGTTCATTTTTTACTGCTGTAAGGTCTAATGGGCAGGATTACATTTAAGAAAAAAAACTGTCCTTAGTGGACAGAAGGGGAAGATATTTTGTTTTTTATCGCCAGTTTCAAAGCTGGAGAGCTACAAGCTTATACATAGCTCTGATGAGGAGCCGTTTCATCTCTTTCTCCAATGACGGGAACTGATCCAAAATGTTTCCAAAATTAAATAATCGAAGGCCAGAGAGCTTGCCTACATTACATGCAATCTTTTTATATGCCAGAGGATCCAAGCAATCAGTCAAAAGACAACAAAAACATGATGGTATTTTTTCAAAGGACCAATTAAAATAATAAGAAAATCTGGGAGACAGACCCTTCTAATAGGATACCTGCAGGATATTACATTATAATTCGTCTAAGAATATAGGAATTTTTGTGTAGATACCTTATTTTCCACAAAAGACACATTTCTAAAAACAAAAGAAACCCCCCCAAACAAACAAACAAACAAACAAACAAAAAACCCAATCTAAATGAAGTACAGATACTTGTTATATTAGCTTACCAGGAATCCTGTACTAAAATGAATTCTTTAAAGGCAGGAATTTGTCCTTTTTTTTTTTTTAAGATTTATGTATTTGAGAGAGAGAGAAAGAGTGAGAACAAATGTGAGGGGGAGGGAGAGTAAGAGAGAGTCCCAAGCAGACTCCCGGCTGAGTTGGGGCTTGATCCCAGTGCTGTGAGATCCTGACCTGAGCTGAAACCAAGAGCTGGCTACCTAACCAACTGTGCCACCCAGATGCCCCAGGCAGGAACTTGTCTTTAATGTAAATACAAATTTTCCTTGACTAACCTTGCTTATAATAGACCATATTCACTGCACACCTAAAAAGTACTACACATAGAGTATCAGTTGAACACTTTGCATGTAGAGTATCACTTAATGCTCACAACACCGAGAAGTAGGTGGGGTCAGGCTCCTTACGAAACAAACAAGGCCAGAGGCACAGAGAATTCAGTAAATTCCCCTAAGGCAAACAATTAGTAAAGCGTGAGGCTAAGATTTAATCCACAGCAACTGACCTCCATTCTCCATCACCTTCAATTAGCAACACAGCTCCATGTAGCTCCTCTGAGACTAAATTCCGATCTTTTATTCCTAACAGAGTCATGTTTATTCCTAACAGAGTCTTGGAGGCAAATCAATGATAAGCAGATCACTGGAAATGCTGGTTAGCACATTACTTTTTTTTAATTTCATGGAAATTAAACATTTATATGAATGAAATAAACACTTCAGGAACATATTTTCTCAGGTACACAGAACTATAAGATGAAATCTGTACCTACTGCTGGAACTAACTCTAAATGAGTCTCAATTTGGAGGATAAGTTAAGTGCTTATGTAAAATTGGCAATGATATCCCATCTCACCCCCTACTCTTTCACAGAAAAATAGTAAGTACTTTTAACAACAGTAATAAGGCAAATGTAGTAACCAGATATATCTGACAGTGATTCCAAAGCCAACGTGCTTCATGATACCCATAATAAGCTATTTAAATCCCCGTGTCTCAGCTTTCTAAAAAAAAAAAAAACACCCCCAAAACAAAAAACCAAACAAACAAAAAACCCCGATACCAAAAAGTCTTCAGATAGTCTATTTCATCCATTACAAAATGTCTTCTGGAATTATTAAAAACTACAGAAGAGCAAAGAGACATTTAATCTAAATGCCTCATTTACCTGACATCAGCACAAAACAAGGCTGATGCACAAAAGAAAAATCATAAAATAACTAAAACAATCTGTTAAATACCAAATTATCACTGCTTCATTTTTGGTAGATAATCAAAATAAGCCTTTGAGAAATGGATTACATGAAACGTAATTTAGCTTGTTCTTGATTGACAAAGTCTTCATGAACAATGTCTCAAATCAGTCCCTTTCTCGTCATTAATTCTACCCCCTGCTTCAAGTCAGACTCTTATCTTTCACTGGACCATGACAGGGGTGTCCTAATGATGAGCACTGAGAGATCTGTGGAAGGGCTGAACACCGTATTGAATACCTGAAACTAACACAACACTGCATGTTAACTACACTAGAATTAAAATTTAAAAAGACAATTGGGAAATTCTGAACACTAAATATTGGAAAGAATCATTAATTTTTCTAATTGTGATGATGGTTTTGTAGTTATGGTTTTTTAATGTCTACTGATAGAGACACTATACTAAGATATTTATGAAAATAATAATTTCTCTGTTATTTGCCTCTAAATAATCCAGTGGGAAGAAGTGGGTAGGAGTGTGTATGAAAAATGTGAGTTGAAGATGTATGGTGTGTACATAATATTTGTTCTAATCTTCTACTTTTGGTATGTTTAAAAATATTCATAATAAAAACTTAAAACATGAAAAAAAAATCCCAAGGCTATCCTAATGGTTTATCCCCGGTTTCTTCTTCTCACTGCCAAACAAGATTTTTCTGAAACTTAATAAATAAATAATAAAGATAAAGATGACCATGTGGCTTGTGAAAATCCCACAGCTTACGGCTGCAAACTACTTTTTGATCTCATTCCACTGCCATTCCTCTCCTTTGCTTCTACTCCATGTTTATGCTGCTTCTGTGGAAGTGGTTTAGTTTACACACATTTCTCCTTTTCTTGCAGAGGAGAAGGGCATGGCAGATTTTGGCCTCTGAAAAAACTTCTCCTTCCAGATATACTGAAAAATAGGTCCCTAAAGAGTCAACCAAAAAAAAACTCCTGGAAGTAATAAACAAATTCAGTAAAGCTGCAGGACACAAAATCTATCTATAAAAATCAGAGGCACTTCTATACACTAATAATGAACTATCAAAAAAAATTCAGAAACCAATCCTATTAACAACCGAATCAGAAAGGATAAAACACCTAGGAATAAGTTTAATCAACGAGGTGAGAGAGCTGTACACTGGAAGCTGTAAGACAGTGACGAAAGAAACTGGAGAAGACACAAATAAATGGGTGCTCATGGGTGAGAATATTTTTTAAATGTCCATACTACCCAAAGCAATCTACAGATTCAATGCAATGCCTATCAAAATTCTAGTGGCATTTTTCACAGGAATACAGCAAACAACCCTAACATTTGTATGAAACCACAAAAGACCTTAAATAGCCACAGCAATCTCAGGAAAGAACAAACAGAAGGGCATTGCGCAGCATTAGCTCTTCTATCCTCATCTAAGAGGGATGATTATAGCAATATAGGCCTACCTCAGGAAACAAGAAGAATCTCAAATAATCTAACCTTATACCTAAAGAAGCTAGAGGAAGAACAAAACCCAAAGCCAACAGAAAGAAGGCACTAGCAGAGATGAGAGCAGAAACAAATGATATAGAGACTAAGAAAACAATAGAATGGATCAATGAAACTAGGAACTGATTCTTTGAAAACATCAACAAAATTGATAAATCTCAGCCAGACTCATAAAAAAACAGAGAAAGAGAGAGAGGGAGGGAGAGGACTCAGATAAATATCACCAGAAATGAAGGATAAGAAATAACAACCAACACCACAGAAATACAAGGATTATAAGAAATCGTTTGCCAATAAACAGGACAACCTAGATGAAATGGGTAATTTCACAGTAGCACAAACTTTCAAAGCTGAATTAGGAAGAAAAAGAAAATTTGCAGACCGGTTACCAGCAATGAAACTGAATCTGTAATCAAAAAGCCAACTAAAGTCCAGGACCAGATGGCTTCATAGGTAATTCTCCCAGACATTCAAAGAAGAGTTAGTATCTATTCTTCCTAAACTATTCCAAAAAATAACAGAGAAAAGAAATCTTCCAAATTTATTCCACAAGGCCAGCATCAGCCTGATACCAAAACCAGATAAAGACACCACAAAAAAGAACTACAAGCCAACAACTCTGATGAACATAGGTTTAAAGATTCTCAACAAAGTATCAGCCAACCGACAATACAACAAAACATTAAAAAAAAATCATTAACCACGATCAGGTGGGATTTATTCCAGAGATGCAAGAGTGGTTCAATATTTGCAAATCAACCAACAAGACTGAAAAGAGACATGCACCTCTATGTCTTCTGCAGCATTATTTACAGTAGCTAAGATATGGAAGTAGCCCCCAAGTGTCCACCGATAGATGAAAGGATAAAGAACACAGGGTATATGCACAATGGAGTATCATTTGACCATAAAAAAGAATGAAATCTCATCATTTCCAAAAACATGGATGGAGAAAGTATAATGCTAAACCCAGTCAGAGAACAACAAATACCATATGATTCCACTCATACATGGAATTTAAGAAACGAAACAAATGATGAAACTAAACAAAAAAGCAGACTCTTAAATACACAGAACTGGTGGTTACCAGAAAAGAGGTAGGTGGAGTCATAGGTGAAAAAAGATGAAATAAGCAAACACATGGAGCAAAACACTGGAGGCATGATGCTCACTGCTTTCAAACTATATTACAGGATATAGTAATCAAAACAGCATGGTTTGGCATAAAAACTGACATACAGGGCAATGGGACAGAATAGAGCTCAGAAATAAACCCACAATTATATGGTCAATTAATCTATGACAAAGGAGACAAGAATATACAATGGGGGAAAAGGACAGTCTCTTCAATAGATGGTGCTGGGAAAACTATTCAGCCATATGTGAAAGAATGAAATCGACCACCGCCTTATACTATACACAAAAATCAACTCAAAATGGATCAAAGACTTGAACATAAGACCTGACATCATAAAACTCTTAGAATAAAATATAGGCAGTAAGATCCTTGACACTGGTTTTGATGATTTTTTGGATTTGGCAGCAGATTTTGCAACAAAAGCAAAAATAAATGAATAGCACTACATCCAACTAAAAAGCTTCTTTTGCACAGCAAAGAAAATCATCAACAAAATGAAAAGACAACCCAAAAATGGGACAGAGTATTTGCAAATCATGTAACTGATAAAGGGTTAATACTGAAAACATATTAAAAATAAAAACTCCTACAATTCAATAGTTAAAAACCAAGCAATCCAATTAAAAAATAGGCAGCAGATCTGAACAGACACATTTCCTAAGACAACATACATATGGCCAACAGGCATATGAAAAGGCGGCCAACATCACTCATCATCAGGGAAATGCAAATCAAAATCACAAGGTGAGATCACCCTACACCTGTCAGATGGGCTAGTATCAAAAAGATACAAGTGTTGGTAAGAAAGTGTAGAAAAAAGAAGGCTTGCGCCATTTTTGTGGGACAATAAATCACTGTAGTCCCTCTAATAAACACTATGGAGGTTCCTCAAAAAATTTAAACTAGAACTATCATATGATCCGGCAGTTCCACTTCTGGATATTTATTCAAAGGAAATGAGAACACTGGAGAAGATACATGCATGCCTTGTTCACTGCGGTGCTATTTACAATAGCCAAGACATGGAACCACCTAAGTGTTCACAGACAGATGAACAGATAAAGAAAATGTGTTACAGACAAATATAAGGTAATATTATTTACCATAAAAAAAGAAGGAAAACTTGCCACTTCTGACAACATGGATAGATCTTGAGGGTGTTATGCTACATGAACCCAGCCAGACAGAGAAAGACAAATACGGTACAGTTTCACTCTTATGTACAATCTAAACAAAACAAAACACTAAATTCATAGAAAACAGACTGACGGTTGCCAGAGGGGAAGGGTGGCGTGTGGGCAGAATGGTGAAGGGCGTCAGAAGAACAGACTTCCAGTTAAAATAAAGAAGTCATGGGGATGTCATGTACAACTCGGGGGCTATAGTGAATAATGCTGTAATGCGTATCTGAAAGCTGCTAAGACAGATCTCAAAAGTTCTCATCACAAGAAAAAAATTATAACTAAGCTAACTAGACTGTGTTCATTTTTACAATACGTACTTATACTGAATCAATGTCATACACCTGAAACTCATGTAAGTAGGTCAATTATATCTCAGTTTAAAAAACAGGTCTTCGGGGCACCTGGGTGGCTCAGTGGGTTAAAGCCTCTGCCTTCGGCTCAGGTCATGATCCCAGGGTCCTGGGATTGAGGCCTGCATTAGGCTCTCTGCTCAGCAGGGAGCCTGTTTCCTCCTCTCTCTCTCTGCCTGCCTCTCTGCCTACTTGAGATCTCTGCCTGTCAAATAAATAAATAAATAAATAAAATCTTTAAAAAACAAAAAACAAACAAACAAAAAAACAGGTCTTCTACCACGTACCAGCAATGTAAATCAGTCCACCAGACTTGGGAGTACTGCATTACATGGTATGAACTCCCCAGCAGGTGCTCAATAAACAGTTGTGCAAGAATGCCCACGTTCCTACTGCCCCTGACCTTATGCTACTTGCTAGTACAGGGAACCTACTTTGATTCTGGTGTCTGGAGACAGGAAAAAAAGAAATGAACAGTTAAGAAGTAAACATGTCGTAAAAAGACACAAAGAGGGGTGCCTGGGTGGCTCAGTGGGTTAAAGCCTCTGCCTTCAGCTCAAGTCAGGATCCCAGGGTCCTGTGACTGAGCCCCGCATAGGGCTCTCTGCTCAGCAGGGAGCCTGCTTCCTTCTCTGTCTCTGCCTGCCTCTTTGTCTACTTGTGATCTCTGTCAAATAAATAAATAAAATCTTAAAAAAAAGACACGAAGATAATTCACAGATAAAATGCAAATAGCCAACCAACCAACAAAAAAACATTCCATTTCACTAGGAATCAAGTTTGAATTAGATGGGTACCATCTAACCAGGCTCCTGCTATGTTCAAAATGACAAATACCTTCTTAAATAATACCCCAGCCATTGGTATTGGAAAGAAATTTAGAGTTTTTTCAAGGAAATGGCTCCTCTCCTATGTTGCTGCTGGAATGGAATTTGGTAGTCTTCTGTGGGACAATTTGCCAATACACATCAAATACCTCAGATAATTTTTTTTTTTTTTTTAAGTAGGCTTCATGTCCAGAGTGGAGCTTAACACGGGGCTTGAACTCATGATCCTGAGATCAAGACCAGCTGAGATCAAGAGTCGGACACAACCTACTGAGCCACCCGGGCTTTCTAGAACTATGTAAGTTCTATCCAGCATTCCACATCTAAGAACTTATTCTAAAGAAATAATCAGTGATGTACTAAAAGATCTCTACTCATCACAGTGTCATTTATTAATAGTGAACAACTGCAAAATCCAGAAATGCAGAAATAAGGGATTAGTTAAATTAAGGTGTATCTATATGCAGCCATTGAAATTATGTTGCAGAATTATATTTTATTGTTATTTACCATATTAAGATCAGGAGACTATAAGAACTATGTACATACTATGTGGTTCCATTGATATGAAGTATTAACAAGCAAATCTCTGCCATTTAAGATCAGAACAGTGGTTACCACTCCTGGCCATGATGGAAGGGAGCATAAAGGGAGCTTCTGAAATGCTGGATTAGTCGGGTATATCAAAAATATATCAACCTATACATTTACAGGCCCTTTTCTGAAGGGGTATTATACATCAATATAATTTTTTTTAAAGATTTTATTTATTTATTTGACAGAGAGAGAGAGAGAGAGAGAGAGATCGATCACAAGTAGGCAGAGAGGCAGACAGAGAGAGAGAGGGATGCAGGCACCCTGCTGAGCAGAGAGCCCTATGTGGGACTCCATCCCAGGACCCTGGGATCATGACCTGAGCTGAAGGCAGGGGCTTAACCCACTGAGCCACCCAGGCGCCCCATCAATATAATTTTTAAAAAATACTAAGTCATTTCCCTCCAACATGCATTGTAGGTATGTGCATTCAAAAACTGTCATAAAGATCATTTTCCCTGTTCTTAAAAATAATTTCAAATTTTTCTACTAAGAACTTGTTTTACTTTTCTAAGAAAAAAATTTATATCATAAGGTCATCATAAAAAGTGAATAGACAATATGTAGGTGGCAAATTCATTCATATTTTCTCAGTTTTGTTCTCTTGATTCATTCCTTCAAATTACTAAGCACAAAAAACCCCAAATTTTTATGCCAGGAATAATTAAAACCCCACACCAGCTCCCTGAGGACAACAGCATTCCCTTCTCTAATATGTAGTGTATCCTGAGGGTCAAGTAGAACTGTGAGGTTCTCCACTGACAGCGGACATCCAAAAGTCTATTCTAGACCAAGGGAGGTTGACTTCAAAACTCATTGTTCAAAATAGGCCCAAAGATTCTTAAAAAGCAGACCAAAATTTCCACTCTCACATGCATGCTCTCAGATGACATCAATCCCAAATAAGCAGAAATCTTGGAAATGAGGGAAACATATAAATTCATGACAGATCTACTGCTAAGGACAATCATCATATACACGACTAGCATGCCCAATCTCTAAAACCTCCCCAAATACCTCACTAGCCTACGCACCAGCCACCACTATCCTATTCCTCCTCTCTAAAATCCATGGAGTGTTTACTATGAATCAGGCACTTTTCTGGGTGTTGTATTAATCGAATCTTCACAATAACCCTATGAGATCATCATTTTATAAATAAGGAAACTGAAGCATAGAGACAAGATTACCATATAGGGATAATTTTGGATGAACCAGCCCTAGGCAAAATTGCAAAGCAAGCTCAATTTGTCTTTGGCCTTCTCCTTGCTCCCCGTCTCAGTTCAGCCGACTCTGAGGGTCTCAGAGCAGGGGACTCCACATCTAGCTTGGTACCTAGAGCTCTAAGCATTTGTTGAATGGATGTACTTCTTTCCTTTCACTTTGGTTTCCTTCTCTCCAAATATCCTAGAAAGAGAAGACTTCTTTGGTCACATCCTTTTTCTAAAAAAGGATGTTACATAATTTCTGCTAAGGTATTACCCAAAATGAGTATGAGGTAAGAGATGTATCTTCTAACTGTATCCTCCAGTCCAGTGTCCCTGTCTCCACTTTCCTCATGCACCCCTAGGTGTGCTGAATTTCACAAGAGACCTGCTTCCTCTTCACCAGTTGCTCTCCTAGACCTTATTTCGGCTGTTTCTAGGGAGCCACTACGTTAGAAAAACGCCAGGTGCTGACGGGACTCCTGGCCGTCATTCAGGCCCCTGCTCAAGGGCACCTCTTCAGAGGGGCCTCCCCTGACCTCTCTATTCAGAACAGTAGCACACCATTCTCTGCCCTCTACACTGCTTTCTTGTTGTCATCCCACCTGTCTCCATCCCCTAGGATATTAAAAAATTATTTTCTCGGTTCTGTCTTGCCTTCTAAATTGTAAACTGCACAACAGCAGGGATGCGATCTGGGTTACTGCTGTAACTCTATACCTATAACAGGAGTGGGCACAGAATAAGCTCTCAAAAATTTGCTGAATCCACTACAAGTCAGAGGGCTTTTTTTTTTTTTTTTTAAATATTCAGGGAAGGTAAGTCTCCCTTTAAAAAAGTACCGTCTCCGTCAGAACTCAATGAGCCTGAAGACAAAGAGGCAGACAAGAGAACAAAAAGAAATCTTAAAACATTAATTCAAGGGAAGAAAACGTAACAAAATCTTGGGTTTTCTCTCTCACTTTAGGCTGAAGACATAAGGGTAGATATATAAAAGTGCCCAAATGTTTTAGTTTGAATGGGGTGGTAACACGATGGGAAAAGGAGCTGCAGGAAATCTTGGCGATCCATATGCTTCTACTGCTTTTAGTTTTGCAAAGTGAAAGCTAAGAGTCTGCCAGGTTTCATTTAGAGTGAAATATCTAATTTATCATCTAACCAGATGCACGGTATCCACCTAATTCAAAGTTAATTTATTTAACTAGTACTGATTTCTTCACATATAGCCGGATCCTCCTCAAGGCCCATTTCCTAGTCTCTTTAACCTACCTCAGGCTGTCCTGAAGGCAAGATAGCGGCATCATCCAAACACTGTGGGGATAAGAAAAACTTCACTGAAGCTAAGAGACCACCTACTAAGTTTTAAGCTTGAAGACAAACAGGTTTTTCTTGTTTATTGAACCCCCAAAGACTAAATTAAGGTCATAAATATCCTAAGAATGTTCTGCAAGTAAATTCTAGTAGTGCTCACAGAAAGGAAAAGAAAGCTGTAAAACCTAACAGATAATAGGAAGCATTTTAGATCTGTGGCACTCTTCCCTCTACTCAGTTTACAAAAACCTAAAAAACAAAACCTTAAAAAAAAAAAAGCCCCTAATCCTAACCTGTTAATAGGTTAAATGCTCTGTAACCACTGTGTTTTCATTAAATAAATTAACCGTGTTTTAATTTTATTCGGGTCACACAAATAGCCTTTTCAAAGAGCTTGTGGTTTGTCTAATAGGAAAAAAGAGTCTAAGAGACTGTTACCAGTCTAAAGAACCCCCATAATAACGATGAGATTGCCTTGCGGATTGCCGAGTTAGTTTCTATGCCTCCCACTTAAAAAGTAAGGCACAGACCCACCCCAGAATAGCAAATATTCAACTGTGATTTTTAAAACGTTTGGGTAAGAAAACAGCTGTTCGGGGAGAAGTGGTAGGGAAAAAACTCGCCGAGTAGTTAGAACACAACTACTACCTCATTTTGAAAACAGCCTTCTAGGTTTCTTTTTATGTCCTAGGGCAATCTCTTAGAAAAGAAAACAAGAAAACAAGGGAAAACCATGAACAACAACAACAAATCCGCTGGCACCTTCCGCGGACAAAGCATCCCGTGAAGCGGTGAGAGGCGCAGGAACCGAGCTCTCAGCCCCGGAGAGAAAGCTCCGGAACGAGCGCACAGATCGTCGGCCAACGACGGTTTCGCGGGCGCCTCGCTAGCCGGCGCCCGGCCAGCCTCACAGGGACAGCTCGCTCGCAGCCCCATTTCACGTCCGGCCGTGTCCACCGACCGACCCCGCAGTTTCCAAAGAAAACAAAATCGGTGTGTTCTTACGGCAAAGTTACGCTTACAGGCGAGACCCAGGCTTCCCGGCGCCACTGGCGCCGCCCGCGGCAGAGACCCGCACGTCCCGACCGAGCGGACCCGCAGCGGGGAGAGGGCAGGCCCGGCAGCCGGAGCCCGGCGCACGCAGCAGCCGCCCGCGGCTGAAGGACACAAGGTTTGGCTCGCGGGGCGGGCGGGCCGGCGCCCACAGCTCGGACCAGGCCTGGCGGGCAGACGCAGGACTCGCGGCGGCCGGCACCGCTCTCCGGCCCGTAGAAGGCGGGAGGGGAGAGGCGGCGGGACTCGGACGGGGAGAAGCCCCCGGAGTTCGCCCGATGGAACGCCCCGAGGATGAAAAGGGCCGTTTGTCTCCTCAGGGGACGGTCGCGCTCGGCCCGCTCCCCGCTGCGGGACTCCGCGGAGGAAGCCGCCCGGGGGCTCGCAGTCGGCCTCCCGCTCCGCCCGGCCCCCGGACCTCACCTGCCGGGCCGGCCCCGGAGGCGCGGGCGGGCGGCGGGGAGCGCAGCCGCAGCCAGAGGTGCAGCGCGGCCCCGAGCACACACGGGCACAGCAGCACCAGCCAGTTTCGCATTGGCCGCCCCCGCCCGCTCCGCCTCGCGCCCCCGTCGCGCGCCGGGCTCTCCCGCGTCCCGGCGGAGAGGGAGGGGACGTGCGGAGACGAAGGCCGCGGGGCGGCGGTCGACGCAGGCGCGACCACTCCGGCTACGCCTGCCCTCGCGCCCGCCGCCGTCCGGACTCCTCGCGGTCCCGTGCCCCGCGCCTCAGGTTCCTCCAACCCCCGGCGGCGGTGCCTCAGCCGGCCAGGCCCCGCCCCCCCGCTCGGCCTTCCCCCTCAGCCCCGCCCACCTCCCCCACTCGCCCCGCCCCCTTCCCTCGCGTCCCCTCCCGCGCCCGCAGGCCAGCCGGGAGCTGAAGTCCTGTTCTGGGCCTAGGCAGGGGACACACCCCAGGGGTCCCGAGGCTCGGAAACCACACTTCCCATAATCCCAAGCTCTTGCTCGCGTCACTCGGCGATCGCGGAGGCGAAGCACGAGGGCACACTTGGAGCATGCGCGTCTGTTCTCGACGCCTACTAACCCCGGATGGCCAGAGGGAGGCGGTGCGGGGCAGCCGGTGTTCGGGGCCAGGCGCAGGCCCGGGAGGGAAGTACAGCTGGGGCGAAGGGTCGCCGGTCGCCTCTGATTTAAGAGGGATCGCGTGATGCTTGTTTTAAGCCACGCAGAGCTCGGTTTTCAGATCCTGGCTCCTGTGGAGGCGGGATCCTGCCGCAGCCTCCTTGGTCCGGAGAGCTGGCGGAGCGCGTCTTCCGCGGCGAATCGTCCCTCAAGTCACTGGTGCTGGGACCCCGGACCCGCTCCCTGCCCGGCTCCGTCCTCTGGGTGCCCAGGATGAGACCACACCAGGGGCCGAGCGGCGGGGGCGGCCGCGATCGTCCCGGCGACTGTCCACGGTTCCGCGCGTCCCCGACTCAGACCGGGGAGACGAGCGCGGGGACACCTCCTGCGGGACGGAGCCGTGACTACGCCGACGCGGGGTGCGCGCGCCGGGCGGGAAGAGCTCGGAGCCCAGGCCCTGTCCCGCGGCGTGCGGCGCGGCCCCGGGACACGAACCCCTGGCCGGCCCGGCCGGACGCTCGAGGGTGCGGGTGGGGGCAGTGGCTGAAGGCGCCGGGCCATCGCGGCCGGTGCCAAGAAGACGGAGGGACGGGTGAAGAGCGCCCGGCGTCCGGTGCTGGTCGTGGTTGGTTTGTTTCAGGTTTCCGCGAGTGGTGGCAACAGAAGGAGCTATATCGTGTAGTAGAGTCTTGGTTGAAACCCGCAGAAAATCCATTTCAAACAAACTTAAGGGAAAAAAGCGAAATATTCAAGTAACTGAAGGAGGAGCGGTCTCAGGCGCTGTCAATACCATAGTCTCACTATGGCAATTTAATCTCAGCAAAACAACCGTCTATTAGTATTCCTTCTCTTTAAATCAAGAACTTCCAACTTCATTTTATTTTTTAGTACATTCAGTTAGCCACTGTATAGTACAAAAATAAAATTATTATTTTTTAAGTAGACTCTACGCCCCTCTTGGGGCTTGAAGTCATGACTCAGATTAAGGGCTACATGCTCTAGGGACAGCCAGTGAGGCACCCCTAAAATGACTTATTTGAATGTTTTGTAATGTCTGTACTCCATTTAATTTCAATAGTTGTATAGTTTAATAGTTGTATTAAAGCTGTAAGCCTAAGGGGTTCATACTATATGTTTGTACTTTAAAAAAAAAAAAACACCAATGTGGGGTCAGAAGTGATTTTTTTTCCCTTTATAAGGATTTGTATATTAGTTATCGATTGCTAGCTAACAAATTACTCCAAAAAAAATTTTTTTTGAGATTTTATTTATTTCAGAGAGTGTGAGAGAGAAGCACACTTCCAGCTGACCAGGAAGCTGGAGGAGATGCTCCATCCCAGCATCCTGAGATCATGACCTAAGCCAAAGGCAGTTGCTTAACTGGCTGAGCCACCCACGTGTCTCTTACTCCAAAAACTTATTATTTTTTAAAGATTGTATTTATTTATTTATTTGACAGAGACAGAGATCATAAGCAGGCAGAGAGGCAGGCAGAGGGCGGGGAGCAGGCTCCCTGCTAAGCAGAGAGCAAGATTGATCCCAGGACCCTGGGATATTACTTGAGCTGAAGGCAGAGGCTTTAACCCACTGAGCCACCCAAGCGCCCCACTCCAGAAACTTCTAAAACAACAGTATTTATTATCTCTCACAATTTCTGTGGGTCAGGAATTTGAGAGCTAAGTTCTGGTTCAGGGTTCTCCCTTAAAATTGCAGGCAGATGTCTGCTGGGGCTGTGGTCATCTGAAGGCTTGACTGGTGCTGGAGAACTGGCTTCCTAGGTGGCTCACGTCTGTGGCTGGCAAGTCGGTTCTGCCTTTTGGCTGATGTTCTTCTCTAAGTGGGCTTCTGTGGCATGGGGACATTAAAGCACCTTGTGGTTTAATGTTCCCATGCCATAGTGGCTTTCTTCCCCAAGAACTGGAGATCCAAGAAACCAGCGCAGATTGCTGTGATGCCTTTTATGATGAATCTTTGCAAGACACACATGGCACTCCTGCAGGGTTCTGTTGGTTACACAGACTGGCCTGATTCACCATGGGAATGAGGGACCACAGAAGGGGGTGTATACCACGGAGCAGGGCTCACTGTGGCTCATGTTGGAGGCTGGTTACTACAGTACCTTATGCAAATGGTTTCTAAACAGTTCGGGGAATCAGTAGAGGCCTCTATGTACTCATTATGGCCCTCGAATACCCCCAAGCCAAGAAAGAACAGTATTTTCTCGTGGGAAACAGAACTAGCAGGCTGTGATCACTGCGGTTCTTGGGCAAATGTCACCAAAATCTGTCCCTTCCCCAGAATGTTTGTTTCCATATAGCAGTAAGGAAGGAGGATGTGTAATGTGTATGAATTTCTTGTTTGAAATCATTTGTTTAGAAACTACACTGATCAGCTCTCTACATTTCAGTGAAAGAAATTGTAAAAGTAATAATCAGGTGTTACTAAGGGTGTCCTGTTTTTCATCTTGAAGAAGGACAGTAAAAGGGGCACACTCAGTCACATAAAATACTGTGCTGCCAAAGGGATCCCCAACTTCTGGGGTGGCAAGTAGCCGGGCCGGGTGTGGAGCACCTGGGCGAGGCCATTCCAGTGCTGGGCCTGGCCCAACGTTATGCCCTCTTGTGCCTGGCCAGAAGGTGCTCTGCCTCTGGGCACCTGTTGTGCACCTGTAGCTGTACAGGGCCCCTTGGCAGCAAATTTATAAAAATTAAGACAAAAAAGAAAGGTAGTAAAAGGCTTCTGTTGATGTCCTAAAATATCCATTTTGTGGTTAATGAATTATAATGAGTTAACCTCAGAGGAGAAATAATCTCTCATTTAGGCAGATCTATTTATTCAACAAATCCTTAATTATATGCCAGGCACTTCGGTAGTAGGTACTTGGGATAGATCGATGAACAAAACAGAGATCCCTGGCCTGCAGTGGTGGGGGAGGGGACAGACTGGAGACTATAATGATAAAGAAATAGCAGCACATAGATGATGGTAAGTGTTAGAGAAAATATGAAAGTAGAGCGGGGTAGGAGAGTTGGGAATGCAGGACTGAAATGGGGCCAATTACAGTATCAAATAGTATTTAAACAACTGTTCAAAGTTACAATGAGCTCTAAAGGGAGGAATAAATAAAACCAGCCTAACCTATGGCATTAACTAATTAAGATGTTCTTCCTTCCCGTTACCAAAATGCCTTAACCTACGGCAGGAACTTCGCTGGTGTTCTGACATGCCTGTAACAGAGCTTCGAGTAACTTTACAGCATCTGTGGATCTCACCACAGTGGGAGCTACTCTATCACCTGTTGAGAGAGGCAGGACCTTCCACTTACTTGTTGTGTACTTTCGTCTAATAAACTCAGGACTAAGGTGGGTAAAGATCATAAGAGAGACAATGTGTAAAAAGGAAAGAACAAAATTTTAAAAACCCTAGGGATGATGTAAACAGCCTATGTAGTCAAGGTACTCATAGTTTAAGATATGAACGAGGTTTTTTTTTTTTTTTTTTTTTTTTTTTTGAGATTTTACTTATTTATTTGACAGAGAGGGAGAGATCACAATTAGAGCGGCAGGAAGAGGTGGGGGGGCGGGAAGCAGGCTCCCCGCTGAGCAGAGAGCCCAATGCGGGGCTCCATCCCAGGACCCTGAGACCATAACCTGAGCCAAAGGCAGAGGCTTAACCCATTGAGCCACCCAGGCTCCCCTAAGGTGTGAACAAGTTAACAGAGAATTAGGATTAGGGAAAGGCAAACTGAGATGGTTAGTCACCCTGGCTGCAAATCAGTTGTAATAAGAGAAAGGAGACACATATTGGGGCCACACAAAGCAAGAGGTATCTGGCCAACACCAAGCGTCCCAGAAGAGGTTATCCCTTGAAAACACAGGGCGGGGGGGGGGCACTTAAAATCAAAGAGTCCAGTTAAGAAGGCCAGTGGGAAGTAAAGGCATTTAGGACACCTTAGGTGGACACCTGGCTGGCTCAGTCAGGAGAGCATGTGAGATTTCATTTTGGGATTGTGAGTTAGGGCCCCATGTTGGGCTGCTGTGTGTAGAGCCTAAGTAAGTAAGAAAGAAAGAAAGAGAAAGAAAGAAGAGAGAGCACGTTAGGCAAAAAATAAATATTAAAAATAAATAATAAAAATTTATTATAAATAAATAATAAAAATTAATAACCCCCAGGGGTGCTTGGGTGGAGCAGTCAGTTGAGTGACTGATTCTTGGTTTTGGATCAGGTCGTGATCTCAGGGTCCTGAGATTGGGCCCCTCCTTGAGCTCCACACTTAGAGGAGAGTCTGCTTGGGACTGTCTCTCTCCCTCTGAAGTACACATTATAATTTTTTTAAAGATTTCATTTATTTGACAGAGATACCGTGAGACCCAGAACACAAGGGGAAAAGCAGGCTCCCTGAGTAGGGAGCCCGATTCGGGACTCAATCCCAGGACTCCGGGATCGTGACCTGAGCCAAAGACAGATGCTTAACAACCAAGCCACCTAGGCGTCCCCACATTATAATTTCTTATCTGGCCCCCTATTACTAGACACATTAGCACTTCTGTGCATAAAATGTTACCCATATTTCAGGTAACTTCCTTTTTTTAAAAAAATTTTAAAGATTTTATTTATTTATTTGACAGATAGAGATCACAAGTAGGCAGAGGGGCAGGCAGAGAGAGAGGAGGAAGCAGGCTCCCTGCTGAGCAGAGAGCCGGATGTGGGGCTCGATCCCAGGACCCTGGAATCATGACCTGAGCCAAAGGCAGAGGCTTTAAGCCACTCAGGTGCCCCAAGGTAACTTCCTTTTTAAGTATTATTTTAAGGCTCTTTGTTCATACTGGTATTGTACCAATGTGTCTAGTTTGCCTTTAACAAGTAAGTTTCCATCCCACCTAACATTTTTAAAAATGTCTTTCCTAATTCAATGGCAAAATGTTTTTTCATTAAAGAAATTGAATATTTTATATTTATTACCTGTTTTTATCTTTTCTGTAAATTATCTATTTTGCCTTTTATCCATTTGAACAAACTCTTATATATTAAGGATATTTATCCTTTACATTTATATGTTGAAATTACTTTCCCCTGTTTTCTTGCGTTTTAATTTTATGACTTTTTGGACACAAAAACATTTTGCATTTTTATGAATTCAAATCATCAATATTTTCTTCACTTTTTTTTTTAAAAGATTTTATTTATTTATTTGACAGAGAGATTACAAGTAGGCAGAGAGGCAGGCAGAGAGAGAGAGGAGGAAGCAGGCTCCCTGCTGAGCGGAGAGCCCGATGTGGGATTCGATCCCAGGACCCTGAGATCATGACCTGAGCCGAAGGCAGCGGCTTAACCCACTGAGCCACCCAGGCACCCCTTTCTTCACATTTTAAAACACTTCTGATGATGGGATCTGATCAATATTCTCTCTTTTTTAAATATTTTATTTATTTATTTGACAGAGATCACAAGTAGACAGAGAGGTAGGAAGAGAGAGAAGGAAGCAGTCTCCCTGCTGAGCAGAAAGCCCGATGTGGGGCTCTATCCCAGGACCCTAGGATCATGACCTGAGCCAAAGGCAGAGGCTTTAACCCACTGAGCCACCCAGGCACCCTGAGATCTGATCAATATTCTTATTTGATTTAACCTTTCCCTAGAATTTATTCTGAAATGTGATATGATTGAGGATCTTCTAAATAAATATTTTATCCCACAGCTATCTATTGTCCCTGAACATTATTTCCCTGTTACTTTATGATGTATGTTAATTATTAAAATTTTTACATATAATAGTATTTGTTTTTGAGCCACATTTTTGCATTGATCTGTCTTTATATCAGCACCATAATATTTTAATGATTGTAGTTTTATGATATCTTATAATCCAGAGGGCAATTCTCCCCCCATACTCTTACTTCTCACAAATATATTATTTCTGATGAAATTTATAATCATCTTTCATAGTCATTACCTTGCTCCCTGAGCATTATGTTTAGTTACAAAACTAATGTATGCTTATTATAGTAAATGCCAGTAATGCAAGTGTCAACACGAACAAATGCTAGAACCTTCCTTTGGCCCACCCAATCATCCTGTTCAGATTTAACCACTTTAGCCTGGATATTTCTGCTTGTATATATATCTGGAATTTTCCCAAATCCCCTAATTTTTGGTATAGAAAGGGAGGAACACCTTTCATTTTAATCCCTGAGAATGAAATCTGTGCCCTTACTCCATGTAACTCCAGAAATTCTAGTTTCCTTCTGAAATATCTAAGTGTGGCCCAGGAGGGTTTGCTTCTGCCCAAGTTCATTATTACTGTCACTGACCACCTTTTACTCCAGATTGCTGCTCTAATTTTCTCCAACAATCGCCTCAGCCCATAGTGACTTCTGTAAACCACAACACCAGTTCCTCTGCTTCCTCCCCAACCATGGACGTGATACCTCCCTTTTTCCTCCAAATCACAGCTGCGGCATGGCTCTCATGCTTAATACACTTCACTAAGAATTTAGACTAAGAAAATGCAATACAGAAAGGAAAATTTTAAACTAGAGGTGAGATGAAATTGTTTTTAAGGTCTACAAATAGAGTTTCCCATCAGGCTGTCTCTTGGCTTATGTGCCCCTCCCCCTGCACTGGTCACTTCCAAGGGTTTGCTCATCTCCAAGTCAAGGTCACTTCTCACTGGTTCTCTCTTTCAGTACAGGTTCCAATTTTTATTGCCAACCAATGAAGTCAAAATTGCCCTTAAGTTTCTCTTAAAGTCACCTAAAATGTATAATATGCATGGTTCTGTGTATGCAGTTCTATAGAAAGATTATTTTTTATTCTTCTAATTCTTTACCATTAATGTGTCTCTGCAGCTCTTGATCATTTTTTTTCCCTCAAGGAAACCATCTTTCCTTAAACAATAAGGTTCACTTTTTTTGGTTAATAGTTGGGAAACCTGTGAAACTATGCAGACCTTCTTTTCGAGAGCTTCAGAACGACTGGCATTCTTTGCCTTGGACATCCACTGTCCAAGTAATGTGCACTACTTAACTTAATAGCTACACTTGTAATGAGCATAAAGTATAGACTTTTCGAATCGCTATGTTGTCGCATCACACTTAAAACCAATGTAACACTGTGTATCAACTACACTCAAATAAAGAAAATAAATGAGTACTTTTCTTTCTTTCCTTAGTCAATACTTGAATTCTTTTAGGAGCCTATGAAGCGACTGTCAGATAATTTTTGCAGAAAACAACCTTCACACCTGCAGATAGAACGCTTAACATCTCAGTCTGAAGCCTCTCGACTCTTGTATTTCGGTTATCTCACTTGTTTAGGAATTCTCCAGGGCCACCAGAAGGTGGAGGAGTGTTTCCAGATGCTGGGGGCAAGGTGCTTGGGTGACGGGAGGAGATGCCATGGTGCCCTGTCTTCAGGGTGGAGTGTTGACCGCTGATGGCCGGTTGCATTGCTTTCTGGGAATTGGTCTTAGCACAAGGGTATTGCCTTGCCCAAGGGTACAGCCCCCTCCCCTGCATCCAATGACTAGTTAAGTTGGGGTAAAAATATTTGGGTTAACTCTGAGGAGCCATCCCATGACTTCTGTTGTAGCTGTGTCATAGTTCAGCTTCTGCCCGATTCTGCTTCCCTGGCTCCCCTGTAGCTGTCTGTCCTCAGTAAACGTCCTGCACATAATGTGAGCTCAAGGGTCTGTTTCCCCAGAAACCTGACCTGAGACAGTGATTCTGTTAAGATGTAAATAAGACGGGGCTGTTTCTCAACCCCAAACCCTGGGATGGCTCATTGGTTCCCTTACAGGGAAACCAAAGTCCTTGGCCTACAGGTCCCATGTGATCTGGAACCTTGTACACCTCTCACCTCAGCCCCTAGTACCCTGCCTCTCATTCGCTTTGTTCCAGAGCTGTACTGGCCTCTTTACCACCCCTCGAATATGACAGGCACATTCTTGTTCCAGGATCTTTGCACTGCTCAGTCCTTCTGCTCTTCCTCTGGATAGCTTCATGACTTGCTCCTTGTCCTTCAAGTCAGCTAAAACGTTAACTTCTCCAGGAAGCCTTCCCTGTCCATTCCACTGAAAATTCAACCTTTCTCCCACCACGCCCAATTTCCATTACTCTGTTCTATAACACTTCTCCACTCTAGCGTACTGTCCACTTTACTTATTTGCTTTGTCTATGGTTTATCGTCTTACTGTCCATGTAGAGCAGAGACCCCCCCCCCATTTTGTTCAGTAATATATCCCAAAACCTGAAGCAGTGACTGGTACTCTGTGGGTGATCCATGTATTTTTTTTTTTTTAATTTATTTAGCACAGAGGGGAGGGGCAGAGGAATAAGGAGAGAGAGAATCTCAACCAGATTCCCGGCTGAGTTGGGAGGCTGACGGGGCTTGATCTCAGGACCCTGGGATCATGACCTGAGCCAAAATTAAGAGTCTGACGCTTACCAACTGAGCCACCCAGATGTCCCATGATCCATACATTTTTTGAATGAATGAATGAATGAGTGAGTGAATGAGTTTGGGAAACTTTTTCAAGGTGTTTGTAGTAGAATTCATGGGGTGTCATTACAACCAGGGAGAGTGTGCAGAGCGAAGACAAAGACATGAGCCTTTAGGTGCAAGTGAGGAAGAGGAAATTACAAAGGACACTGAGAGGAAGCCAGAACACAGGAGAAAAAGAGGAGATTGTGTCACAGAAGACAAGAGGTGAGATGGGGAGGAAGAACAAGGAACTGTGCCCACGGTTTTCAAACTATGAAGCCACATAAGGACTTACAGCGTGAATGTCTTCCCCTAGATCCATCTAATCCCACATGGGATGGATGTGCAGGTGGGGCAATGGGGGGGGGGGTTCCGAGAGTGGAACCCTCATGGTAGGATGAGTGTCCTCATAAGAAGAAGCCAGAGAGCTAGATTATTCTTTGACTGACTACTGCACCAAGAAGCTGGCTGTCTAATGCCCAATGAAGTGGAAATGACGTATGGATCACTTTTTCAAGAAGGTTGGGTGCGAAGATCGGAAAGAGAAAGACTGGAGCTGGGAGGAGAGACTGAAGAAGTGAGTGTGTTGCATTCAGGTGGGAGAGATAGGAACAACCCAGGTTTCGTAAAAGGATGCATAGAAAGAACCAGTAGTAACCGCATAATAAATCAACCAAATCCGAGTTTTGAGAGAAAAAGGGGATAGGACAAATGCTACAATGGACAGATGATGCCAAGACAACAGGGACTTTCCATAAACCAGGGCATATGGTCAACCTATCCAAAGCTCTGGTTCTCTATGCAAGTCATTCCTCTGTGAGCTTAGCAAGCTATTACATTTTCTAACTGTAGGTGGCAGCAAAAAGCTTGGCTCTTTATGACCCTTTCTTTCTTTCTTTCTTTTTTTTTTTTTTTTGGAGGCATGGTGGGGATGGCAACTAAATGTGGGTAAAAGTTAGCCACTGGCTGTAGTGTAGGTTCAAGATAGCAGATTTCAGTTTAGATTTTATTCCGGGAAAATCCATTTTGTACTTTTTTGGGAAAAGAAGCATCTCTTTTGGATCTCAAAGAGGAAACAATATTTGAGCCATTATAAAATAGTTGTATCATGGAGTCATTTTATCTTTTCTTTTTTGACCATTGTCTCTTTTTTTCCAGTCTTACTGGGAAGTAACAGAAATATATCACTGTATAAGTTTAAGGCATACAGCATGATGACTTGTTTACATATATTGTAAAATGATTATTGCAATAAGTTAACCTCCATCATCTTATACAGATACGAGAAAAGGAAAAGAAAAAAGGGAAAAAAATTTTCTCATTATGATGAGAATGCTTAAAATCTACTCTCTTAAAAACTTTCCTATATATCATACAGCAGTGTTAGCTATAATCACCATATTGTAGAGTACATACATCCGTAGTATTTACCTAATAACTAGAAATTTCTCCTTTTTGGCTACCTATATCCAATTCCTGTGGTCCCACCCTCTGTTCTGATAACCACATGTCTGATCTCTTTTTCTATGAGTTTGTTTGGTTTCTTTTAGATCCCACAGATAAGTGAGATAATTTGTTTTTCTATGTCTGACTTACTTTGCTTGGCATAATGTCGTCAAAGTCCATCTATGTCGTTGCAAACAGATTTCCTCATTTTTTATGGCCGAGTAATATTCCGTTGTCTGTGTATTTATATACGATGGTATATATGTATATACATATGTAATATGTATACAAAACATTGTATATATTGTGTGTATATATATGTACACACATTGTATGTGTGTATATATATACTTCTTTATCCATTCATCCACTGATGGACACTTGGGTTGTTTCCATGTCTTGGCTATTATAAATAATACTGCTGTGAATATGGGGGCGTAGATATGTTTTTGACTTAGTTTTTTGGTTCCTTTGAATATGATCATGGAAGTGCAATTATTGGGTCATAATAGCTCATGATAGTTCTATTTTGAATTCCTTGAGGATCCTCCACTCTTTTCCGTAGCTGCGGTAGCAGTTCAAAATTCCACCAAACAGTGTACAAGGGTTCCCTTTTCTCTCCATTCTTACCAGAATGTGTTACCTCTTTTCCTTTTCTTCTTCTTCTCCTCCTCCTCCTTCTTCTACTTCTACTACTACTTCTTCTCCTTCTTCTTCTTCTTTTTGAGAGTGTTTGCATGAGAGCAGAGGCAGGGTATAGAGTGAGAGGGAGAGAGAGAATCTTTTTTTTTTTTTTTAAAGATTTTGTTTATTTGACAGACAGAGATCACAGTAGACAGAGAGGCAGGCAGAGAGAGAGAGGGACGCAGGCTCCCTGCTGAGCAGAAAGCCCGATGCGGGACTCGATCCCAGGACCCTGAGATCATGACCTGAGCCGAAGGCAGCAGCTTAACCCACTGAGCCACCCAGGCGCCCCAGAGAGAGAGAATCTTAAGCAGACTCTCTGCTGAGCACAGAGCCGCACATGGGGCTTCATCTCACAACCTTGAGATCATGACCTGAGCTGAAATCAAGAGTTGGAGGCTTAACTGACTGAGCCACTCAGGTGCCCCTACCTCCTGTCTTTTTGATGACAGCCATTCTAACTGTTGTGAGGTGATACCTCAGAGTGGTTTGGACTTGCATTTCGCTGATGATGAATGATGTTGAACCCCTTTTCATGTGCCCGTTGGCCTTTCATATGTCTTTGGAAAATGTCTAATCAGGTCCTTTGCCCATTTAAAAAATTGGGTTATTATTACTAGTTATAATTATTTCTTATTGAGTTGTATGAGTTCTTTATACATTTTGGGTATTAACCCCTTATCATATATATGCTTTGCAAGTATATTTTTTCCTATCTTATAGGTTGTCTTTTCACTTTGTTGATGGAAGCTTTTCAGTTTGATGCGGTCCCACTTATTTTTTTAAATAGTATATATATTTTAATGTAAAAGTTCCATTCTCTGAGTGTTATCAAATGATGGAAGCAACATTATAAACTTTGAAGGAAGCTAAAAAATAGAATTTCGAATCAACCGTGCATAAAATTAGAAAAAATTATGAGTACCAATTCTAATTTATGGGAAGCCTCGGTCGGGTGTATCTTGTTGAGGGAAGTCCTTTGAAAAGTTAAGCGCATTGCTTTATTTTGTGTCTCGTTGGGATGGTCCCACTTATTTTTATTTTATTGCTCATTTTAGGTTCATATCCAAAAAGTCATTACTGAGACCCACGTGAAGGAGCAGTATTCCTGTGTTTTCTTCTAGGGGTTTCGCAGTTTCAAGCTTTACATTTAAGTCTTTAATCCACTTTGAGATAATTTTTGTGAGTGGTATGAGCTGAGGTTCAGCTTCATTGCTTTACTTGTGAAGACCCAGTCATCTCAGCTTTGTGTGCTGAAGATCATCCTTTCTCCACTGAGCACTCCCCGCTCCCTTGTCCAGTACTAGTGGACCATATATGCTTTTCTTCTTGTTGTTGCTTTCCCTGGGCTTTTGATTCTGTTCCACTGGTCTATTTGTTTGTTTTTATGCCAGTATTATGCTGTTTTGATTACTAGAGCTTTGTAGGATAACTTCAAATCCGGGAGTGTGCTGCCTCCTGCTTTGTTCTTTCTCAGGATTTCCTTGGCAATTTAAGGTCTTCCTCAATTCCATATAAATTCTAGGATTATTTATTTCTGATCCTGCAAAAATACCCCTGTGATCTTCATAGGATTGCATTAAATCTACGGGTGAACTTTTTCAAATGCTTCTTCCGCTCTCTTGAGATGATCATGTGATTCTTTTCTTTCATTCCATTAATGTGGTATAGCACATTGATCTATTTGCATATGTTAAGCCATTCTTGCATCCCAGGGATAAATCCCACTTGATCATGATAAATAATCCTTTAAGATTAAGACCTGAGCCGAAGGCATAGGCTTAACCGGCTGAGCACTAATGAGAAAGAGAACAAATTTTACTTAGGTTTTTTTTAATTTGCTCATTATGACAATCTATTTCATTTTTTAAAATATTGTTGTTGTTGTTGTCATTAATTTGCTTTATGGAAGGGGTGTCTGGGTGGCTCAGCCGGTTAAGCCTATGCCTTCGGCTCAGGTCATGATCTCAGGGTCCTGGGATCGAGCCCTGAGTCGGACTTCCTGCTTATAGGAGAGTCTGCTTCTCCCTCTGCCGCCGACCCACTCATGCTCGCTTTCTCTCATTCTCTCTCTCAAATGAGTAAATAAACTTTTTTTAAAAAATAAAAAATATATCATAGGCAGGAGAAGTCAATGATAAAGAATGATAGCAGTCATTGCTTTAGCAGCAGGTATGAGGTCACCTGAGCAGCAGTGGGAAGCTAGCTCATTATTAATATTGTGTTTGCTACGATTAGAAAGGTTTATTTTTAAGAAGGCATGAGGTGGCAGTATTGCTGGTTATTCATTTCCTTGGGAAGCCTGGTCAGGAGGACCCCAAAAAAAGCCAGGAAGCCATGAGAGGGAAACTGTCCGCACAGCAGCAACAGTGTGTGCTGAGTTTGATCAAGTCTAGAGAAAATTCACAGCCTTCGTCTGTGTGGGTTGTGTTCGCTTGTTCTTTGCGTGTCTCCCTCACTAGAGTGGAAGGTCTGTGAAGACAGAAGCTTAACCCGCTGAGCCACCCAAGCACCCTGACCTTGTCTCCTTTGACCAATTTTAGTTTAAAGTCTGTTTTGTCTGATATAAGTATAGTTACCCCTGCTTTTTTGTTGTTGTTGTATATTTCCTTGAAATGACTTTTTACATCTCTTTACTCTCAGTCTATGTGTGTCTTTCAGGCTAAAGTGAGTCTCTCCTGGGGAGCACATCATTAGATCTTGTCTTTTTAATCTATTCAGCCATTCTAGGTCTTTTGGTCAAAGAATTTGATCATTGTATGTTTAAAGTCACTACCAGTAGGTAAGGGTTTATTTTTTCCATTTTGTTAATCATTTTCTGGTTGTTTTGTAGATCCACTGTTCCTGTTTCTTAACCTGCTATCGTTTTATGTGTGTTTTGATGTTTTTTGGTGTCAGCATGCTTTGACTTGGCATCATGTTTTTTGTATAATTGCTACGGGTTTTCCCCTTGTGGTTACCACAGGCTCACCTAAAAATACCTTAAAACTATAAAACTATAACCCCATAGTTTAAGCAGACAACAACTTAACTTCTGTAGAAGTCCTAAGCTTTATACTTGTACTTCTCCTCCCCCTCACATTTTAGGTTATTGCTGTTAAAGTTTACACATTTTTTACTCACATAACTAATAACAGGTGTGGTGCTGTGCTGGCCTGGGGGAGGGGCAATGTGGTCAAAGTGTAGCCCCTGCTTTAACCTTATAATGCAGTCCTTCTTTGTCTCTGAAAGAGTGCAGGGGAGTGCTTTGGCCTCACCTCTGTGTTCTAGGATTCTCTGCGGTGTCTTGTTCTTGAACAGTTATTGGTTGTTCTTAGGAGGGGGAACCAAGTCAAGAACAGCCGGTGTCACCATCTTGGTGACATCATCTTTCATTTTGTCATTAAAAGATGAAATTCTGGGGATATCTGGGTGGCTCAGTCAATAAGTGTCTGTCTCTTAATCTCAGCTCAGGTCTTAATCTCAGTGTTGTGAGTTCAAGCCTTGTGCTGGGCTCCACACTGGGCATGGAGGAGGTTACTTGAAAAAAAAAAAAAAGATGAAACTCTTTCTCCTAATACAGAATAATTTCTGTTAATTTTACCACTTCAGTATCAGCACATGCCATATGCACACATCTTATTTGTATATAAAATTTTTTAGTCAAGTCCAATTTTGATAGATCTTAGGGAACCTTGCTATTGAACATTATAAGTATTTAAAAACTATTACAACTGATGCCAAATTTCTTGTTTTCAAAGATAAGCCCAGAGAAATCCAAAGATTAAAAAAAAACTTGAGGGGCACCTGGGTGGCTCAGTGGGTTAAAGTCTCTGACTTCGGCTCAGGTCATGATCCCAGTGTCCTGGGATCAAGTCCCACATCGGGCTCTCTGCTCAGTGGGGAGTCTGCTTCCTCCTCTCTCTCTGCCTGCCTCTCTGCCTACTTGTGATCTCTGTCTGTCAAATAAATTTAAAAAATCTTAAAAAAAAATTTTTTTTAGAAGTTCACTTGTGCCTAGGTGGCTTAGTCGATTAAGCGTCTGCCTTCAGCTCAGGTCATGATCTCAGGGTCCTGGGATGGAGCCCTGAATGAGGCTCTCTGCTCAGCAGGGCATCTGTTTCTCCCTCTGCCCCTGCCCCTTGTGTGCGCGTGCTCTCTCTCTCTCTCAAATAAATAAATCTTAAATCAATTTTTAGAAGTTTAGAATGGTAAAGTGAAAGTGCACACATCATCCAGACAATCTTGGTGGAATCTAATGTCATAAAATTTAAAATTCAGAAAGAGAAAAAGCAGAGTTAGAATGTTCTCCCCAGGTCCATCAGATAAATGTGAATTCAAAACCCAGATTTGCCTTGATGAGTTATACGATCTTGAGCAAGGAAAGTACTTAACATTTTTAGATCTCCGATTCCTAATCTATGAAATGAGACTCCCAGGGTATGCATACTTCAGTGAGTCGTTTTGCATATTAAATGAGAAAACAAATGGGCAAAGTCTATACATGTTCATTTCCTGTTCTCCTCTAAACATGAATATGAAGGTGTTTAAACTAAAATTAGCCATGTGCTAATTTAACCCTTAATACATCACAAAGATTAAAAAAATGGAATTAATTCCACCAACAGCTTTCAAACAGATGCTGAAAAGGCTTTCTTGGACGTACCTTGGTTTGGTAGTTTTCAACTTTACATCTCAGATTCCAAACGTCCAAGTATATCTTGATGCGTGGAGAAGTTTCACTGCAAGGGAATTTGGGGACGAAAGTTTGCACTGTTTGGATAGGGCCAGAATTCAAACTCCTTCTGCTAAGTCATCTGCCTTTTCTCATTTAATGAACTCTATTACTGTGTTACTTCGTCCATTCCCTCTTAGCTTAATGGAAATGCTGAAAGCAATCCACAGTATCAACCATATCAAATATCATGAATCATCGTCTCAGTCCTGGACGACTCTACCCCACCCCATACGGGTGCCCCGCCACATTACAGAGCTCATGCTTGCTGAGACACACCCTTTGGCCAGTCTGGAATTTGCAGAGCTAGAGTCACTAATGGCTTTGACAGCAAACAAGCAGTGTCCACTGCCTCTGTTCGACTCCCTAAAAATGCCAGTAACACTAGGAAGCTGTGGCCTTCTGCTGATATCAAAGACTAAATTGTGAGTTTTTGTGTGTGTGTGTGTGTTTTGGCTTTTTAAGTTTTTATTTTAATTGCAGCGAGATAACATACATTGTAACGTTAGTTTCAGGTATACAAGATAGTGACTTAACACGTCCCTAGAACACCCAGTGCTCATCACAACAGGTGCACTCCTTAGTCCTCATCACCTACATCACCCATCCTCCCACCCACCGCCCCTCCAGTAACCATATGTTTGTTCTCTATAATTAAAAGTCTGTTTCTTGGGGCACCTGGGTGGCTCAGTGGGTTAAGCCGCTGCCTTTGGCTCAGGTCATGATCTCAGGGTCCTGGGATCAAGCCCCGAATCGGGCTCTCTGGTCCACAAGGAGCCTGCTTCCCTCTCTCTCTCTCTCTCTCTCTCTCTCTGCCTGCCTCTCTGCCTACTTGTGATCTCTGTCTGTCAAATAAATAAATAAATAATCTTAAAAAAAAAAAAGTCTGTTTCTTGATTTGTCTCTTTCTTTTATTCCCCCTATTGTTCTCTTAAATTCCATGACTGAAATCATATGGGACCTGTCTTTTTTTTGACTGACTTATTTTGCTTAGCATAATCCCCTCTAGTTCCATCCATGTTTTTGCAAATAGCAAGATTTCATTCTTTTTTTGTGGCTGAATAATATTTCAGTGTGTATAGAGACCACATCTTCCTTATCCATTCATCACTTGATGGACACTTGGGTTGCTTCCGTATCGTGGCTATTGTAAAGAATGCCGCTATCAGCAGGGGAGCATGTATCCCTTCAAATCAGTGTTTTTGTATTGTGTGATTGATTATAGAGTAACCATAGAGTGATTGATTATAGAGTAGTTCTATTTTTAACTTTTTAAGGGATCTTCCATACTGTTTTCCACAGTGGCTGCCTCAGTTTGCATTCCTACCAACAGTGCACGAGTGTTTTGTCTCAGCCTCCTCACCAACACCTGTTGTGTCTTGTGTGATTGATTATCACCATTCTCATGGGTGTGATTTTAGCTATTCTGATAGATCACCTCTGAGAATGTTCTCTCATTGTAGTGTTGATTTGTGTTCCCCTGATGATAAGTGATAATGAACATCTTTTCATGTGTCTCTTGGCCATCTGTATGTCTTCTTTAAATGTCTGTTTATAGCTTCTGTCCATTTTTAAATTGGATTATTTGGTTTTGGGGTGTTGGGTTTGATAAGGTCTTTATGTAGTTTGATACTAACCCTTTATCAGATATGTCACTTGCAGATATCTTCTCCCATTCCATAGGCTGCCTTTTCATTCTGTTGTTTCCTTCACTGTGCAGAAGCCTTTTTGTAGTCCCAATAGTTTATTTCTGCTTTTGTTTCCCTTGCCTCTGGAGACACATCTAGTAAGAAGTTACTATGGCCAGTGCCGAAGAGGTTGCTGCCTGTGTTCTCCTCTAGAATTTTGATGGTTTCCTGTCTCACATTCAGGTCTTTAGTCCATTTTGAGGTTATTTTTGTGTATGGTATTAGGAAAATGGTCCAGTTTCATTCTTTTCCATGTTGCTGTCCACTTTTCCCAACAACATTTGTGGAAGAGACTGAATTTCCTTTTGGATATTCTTTTCTGCTTTGTCAAAGATTAATTGACTATATAATTATGAGTTTATTTTTGGGTTTTCTATTCTGTTCCATCAATCTATGTGTCTGTTTTTGTGCCAGTACCATACTGTTCTGATCACTACAGCTTCGTGATACAACTCAAAGCCTGGAATTGTGATGCCTCTAGTTTTTCTAGATGGCTTTTTCTCTCTCAGGATTGTTCTGTCTATTCAGGGTCTTTTGTGGTTCCACACCCATTTTAGAATTGTTTTTTCTAGTTCTGTGAAAAATGTTACTGGCATTTTGATGGGGAGTGTATTCAATGTGGAGATCACTTTGGGTAGTACGGACATTTTAACAATATTTCTTCCTCCAATCAGTGAGCGTGGAACATCATAGACTAACCTGTTGACCAGCTGGGGTGGACTCTTCTGTCCTTGCATGTTCAATGGTTAGAGTCTGTACTGAGTGAGGAATATGGTCAAGAGAGGAGTATGGGGAGGAAGGCTGGTGGGAGGTGGGTGCTGGCAATGACCAAGACCACTGGACATGTAAAAACCATGGGCTACGGGCCACACCATGGTTGCAGAGCTCACCCGTCAGAAACATCTGCCTTTCTTCCTCCCTTCCTCCCTCCCTCCCGGCATCCCTCTCTCCCCTCTTCCTCTATTTCTCTGCTTCTACAAGTATTTATTATGTGTTTATGTATCCTAGCACTGCTAAAGTTACAAATGAGAACACGACAAACTGGTTTTTGTCTTCACAGACCTTCCACTCTAGTGAGGGAGACATGCAAAGAACAAGCGAACACAACCCACACAGACGAAGGCTGTGAATTTTCTCTAGACTTGATCAAACTCAGCACACACTGTTGCTGCTGTGCGGACAGTTTCCCTCTCATGGCTTCCTGGCTTTTTTGGGGGTCCTCCTGACCAGGCTTCCCAAGGAAATGAATAACCAGCAATACTGCCACCTCATGCCTTCTTAAAAATAAACCTTTCTAATCGTCGCAAACACAATATTAATAATGAGCTAGCTTCCCACTGCTGCTCAGGTGACCTCATACCTGCTGCTAAAGCAATGACTGCTATCATTCTTTATCATTGACTTCTCCTGCCTATGATATATTTTTTATTTTTTTAAAAAAGTTTATTTACTCATTTGAGAGAGAGAATGAGAGAAAGCGAGCATGAGTGGGTCGGCAGCAGAGGGAGAAGCAGACTCTCCTATAAGCAGGAAGTCCGACTCAGGGCTCGATCCCAGGACCCTGAGATCATGACCTGAGCCGAAGGCATAGGCTTAACCGGCTGAGCCACCCAGACACCCCTTCCATAAAGCAAATTAATGACAACAACAACAACAATATTTTAAAAAATGAAATAGATTGTCATAATGAGCAAGTTAAAAAAAACCTAAGTAAAATTTGTTCTCTTTCTCATTAGTGCTCAATTTTCTTCAACCCACACAATCCAACTTTAAATACATAGTAAATCTCTCTTAACAAAAATTTCCAGGCCTTTCCACATTTGCTGATCTGAAAGCTTATATTAAGGCCTATTCTTAATACTCTTTTAAATATATATATATATATATATATATATATATCCCTTTATCTATATTTTAATATAAAATATGATGAATTTCTCTTAATCACTGCTCACAACTACATATTTCCCAGGTTGCAAAATTCCATAAATTAATACTCTTTGGGTGATCTGGGTTTATGCACATAGGGGAGGATTCGTTTGTACCCTTGTCTCCACTGATTTTTTCAACTTGTTTCTCCTTGTTCATTCTGTAAGGAATTTTGCTTTTTGGAGATCAAAGAAAGAGAAAAAAAAAGTTTCCCCTATATTTTTGTCTTTTGTTTAGGTTAAAAATCAACACTGTTTTTACATTTGCCCAAGATACACTATTCAAGTTACTTCAAAACCCTTTAGCCAGGATGTGTACAGAGAAGCCTTGTGGCTAATGGCAGAACTATTTTATAGGGAATTAATTTGAAATGTTAGCAGAGACTGTAGCAATAGGTTTCCAAAGTGACGTTACACTAATGCAACAAGAATATCTTAGAGCTGTTCTGAGTCAGAGGACAGGATGGTATTTTGTTTTAAAAGATAAGATGGTAATTCCAAATAGCTAATTATGCACAGGGTTCATTATCCATAGTGGTAGAAGAATTAGGGTGAGTTTCCTCCATGAGATCAGTGCCAGATCTCATCCCACTCTTACACACTATTAAAGAGTTTTTCCTTCTCGTTTATACACACGAGGTGACTATCTCTTTCCCCTGCTGAACCAGTGTTGGGGTACAAAACCTATAATTACCTTCCATGGAGACAGCAGTCAGATACCCCAGCAACCTCATCTGATCTCTATAAAGTATGCGGCAGTAGAAGTCATGCTCCTCATAAAGTCAGAGGACTGGGTTTGGAATCCTAACTCTTTACTTACTAAAATTATAACTTTGGGTAAGCTACTTAATTTCTCTGGGCCTCAGTTTCCCTGTCTTATAGAGTGTGAAAAAAAATGAGCGCCTCATTGAATATAATACTGCAGATGAAAGTACTTGTCATTAGCTGGTGCTCAGAGAATGTTAGTTTCCTTTCTTCCGCAAGCTCAAGGGACAAAGAGGTAGGAGCTGTATCAGTCAGCTGCTGCTGCATAATAAACCACACTGAAACAGGGTTTGTTCTGGCTCAAGCGTCTGCAAGATGGCCAGGGCACTGCTGCAGTTGCCAGGGCAGCTCTACCTCGGAGGTCTTGTTCTGGGGCCCATGAGGATGGGACAGTCACCACCTGTTCCCATCAGGCCAGGCAGAAGTCTAGGAGGGCTGACCAGAAGCACGTGAGGGCTGAGCCGGGTGTCCGTGGTGCGGTGAAACATGCACACGTCCGTGGAAAGGAACTGCAAAACCACGTGCAGAGGGTGTGGACGCGGCCGGGTAAGAATCAGGAAAAACCACACACAAAAATAGACTCAAAATGGATGAAGGACCTCAATGTGCGAAAGGAATCCATCAAAATCCTTGAGGAGAACACAGGCAGCAACCTCTTCGACCTCTGCCGCAGCAACATCTTCCTAGGAACAACGCAAAAGGCAAGGGAAGCAAGGGCAAAAATGAACTATTGGGATTTCACCAAGATCAAAAGCTTTTGCACAGCAAAGGAAACAGTTAACAAAATCAAAAGACAACTGACAGAATGGGAGAAGATATTTGCAAACGACATATCAGATAAAGGACTAGTGTCCAGAATCTATAAAGAACTTAGCAAACTCAACACCCAAAGAACAAATAATCCAATCAAGAAATGGGCAGAGGACATGAGCAGACATTTCTGCAAAGAAGACATCCAGATGGCCAACAGACACATGAAAAAGTGCTCCATATCACTCGGCATCAGGGAAATACAAATCAAAACCACAATGAGATATCACCTCACACCAGTCAGAATGGCTAAAATCAACAAGTCAGGAAATGACAGATGCTGGCGAGGATGTGGAGAAAGGGGAACCCTCCTACACTGTTGGTGGGAATGCAAGCTGGTGCAGCCACTCTGGAAAACAGCATGGAGGTTCCTCAGAATGTTGAAAATAGAACTGCCCTATGACCCAGCAATTGCACTATTGGGTATTTACCCTAAAGATACAAATGTAGTGATCCAAAGGGGCACATGCACCCGAATGTTTATAGCAGCAATGTCCACAATAGCCAAACTATGGAAAGAACCTAGATGTCCATCCACAGATGAATGGATCAAGAAGATGTGGTATATATACACAATGGAATACTATGCAGCCATCAAAAGAAATGAAATCTTGCCATTTGCAACAACATGGATGGAACTAGAGCGTATCATGCTTAGCGAAATAAGTCAAGCAGAGAAAGACAACTATCATATGATCTCCCTGATATGAGGAAGTGGTGATGCAACATGGAGGCTTAAGTGGGTAGGAGAAGAATAAATGAAACAAGATGGGATTTGGAGGGAGACAAACCATAAGTGACTCTTAATCTCACAAAACAAACTGAGGGTTGCTGGGGGGAGGGGGTTTGAAAGAAGGGGGTGGGATTATGGACATTGGGGAGGGTATGTGCTTTGGTGAGTGCTGTGAAGTGTGTAAACCTGGTGATTCACAGACCTGTACCCCTGGGGATAAAAATATATGTTTATAAAAAAAAAAAAAAAAAAAGAAAGGACCAATACCCAACTTTTGTAGCAACATGGACGGGACTGGAAGAGATTATTATGCTGAGTGAAATAAGTCAAGCAGAGAGAGTCAATTATCATATGGTTTCACTTATTTGTGGAGCATAACAAATAGCATGGAGGACATGGGGAGTTAGAGAGGAGAAGGGAGTTGGGGGAAATTGGAAGGGGAGGTGAACCATGAGAGACTATGGACTCTGAAAAACAATCTGAGGGTTTTGAAGGGGTGGGGGGTGGGAGGTTGGGGTACTAGGTGGTGGGTATTATAAAGGGCACGAATTGCATGGAGCACTGTGTGTGGTGAAAAATAATGAATACTGTTATGCTGAAAATAAAAAATAAATTAATTAAAAAAAAAATTTTCAAAAAAAAAAAAAAAAAAAAAAAAAAAAAAAAAAAGAATCAGGAAAAACATGCTGCTGCGTCTGCGGGGAGCAAGGAGCTCCAGGATGTCATGATATGCAGACTGGACCGTCAAAGTCGGGCAGACAAAATGTCCTGCAGCCTATGAGCGGAGGAGGCTGGAGGGAGGCTTCTGGGGCCCAAAGGGACAGGGCGGCGTTAAAACATTAGCCCCTTCACCTTCGCAGAATCAAGAACGGAGTGCATTGGGGCAGTGAGGCTGACAGGGTACCCTGCAACGCCTGATGGGCTCCTGGGTCTAAAACACACACGCACAAGTGATGAATTTGAGGATGATGAAAGTATTGTCTCTGCTGTCACTTACAAATAAAATTGACAGAGACTAGCGGTGAATATGTATTTCCCGTGAGTTCCAAGGTAACAGACACACACAGATTCTGCCTCTGCTCGTCCGTCATCCGCGAGTGGTGGCCAGAAGCCCTGCTCGAAGAGGCGGGCACCGTGCGGGAAAACGAGCGAAGCGAAGGCCACGGAGACGGGCCCAGGAGCCGTTACGGAACAGGCGATCGATCTGCACTGCGGGGAACGCGTGCCAGGTGTGGCGGGAGCACCCAGGAGCGGCTCCTACCGCAGCCCTGGGAAGGGGAGGGAAGGCTTCGAAGGGGGGTGCGACCCCCAAGGTAGGTACGAGAGCTCAGTAAAGTCCTAGGTGGGGGGAGAACAGGTGAAAGGCTTTGCAGTGGTCTCAGCATCACTCAGGCACGCAGGGAGCACGGAAGGGACACGGACAGAAGCTGTGACGGGCAGAAAGGAGAGGGACTCGCTCCTAGTACTGCCCGTTTACATGCTTCTCAGGAAGGCAGCTCAGCAGTGGTTGAGGACGGGCAAGGGACTGTTTCCTGACTGCTTCTCATAGATGTGGCTCCTTTTACTCACTTCTCGTGCCTGGATCCAGCCCTGCGGTAGTCAGATGTGGCTCCAGCGCGGAGCTCCGTCATCACCAGGAAGGATGTGCTACCACGGAAGAAGGACAGGTGTTTGCGAGCCTCTGGCAAGGGGCTGCAAGCCTGGCTAGAGCACGAGGCAAGACTGGTGGAGGAAGCAGGCACTGGCCGGAGGCAGCAGGGGTAGAACATCCACCCAGATGGGCAGAGCCGGCTCTCATAAGATGTCGCAAGGACATAACCCATGAGCCATGCTGAATAGGAAGAGTGAAGCCGGGTGTGCCAGACACAGACAAAAAGCCCGGAGCAGAGGAGAGGGTTAGTGACACATGGAAAGGGATAGAAGCACAAAGATCCACCGCCTCGATGGCAGTGCCATTCCTACACTGTCCGTATTTGTCGTCACCTGCTCTGCCCCACGTAAGCTCTGTGCCCCAAATCTAGGCGAAAGGCCTGGTGGCTAAGCGGGTCATTGGCGAGCTATGCTGGTGGGACGTGCTGCTCCGGAGTCTCTCTGAAGAGGAAGCATGTTGGATGCAGACACTTTATCTCTGCTGACCCCCTGCCCCTCCCCCACCAGCCCTGCGCCTCCTAACCACACCGTCAGAAAGAAGGCTGGTGGGAAAACAACAGAAAACTAGACTGCCAAACGCTGTCGAAGGCGGAGTTCGGGGGCTGTGATCCTGCCTGTATCCCATTCGAGGTGTGTTAACCTACCCTCGTCATTTCCCCCTGCTTCTTCTCATGTCTTTTCCATTGTTCCGATAACCCGCGCGATCCAAGCATCTCCAGATGGGCTGTGAGACCTTCTGTTCTGTGACCTCTGAGATGGTCTGTCTGCCCGGTGGGGAGCTGGAGGCCACCCCTGCCTCTGATTTCAGACACCTGGTCGAGCTTCGTGAGTGTCTTCTGCAGAACTCAGCTGCCTCAGGACGTGGGGTACCCCAGAGACGGACAGCTGGGGTTACTGGGCTGGGGGCTCGGCTAGTGGGCGCAAAGAAAGTAAGGAGGGGGGCCTAAGAAGCTGGCAAGAAGGAGGCTGAAATGATAGACATGGAGGGACTTTAACTTGACTAGGGAGTGAACTGGGGGAAAGAAAGGAAGTAAGGGATGTGGGGGTTGTGTGTGTCAGGGAGACGGAGGAGGGTGAGAAAGAGGGGTGAGTCTGGCTGGCATGAACCACAAGCTAGAGGGCTGGGAGGCTGTGGCAGGAGGGAGATGCCTCAATGTGTGACTTCAGAAAGGCTCCAGGTCACCTCTGCCTTGAGTTTGTCAGACGATCTTGAAGGGATTGTGCCTTTGGGTTCAGAATTTACTTAAGTGCCCCTGCTTCGTCTTCAGGACTCAGCCCTCATTCCCCGTCCTGTAATGGCTGCAGACCCGTGGTGCTAAGCCACCCTTCCGTTTCTCCCATCCCGTGGTGACTGACCCATGGCACACCGCTAACCCGTAGCTTTTCTCACTCAGTCAGGGTGGTTGGCCGATGGCTCTGCTTCAATACAAGACTATAAATGTCTTGATATTCAAACTGTTGAAACATTCTACTAAAACAACCCTGTTCTTAAATTTAATTCAACAAGTGATCATGGAGGACCAGCTCAAGGCCAGGCATGGGGATAGGTTCTGGGCAGCAGTTTGGGGGATGGGGACAGCAGGTCTGGGAGGAGCCTCTCCTCCGAGGTGGCCAGTCGTTCGGAGGCACCAGCCTGAAAGCCTCTGTTCCAGGGGATGCTGATTTTCTGCTGGATGCCGGCTCCCCTCCTGTCCTCAAAGTTACCCAACCTGGTGATGCATGGAGTGACCTCTATACCGCCCTTGTGTCCGTATGTCCATCAAAACATGGAGTATTGTCTTGCTTTTTAAATGTACCTAAGTAGCATATTTTATATATTGTTCTGCAACCTGTCCCTCCCACTCAACATCTTTTTGAGTAGGAGACCGCACCACTGGATATCTACGTCACAATCTATTTTTGAAATTCCCCCCTGACACGACATGTAGATAATATTTCTTACCAACCTGGCACCATTCTATGTGTTTTTCAGATTCTCATTCACATATCCTCAAAACAGGCAGTGTTATGCCAGCTCGGTTTTATACATGAGGAAACAGACACAGAGAGGCTCAGTAACCCATTCAAGGTCACACAGCTACTCAGTGGTGGAACAAGGATTCAAACCCATATTATCTGTCACATCAGGTCTACGTCCATGACCCCTGGGCTACCGTGTCTCCTTATGGTGTTTCTGTGTTTCCCTATTACAGTCTTATGACACTTATTCTTAAGCCTACTGGTGGGTGTACATGTGGTTGCTGGGTCCAGAGGGTGTCTCTCGTTGTGATGAGTGTTTATAGTGTGAGCTCGACTGGGGACTAAAGCGTTGTAGGAGCAATTCTGGAGGCTCTGAGGGAGTTCAGGGCAGCTAAATAGTGACTTCAGTGTTTGATCCAGCTCTTAACTCCAGCCTTTTTTCCTGCCACGGTGACCATCCAAGAGGAGGCTAAGAGACTATAAAAACACTTGGAGAGAAGAGAGAAGACAGAGTGACCCACGTCAGAGAAGCAACTCTTCTAAACTGCTTCTCTCATTCATCATGAAGATGCTTGGACCCACTGTGTGACGCCCCGTGAGAGATCTAGGAACTGGCCATTTCCCCTGTATAACTTCAGCCTGTCGGTTCCCCTCGTTAGTCTGCTCGACCACTTAGGGGAGTCTGTATGTTGGCCTAAGCCAGTAATTTGACCACACTCTTGCAATATGATTAGAGGAAGAACAGGATAGCTTTTGGCTTAACGATGTTCCGGAATAACGGTGTAAGTGTGGGAATGTTTGTGGAAATACTAACCTCCCCTGTCTCCTCCTTCTCCGGGTTCAGACCGCAGCATCCTCATTTGAAGAGGACGAATGTCCGTGGGGCTGTAATAACCAAGGGCGCTCATTAAATCCCACAAACTCAGTTACCCTACAAGTGAGATCCCCTGGTGACTTTAAATGGCAAAGAGGAAGTAGGATCGGGGCGGGGGGTTGGTCAACCCTCTCTGAGGGCCTTTTTTGCCCTGGCCGAGCCTGAATTAGCAAAGACACAAACCACAAAGTGTGCCCCAGAAACGGTGAGGTCCAGGCTTGCTCCTTCTCCCTCCCTGGTCCATCTCTGGGCCACTGGACAGGAAAGGGATATGTGTTATGTTATGGGGGAAATCCTAATTTTTCAGTAGGTTGCAAGAAGCATGTTTCGGGTGAGTAGTTTGATGTTCCTTTTCTGGAGGGAGGGCTCGTAAGTGTGTTGGCACATTGATCAATTGAGCCGTCTGGGGTGAAACGTGGGAAACAGAGCATCTGCTCCTGGGAGGGGGAAGGGAGGGCGGGCCGGACCCTGCCCTGCACAGGGTAGGAGTGAGGGAGTGAGGGAGAAGCATCCTCGGATGGCAGGCCCGATGTGTCCAAGGGAACTTGTAAGATCGTGGATGATGTAAAACCCTCCTCTGTCACCCCTACAAAGTCTCTAGAAAAACTGGCATTGGTCACTCGTGCTCTCGGAGGGAATGGAATTGTTTCGGACACGTTCAAAGTCCTCACAATTACACATGATACAAAAGCCGTTTCCAAATTGCAGGCCCGAGTCTGCTGGTGCGTGTGAAAGCAACTTAGTGTTTTGTGCCCAGCATTTAACAAAGGAAGTAGGATGGAAGAGAAAAGAGCCGCTTGCACCTACTAAAGGTAAGGAGGCTTTTGGCAAATTTTGTACGGGTTTTAGTCTATCTGGACTGCTATAACAAAATACCACCGACTGGGTGGCTTATAATCTACAGAAATTTTCTCCCAGTTCTGGCGGCCAGGAAGTCCCAGTTCAGGCTGCCAGCATGGTTGGGTGGGGGCTCTCTTCCCAGTTCAAAGCTGGTGCCTTTTGCTGTGTCCTCACGCGGTGGAAGGGGCAAGTGGTCCCTCTGGAGCCTCTTTAATAAGGAACCTGATCCCATTCATGACAGCTCCACATGATTTAAGTACCTTCCTAAGGCCCCACCTCCTAATAATCATCTTTTGGAGGTTATGATGTCAGCATAAGAATTACGATTATGAAGACAAACATTTCAGACCACGGCAGTATGTATGTGCTGAGCTGTGATATAAAAGGTGTTTCTTTTTGTGGATCATGGTAAAAAAACGAGGAGCTCTGCACTCCAGGGTCATGTGCCTGCTACAGCAATAACCTTGACCGCTCGCTCAGCTCTAACACAAGCCCAGAGTCCTTATAAAGGCAGTCCTAGGGGCGCCTGGGTGGCTCAGTGGGTTAAAGCCTCTGCCTTCGGCTCAGGTCATGATCCCAGAGTCCTGGAATCGAGCCCCGCATCGGGCTCTCTGCTCAGCGGGGAGCCTGCTTCTTCCTCTCTCTCTGCCTGCTTCTCTGCCTACTTGTGATCTCGGTCTGTCAAATAAATAAATAAAATCTTAAAAAAAAAAAAAGCTGTCCTGATGCCTGTTGGCTTCAGCACTGTTCACCACCCCCAAGAGGCGGAAGCAAGCTAAGGTTCAGGAAGGACGGATGGATAAACACCCCGTGGTATGTGCATAAGGTCTATACACACAGTGGAACATTATTCAACCTTAAAAAAGGTTCCAGTCAAAGGCAGCAGCACAGATAAACCTGAAGAACGTTATGCTGAGGGAATCAGCCAGTCACCAAAGGACACGTACTGCATGAGTCCACGGATGGGAGCGACCTCAAGTCAGCAAAGTTCTAGAAGCAGAAAGCAACATGGCAGCTGAGGGGCTGAGGAGATGGGAGTATGGAATCTTAGTCAGGATGAGAAAGTTCTAGAGATATGTGGCACATCAATGTGCAGGTGATTAGCAGTACTGCATTATACACTTAAAAATTAAGAGGGTAAATATGTGCCATGTTTTCTAACACACACGCACACACACGCATGCATGAGGAGTCCTGGCTCAAAGGTTCCTGGCGCTGGGCACTAGCTCTTACCTTCCGCTCTCCCTGCTTCTTTGCTTCAGTGTCCTGGCAGGTCTTGTTCCGCCATCTCTGCGAGCCCCATTGGGCAGCGCTCCTTGGCTGGGCCCCCCTTGCTCACGGGGCTGCTTCTGACTTGCAGACCTGGGCTCCGCGGGACCGCGGGCCTCCCTCGCCAAGCAGGTGGGAGCCGGCACTGGAGCCCCGCGCTCCGGCCACCCACCCCGCTGCTCACGCCCAAACACCAGAAGGAAGCCCTGCATGCTTCACATCTCTCCACACCGCACCCCCCACCCCTGCCCATCGGCTGCCTCCTGGGAAGAGGCTTCTTGGGCCACTTGCGCTGCCACGTGTGCCAGCCAAGGCCCTACCTTGCTGGGAGGTTGCTCCATGTTTGCCCTGACAAAGATGCTCTCACTGATCATATTCTACTACGGCTTCTATGAACTGGTTTTCAAATATGCTCGACTTGGGGCATTGCTGTTGTCTTCTGCACTGTCCAATTTCAGAAAGAATCCTCCTTAACCAGTTTATCCAGGATACCCTCCACCCCCTGCCCTCAGTATCGGATCACCTCCTGGAACACATCCTCTTCCCCATCCCCAGATGAGGTCTGATCACTCCGGCCGGCCCTCCCTCCCCCTGATGTTTCCTCTCCATGATTTCCATTCACTGCCCGACCCCGCTCCCCGGCTACGAATCCCCACTTGCCCGTGCTGTTCGGGAGTGGAGCCCGGCCTATCCCACTGAAGGACCCCACTGCAGTGGTCTCTACGGGCCCCTCCACTGAATAAAATCTGCCTTCCTCTTCAACAAGGGTCATGACTATTTTCTCTCCTTAATAGCGCTCATGTGGGTTTCAAAGCTTGACAGATCGCTGACTTGGCATTCAGCCCCCTCATTGCTTGGTGAGGGGAGTGGTCTTTTGTACAGAGGGGAGTGAGGAGACAGCTGGCAGGACTGCTGTGGACCGAATGCAAATCAGACTGCAGGACACCCCTTCGCCAAACCCTCTATGTCTCCCTATTGCCCTTGGCAAAAAGCTCAAACTTCCTACCTCGGTTTACCAGGACCCATTTGCCCTTTGGCACTCTCCCATTTCCGACTCCTTGTCCAGGCCTCCAGAACTGCCTGCAGCTCCCAGACCCTCTCTCTTGAGCTTTTTCCCCTGCCCTTGTCAAGTGCTGCTTTCCACCGGGGTGGCAAATTCCTACTTACTTAAGTCTTAGTAGAAATGGAGCCTTTACCATGAAGCTAACAGAGCTTAAGCTTCTGGGCCTGTGCTCAAGCCTTCAAACCTGATTTTGTAACCTAGGATTCCTCCTCCTCCCCTTCTTCTCCTTCTTTTTCTTCTTTTTTTTTTTCTTTTTCTTTTTAAGATTTTGTTTATTTATTTGACAGAGAGAGTAGGGGAGCATAGGCAGGGGAGCAGCAGAGGGAGAGGGAGAAGCAGGCTCCCTGCCTAGGGAGCCCCATGCGGGGCTCTATCCCAGGACCCTGGGACCACAACCAGAACCAAGCCTTTGCCTCACAAAATCTGAATCTACTTTTGAGTGTCAGTGTAGACAATCTGATCTCCTGAACTCATTAAGAAGGGGATCTTAACCTCTGATATGTGCTGCCCACCGATCCCACACCCCGGGGACGGCCCTGACAGTGCTCCACTGTGAGCCTCTGGACTCAACAGTCTCTTCCCTGAAACTCAGAGAGAAAAGTTATTTTATCTTTGCCCCTCGTGTGCTGAGATTCAAGTGCATAGTAGGTAGGCAGTAAAAATGTGACTGTATGATGCCCTGTGTATACTGATTTGGGGAAATGGTGCTTTTTATGTCTCTCAAGGTATTCCATAAAACCTCTGTTGTGAATGAAGGAGTGAGCACGGTCCAGGAAGTTCGTTCCAAACCCTGCCCTGGCGCTGTGTCTTCCTGATTCTCTCCCACTTCCTGGAGCTTGATGCGTTTGTGGCAACTTCACCAAATCAACACAGCTTTCTCATCTGCCCGACCATCTAGGGATCTCTCTGAAGCAGGACGTTTTTATTAAAGAACAAACAAAACAGAAACAAAATATCTAGCATCTCTTCAGACTTAAGAGCTTGCCAGTGTGTCCAATATAAGGAATTCTGAGAATTCCTTATATTATACAATTTACTTTTCTTCCCTTTACTTACTGAAATCTCAAGTTAGAGCTGTTAGACACTCATCTACCATGGCTCTTGGCCAGGTGTAGCCCTGGGAAGCCCTTTTGGTTCCCTTTCTGTGCTCTTGGATTCTTTTTTTTTTTTTTAAGATTTTATTTATTTATTTATTTGACAGAGAGAGATCACAAGTAGGCAGAGAGAGAGGGAAGCAGGCTCCCTGCTGAGCAGAGATCCCGATGCGGGACTTGATCCCAGGACCCTGAGATCATGACCCGAGCCGAAAGCAGCAGCTTAACCCACTGAGCCACCCAGGCGCCCCAGATTCTTGGATGATGTGGTGGTTGAGAACAGGCTCTGATGTCGGTCTTCCTGAGTTTAAATTGCAGCTCTCCTATTTATGGGTGGTGTTCTGTGAACTTGACCTGGTGACTTGAGCCAGACTCTCAACAACCAATTGTTGAACTTTCAGGAACTTTGCAAACCTGTGGATGATCTTGAACTTGGCGTTAACAGGAGTAGCTATGCCATGGAAACTGGCAAATGCCAGTTTTTTGCCCATTCCCTGACCTGCTTGTTGCCATAAACCAGCATGTCACTGCTTCTTCTTTATCTATAGGGTAGGAGTAATAATAGTGCATATCTCATGGAGGATTTGGGAGAAGTTACCTTAAGTGTGCTTACTTGTGCATGCCGAGTACTCAGTAATTGTGAGCTATTCTGGGTGATTCTCCCATTTCACATGGTCTAAAGTCTTTCTGCTTCATGTATCCCTTTCTGCCATAACTTCAAACATTGGATCTGCCAGATCCAGCACATATATGAATAATAAAAATTTTAAAAATCCCTTAGACTAAGTAGGACCTTAAAACAACTAGCTCAGTCGGTTAAGGATCTGCCTTTGGCTCAGGTCAGGATCCCAGGGTCCTGGGATCGAACCCTGCATTAGGCTCTCTGCTCAGTGGGGAGTCTGCTTCTCCCTCTGGGCTCTCTCTCTCAAATAAATAAATAAAAATCCTAAAAAAAAAAAAAAAAGAACTGCAAAAGAACCATAAAACAACCAAAATGGCAATAAGTACATCATATCCATAATTACTTTTAATGGAATGGAATGGAATGGACTAAACACTCCAATCAAAAGACATAGGGTTCCAAATGGATAAAAAAGCAAGACCCATCTACACGCTGCCCACATGAGACTCATTTCAGACCTAAAGATGCATGCAGATTGAAAGGAAGAGATGGAAAAGCATTTCTCATGCAAATGGAAGTGAAAAGGAAGCCAGGATAACAGTACTTACATTGGACAAAATAGATTTTAATACAGAGATCATAACAAGAGATGAAGAAAGACACCGTGTGATCGTAAAGGGAACAATCCAACAAGAAGATACAACAATTGTAAACATTTATGTGTTTACACCCAACAAGAGTGTACCCAGATACATAAACAACAGAAAACAAACATGAAGAAATTAACTGATACTAATTCAATAACAATAAGAGACTTCAACATCTCAGTTACATCAGTGGACAGATGATCTAAAGAGAAAATCCACAAAGAAACAGTGGCTTTGAATGCCTTGTTGGACCAGATGGATCTAACAGATATATTCAGAACATTACATCCTAAAACATCAGAATAAATATTCTTTCCAAGTGCACATTGAACATTCTCCAGAATAGATTACATATTAGGCCCCATTACTGGCTATTTACCCAAAAAACACAAAACACTAATTTGGGGGCGCCTGGGTGGCTCAGTTGGTTAAGTGTCTGCCTTTGGCTCAGGTCATGGTCCCAGGATCCTGGGACAGAAGAAGAGCCCACGTCAGGCTCCCTGCTTGCTCAGTGGGAGTCTGTTTCTTCTCCTCTCCTCTTATACTCTCTCTCTCTCTCGCTATCTGTCACTATCTGTCTCTCTCTCTCAAATAAAAAAAAAAAACAACTAATTAGAAAAGATACACGCACCCCTATGTTTACTGCAGCACTACAGAAGCAGCCCACGTGTCCACTGATGGATGCATGGAGGACGAAGACGTGGTCCATGTACAGTGGACTGTTAACCACAGCAAGAACGAAATCTTGTCATCGGTAATGACATGACTGGAACTAGAGATTATGATGCCAAGTGAAAAAAGTCAGTCAGAGAAAGACAAATACCATAGGATTTCACTCATATGTGGAGTTTAAGAAATAAAACAAACAAATGACAACACAAAAGGAGACCAACCAAAAAACAGACTCTAAACTATAGAGAACAGAAGGTTACCAGAGGGAGATGGCTGGGGGTTGGGGGAAACAGGTGACTGGGATTAAGATTACACTCACCATGGTGACTAATGGACATCCACTCACTGGCTGATAAGTTTTACCTTTTCTTTATTTCAGTGCATTTTGGTAAATGTCAGTCTTATTTTAAATTCGGAGTCTCTATCTGGTCTTGTGTCCACACTGATGGTGAACAGGGTAAATATAGTTTAGTCCCTATTTATCAAGCATGTGTTATACCCCAGGCAGAGTTAAATAGCCATGTTACTTCACCGAATGTTCTAGAGTCCCATGTGAAACAGGGGTTGTTACACTCATTCTACTTGAAGGAGTGAGAACCCAGTGCAGTGCCGAGCTAGTAAGTGAGAGTCAGGATTTGAACCTGAGTCCCTCTGACTCCAAAGCCATGTTCCTTAAGCCTCTGTTTTTGCTTTGTTTTGTTTTGCCTTTTTAAAAATTGTGTTACGTTGGCCACCATACATTAGTTTTTGACGTAGTGTTCCAAGATTTATTGTTTATATATAACACACAGTGCTGCATTTTTTTAAATCTCCTAACAGAACTCCTGGCTTGATCCTTATTTGTCTACCAAGTGGGATCCCTCCTTTCCTTCTGTACTGTCCTGTTCTTAACATCATTTTAGCTGAAGCAAGATGAGCCATTAGGGGTCTGTACTTTTGGTGTCAGAGACCAGCAAGGGCTAAGCTGAATCAAGTTCCCTGATCAGGAAGCAGATCTGATAAAAGCAGCATCAGCTACAAAGCACTGACTTTATTGGGGATATGGGTTTCCTTTATTCTGCCCTTCTTCTTCTTCTTCTTTTTTAAAGATTTTATTTATTTATTTGACAGACAGAGATCACAAGTAGGTGGAGAGGCAGGCAGAGAGAGAGAAGGAAGCAGGCTCCCCGCCGAGCAGAGAGCCGGATGCGGGGCTCGATCCCAGAACCCTGAGATCATGACCTGAGCCGAAGACAGAGGCTTAACCCACTGAGCCACCCAGGTGCCCGGGATTGGCTTATTCTTAAATTGAGTGGGATGAAATCTAATCTCACTTAAAAGCAAAAGAGAAAAGAAAGAATAATAAAAAATGTAAAAACTCCAAATAAATGATAAGAATTTCGCCAAATAATTTGGAGAAAAGAGTCAGACAACTAATACTTGTGCACACACCTGGCCATGGTAATAATAGGTTGCTTTTCTCACAGGAACACTTGAATACCCTCTACTCCAAACAATGGGCGTTGGGAGTGGACGAGGCTGACTCGTGTGACTTCGTGCTCCTGGGACAATGTTTCCTTCCTTGTCCGGCTGTTCTTCCCTTGCTGACCCAGCCGCAGCCCAACCCTGACCTTGATCACCCCAGTGAAACCAGGGTTCAGGGAGATTTTACAGCACTCAGGTGCTGCATGGTTTTTAAACAGCCACAAAGTGTGACCTTACCATAAAGTCAAGAGTCCAAATCAAGCCTAGTGGCCTTTATTTTTTTAATGTGGGGTGGCAGAGAGGAGAGACTTGTCTCGGAGGCTCTTGGTTTGACTCCAGGCAGTGGCATGACGTTTAACTCCTTTGCTTGGTGCCTGGTGGAGGTGAGCACTCCCCAAATAATGGTTTCCCTCCCTCCTCCCCTTCACAGGGTCTTCTGAAGCTTTGTTCAGGAGTTAGAGAGATGCACTTGGTGTCAAGAAATGACCAGCAACATTTGTTGGGATAATACTGAATGTCTCTCCTGTGCCGGCTGATCTGTTAGGTGCTGAGACTATAGCGGTGAGTAAATGTCCCTCCCTCACGGAGTTTACAACACAGTTGGGGGAGCACATGGGGAACTGAGTGATCACATATTCAAACATAAAATCCCAACAACGGCAAGCATTGTAAGTAGAGCTTCACTGAGCAAGAAGAAGCTATAAATACAGTTGACTTGGTCAGAGAGGTCAGAGAGAAGGCGTGAGCCCTCAGGGACATTCAAGTTCAGATCTAAAAAGTAAGTAGACCTGGCGGAAGGAGAGTGAAGAGGGCTAGGCAGAGGGAACAGCAGGTGCAAAGGCCCTTGGCAGCAGGGAACAGGCTGGTGAGGTGGGCTTGAGTAATGGCCGTGGGGATGAGCACGGGGTTTTGAAGGGGCGTGAGGTGTGTAGGTGAATCTGGGAATGTGGGGGGCGGGGCACAGCCAGAAGGGCCTGGAGGCCACCCTGTCAGTGGTGAATCTTTGAAGGTTAGAGTAACATCAGCACACGGGCTTAGGTTAGAGTAACATCACACATGGGCTTGAAAATTTTACCAGTTGGTGACTGACTTAGAGCTAACAGAGAATCAAGTGCAAGGGTTTTATTAGAAACTGTGAGATGGCCGGTTCTGACCAGCGGCAGGTGACACTGGTCACGCATACTTATCTTAAGAGTATTAAGACTGGCAGATGCCCAGCTTCTTGTCTCCCACTGCTGCTCGTGGCTGCCCCTCTGGCAGAGCAGTGCCAGAAGCCCTTGGGGGCGGGGAAGGGAGCACCGTCCTGGTCCTCCATAAAGGCTACCTGTGACCTGGGATCTGCTCCCCTCTGTGAAGAGCTCAATGAAAGGGAAGTGTACACGGAGAGTCTAAACTAATTCCAAGTCCATATTCTTTCCAGGTCAAAATATTTGTTGTTGCTGCTGTTGTCACTATTATTATTGTTTTCATCTCGAATTTGAAGTCACCAGAACACAACTCCCCTGACCTTCGGCCTGCTCCCCTCCCGTGGCTCCGACGGAGGGAGGCAGCTGACCATTCGTAGACTCACTGCGGCTTTCCGGGGGCTGGAGCTCAGAATCAAATGTGAGACCTGCTGACTCATGTCGCGGGGTCCCAGCGTGAAGCTACTCTGGGATCAGCCTGAGATTTCATATTCACTCTCTGCAAGGACAGTGGCCACGTGGAGAGCAAAGGAGACAGCACTGCGGGGCCCTGAGAAAAGATCAGAGGCTTGGAAGGGGGCCCCCGAGCTCCTGGGGTGGGTGTGCCTTAAAGAAGTCCTCTCTGCCCCCGGGTACTGGTGGGCTGGGTGGCCAGGAGGCTGGGGCCCATTTAGAAGGTGCAGCTGGTGCCTTTGCTGTGGTTTCTTCCTTCACAGGTGGTCTGTGGTAATAGGGTTTTGGGGCAGGCCACCCCCTCTGTTCATACCGGGAGCCCCTCTGGCCGGGAGGCAGGAGGGGCTAACAAGAGGTCGTACCTCTCATTTACGGAGAGGCTGATCCAAGTGGGAATCCCCGGAGGATTCCTCATGTTTTTCCAAAAGACATGCCCATACCCCGTTCCCGTTTCAGCCTGCATTCTGCTGAAAGCCGGTTCTCTGCACAGAGAGCTGTGGATTAGAAGCATTTCAAATTCCAAAATGCTGCCAAATACATTTAAGAGTCCTGCTCCATTACTGATGTTCTGCCTAAAGAGGAATAAAATATTGAACTAAGTGCCCCTCAAACTCCTCCCGCAAACCCCAGTAGGATTATTGATTGCTAGTCACACAAACCAACTTTTATTGAAGAATAACATACATACAGAAAAGTACACAATCCAAAGTGTACAGCTCAGAGAATTTTCACAAACTGGACACACTCAGGTAACTAGCAACTAGATCGACACATGGAACATTCTAGAAGCTCCCCTTGTGCCCCTTCTGATTCCCATCCTCCAGAGAGTAACTAATATTCCCCACTTGCAACAGCTTGGGTTAGCTTTGCTGAGCTTTGCAGCTGACATAAATGGAATCATGTAGTATGAATGTGCCCAATGTCGTGAGCCTCACACAATGCTATGGAGTCGAGATATGGGATCGTTATTCCCACTGCCGCCCAGGATTTCACTGTGGGAATATACCAGAATTTCCTTATCCATTCGACGTGGGCATTGGAGCACTTTCCGGCTTTGGGTTATCCTGAATAGCGCGTCTAGGAACATTCTAGTACTTTTCTTTTGGTGAGCATATACACACATTTCTGTAAAGTACCAACCCAGGAATGGGGTTTTTAGATCATATAATATGTACATCCAACCCAGGCTATCTTACGGAATAAGAAATTTACTGGATGGAGCTTGGAGGCTTAGAGAATTGACAGAAAACTAGAAAGAAAGAGACATAGGAGGATGTGGTGGGGGCAGCGGGTGAGACAGCTAGCGGGGCCGAGGAATGGAGTGGGAATGGTCTACTCAGGGCTCTGCCGTCCCTGGTCCTTGTTGGCTCTGGGCACAGAATCCCTGCAACCTGCCAGGCCTAGATGCCTCCCTGCTGGGCCACTGCTGCCCCTGGACCACTGCAGCTCCCATAAAACAAATCTCAGCGTCTTCTCATTTCTGTGTCACTTGCTCCGAGCAAAGGAGGTCCAGGCAAAGGAGTCCAAGCAGGGGGTCCACCTGAGGCCAGGAAGACCTCCCCCCTTCAGCACCCACAGTGAAAGGGAGTCCTAGTGTGTCTAGTGAGGGGTGATCTTCCCCTGTAGGAAGGGGGGGGGGTCAGACGCTGGACAGCCAGCTCGTGAACACAAAGTGACGACCGTCCACAGCAGGCGCAGCCCCTTTGGTTCGCCTCCCAGTGAGCGGCTAGTGGGGCGAGGGGGTCAGCCACCTATTTGTGTACCTCGGAGCCCAATTGCACGGCCTTGCCTTTAGCAAGGGGGCGTCGAGTTCAGGGACACTTTAGAAGGGGCCAACCACAAAGGTAAGAGAGCATCTCCTGGAAGAAGGAAAGGGAGAGAAGAAGAGGAAAAAGCGAGTGACAGAGGGGAGGGACAGAAACTGAATACAAAGGAGAGAAAGTCTGGAAGAAGGCGAGAAGCAGAGTTTCTTCCTGACCTGATTTCTCAGGCTTCTGTGCTGTCCCACTTTCTCTGCTTCTCTGATGTGCTTTTATGAATTGTGCTTTGCTTTATCAGGTTAATGATGTTGACATCGACCACAGAAGAAAGAGCTCCTGGTCATCAACTGAGACAGGGAAGGGTTTGAAGTCTGATTATCCCATGCCGCATACAATTCTGCTCTCATTAGAGCATACGGCTTCCTAACCTCGCTGGTGACATCAGTGAGCTTTAATGAAATGAAGAATCACTTCCAACAAAAGAGGCAAAGCATAAACATGTACTGAAGCCATTTGCAAGGTGGCAAGTTATTAATTGATCTGAAATTATATTTGGCTCTCCAACAGAACCACGGTGACTTTGAAGTCATACATTCCCGCCAATGTTATGTTGGAGCCTTTAGTAATTTGTTTTAAATGATAATCAGAGCTTTCATCCATGTAGCACCTCTCTGTGGCCTCCCAAAGAGAAAGGCGGGAGGAGTCATTACCATTATCCCCAATTAGCAGGTTAGAACATTCCAGGCACACAATAGTTTGCCCCACATCACACGGCCAGCTGCCGTGAAAGCCAGTGAGTACAGCGGTTTCTACAACAGAAGAGCGTGAACTTGGACAAGGAGCTCTCTGCCCCCATGGTTTATTCTCTTTCAACTTTGTTTTAGGCGGGGTCAGAAAAACCAGGAGCTGTCCAGTCTCCCACAGGGGCATCCACATATCTGTCTATCATTTTCCATGAGCTACTTGGGCCCAATGTGCCTCCTTCTGGCAAAGATGGGGAGAGACGTGCGCTACACTTACACTAGAGAGAGAGACAGAACAAGCAGGGGGTGGGGGTGTGAGAGGCAGAGGAAGAGAGAATCTCAAGCAGACCCCCCTGCCGAGCACGGAGTCCAACACAGGACCCTGAGATCATGACCTGAACTGAAATCAAGAGTCAGCGCTTAACCCGCTGAGCCATCCAGGCGCCCCTGGTTGCCTATCTTTAAAACAGACTACTCTTGTGGCATTTGTGGATTGTGAGAGGATTAAATAAGTGAATACAGTCAATGCTCGGATGGTGCAGAGCAGCAGCTGCCCTGTGGCTCGCTCTGGGGCAGGGACTACTCCAGTGACAGCCCATGGGCCCTGGGCTGTGCCCAGAGCAAGTCCCTATTAATGGAGCCATGTGAGAACTACGAGAAGTCAGAGTAAGAGGGGCACTAAGACACGGCACGTGGAGGGGAAGACGAAGCCCTCGGTGGGTGCAGCTTGAGCACACAGACAGACGGCTGTCGTGGTGCCCACGGACACTGAGGCTTGCTACAATAGTCCCCCAACATCGACACCTGTAGAAAGACCCCCTCCAAAGTGGTCAGTGGTAATCAGTGAGAAGCAGGGACTTGTCCTCGGCGGGGTCTGGGCCCCCCACACATCAGGAAAACCATCTGATGCTGTGGGTTATTTCCTTTCTCATAGGATAATGAAAAAGCAGGAGAGAGAACTTCCAGATGAAAACTTTATCCACATAGCTCAGTGGGTCCAAATGCTCTAATTTGCTACTGAATTATTGGTAATGCTGGGGGGGGGGCATTGTACAGTTTTTCTTTTCCATAAATTAAGCACTGGAATGTATGAACTTGAAGTACTGAAAATGGGAACTGATGCTTTAAAAAGTTTAACTCTTAACCTCATACTTATTTTCACTTGGCACACGTGTTATTGGGTTACGAAAAGATCTATTTGCTTTGCCAGTGATGGAAATACCATGAGAATGAAAAGAAGGCATGAAATAGAACACAATGAAGAAAACCAATGGAGAGAGGCAGGTCCCGGCCATCCTGGTTGGGGAGGGCCAGGGTGGGCTGGGACTCCCTATAGCTAAGAGCATGCGGTCTCTACCAGGGAATTTAAAAACAGGAAAGGAGCCACGTCATAATTCATGGAGTCAGAGGATGGTACAAAAGAACTTCTTCTCTCGGAAGGGGTTTTCCGACGCAGGCACTGGGATGATGAGAGGGTCCTCACGTACGTGGGCTTCACAGTAGGCCAGGAGGTCTGCGGCTGCCTGGGAGACCTGCGAGGAACACAGCACAGGGGTTAAAAGCCAGTTCATGGTGGGTCTGGTGCAGTGGCGTCCGTGTGGATACGGCCAAGGACAGGTGGGCGGTGTGCACTGCCAAAGACAAGGCCAGCCTGGAGAGAGGGTCTGTGCAAACCCAAGGAGACAGGGTTGAAAACATGCCTGGATGGGAGGAGGTGTGGCCCGGGGGTGCAGGAACAACCTCTGAAGAGGAATGGGAAGGCCCAGACATCCTTGTTCTACTGATGAGTGGAGGCCCTGGGTCGTTAGCTTCACAACGACTCCGCTAAACCGTGTACAGATGAATAAAGTGGAGCGCTGGGCCTGGCCAAGCCTGTGTGATTGTGTTTGTTATTGTTATTTGTTGTTTGATTGCAATCCACTCTCGTGACCAGCACGGAGAGACACTTCGTTTTCCCCAAGAGAACACATATTATCAGTGTATTGTATGCATCACATACAGGAGCTATGTACTCTAAGCGCACACCTTAACTCACAAAGGCCACCCCTCCCCCTCACCCCATGTGCAGGGAATTGCATGGCATCAGAAATCTCCTTCCCCTTCACTTTCCTTCCAGTCTCACCTGACGCATGTGGACCCATGGTAGGGGTGCGCTGAGCTATCCCCCTTGTTCAAGCCTGGGGTTCTAGAGGAGGGGCTGGGTGGGAGCCGGCAAAGGGCCCAACCCCGCTCCCTAATAGGAAGATGAAGCTACCAGCTCCTTTCACCCGGCATCTGGGTCACGTGCTTGGCAAATGAATGGCCCGTGTTGATGCATCCGGCCAATTAGGTCGTCCTGCCTGCATGGGCTTATTAGAGGTTACAGGCGGAGCTAAGCATCCAGCAGTCAAATGATATCCTTTAGGGGCACTCAATGTCTAAATCCTTCCTAGAATGTTAAAAACATTCCATAAATGAATGAAAAAATGTCTTAGAATCCCCAGTGTATACAAGCCACACACATTCTCTCCAGGTTTTAAAGACTGACCTACCTTCCAAAATTTTCTGGGAATTTTTCTTCTGATTTCCAGACCAGACCTGATTTAGCAGTGGCTGGACTCCTACAAACAATTCTGGTAGAGATGTATAAGGAATTTACCCCCAAAATAAAGGAATTTACCACCGCCCAGGGCAAGATCTCAGGGTCCTGGGATCAAGCCCTGCTTTGGGCTTTCTGGTTAATGGGGAGCCTGCCTCTCCTTCTCCCTCTGCACCCCACCCCTGCTCATGTTTCCTCTCTCTCTTAAATAAATAAATTAAAAAAAAGAAAAGCTTTAATGTACCTCTGTTTACCTTTTAGCATGATCCAGCTAGCCCGAAGTTAGGTTGCTAAACTGTAATTACAGCTTCCTTCCCCTGGATCATCACCCGTGTTCACCAGCTTAACATCCTTCACGGGGGAATTGGAACAGTTCCGTTTCCTGAGACTGACCACAAGGGGGCGCCCTGCTGGGGGGCCGTGGACGCTGGACCGTGCACCAGCATGTTAGACCCAGGCATTCGAGGAAGGAGCCCCCAAAAATGTAGCTCTGGAGGTGCCAACCTCCAGTTATAAAACAGTCACGGGGCTGAAAAGTATTGTGTAGGGAATACAGTCAAATAATATTTTAATAACACCCTATGGTGACAGACGGTAACTGCACTTATTGGGGTATTTTGTAATGTACAGAATTGTGCACTCTTTCACACTTGAAACGAATAGAACACTGTATGTCAGCTATAGTTCAGTTTTAAAAAATGAGGCTTGTAGAACGGCTGGGTGAAGGAGGAATGGGGCTAGGCTGTTCCTGCCTCCCATCAGTGCCTCCGCTGCCCACACAGCTAAGCTGTTCATGTCTGGCCCTGCTGGTTTTCAGCAGATCTAATCTAGAGAATTTTCTCTCACCTCTGAAGGTGATATTGCACTTGGTTCCACAATTTTTCTTTCAGGGAAACAGGCTGTTCTTCGATTGCCTACTTTTGCTGCCGGTTTTAGGACCACAGATGCACTTGCTGAGTGATAACTACAGTCCACTGGATGGCAGAGTCCTGTCCGGGCAGGGACAGGAATGAGTACCTGATGGGCACTGTATTGGTGCCAAGTGATAAGCACCAATGCGAGACCAAATGGGCAGATCTGGTTTGGTTCCATGCAATATTTACATCCTGGATGCCCTCGTTTTGTTGAAACATTCTTAAGAGTGCACAAGTCATCCTACAATCAAAGAAACAGGGGAGGTTTCTAGCTCAGCTAGCAGCCCTCTTGTTTCACAGAGTGTACGATGTTCCTTTATTCCTGCATAAGCAGAGTATTCGGATAACCCCTGAAGTTGGTTGTTATGGGATCTGTAAGGATAAATATAAGTAATGAACATCTTAATGAGTCTTACACATGAAAGGTGGCATCTTGACTCACAGCTTAAGATCCAGGCATTAATTAACCCAAACCTGCTTGTTAGGTTGCATGGAAGGGTTTTCTTAATTTGTCCTAGATTGATTTTTATAGTTGAAAGTTTCCTTCCATGCATATAAAACATGGGCTGCGGGCATTGCCAAATTGCAGAAAACATCTGCCGTCTTTGAAATAAAAAACATGTGATTTGTTTTCAAAGAGAAAATTTTATTTGGGCTGGAAATTTAAAACTCCCTTACTGTTTACACTTTCTCCTCAAGCCCGAAGTCGGCTTTACCTAAAGACCTCTGCTGTAAAATGCCCAGAGCGTCTCTGCCTCTTCTCCTTAGTATTGAGCTATTACAAGACAACAGATGTTGAAAAGAATCGGCAGCCTGGGAGCAACTGTGGAATTTTACCATTGCATTTCAGAGTAAAAGAGGTGATTAAAACAGCCCAAGTTAGCACATAATCCTGTTAGTTGCACTATAATTACAAGCTTCAATGATGGGAGAAAATGTTGCAATTACTATAGTCAAACTCCTCCACAAGACAGATAACATAATTACTATTCTGGCTGTGACTCCCACTGCATTTATCCTTTGCATCTCAAGCAGAGCAACTCACACCTATTCCTCAGCAAGCCCGATCTATTTAACAATACTACTTGGAATCAATTTCAAGCATCTTTTATGGTTATGCCTGTTCCTCTCTCCATCCCAAGAAAACAGAGCAGGATTATTGTGGAGAGCCCAGCCGGGTTCCGCCCTCCCGCCTCCCTGCCCTCCCTACCACCCCTGCCCCGTGGTGCAACAACAGCATCTTTTACAAGGTCAAACGTGGTGCACACTTGCAACAGAAGAAGTCATCTGCGGATTTTCCCCGGTAGAACCATCAGGACATTACAGGAATTATCTCTCACCTCTAAAGTCTGAGCAGGTGCCCCCGAGTGAATCCTTGTGATTTTTTTCTTTCTTTGAATGTTGGGAAGTATTTGAGATTAACGCACCAGTTCCTAAGCACGTGCTCAAGATACTTGCATATTATGATGCTGTAAACTGAACGTTTGTGTCTGTCCAACCCCAATCCAAACGAGGAAGCCTTAATCTCGACATATTTGGAGGTGGGGCCTTTGGAAGGTCATCAGGTCATGAGGGTTGAACCTTGATGAGTAGGACTAGTGCCTCTGGAAGAAGAGACATGAGAGAGAAGCTTCTCCGCCCACCGTGTCAGGTCACAGCAAGGAGGGGCCATCTGTAAACCTGGAAGAAAGCTTCCACCAGAGCCTGACCGCATTGGCCTTGTGATCTTGAACTTCCCAGCTTGCAGAGCTGTGAGAAATGAATTTCTGTTATTTAAGCCACAGGTCTACGGGACTCTGTTATAGCAGTTATGAGTGGGCTAAGACACTAGGCTTCTAGTGGATCCCAGCAATGATTCTGCATTGATCCAGATAAATATAGGCAATTTTCAATCATTGGGTCCTAGGACACAGATAGAGCCACCAGTTGGGAGTGTGTAAGGTTATCCCTAGAGGATATGGAGTGGGCGTGGCCTGGAAGATAGAAGTGAATACACGAATAACATAATGGAATTATGAATTCTCTGAATTCTAAAGGCAAGTCTTCATAATGGTAGATGAGCTATCATCACATACGTTTCCCCACCACACACGAGAAGATGACTGCACATTGAGAGGTAAATCCAAGACGCTTGGAGGAGAGTTAAATATCTCCAAGTGAACCTTAGAGTTGATATACATGTTCTTCATGGCCAGAAGAGGGAAGCCCTCACTGATTAAATGACCAGATCCACCATGAATCTCAACCAAACCCTTGCAACAGGTTGGCGCATATCCTATACGACTCCGACCATCTCTTAGTTTTGATATATCCCAATTTTCCACAAAATAATTCCTAATTCAAGTTTACCGAAAAAGTAATTTATTTGGTGACAGGAAGCAGTGAGTCACTCAAGAGGTTTCTGGGACTTAAAGGTGGAAGATGGACATAACAGGGAGGTTCTGGGCTCCAGGGTTTCTAGAAAGCTATGGCATCTCTTAGAGAGGAAGCAATGGATTGTGAGTCAGGAAACACTGTGTCTGACCAAGCTGCATTCAGCACTAATGAGCTGTGTCATTCTGGGCAAGACAAACACTCAGGCACTTGGTTTCAGTCCTGTCAACGGGAGCAGCAGTAGCTGCAGGTTTGTGACGAAGCACCATAATGGGTGCAATTACACATACAGCATGTTCGTATTTCATTATTCCTTTGGCTGCTTTCTGGGAGGACGCTGACAAACAGACACGAGGAAGTTTCTCGGAAATTATTAGGGCAACTGGATGCCCACAGTACCCCCAACCCAAATCCTCGCGAGTTAGAAGTGTCCCTTGCCTTTCTCAAATGCACATTTTGTCTTCTTGTTCTCCTGCTTCTGTTCTCCTCTTTGATTTAATTCAAAGATTTTTCTCCTTTGATCTGAGAGCTATTCTAGAATCACTCATTCCTAGCCCCTTGTCTTTGAATTTCTTTCTAAATCTGGCCGTAGACAGTTACCAACTGAACAGGTTTCTGGGAAAGTACAAGAAACCCAAGAGAAGGGTTAGGTTTCTGCTAAACTAGCAGAAGGTGAAGCAATGAAGGGGCAGGACCCAAGTTCAGACCGGACACGCTTGAAAGGCAAGATCTGTTTGCACCACCTTGACTTTGCGCTGGGTCACAGGACGTGATTTGTATTTATTTTCTTTTAGACATGTCATTCTTTCAACCTTCACGTCATTTATCACTTGATTCTATCCCTTCCTTGGACGGCTATGGACGCTTTTAATTGACTGTCAGTGACCTACCAGAACATGACAGGCTCCCTGATTTTGTTCTTCAATTTTCCACAGAAAACACCATGATATTTGAGCCTCACTTGTCTTCTGTTTTAGTAAAAAATGCCTTTTGCTTTAGAATTTTCTTGTTCGGCTTTAGAAAACTCAACACAGCGTGTTTTATCTTGTGGAGAAATAAAACCTTAAAGAACACATGTCATTCTTGGAAAGGAATCTATACTTTCAATGCCATCCAAATCAAAAGTGAAATTGAAATTTTGGAACTTCATCAAGAACAAAAACTTCTGCACAGCAAAGGAAACAGTCAACAAAACAAAGAGGTAACCCATGGAATGGGAGAAGATATTCACAAATGACACTACAGACAAAGGCTGATATCCATGATCTATAAAGAACTCCTCAAACTCAACACACACAAAACAGATAATCATGTCAAAAAATGGGCAGAAGACATGAACAGACACTTCTCCAGCGAAGATATACAAATGGCTATCAGACACAAGAAAAAATGTTCATCATCACTAGCCATCAGGGAGATTCAGATTAAAACCACATTGAGATACCACCTTACAGCAGTTAGAATGGCCCAAATTAGCAAGACAGGAAACAACATGTGTTGGAGAGGATGTGGAGAAAGGGGAACCCTCTTACACTGCTGGTGGAAATGCAAGTTGGTGAAGCCACTTTGGAAAACAGTGTGGAGATTCCTTAAGAAATTAAAAATAGAGCTTTCCTATGACCCTGCAATTGCACTCCTGGGTATTTACCCCAAAGATACAGATGTAGTGAAAAGAAGGGCCACTTGTACCCCAATGTTTATAGCAGCAATGGCCACAATAGCTAAACTGTGGAAATATCTGAGATACCCTTCAACAGATAAATGGACAAAGAAGATGTGGTCCATATATACAATGGAGTATTATGTCTCCATCAGAAAGTATTATGTCTCCATGCAGAATACCCAACTTTTGCATCAACATGGATGGGACTGGAAGAGATTATGCTGAGTGAAATAAGTCAAGCAGAGAGAATCAATTATCATATGGTTTTGCTCACTTGTGGATCATAAGGAATAACACAGAGGACACTGGGAGAGGATAAGTGAGTTGGGTCAAATTGGAGGGGGAGACGAACCATGAGACTGTGGACTCTGAGAAACAATCCAAGGGTTTTAGAGGGGAAGGGGAGGGGAGGTTGGGTGAGCCTGGTGGTGGGCATTATGGAGGACACAGACTGCATGGAGCACTGGGTGTGGTGCATAAACAATGACTCTTGGGATATTGCAAAAAAAATTTTAAGAACTCACAAACCAGTAGGGTTGTCATGACTCTTAGAAGGGCTAGAAACAAACAAACAAAGAGGGGAAGACAGGTGAAAGACTTATCTGTGAGAAGAATTATGAGGGGAAAAAAAATCTCTGGTTCAAATATAAATGTGAAGCAAGAGTCATAAGGCTGACGCCCAAAGGTCTGTCCCAGCAAACTTCTGTGCGCTTACTGTTCGGTTCCACTCAGCATCCCTGCGTTGTCCAAGCTGATGGGCAGGACAAGTAGAAAAGATAATCCTGATCTTATTTACACTTACATCTGGAATGTAATTGATGCTTTTTATGCAGTGTGTTTCCATGAGAATATGGTCATATTTTGCATCTGGCTACTAGTTCCTAAGGGAATGAGGAGGAATATACAGATTGTATACAAAATGAAAAAAAAAACCCAAAATGGACAGTGTACTTGCAGATAATGTGCTAGAGAGGAACTATGTGGGAAGGACAGAAAGGGTCTCTTTCTGTTTACTGTAATGTGCGGCCACCTCGCATGGCACCCTCTTTCCTCTTCACGGACCATCACACTATATAAATGACAATAAAGTCAGAGGAGGGAATGCTAACTGGGTCCTCAGGAGTTGGTGGCATCTCCAAGGAAGAGGTGATTCCTATGCAGAATTTTAATTTTGAAACAGATTTCTTGTCTTCACAATAATAATCCTTATTTGTTCATAAAATTGCCCTAAAAAGTTCAAAGCTAGAAGCAAAAGTCAATTGCCACTTGGAGACTGTGCTTTGGTGAACGTCTTTTCAGATATCTCACTGTTCCTCTTTCTACATACAATTTCATATGCTGCTCTGTAATGTGCTTTTTTGTTCACTCAGTGCACACAGATGCATGTCATTGTTTAGGATGATAATGTAGTGTAACATGGTCTCTATCTGACTTACTTAGCCAAGCCCTGTTGATAGGCAGTCAAAAATTACAATTTGTCGACATTATACGAGCAAGCTGATGAAATTCGTACTTCCCTTCATTATTTGTGAGAGAGTCTCTGGGTAAACTTCTAGATGTGAGAACACTGGGGTCAAGAGAATGCATGATAAACATTTTGATACACATTCCGAACTATCCTTCTGGAAGACTGTATCAGGGTGTACTCCAACCATCAAGAACCTCTCACTTCACAGCCGATGACAGTGGATTTCATTGAAGATTAAAAACATTAACAGTCTTACAGTAGCCAAGATATGGAAGCAACTTGAGTGTCCACTCATAGACGAAGGGATAAGGAAGATGTGTGTATACACACACGATGGCATGCTACTCAGCCAGATAAAAGGGTCAGGCCAATTACAACAACATGGATGGACCTAGAAGCTATTATGGTAAATGAAATAAGTCAGACTGAAAAAGACAAATGCCACATGATTTGACTCATATGTGGCACCTAAATAAACAAAAGAATAAACAAGAAGCAACAGAATCAAAGGCAGCAAACTGATGGCTACCAGAGCGGGTGGGGCCAAATGGTGAAGGGGAGTGGGAGACACAGGCTTCCCGTTATGGAATGAGTAAGTCAAGGAAATAAAGGCACAGCAGACAGGGTCATGTTTTGCATTTGGCTCCCGGCCCAGGGCACACAGTCAGTGGTACTGTAATCGTGCTGTCTGGTCACAGACGGTAGCTACACTCGTGGGGAGCACAACATTACACACAGAGAAGTTGAACCACTATATTGTACAGCTGAAACTAATGTCCCATTTGTGTGTCAACAATACTAAAACAAAACCAAAAATGGAATGGGTCTCAGTATTTTTTTTTAAGCAGATCTCAGTGTTGTTTTGTGCCTAATTCTTATTTATGGAGGTAAATGTCTCTTCATATCTTTGACCATTTATAGGTCTCCATTTTAAGCTTCCTATTCGTTTGTACGGCTAAAAAAAAAAAAAAAAGAGGATCTTTTCTTATTGAATTGTCAGAGAAATTTCAGAGAGGTTTAGGGAAACCAACCCTTTGTTACACAAATGCAAATGTGTTTGTTTTGTTGACTAGAAATTTTTACCATATTGAGTTTTTTAAAATGCCGTCAAAACTTTTATGTTATGAACTGTGGATTTTGTGGTATGATTGGCCCTCCCAAATATTAATAAAAACATTTGCTTCTGAAAAAAAAACGCAAAACATTTTCTTCTATTTCCCCACCACTTTTATGGTCTTATTTGTTATATTTAAATCTTTGATCGGGGTGCCTGGGTGGCTCAGTTGGTTAAACGTCTGCCATTAGCTCAGGTCATGATCTCAGGGTCCTTGGATCAAACCCTGCATTGGACTCTCTGCTCAGCGGGGAGCCTGCTTTTCCCTCTGCCTCTGTCCCTCCTGCCCCCAAATAAATAAATAAATTCTTAAAATAATAAATCTGGGGGCACCTGGGTGGCTCAGTGGGTTAAGCCTCTGCCTTTGGCTCAGGTCATGATGTCAGGGTCCTGGGATTGAGCCCTGCATCAGGGTCTCTGCTCAGCAGGGAGCCTGCTTCCCTTCCTCTCTCTCTCTGCCTGCCTCTATGCCTACTTGTGATCTCTGTCTGTCAAATAAATAAATAAAATCTTAAAAAAAAAATCTTTGATCAAACTTAGGGACTGACCTGTGTCCTATGTTGAAGCCATAAACTCTAATGTGACTATTTGGAGATATGGCCTTCAGGGAGGTAATTCAGGTTAAATGAGGGAAAAAAGGGGATGGGACTCCCTAATCTGATAGACCTGGGTATGTTTAAAAGAAGAACAGACACAAGCTCTCTCTTCCCCGAGCACAGAGGGACGGCCACTTGAAGACACAATGAGCACGGAGGCCTCACCAGACATCAACGTGACTGGCACCTTGATCTTGGACTTCCAGGCTCTGGACTGTGAGAAATTAAATTTCGGTTTAAGCCACATAGTTTGTGGTTTATGCTATGTTTATGTTGTTATGGCAGCCAAGCAGACACATACAATCCATCTGAAGTTCATCTGTATAAGATTAGTGATGTATACAGCTTTGTTTGTTTTCCTAAGGGCTAGCAATTTCCAGCAGTATTTCTAAATAATGTGCTCTCCACTGATTTGAGATACCATATGGATCATATTCCAAATTCCTAGTACATTTAGATTTATTTAGGACTATCTATTCTGTTCTGTTGATCTGCCTAATTAAAAAGCTTTAAATACTCTGATTTTATGATAAATTTTAATACCTCACAGGAAAATTCTATATATCTTCTTCCTTGAACACAGATTACTTAAAAAAAATTCTTGGATACTTTCACACATTTAGTCATCTAATTGAACTTCAGAATAGTTTGAAGTTTGCTTTTGACAAAAACAGAAATAGAATTCTGATTAGATCTGTATTGAATTTATATACTAATTTACAGAGAAGAGACAATATTGACTCTACCTATTCAAGAAGAGGGTGTCCATGGGGCGCCTGGGTGGCTCAGTGGATTAAGCCACTGCCTTCAGCTCAGGTCATGATCTCAGGGTCCTGGGATCGAGCTCCACATCGGGCTCTTTGCTCAGCAGGGAGCCTGCTTCCTCCTCTCTCTCTGTCTGCCTCTCTGCCTGCTTGTGATCTCTGTCTGTCACATAAATAAATAAAATCTTAAAAAAAAAAAAAAAGAAGAGGGTATCCACTTTCCTTTATCCAAATTGTCTCCACCTTCCCTCTTTCAAGTCTTTTACATCTTTTTATGTTTTGAGTGTGAAAAAGTATAATCTTACACATTTACATATGGCATTCTCGAAGTCAATTTCATTGTTTAAGAGATGGTTTAAAAAGGATACCGAGGCTGACATTTACTCATACTACTGCTACTATTTTACTGCACTATGGTCAAAGAATGTGGTATGAACTATTTCTACTTTTTCGAATATAGTAAAGTATTCCATGATTGGTACTTATAGAAAAGTGGTAACATTTTTTGGAAAAAGATATATGTCCCATTATCCATCTACCTATCAATCAACCATCAATCAATCAGATCAACCTAATTAATTTTATTATTAATATATGCTTACATCTCTTTTGTCTAGTTGATCCACCAAAGACTAGGAAAGACATGCTATACCCTGACACAATTTGTCCATCTTGATGTTCTGACAAATTTTTCTTTATATATTTTTGATACAATTGGATTGTATGGTAAGACTATCTTTAGCTTTGTAAGAATTTTGCATTCTCCAGCAATAAATGAGAGTTCCTATCCTTCCACATCTTTGTCAGCATGTACTATTGTCAGTTTTTTGGATTTTAGTCATTCTAATTATTGTGTAGTGGTATCTCATTGTCCCTTTAATTTGTAATGCTCTAGTGGAGCATTCTATATGTTGTGGAGCATCTTTTCATTTGCTTCTTTGCCATCTGGATATCTTCTTTGGTGAGGGGTCTGTTCAGGTCTTTAGACTATTTTTTAAAGATTTTATTTATTTGTTTATTTGTCAGAGAGTGAGCGAGCTAGTGAGAGAGCAAGAGAGAACAGGCACACAAGCAGGGAGAGTGGCAGGCAGAGAGAGAAGCAGGCTTCCTGCTGAGCAAGGAGCCCAATGTCGGACACAATCCCAGAATCCAGATATCATGACCTGAGCCTAAGGCAGATGCTTAACCACCTGAGCCACCCAGGCATCCCTTTTGTCTATTTTTTAATGGGGTGGTTTGTTTTCTCATTGTTGAGTTTTAAGAGCTCTTTTTATATTTTGGATACCAGTCCTTTATCAGGTATGTGCTTTGCAAAGGTTTCCCCCAGTCTGTGGCTTGTCTTCTCATCCTCTTAACAGTATCTTTCACAGAGAAGTACTTAATTTGAATGAAGTCCAGCTCATCAATTTTTCTTCTGTGGCTTGTGCTTTTGGTGTCATAGCTACAAATGAACTGCTAAACCCAAGATCACCTAGACTTTCTCCTGTGCTTTCCTCTAAAAGTTTTATAGTTCTGCCTTTAACACGACTCATTTTGAGCTCATTTTTGTGAAAGGTATAAGGTTTGTGTGTAGATTTATTGTTTTGCATGTGGCTGTCTAGTTGTTCCCACTGCATTTGTTGAAGAGACTATCTTTCCTCCACTGTATTGTCTTTGCTTTTTTGTCAAAGGTCAGTTGACTGTATGTATGTGGGTCTATTTCTGAGCTCTCTATTCCACTTCATTGATCTATTTGTCTATTCTTTTGTCAATACCACATTGTCTTGATCACTGCCGCTGTATAGTAAGTTTTGCAGTTGGGTAGTGTCAGTCTTCCTCCTCTCCCTCAATATTGTGTTGGCTATTACATCTTTTTCTTATTTTCCCTTCTCCATATAAATTTCAGGATCATTTTGTCAGTATCAACAAGCTAACTTGCTGGGGTTTTTTATTGGCATTGTTTTGAATCTATTGATCAAGTTGGGAAAAAATGACATCTTAATAGTATTGAGTCCTCCTATCCATGAACATGGAATGTCTTTATTTATTTAGATTTTCTTATCTTTTTAATGAGTTTTATAGTTTTTCTGACATAGATCTTGTATACAATGTAACCAGTGGTTAAAAAACAATTGATCCAAGATGGTGAAGGTGACTGGATTAAATATGAAACAATAGTTATAGACCCTGAAATCATTGTGTCAAAGTTGATGGCAAGAAAAGTTGTGAGCAATGTGGCTTATGATACATGAAAGAGGGTGGGTTCTATTCCTGTTAGAGTTGGACCTGTAGCATCTGCAAGTTAATGCACAGCAAAGTAGCTCTGGAGACATTTGGGCTAGGAAAGTGGACTATTCAGTTGAAGCAGCTTAGTCTCAAAGAACACTTGTCTCAAGGTGATATTAATATAATACAATCTTGCAAGCCAAGATATTAATATAATACAATATAATGTTTTATATTATTTATACAATGATATTGATCATTGTATATACTGATATACAATGATATTAACATAATATAATCTTGCAAACCAAACCCCACTGGTAACCTGGGCCTGAGAAGATGGTTTGCTTTTTAGGTAGAATTGTATGATCAAACCAAGATTAAGTTTGTGTTAAACACTAGAAGGCCCAAAGCACAATCTAATGAAAAATACACAAAAATGATGAGAATAACACTAAATGTTGGGAGTAGAGAACACCACAATGTGCTGGTGTAAATTCTTCATCAGGTTATGCTTGCTTATTTATATTCAAACCACATTAGGGTCTAACTTTTGGAGTAAAAGATAGTGTTGAAGGAAGGAGACTCTCAGGTCATTCCTACGAAAGAGTTCACTGTGTGCCTCACTGGTGACATCCACTCTACAGGACACCTAATATTCTTTCTGCTGCTGCTGTTGCTATTTATACATCCCATGAACGGACATAGATGGGCAGTGATCTCTTTAACCATCTGGTACCTAATGGAGAACAAGTGTCTTATGCCCAAATCTGAAGTCTCTAGAGAGTAAAAATTGAGAAGACTGACCCTATCTCACTAACAGATAAAGAATGCCACAGAATTCCAAGACTGAATTCATCTAGAAACTGTAACCTGGTAAAGACTTTAGATACAAGTGATAGATTCCTGAGGCAGATGACCTTTGGAGTGATGGCTCAGATAGATTTTCCGTGGTGAGTGAAGTGCTTGATTCTCATTAGTACTCTGAAAGTTGGGAATGAGACACTGGGCAAACGACACTATCCTATGTGCCATTTGTTGAATGTTGAAGATCTGGGGGTGAGTGGTGCTTTGATGGTGCTTACAAAGAATGCATCAAGCCTAATCTTATGCAAATATTAGAGGGCATGCTGATATTTATTCTCAATGGACATGAACTCCTCTAGCATAGCAGACTCAACTGTACTAAAGCTTGTTGGCGCTGGTTACTGAAGCTGGACTGGAAACAAACTTTGTTTATTAAAAATTTGTTAAAAAATTTTAATTGTGGTAAAACACACATAAAATTTATCATCCTAACCATTTTTAAGCATACAGATCAGTATTAAGGATATTCACACTGTGGTGCAACGGACACAACAGAACTCTTCCATCTTGTAAGACAGAAACTCTGTCCCCCATCAAACAATTCCCCATTCCCTCTCCCCCATCCCCTGGCAACCATCATTCCACGTTCTTTCCCTATGAATTTGACTATTCTGGTTACTTCATGTAAAGGGAATCATACAGTTTTTTTCTCTGGCTTAATTTCACTTAACATAATACCCTCAAGTTTCATCCATGTTGTAGCCTGTGTCAGAATGTCCTTCCTTTTTAAGGCTGAATAATCTTCTGTTGTATGGATTTACCACACTTTGTTTATCCACTCATCTGCTGAGGGACACATCGGTTGCTTTTACCTGTTGGCTATTCTAAATAATGCTAGGAACTGAACGTACAAATCTCTTAGAAACCCCGATTTCAGTTCTTTGGGATATATACCTAGAAGTAGAATTGCTGGATTGTATGGTAATTGTATTTTTAGTTTTTTGAGGAACTACTATACTAGAGCTTTCCATCATGGCTGCACCATTTTACATTCCCATCAACAGTGCACAATAGTTACAATTTCTTCACATCTTCACCAACCCTTGTTATTTTCTGTTGTGTTTTGTTTTGAAAGTAGCTATCCTGATGGATGGGAGGTAATGAAGAAAGGTTTTTAACACTAAATGCTGATATTCTAGTCCCCTCTGTCCTGTGGTAGAGTTTGTTACTACTGCTGGGATCCTTAGAATGCAAGAGAGAGCCTGAAGAGACGGCTGGATGAAGTCCACTGGAGTGGCCCTAGCAGCTCGGTATAAAGTTAGAGACCTCACAAGGTAAGAGTTTGGACATCTGCCAAAAAGCAGGGCCTTTGTTTCATAGCCCTGATCAAAAAAAGTGCTCCTGTAGGTGTGGCTTATTTGTGATGTATGAGTCAGTGTTTATAGCTGCAGATTTTCAATGCCCTTTTAGGGGGAACAAGATGTGTGGTACATGGACTGCCTCACACGACCCTATTTCTATGATACTGATTTGTATCTCCTTTACTGAAATACAATTGTAGGCAATGAAAAAGGTTTGCTAAAGAGGTACACATTTTGCATTATATTTGACTTTCTGCATAATTGAGATGATTGTTTCTGTTGCCTAGCACATGAATGACCACTTGGTTAGGTAGAGAATTCTTTGCAGAATGTCAGCATTTTTATGTAATCTTAGGCTGGCCTCTTCTGAACTGTGATGCCATGTTGTCCTGACTGATATTTCTGCCCTTCGTAGCTAGGGCACTGTGGTTTAATGACAAGACTTGAGGTCCTGGGTTGGTATTCCCACCTCGTCACCTTACTGTGGGTCCAAGTTTTCTTGTGTATAAACTGTGGTATGAGCAGCACCAATATCTTGGGACCAGGGTGAGGATTCAAGCATTTAATGCACGTTGTTAGGGGTATGTGCCCCAAATTGCTTCCTCTGCCTGCATACTTAATGGGCTTTTCCTTTGCTTTAGAGATTAAGGAACCTCAGCAAGTGTATGTGTCTCAGGGCTTATTATTTTCTATAGTCCTTCCTGGAACATAGTGAGCTGTTTGGATCTGCAGATTCAAGTCTTCCTTTATTTAACGAAACCTTTTCATATTCTCCCCTTCAGAGTATTTTCTATTCCATTTGTTCTCTCTGCCAGGAAATCAGCATCCAAACGTTGGAGTGTTGCTGCCAGTCTTTGTTTCTGTCACCGTCTCCCTGACTGCTCTGATCTGACCATTCGTCTTCTCTTCTGCATTATGTATGAGTTTCTGAAGCCTATGCTCCACATCATTAATTTGGCTTCCGAAGGAGTGTGTCACACTCTTTGCTCCTTGTAATGGTGTCCCCATCCCCCCTCAACCTCTTTCCTTAGTTTTCCACCTCCTTTTCTGACTCATTATTTTATCTCCTCTTTGAGCTAGAGTTTCAGAGATTCTGTTTGCTTTACATTTTTGAGCCTCTAAAGCAGTTACCTGAAGTTTTCTTTAGTTTTCTGGAAGAAGACTTTTTCCTAAATGAAAACTTTATTGGTCTTCTATATGCTATAGTCCAGTTCTTGATTTTTCTTGGAAGTCTGTTGACATAGGTCCATAAAATTTGTATGGAGCCACAAAAGACCTTGAATAGCCAAAGCAATCTTGAGAAAGAAGGACAAAGCTGGAGGTATCACAATCCTAGATTTCAAGACATACTGCAAAGCTGTGGTCATCAAAACAGTATGGTACTGGCACAAAAATAGAAAAGAGAGCAGAAAAGAGAGCCCAGACATAAACCCACACTTAAATAATTAATTAATCTATGACGAAGGAGGCAAGAATATACAATGGAGAAAAGACACTCTCTTCAAAAAAACAGCTCTGGGAAAACTGGACAGCTACATGCAAAAGAATGAAACGGGACCATTTTCTTATACGATACACAAACATACTGTCAAAGCGGACTAAAGACCTAACTGTGAGACCCCAAACCATTAAACTTCTAAGAGAAAACATAGGCAGTAATTTCTTTGGCATTGGCCATGGAAACATTGCTCTAGATATGTCTCCTGAGGCAAGAGAAACAAAAAGCAAAAATAAACTGTTGGGACTACACCAAAATAAAAACCTTTTGCACAGGGAAGGAACCAATCAAAATAACTAAAAGGTAACATACTGAGTGGAGGAAGATATTTGCAAACAATATATCTGATAAAGGGTTAGTATCTAAAATATATAAAGAACTTACACAACTCAACACCAACTCCCCCCCCCCCAGTAATCCAATAAAAAAAATGGGCAGAGGACCTTAAGAACATTTTCCAAAGAAGACATCCAGATGGCCAACAGACACATTAAAAGATGCCCAGCATCATTCATCATCAGAGAAATGCAAATCACAATGACAATGAGAGATCAACTCACACCTGTCAGAATGCCTAGAATCAAAAAGACAAGAAACAACAGGTGTTGGTGAGGCTGTAGAGAAAAGGAACCCTTGTACGCTATTGGTGGGAATGCAAACTGGTATAGCCACTGTGGAAAACAGTTTGAAGTTTCCTCAAAAAATTAAAAATAGACTTACCATATGATCCAATAATTCTACTACTATTTACCCAAAGAAAACAAAAACACTAATTTGAAAAAATGTATGCACTCTTATGTGTTTTTTTTTTTTTTAAGATTTACTTATTTATCTGAGAGAGAGTAGGGGAGAAAGAAAGCAGGGGAAGGGTCAGAGACAGGAGGGGAGAGAGAATCCCAAGCAGACTCATGCTAAGTAGGGAGCTTGACATGGGGGTCGATCTCACGACCCTGAGATCATGACCTGAGCCAAAATCAAGAGTTGGATGCCCAACTGACTGAGCCACCCAAGTGTTCCTCTGCTGTGCTTTTTAAAAAGTAATACTGCAAAATTGGAAATAAGGGAACTGTCCCAAGGCTAGGAGACAGTGAAATAAATTACTATATAGCAGGTGATGGAGGAAAGAGATAATAAAAATGACATTTCAGGAGACTATTTACTGACCTGGACATGTCATCACAATACACTATTTGGTGATAAGTCAGGTTGCAAAATGTAATCACCACAATTTTATAAAAAGAAAAACAGGCAAATGGCTAGATGGAAAAAACATGGAAATGTAGTTCTTAGAAATTATTTAGACTTTCTTCCTTATACTTTTATTTTCCAACATTCTCTAAAGTAAATGAGCACCATTTTTATGAACAGAGAAATAGTGTTATTTTTAGAGTAGGAATTAAAGGCCTCAGAATAGGGTGCCTAATTTCTTTGTCTCACTCGTAGCTTCTGGATGTTCTCTCTCCTTTACAAGCCTTACACATACTATATGCTTTGAGATATATCCAACTTACTTTCATATATTTACGGTTTGAAAAAAAAATTCTAAACAGAAGAAGCAGAGTATATGTAAAATATATCTTCAACACTTGCAAATTCAATTCTTGTGTCCTTGTGTGTTGTCTCTACAATATTTCTTTTTAAAGATTTTATTTATTTGACAGACAGAGATCACAAGTAGGCAGAGAGGCAGGCAAAGAGAGACAGGGAAGCAGGCTCCCTGCTGAGCAGAGAGTCCGATGTGGGGCTCAATCCCAGGACCCTGGGATCATGACCTGAGCCAAAGGCAGAGGCTTAACCCACTGAGCCACCCAGGCGCCCCTCTATAATATTTTTTGATGATGTATTCTTTTTTCTTCTACTATTTATTTATCTATTAAAAGACTTTATTTATTTATTTGAGGAAGGGGGAGGAACAGAGGGAGAGGGACAAGCAGACTCCATGCTGAGTGTGGAGCCTGATGAAGGGTTCAATTCCAGGACTGGAGCCAAAATTAAGAGTCAGACGTTCAACTGATGGAAACAGCCAGGTGTCTCTGATCGTGTGTTCTCTTCTCTTTTAAACACCAAATTACAAAACCTCAATGCCCAAGAGTAAATGCAAGTAATTCATTTTTTCTCTAAGGCTATTCTATTTCTCTTTTCAAACTGTTTTCTCCAAATTTTTCTTAACTGTTAGGAGAAGGATTGTGAGTCATTACTTGTCACGATATGATCTCTTTTCTTCTATGTCCATAGCTTCCCACACTCGTCTGCTTCTGCTACTGTCTCTGGGGCTTTAGCTTTTAGAGCATTCATCAACTGACACTGCTCTTTCTGACCTTGTTTCTTCGTAGTCCATCGAATGCAAGATGATATAAAACAGGTTGATTTATCTGTCAGCAATCAGCATCTCAAGCCCGTGGTGATAAAATTAGTCTTAGCTGAATGACAGTGCTATTAGGGATTGCTAGCACATCCCACAGTGAGAGCAAATGAGCAACTGACAGAGAGAGAGAGAGAGAGAGAGAGAGAGAGAGACTGGGTATAGTCACTTGGCAAGTTTGTCAGCTGTTTCCCAGTCCCAGCTGAGAGTTAGGTCTGCTTAAAGGTGTGGTCCACCTGCAGAGCCCACCAAGTCACAGTCCCAGGGACTGGCCCAATGCCCAGTGCCAGGGGCAGGAGGATCAAAGCACACCTAGCAGTGCCCAGTGGAGAGGTGGCTTCCACAGCCTTCCTGGGAGCCTGCGACTGGGCCTGCCTGGGACCCCTGTACCTTCCCCACGGGACATCTTCTCCACATCTGTTCTCCTGTCGGGCTGGACGAGCTGGCTCTGGAGACCATTTTCTTCACTTAAACCTGTTACACTTTGCTTAGCTCATGTCTTCAATAATGTTTCACAAACTCTTCCTGCTCAGTGATCACTGTCATTAATGCACTTTGCCAGTGCAGTTTTACACAGCTTAAGTCTCTCATGGGTGAGAAAAAGGAGGCGGCGCTGGTATTCTTTTCCTGAGGACTAGTTTCCATGATAGTCATATGTATGCTCTTTATTTCTTTTTTAGGATCCTGAGTATTACTTGCCAAGCTTTTTTGCTTTTTGGGAGGCCTTACGAGTTCTATGTGGAATTGTCTTTTTTCTTATGATACATGGAGAATACTTTTTTTTAAGCAGCTGATACAGGTTCTCAAAGAGAACACCCATCTTTGTCGGGCAACACGCTGAGGGGCTTCTAGGTGGGACAGAGAAGCTCCCACGGATGCTGGGAAGCAGGTGTGAGTGGGGGAAGGACCCAACAAACATTAAAGGAGAGTAGAGACGGCGCTGAGGTAGGTGGGGAGAGGGTCTCAGAACCCAGCTGTGCGTGGCTCTGAGGTCCGGCTGCGGCTGCATATAGAGCCTCCCTCCTATGTCCCCTGGAAAATCTGGGACAAAGCCGACGTCAGTCCTGGGCTTCTGTGCAGATGATGTTTGGGGGGGGGACATACAGGACTTCAAGACCATAGTGAACGTTTTGGCTACATTTTTCCTGCCATGAACTGCCCACACCTCTCTGAGCTCAACGTATTCCTTTCTCTTACCTTCACAACCCAAACAACTGCTTCGTGTGGTTACTATTTTCCTCTTCTACCCCCGCCCCCCTGCCGAAGAGTCATCCACTTTACTCTCAGGAGCAGCAAGCACCATCCTTCCCTTTCCTCCTCTGGAACAGTCATGGTAACTGCAAAGCCCAGAGGTAGCTCTGTGGCAGGCTTCCTACCTTGCCAACCATGGTCCTTTCCTGCTTGGTGCCCGACACCTCCAGCCCCCATCTGCCGGCCCCCATCTGCTGTGCTCCCACCTGGAGCCAGCTCTGTGCGACCTGTGCTTGCAATTTCTTCCACTAGAGCCTCCAGATGCGCCCCCTCCCCCCACAGCACGCTTCCTGTCACTCTGGGGCCCAGAGAGAGGCAGGACTCACTCATCCTTCCCATGTCACAGCCTCTGCCCCCTCATTCCCATCACTTTCCGCATGAGTTCAGTGAATTCTAGGAAGTGCCCCTCACCTCCGTCATGTACCTGTCCTCTGTTACTGCCCCTCCAGGCTCCTCTTGTCCCTCTCCTCTCCTGCACTGACCCCTCATCCATTCTGGAAAGGCCACTTCTTCCTGGTGACTTTCTTCCTCTTCCCTCCCTCCTCAAGGCCCTTACTAGGGTCAGTGCGGAGTGCTCTTGATGGTTTCTCTGTCTCTCCAGATTCTGTTTTTATCATCTGGCTAATTGATAACAATATACACCTAATTTTGCCAAGAGTTGCATCAAGTAGACTTTTGCCCCCAAAGCCCTGCTATGCCTCAAAACAAGAGGTGTCTAAACACCTTTTGCACGAGCTTCGCACCCAGTAAGATGGCTATCATACAAAAAATAAGTGTTGGCGAGGATGTGGAGGAAATGGAAGTTTTCTGTGTCGTTGGGGGTGTAGCCTTCATGGAAACCAGCGTGGTGGTTCCTTGGAAAGTTGCACAGAGAATTACTGTGTGATCCTGCGCTCTCCCGTCTGGGTATATGCCCAAGAGGACGGAAACCGGGGACTCCAAACATTTGCGCACCTTTGTTCACAGCAGGACTTTCACAAGAGCCCAAAGGCAGAAGCAGCCCGAGACGATGAGCACCGTCCCCATTTGAATGGGTCAGTGAGAGGTGGGACGTGCAACGGAATCTTCTCTGGCCGTGGAGGGGAAGGGCGTGCTGACAGACACTGTGGTGTGGACGAACCCCGAAGACACGCACCAAGTGAAGTGTGGACAAACACTGCACGATTCTTGTAGGAACAAGTTTCCCAGAACAGTCAAATTCACAGCGACAGAAAGGCTGGAGGTTCCCAGGGGCGGGGGGAGGGTAGGTGGGGGACAGCAAGTCTGCTGGAGGTCGGGACACATTCCAGAGAGGGACCGCGGAGAGGACGGCTGCACGAGCCTCTGTGAACTTCATCCTACTGGGCTTGCAGATGGTTCAAACGGCGAATTGCACGTTATGTGTATCTTAGTGTATTTTTTTAAAAAATAAAGAAATGTTCAAGGTTGGGTGAGCAAGGGGAGAAACCCTACGTGTGACCGCGAAGCTACAGTGGGCATGTGGTCCCTCGGGGCCACCTCTCTCGTCAGGAAGCTCTGGGTCCTCTGTGACACCCAAGGCCATCGGCAGCCCCTCCCAGAACCCCTACAGAGTCAGAGATGCCCACAGAGAGCCTGCTGCTGGGATCCCACGGCCGCGTCTCCCTCACCCATCACCACGGGAACAATCTTCCCTTCTGCTACCATCTAACGAGCTCGACTGAGTTGGTTAATGATTTCTCCTCATTCTTTTCGAGCCTGTGCATGGGCCTTTAGTGACTCTTGAAGAGCCCTTCACTGGGGGAACATCCGGTGACTGTCTGGGTGAAGGTGATGGTTACTATCACGGGTGAGGGTGGAAGGTGACTGTCACACGTGTAATTTTAAATAAATTATACAGAATTTATCTTCCTGGTTAGACTCCAGGCACGAGAGCTGTCCCATGACCAAGGCCGGTGCCCACGGTCTTTCCAGTCTCTGGCCGTGGAGCTGGACAGTTGGGCTCTAGCGTCGTTCTCCCCAGTGTCTCCCACACGGCCTCGCTGAGTCCGCTCCCACTTCCTGGTGTGTCTGCCTCTGTGACCCAGCTCTGCGCCTCCCCCGCACCCCTGGCTGCCTAAAGCGGTGCTCCCTGCGCGACCCACAGCTCTTCTGGCAAGTCCAGCTGCCCCAAAAGAGCCATGCCCAGCTCGCGCTAGCCTTCCTTGCCCCTCGGGTACCACCTCCGAACCAACTACCCGCTCCTGACTCTGCAGGGCCTTCTCTGAGCGCGCGGAGGGGGCAGCCCGTGCGTCCTCGTCCCAGCGGCGCACCAGTGCAGAGCGGGCGTGTTTGTCAGAAGAGCGAGACCCCCACCACCCTGATCCTTTCGGAGAACGTCTGTCCTGTGGATCTCATTCTTAGATCCGTTTCTATACTAGTGGGGCTCTCCCTCTTTTACCTGTTGTTTTTTTTTTTTTTAAATTAAGATTTCATTTATTCATTTGAGAGAGAGAGACCGTGCGCGTGAGCATGGGGAGGGGCCAAAAGAAGGGGAGAAGCAGATTCGCCGCTGAGCAGGAAGCCCGATGCGGGGCTCCATCCTGGGACTCTGGGATCATGACCTGAGCGGAAGACAGATGACTGAGCCACCCAGGGGCCCCTCTCCCTCCTTTAGGATTGTTTGGTTCCTTGCTCTTTGCTCTAGCCTAGAGATGAAGGAGAGATGTCTAATCTGTAGCTGATGTCTAATCAGCACCTGCAGCATAGAGGCCCCGAACAGTACATGCGCACTTATGCCCACTTGTATCACGTCGTATTCCCCCCTCGCTTCATGTATCGCTGTGTCACTTTCTGTGCTCCTTTACCGCCCCCTTGGATAGCTCGAGCCCCAAAGCCCCAGTGTTCTCACAACTGTCCCAAGAGAGGCAGGAGCTGATGCTCTCTGGCTGTAATTCCAGCAGGAGGGGAGGTCTCAGTGCCAGGAACCTCAGGGAGGGACTGTCTGCTCTGCCAGGAGAAGGCTTTAGGGGTCACCCATTGTCCCCAGCAATTTGTCCTTTTTGAATCCAGATGCCTAGGCAAGACCCCTGTTCTGTGTGCCAGAGGCCCCTGGACTTGAGTTTCCTGGTGTCAGACTCCTGACAGCTGATGAACCCACACAGTATCTGAGAGCTCCAGGCTCTGCCTGGCCCCCTGCTGGCTTCTGAGTGGCATCTGGAGACTTTAGGTGGTTTCATCTTGCCTTGGCAAAAGGTCCCTCGTGAAGGGATCTACACTCATCAGCGTCATGAACGTGGTGAGAGGTGCCTGGCGCCTCTCTTCACTTTCCCCAAAGGGACGTCTGAAAATGTGGCCCACGGTTCAGTGCCTCCCTCCCAACAGCCCCTGTCAACATACCCAACAGAGTCTGATCTCGAAGTCACTGCATCGGGCAGGAAAACGATGATGGATCTCACTGTCAGACCCTCTCGCTTACTGGCATGACAACAGAGCAAAATAGAGCTGAGAGGAATACGGGTCTATTTTTGGCAGCTCCTTACGGAATTGGTGCACACTGTGTATTCTGCATCATTTGAATCCTTGAGCACACTTGGAACTCGGAGGCAAACACTCATTTGTAAATGTTACAGCTGCCAAGGTTGGCCAGCGGCTTAGCTGGGTGACGAGTTAACTCTCACAGGGAAGTGGGAGGAATGCTGGGAGCTGGGTTCTGGCCAGCGCGGAAGGCTGGCTGGCGCGGGCTTACCTTGACCCTGTCCATACAGGCTTCCATCTTGAGCTGCTCTACAGCCTTCCTGGCTTGCGAGATGCTAGTGGTGCTGTTGTTGGACATGACTTCTTTCATTCTGCTGCCCCTGAAAGAAGCGAAGTTGACGGGTTGGAAGAGGCTGACCCTCCTCGCCGTTCTCCCCTCTCCCACCACCTACAGCTTCTCTGTCCCAGCCGGGGAGCATTGGTGAGAAAACCCTCCCTCAACAAGGGAAAGACATGCTTCTCTAGAGTGATGGGAGTGAGACACTCGATTGTCAAGATGGTCTCAATGGTGGGTGGACCATATGGTCCCAGCGTTGCTTTAGTACTCCCATGACCGTAAGTAACACATTAACTTTTGTGCAGTACTTTGTTGGTAATAAATCATTTTCTTACACATTTGTTCATTTACGCTTCTAGCAGCCCTGAAGGTTGGCAAAACATACTAAGTAACACACATACGAACAAACTAAATTCTGTTTTGTAAGTAAAGAAGTGCAAACTTCAGGGAGGTTTTGCAAGCCAACAGCTAAAGTGCTCACGGCCAAACTCTGTGGATCCTGAACCCAAACTCAAAGCTGGGAAGCCCAGCCACGGGTTCTTTCCACGGTTTCATGTGGGCCTCTGGCTCTAAGTAAGTACCTGTTTCCCCTGGAAACAACTGCTTTATTATTAATTTTAATTTGCTCTCATTCCAAAAACCTTACAGACTCTGTACTGGCAGTTTGTTTTTAAGCATTAACACACATACATACACACACCCCTATCCCCAGCATAGATTTGTTTTTTCTAGAAGAAGGAAGAAATTCCCCCGATCGGATTTGGAATGATGCCACACGACTACGAAGAAACCTCTACAATGCTCACTGTTCCACAAGCAAGCATCGGTTCCCGCATCCATTTCCACAAAGATGCCGTGGATTCAGGTGCCCCAGCTAATGATCAAGTAGTTTTACGTGGAAGGGGTCTGAGAGCTGAAGATGGGCCACACAGGGAGCTTCCAAAGGCACAGAGCGAGGTGTGAAGAGGCCTGGCCAGCATGGCGGCGCACACGGCACGTGCTGAGGGTTCGGCACATTTGTGCTAACTCTGGTCCACGTGGGGCATGGCGGCCATTTCATGTGTCCTCGGGCGACTTTTCAAAAAGTAGAAGTCTCTTGTTATAAGATACAGAGCAGCTGCCTCAATCAGAGTTTGACAAGTGTGTGTTCTTGTCTTGCTTGGGAACTTCTACTCAAGAAGAAGAGGAGAATCAGGAGTAGCAGGGGCTTGGGGACCCAGCGAACAGCCATCCGCACCCCACCGTGGAGAGACATGCTGGCGTTTCTCCACGGTTTCAGGTCGGTGCGTGTCCCTGTGCGTGTCCCCAAGCCCGAGTGCCTGCCCTGGGCCTGTGTGTGCGTGTGTGGCTGTGCCCCCACGGATGTGTGTGTTCATGTGTATCTGTGTGCCTGTGTGCCCACAAAAAAGGAAGGAGGAGACACACACAGGGTTTCCAGCCCTCTCCAGCCTGATGCACGCCAAAAAGGATCCGACAATCATTGTCTTCAGATCCTGAATCTCCCTTCCCATTCCAGAGCTCATCCTCCTTCCTCCTGACTTTGGGCTTTTAGGAGTTACGGAGGTCACCGAAGAGGGGCACAGGCACGGCTGAGGAGAGGGCAGCTGCGGCCAGGGTCAGCAGGAGAGAAGAATGAAGACACAGGGGAAGGGCCAGGGCCGGGGGAGGGGGCAGGGAGGAGGTCTCTGCACCAAGAGTGTGCGGGGGTGGGGATGGGAGTGTGTACGAGGGCGTGGCGCGTCTGCACAAGAACTTCTACCCGCAGAACTGGGGCCGCACAGACAGGGAGAGGCCCTCACCCTCCCCCAGCCCCAGGCTAGCCGCATGGAGCACACCGATCCCACCCAGTTAGTGTCCCGTTCTTCCCCGTTGATGAAGAGGCGCACATTGTCAACATACCCCACTCTGCAGCACGGAAGAGCTCTGGCTGAAGGCTTAATATTGGGGAAGATCCCACTGAGCCGAGTCTGGGTTCTCGCATCCCAAACATAGGATAAGCTGGCGGGGGCGGGGGTGGGGCCGGCTCTCCAGCACCAGGGACGCATGGACTCTTACCCTGCCATGTCCTCTGTGTCCCCTCCAGACCAGGGGTGTCCACATCTCCAGTGTCACCTCTGAGCCTTCCTTGCTCACCCCCTTACTCTTCTTCAGCCACAAAGCACCACGTCCCTAGGGTCAACTAGTGTCACAGTCACCTAGCAGACGATCCAACCAATGGTCACTCCCTCCCAAGAGTTGTGTCTTTCCTGCCATGTAAATCCAACATCCTCCCAGGGAAGGGCTTCAAGATGCCACTGCAGAAAGCCCCCATGTACCAGCACTGGTGCCCATGACACACAGGCGGCCTTCCCGGGTCCTCGAGGCCAGCCGCCATCCCACTCCTGGTCCCGGTCACCCCTTGTTTTCCTTCCTTGTTGGGGCACAAGAGGAGAAACCCCATCTCTGGCTGCACTGACTGGGTCTTGCCATACTGGCCCCTGGAGAATGACCCAGGACAAAGACAGAAGACACATGGGACCACCTGCCCAGAGCCCCAAGCCGGATGGACCTTGGACATTCTGCCTCTGAGCCTCAACGCTGTGAAAAACTATTCTTCGCAGCTGAGGCCCCGTCCTGCGGCTGGAAGCCCCTCTTCATCTAAGGCTGACACTGCATATGTGGTGGCCTGTCCCTCCTCAGGGTCTGCACTCTCACTCACCCCTCTTTCTCCTGGAATGCTGGTGTCCCTGGGTGCCCTCTCCTCAACATAGAGAAATATATTTATGTCTTTTCTGTGACCTTCAAACAAAGAGACAAGAAAACAGAAAACCCTCACTCCCCTTCATTTCCACTCTTGAGAAAAAAGGGACAATGGCAGATGCCCACAGAGGACCCCGACGTAACTCCTGGTGGAGCTGCAAAAAGTAAGGCCAGAGCGCTCCCTTCCTGGGACACAGGATGACAAGCCTGTTCCGTTCCATCTCCTCTGTCTGCTCTGTGGCCCGTCGGTCCTGTCAGACCCTCTCACAGGATGTTGTTCCTCATGTTGTCCTCCGTGACCCTTATGGTTTCATGTCCTTACATTCATGGTCTCCCTCCAAGAGGCCAGTAAGCTTCCTCACAGCAGCACATGTACTCAGGACCTAGACTGTGATAACCGCCCCCCACCCCTGCCACCCACACCTGGACTGCAGTTCACAAGCTCCTGAGTGACTCCGGCATGGACCATAGGCGGAGAATGGCAGCCGGTTCCAGATCACGTGTCCTCTTTTGTTCCTTTTGTTCGTCAGGTCACCTTGGTTCCATGCATCTTCAGAACACTAAGGAAGTCCTTTAGAAGATTTGGTGGCGGTATGAATCTCTGGGGATCTTGCTAAAATGCAGGTTTTGATGGAGCGTGTTGGGGTTGGTCCAAGTGTGTGCATTTCTACCCGACTTCCGGCTGCTGCTGGTCCGTGGACCAGACATTGAATAGTGCGGCTCTGAACGAATCCCCAGATACTACTGGAAGGGAACATAGAGGTCCAGGCCCAATCCCCTTACTTTTTACATGAGGAGACCTATTTAGGGAGATTAAATAACTTGATCTAATTGAGCCGCTTCGTGGAAGTGGAAGGAAGCGATTCCCTGGTGTGGCTCCCAGCGTGCTGCCTCTCCTGGACCTCGTAAGGTGTTTGGGGCAAGATTAGAGTTTTTCCCCTGCCCCCTGGTCTATCCTGTTCTCCCAGGACAGACTCACCTGTCAAGTGAACTTGAACTTTGTCTTGCTTGGGACTGAGATGCCAGGGGCTTCCCCTGTGGGAGGCAACAAAACCCGGGGAGACCAGCCGGTGCTTCTGCCAAGTGGAGCTGGTGGCAGCTGAGTCTCTTAGAGACAAACCACAGGGGCGCCCGTGACGCCCTCCCTCCCCGCCAGTCCAGGCTGCTCTTAGTGTCCACCTGGGTAACAACTGCCCTTTCGAGGCTATCCAGACCCCGTTCCTGCATGAGAACTGATGGATGCTCTCCACATGCCTGTGTGTATGTGGGTCCACATGGACCCGAAAAGAGAAACAGGAGTAGAGACAAAGTGGAGATGAACAAAGCCAATGGGCACGCAGCCTCCTGGAGAAGGACCAGCTCAGCTGTTGGCTTCAGAGAAGACGAGGCAGATGGGAAAATGAGCCGAATGCAAGGGACAGAGGCCCTGTCACTGCTCCCGTCAGGGAGTCCTTTCATTTTGGGTACACAGGAACCCCCTCCCCCACAGACAGGTTTCACAGGGAGAGTCTCTCGGGCTGCGTCCTACAGTGCACAGCTCAGGGTCTGGCAGGAGGCGATGGGCAGCATAAGGCGCATGCCCATGGAGACGGTTTGAGTCCCCACCCCATGTCCCCCAACGGGGGCACGTCCATTCACATTCTAATGCCATGAACAGGCTTCATAAGGGCTAGCCCTCTGCTGTGGCAGGTGGAGAGGGAGACAGGATGGGGACAATCGCTAGAAGAAAGTGACAGTGGGAGGACGCGGCCCCACATTAAGGACCTTGCATGCCCTGCCTCCCCGCAGGCCCCCACAGGCACTGCTGCCAAAGACAGCTGCGCTCCTAGCGGGCCGTGCTCAGACGGGACACGCCACTTCCTCACCGGCTGAGAGGCAGCACAGCGACAGGCCTGGGCAGGGACGGGCTGGCGGTCGTCAGAGGAGAGGTTGGTTCGGGGCTCCCGCCTGGAGGCTCACCTGAAAGTGCAAGCAGGGTTGGGTCAGCAGGTGCAGCGAAGCCGGTGTCCCCCGAACCGCCCGCCTCCCCACGGCCTCCGCTGGCAGACCACATGGGAGGGGGTAGCCCCAGGCAGGAAGGGGAGTCCCAGTCTGACACCGCAGAGTGGGAGCATCTCGGGGCCACAGGCCGCCCTTGCCCTCCCTGGCCTGGACGTGGGGAGGCCTCCCCCAGCACCCCCCCACCACCCCGCTTCCAGCCAACCTCCACCAAACAGTTTAGAGGTCTTTCCTTATTACAGAAAGTGAGGCCGATTGTAGAAAAAGGTGAAGAGAGAGAAAATTACATCAAAGGAAATAAAAAACAACGATAAGGCCTCTTCCCAGAGATAACCACGGTTATTCCTGTGCTTATTAGAAATAAGCTGATTCCAACCGAAGGACGTTCAGCACAGAAGAGGTGACTCGACTGGGTGGCTTTAAGTCTTCTTTAAAGTCAGGGACTCTGCGGACAAAGAACTTGTTGCCTCCCTCCGCTGGAGAGGCCAAACCTTGGACAACAGGCACGTCCCCGTGGGGGGTCATCTACACCTCACCCTAGAACATCCATGTCCCAGAGATCCCAGGGGCCCTGCAGCAAAAATAAAGTTTGGCCAGCAACGGGCTGGACTACGGGGAAGGATGTGTGTAGTCCTGCTCAGTGCATTTTTCCCAGCCCACTGCGGAGGGTACAGCACTTCCCCGCTGCGAGTTTCCCTCACTCCATCTTCCAATGGGAGATAGAGAGACAGACAGACAGACAGACAGAAAAGTCCTTGAGAGGAGGCCTGCTGTCCTATAGGGGCAGAGCCTAAACTCTGCCCCCTAGGCAGATGACTTTATTTATTTATTTATTTATTTTTAAGATTTTATTTATTTATTTGACAGAGAGATCACAAGTAGGCAGAAAGGCAGGCAGAGAGAGGAGGAAGCAGGCTCCCCGCTGAGCAGAGAGCCCGACGTGGGACTCGATCCCAGGACCCTGAGATCATGACCTGAGCTGAAGGCAGCAGCTTAACCCACTGAGCCACCCAGGCACCCTAGGCAGATGACTTTAAAGCCAGGCTCCAGGAGTCTTCCCTGCCCATCCTCTGGACAGACATGAACCCCTGGGGAAGGGAGTGTGCGTGGGAGGCTGGGGAACAAGCCGCCAGACTAACCCAAGTCCCCTCCACACCCTGCCCTTTGCTTCCTTCAGTTATCTAATCTTCATTCCTTTTTTTTTTTTCCCTTAAGATTTTACTTATTTATCTATCTGAGAGAAAGAGTGAGTGAGAGAGAGCACAAGGAGAGAGAATGGGAGAAGCAGACTCCCCACTGAGCTGGGAGCCTGATGTGGGACTCAATCCCAGGACCCTGAGGTCATGATCTGAGCTGAAGGCAGACGGTTCACTGACTGAGCCCCCCAGGCATCCCTCTAATCTGTTCTGAAGTCAGGTGTGCTCAGGGGAATGCTCTCTACTCTCACTGTCTTGATCCTTAAAAGGAAGGCAGACAGACATTCCTCTGAGCGGGTGTCGCATCACAGTTCCTGCAAATGTCCTACAACAAATGCCATAAACAGGATGAGAAAAGCCAGGTGAGAACCAGAACAATACACAGAGGGCCGATGTTTGCTTTATGAAGCAGATTATGTATTTTGTCCCCGGACACATCCTGTCTTAGAGGTCAGAGGCTTCGTGCAGCAAAAGCTCTTGCCTGACTCCATGAAAAGCGTCCCTGGTCCCAGGGGTTGGTCATTCTTCTGCTCCTTCCTTTGGAGGACCACAATGCACACCAGCATAGTAAAGACTCTGATGAGCCCTGCAGGGATGAAACCTGTTTACTCAACCCATCACTCTCCCAAATGATTGATTCAGGAACATCCTGGGTTTTGTTTTGTTGCTTTTCATGGAACGGGGCATCTCGTACTTTTTTGTCACAAGTTGGGGTGAGCGAGTGAGACAAGTGGCTGCAGCGGGTCTGGCTGCCCCAAGGGCTGGCGGGATGGAGAAGAGCAGGGCACCTGGGTACCATTCTCCAGGCCCTTGCTCTTCCCCAGCCCATCGCGGGGAAGGTCTCCCTCTCCCAGTGGTCCCTGAACTGGCTGCTGTCAGCACAACCCTGGAGCTCAGTAACCCCAGGCCTGGCTCTATCCCACTGCAATGACCCAGAACCTCTGTGCCCTTTGCGGGCTCTCCGGGGATTCTGACACCTCGAGTTCTCAAACCACTGCCCAAGTCTGTTGGTTCTGAGACTTTGCTGTGCCCTGAATCACCTGGGGCCACTTAAAGATGAGAAGTGCGGGTCACACCCCAGACCACGGAAGTCACACTCGATCGTGTGGCTTTAAGGCTTCTTTAAAGTCAGGGACTCTGCGGATGAAGAACTTCTGACTTCCCAGGTACTGCCAGTGTGCGAGGCACATCTGAAAAGACACAGCTCTGGTCTGTGTCGACACTGCTGCTTGTCAAGCTCAGGTGTGCATGTGATTCACGTGAATCTCAGATTCTCAATTTGATAGATCCAGGTGGGCTTGGGCCGGACCGGCCTCTGCAGCCAGGGAGGTTGTTAGAGATACAGAACTGGGTCCCCCCCCCAGAGCTTGGGAACCGAATCCGCATTTTAACCCGAGTGATTCATGTGTAAGTTAGAGTGGGGCGGGTTCCGTGCTGGAGAGAGGGGCCTAGGGCCTCTGTATCAGGGACCCGGGGCCAGGGTGAAGAGGCTTTATTGGAGATGTGGGAGTCAGAGGTGGGAATGGGAGAGTCGCTGTTCTCCGGACCCTTGTGTTACCCGCACTCCCAGCCCACCTCCCCACCTTCCTTCAGCTGAGTCCGTGGCTCCGGTGGCTCGGAGAGAACAGACGTTAGGAAAGGACGAGAACTTCCTCTCGTCCCCTTGGCATCTGCAGAGCATTTTCCACCCGGCACTTGCGGAGTGTTTCAGAAATCAGCCTACCAAGCTGCCTCGGGCCCAGAAGAAGCTTGAGACACCTTCCCAGGATCGATGCTGTTTCTCAAAGTGAGACACATGTTTGGCGCCGACTGGAACTTGGCTCCTGACCGGCCTCCTTGATCTGCTGCTAAAAGAAGCTGTTTCTTGGGCACCTGGGTGGCTCAGTGGGTTAAGCCGCTACCTTCGGCTCAGGTCATGATCTCAGGGTCCTGGGATCGAGTCCCGCATCGGGCTCTCTGCTCGGCGGGGAGCCTGCTTCCCTCTCTCTCTCTCTCTCTCTGCCTGCCTCTCCATCTACTTGTGATTTCTCTCTGTCAAATGAATAAATAAAATCTTTAAAAAAAAAAAAAAAAAGAAGCTGTTTCTTACCAGCAGTGAATATGCTGCCATGATGTTTTCAGAAGCGTTTCTTCCCCCCCAAACAGAAAAAAACCATGCTCATCTGTACACAAAATGCTGTGGTCTCATTGTGAAGGCCTAGAAAGATCCACCGTGGGACCACCAGCTGGCTGGGAGGCTCTCAAAGGTAGAAGCTGGTTTTACTAATGTCTGCGTCCCCAGGATGAACCCAGGACAGGACCACTGTCCATGTGCTGATAACTGTGACTCATGTAGGCACGAGAGACCTAACGGGGGTGTCACAACAATGGCGCTGATTCTCCCTCCACGACTTCTCCTGTTTCATGCTTACATAGAGCTAATTCAGCTCCCAGTTGTGAAGTGTAATGCCCTCGAGTCCTTCATATCTGCTGATGGTGTGGTGCTGGGCCTTAAGGAACCAAAATCATAGTCTCTATTCTCAGAGAGCTTACAGTCGGGTGGGGGGTGCTGCACGTTGTTCAAGCAGTCGTGCTGGTGAATGATGGGAGCACGCAGTTCTTAGTTCCCTAACCACAGAATGTGACTTGTCCTGAAGGTCTATGTTGGTTTCTGTGAGTGATTCTGAAGCCACAAAGAGGAAGGAGACTTGCCTGCCCTCACAGAGCTCAGTGTCTGAGGGGAGAAGGTGAGTAAGTAATGGTAATGGTGTGATACTTGGGGCTGAACCCATTCTCTCCTTTTCTCATAATGACATAACTGAGAGGAAGACGGCGGAGTGGGAAGATCCCGAGCTTACCTCTGCCTGTGGACACACCAAGGCTGCAGCTACACGTAGAGCAACTCCCTCAGGGGATTACCTTAAGATTGATAGAACAGACCTTCCACAGCTAAAGACATGAAGAAAAAGTCACATCGAGAAGGGCAAGTGGGGCAGGGACAGGGTCTGATCACGACCCACACCCCACACTGGTAACCCACAAGCAGGCCCAGAGGTCTTCCCTGAGGAGCAAGGAGCAAGGAGTTCACACCCCACGTAGGGCAGTCCCTGCCCTGGGAATCTGCACCTCCAGGAAGACAAGCCCTCAATATATCCGGCCTTAAAATTCAGCAGAGCTTAAATCTGGGGGAGCTGAGTGCTACAGGAAACCAAGACTCTGCTGTTAATCTCATTCACTCTACTAGCACTTTTAAAAGTGCCTGGGTTATATGTGAAGGAGACTTTTTGATTAATTTTAGGGCATGTGCCAATGGGATAGGGATCTGTGGGAACTGTCTCTGGGAATGGATATGCTGATAAGTAGCATTTTTTCTTGCCCTCCTTCCACCTAAATGGCAGTATAAGAAAATAAAACGGTATGTATGAAGGAAACCTCAGGAATCTATCAGGTGATTTTCCAGCAGAAACTTTGCAGGCCGGAGGAAACAGCAAGATATCTTCAAAGTGTTGAAGGGAAAAATACCTGCAACTAAACATACTCTACCTGGCAAGATCATCATTCAGAACTGAAGGAGAGAGCAGTTCTCAGACAAACAGAAGTTAAAGAGTTCATCACCAGTAAAATGGCCTTATAAAAAATGTCAAAAAGTATTTCTTTAAGCACAAAAGAAAAGGTTATAACCAGAAGTTAAAAAAATTATGAAGGAAAAAGTGAAAAATAAGAAGATGTAAAATATGATGTCAAATATATAAAACATGGAGTGGAGCATAAAAACGTAAAGCTTTTAGAATGTGTTGGAATTTAAGCAACCATCAACTTGAAACAGACTGCTATATCTCCATACAGTGAACATATGAACCTCATAGTAACCACAAACTAACAATCTATACTAGTTACACAAAAAGTAAAGAAAAAGGAATCTGAGTGTAAGACTAAAGAAAGTCATCAAATCAGTAGAGAAGAGAGCAAGAGAAGAGGAGAGGAACAGAGAAGATCTACAAAAACAACCGGAAAACAAGGCAAAAATTGGCAACAAGAATCAACAATTACCTTACTTTACTTTAAATTACCTTGAATGTACATGCACTAAATGCTCCAATTAAAAAACATGGGGTGGGGTGCCTCGGTAGCTCAGTTGGTTAAGCAACTGCCCTTGGCTCAGATCATGATCCCGGAGTCCTGGGATCGAGTCCCACATTGGGCTCCCACCTCCATGGGGAGTCTGCTTCTCCCTCTGACCTTCTCCCTTCTCATGCTTTCTCTCACTATCTCTCTCTCTCTCAAATAAATAAATAAAATCTTAAAAAAAAAAGGACACAGAGTGAATGAATGAATAAAAAACCCAAGTCTCATCTATATGTTACCTACAAGAGACTCACTTCATATCTAAAGACACATGCAGCCTGAAGGTGAAGAAATATAAAAAGGTATTTCATGCCCTGGAAATGAAAAAAGGCTAGAGTAGCAATATTTCTGTCACACAAAATGGACTTCAAAATTAAGACTGAGCAAAAGACGAAGAACAACATTAGGTAATGATAAAGTGATCAATCCAACAAGAGGATATAACAATTGTAAATATCTATGCACCCAACATGGAAGCGCCTAAATACATAAAGCAAATGTTAACAGACATAAGGGGAGAAATTGACAGTAATACAATGACAGTAGGGGATTTCAACACCCACTTACATCAATGGGTAGACTGTCCACCCAGAAAATCAATACAGAAATCAGTGGCTTTGAAAGACACATTAGACCATATGAACTTAACAGATATATACAGAACATTCCATTCCCAAAAAGCAGAATATACATTCAAGTCCACATGGAACATTCTCCAGAATAGATCATGTTAGGCAACAAAACAAGTCTCAACTTTTAAGAAGATTGAAATCATTTCAAGCATCTTTTCTGGTCACCATGCTAAGATTTCATTACGAGAAAAAAGGCCTGGAAAAACACGGACTCATGGAGGCTAAACAACATGCTACAAGACAACCAATGGGCCAATGAAGAAGTCAAGAAGAAAATTGAAAAAAATGCCTTGAGATAAGTGAAAATGAGAACACAGTATTCCAAAACCTTTGGGATATAGATAAGCAGTCCTTACAGTAAGTTTATAGAAAAGCAAGAAAAATATGAAATAAACTATCTAACTTATACCTCAAGGAACTACAAAAAAACTAGAAAAAAATCCCAAAGTCACTCAGTAGAAGGAAAGAAATGGAGATCAGAGCAGAAATAAATGACATAGAGACTAAAACCAACAAACAAAAACCAATAGAAAAGATCAACAAAACCAAGAGCTGGATCTTTGAAAAGATAAGCACAATTGATAAACCTGTAGCCAGATTCATTAAGAAGAAAAGAGAGGACGCAAATAAATAAAATCAGAAAGAGAAGTTACAACTGGCATCATGGAAATACAAAGAATTGTAAGAGACTACTTATACACCAACATAAAAAATTATACACCAACAACCTAGAAGAAATAGATGAATTCCTTGAAATATACAATCTTCCAGGACTGAATCAGGAAGAAACAGAAAATCTGAACGAACTGATTACTACTAATGAAACTGAATTGGTCATCGAAACTCCCAGCAAACAAATGTACAGGACCTGATGGCTTCAGGTGAATCCTACCAAATGCTCAAAGAAGAGTTAGGACCTTTTCTTCCCAAAGTACTTTAAAAAAAGAAGAAGAAGAGGAAGGAAAACTTGCAAATTCATTCTATGAGGTCAGCCTTAACCTGACATCAAAACCAAGCCAAAAAGGAGAGAGAGAGAGAATATTATGAGCCAGTATCTCTGATGAACATAAATGCAAAAATCCTCAACAAAATATTAGCAAACCAAATTCAGTAATACATTAAAAAGATCATTCACTAAGACCAAGTGGGATTTATTTCAGGCATGCAAAGATGGTTCAATTATTTGTAAATCAGTGTGTGATACACTACATTACCAACATGACAGATTAAAATCATAGATCATCTTAATGGTTGCAGAAAAAGCATTCAACAAAATTCAATATCCATTCATGATAAAAGCTTGAAAATACTTCTAAATCTTGACACAAAGGCTACAGTAATTTTAAGAAATTCTATTTGGAAAACCAAATATGAGGCATTAATTATAGTAAGAATTCCACCTTATGAAGCCATGTTCACTTCTAGGGGCTTAATAGTCTTGGGCACAGACTGGGAAGGTGCACCTACCAGATCCCACATGCCCCCAGGAAAGAGGTCACTGGAGAGAGAGCCCAACACACAGCCCTGAGTCCCTAGCCACACTTTGGTCCTGAGTCACCATTTCCAATACTGCAGGGTACCCAGCCCGCAGCTTTGCTCTTTGGTCCAATTCCCACAGGTTAAGGGTGCTACAAGTATAAATATTAAGAATGTCACTATTTTCACCCTAAAATCCCGTTAGGTGCTAGGGCCTCAAGGTGCCACTGCTTTGGGCATAAAAGCTGAGGAGAGGTTCTCCTAGGGTTCACAGCAATCATTTATTGAAGATACATTGTTTTTGAATTGCCACAAAGATTTTATGCATCAAGTCAACATGTCAGAGTGCCCTCCCCCACTCCGCCCATAATGGAGCTTCAAAATAAGGGGGAGGGATATTTCACTGGAAAAGTCATAACCACTCTACTAGCAAAGGCACAGACTTTCTCTACATGTAGAAGCAGAAAACGGTACTTTAGCATCCCAAGAAGAATTTTGTTTTTTTCTCACAGTCATGCCAGGGTAGACCCAAACATCCTGACCCCTGAGCAGAGAATTAGGAGCTGTCACACCAGGCTGCATGGGAAGGCGGTTCTCTCGTTCCCCTCGGTCAGGACAAGGCCAGGGGCATCCCCACTCCGGCTTGAACCACATTGCAATGTAAACACTGTGATAGTTGAGCCTGATGCATTTTACAATCTCGGTTTCCATTATTCAATTTACATCTTGATTGCCTGATAGCATCTGCCCGATTCGATAGCAGCGCATCACCCCGAGGTTAAACCAGCGCAGGGATAAGGAGATTTCTGTGCAGCACAGACTGTAATGCACCTGAGGGACAAGCGGATTCTTAGAAGATCGCTCTGGGTCTGAACAAAGTTGGAGCACACTGGTCACCAGTCCCCAGGTGACTGCCTGCCTTATCTGTCCCTGATTAAGGTCAAGAAAATTAGAGAAGGTTGGCAGACAGTTGTTATATTGAAGGACATTTGACAAGTTAGTGCAGACGCAACAAGAGAGAGAGAACCCAGGACCATCTTCTCTGGGACCCTTAAGGCTTCCCACTCTCTCATGTACGTGGCTGCTCCAGACATCCTCTGTTTCTTTGGCCTGGCAGATAGAGCCCCAGAATTTTATTCGGCGGCAACGGCATTAAAAAGTCTGAGTGTTGGGGCGCCTGGGTGGCTCAGTGGGTTAAGCCACTGCCTTCGGCTCAGGTCATGATCTTAGGGTCCTGGGATCGAGTCCCGCATCGGGCTCTCTGCTCAGCGGGGAGCCTGCTTCCTCCTCTCTCTCTCTGCCTGCCTCTCTGCCTACTTGTGATCTCTCTCTGTCAAATAAATAAATAAAATCTTTAAAAAAAAAAAGTCTGAGTGTTCTGCTGCTTTTATATCAGCCTTCCTAGAGTATATGTAGTTAATTCTTTCTCTGCCTGCTGGATAAGACAAATATTCATTGCGCACACTGGACCATGCCGTTGACCAGAGTGAAGATATTTAAGAAGTAAGACCCATGTCCTGCGTGTGGCGCCTTATAGTATAGGAAACAGGTATTTTCATTTTTTCTCAGGGCGACTCTACTGAAATGGGCAGGTCACTGCCCCGAGGAAGAAGAAGCAGTTGGGAGGTGACATGGTTGGGCCAGTGTTTTGGCTTTCGAGCACGGCGGTAACAAATCACTGCACACTTGGTGTGGCTTGAAACCTCCTATTATTTATTCTCACAGTTCTTGAGCCTAGAAGTTTGAAGTCAAGACCATTAGGGCCATGCAAGGCCATGTTCTTTTTGAAGATAACAGGGAGACGATCTTTCCTCTCCTTTTCCTGGTCTGGGGGCTCCCAGCAATCCTTGGCATCCTTGTGTGTACATACATCACTTCCATCTATACAACCCCCTCTTCTTGTTTCTGTGTCCCATCCTTTTCTTACAAGGGCACCAACCATGTACCGGATACAAGGCCTTCCCTAAGCCAGTACGACCTCATCTTAACTAATTACATTTTCAAAGACCCTACTTCCAGATAAAACGACATGTGATGTTCTCCCCATTCTAGTAGGAATGGGGAGGACACTATTCAACCCAGTATCCCATGAACCCAAGATTTGTGGCTATCGGTCTCTGATGGTTTCTACAAAGCATCACATATGTTTTGCTCTTTGTAAGACCTGTAAGGAAACACCTGAGAATGGCATGGTGTTTCACAGCTGGGTGAAAGAAATTCATCTTAGGGTGATGGAAACATGGGTTGAGAACCCATGTTCTCATGAACATGGGTTCATAACCTATAACATGGTTCATTATGAACCATGTTCATAACCTATAACCATCTCAATTTCTCCACTTTTCAGTGGAGTTTATTTCTCCAAAGCCATTAAATAGCTAATTAGTGGGGAAAATAGGATGAGAACCTCAAGTTGATCACCCACCATTCATTTATTTGACCCTTACTGAGTCAGGCATGAAGAAATGAGGGAGTGACTCAAACATGATCGTCACCTCTATTTTGTGCAGGAGACACATCTCATGGCAGCATAAGCAATCAGAGATTCCGGGTGCCACCACAGAAGTCTGTGAAGGGTAGAGGGGCCAAAAGGAGAGGGTGGATCCTTCTTGGGGTGGGCAGGGAGGTAAGGAGGAAAGTGGGAAGGCTCCATACTCAATGTGAGCCTGGGAAGGTGACTAGGAGCCCACCAGGCAGAGGAACAGCATGTGCGAAGGTAGACAAAGTTCACACATGCCTGGCATGGTCTAAAAACTGCATACTTCTTTGTTCCTGGAGCCTGGGAGTGCAGGGGTCAGATCACAGAGGGTCTCAAATGCTATTCTGAGGAGGTGAGACTTGTATCAAGCAGGCAGTTATAATCAATTGAAGGGTATTTAAGCAGAGAGGTAATAAGATTGCTTTTACATTTCAGAAAGGTCACTTCAATCTACTGTGCAGAATGTACCAGAGGTGAAGGAGATAAGCAACAGACCAGATTGGAAGCTCCATGAGTCTAGATGAGAGACTCACCGTGTGCACTGGGTGCTCTAGTGGAGAGATGAGGTGGGAGGTGAGAGGAAGCCAGTACCGGGATGGAAGCACACAGGGGATGAAACTAGGTTGGGAAGGTGGGGAGGAAGGGTCTGGACCCATGGTCAGGGGGATGGCGCCATGCCACTCACCAGGCTCCAGAAGTGAAAGTGGGGTTTGCAGGTGTGTGCGACGAGTTCCCATGGGGCAGGCTGCATTGAGGGTGACCTCAGGACACTGAAGAGGACATGCCCAGCAGACAGGCAGATGGACAAGGATGCACTTGGAAGTGAGTTTGAGCTGAAGATGCAGAATCCTAAGTCAGGACTGCAGGGGCACCTGAAGTCCACTCGGGAAGGGCTCCGAGGAGGAGGGAGCGTGAGCCACTGGCCCAGCCGGCAGGGAGCTAGGCTCAGACCAGCATGGTGGGGCTGGGCAGAGGAAGGGGACTCCCAGCTCATCTCTGCTCCATTTCTTTGCTCGTTAGTCTGCACTTTCAGAATTGTAGAAGGAAAAGATTCAATACCAATAAAGCCAATAAATTATTGGCTGAGGGTGAGACCAAGATGGCTGGGAGACAGGCGGCCTTTCTCAAGAACTCCTGGGCCAAGAAGGCGGTGCTGGTCACGTCCTTCACCACTGGGGGCTTCGACGTCACTCTGCTCCCCTCAGCCCCTTCACCAAATGAGCCACATGACCAACCAGGTCACCCCCTACACCTACCCAGTGCCCTTGAGATGATGGGAACACGCACTGTGCACACGGCCTGCCCTACGACCCCCACCCCAGGGTCTGAGTGTGCGGTGGCTGAACAAACTGTGAGCCAATACCTCTGGTGACAGGCAGGAGCCCCCTTCCCTACGGCCAATAAAAAGTGAAAAGGGAAAAAAATCCCCCTCAAAACAACAAATTATTTTTATGGATCAAAGGGCACAAACTTGCTAGGACTCTGACTGGGGCTTCATCAAGTGAAATTCTGCAGAACAGAGACCGAGGACGTCCAGGGTCAGCACAGACACCAAAGGAGTATGCGGCTGGTGGGGCGAGCACAGTCTTCCGTGAGACTTTTGGCCGCTGCCACTGGGGAGAGAGTGGGGCTCGCTCTCAGGGAGATGCCTGCCGGGACAGAGGACCATACAGGCTCTGAACTATGCACAGCTGACCCTCGAGCGATGCAGGAGGTAGGGGCGCTGACCTTCCCTGCAACCTGAAATCTGCCTGTAACTCCCGACTTCCCCAGCACTTAAGCACTCATAGCCAACCAGCAGCCGGTGACTAGCGCTTACTTTGTATCTTACATGTGTTTTATATTGTATCCTTACAATAAACTAAGCTGGAGAAAAGAAAAGGTGATGAAGGAAATCATAAGGAAGAGAAAATATATTCGCAGTGCTGCGCTGTACTTACGGGAAACAATCCCGCATCAGTGGACCCTCACGGCTCAAACCTGCGTAGGTCAAGGGTCAGCCAGACTCTGCGCCTCACGAACTGTGTGGTCATAAATGCCCACACACGCTCGATGGGTCATGCCCTGTGATCAGGGAGAGGCGGTTCGTGCCAGGTTTTCTGTCCACCCTCCCCAGCTGGATCCTTTTCCACCACGTGCTCAGGTTCAAGTGCAGTTTGCGATGTCAGAGCCGGGTAAAACCAGTGGCTGTCATGAGTCTGGATGCACTGCCTCTCTCTGGGAGGGTTTCTCCTGTCCCCCAGCACAGCCCTCTCCCCTCACTCTGGTGGTTCCCTTGAACGTGGGCTCAGAGGCCATGGTCTATCCGTGCCTTGTAGGGAAACCATAGTCTTGACAGACAGACCGAACTAACCAATGAAGACGAGGCTGTTCTGTCCTCTGGGACCAGTTCCAGGAAACACTGTTTCTGAAGATGCCAGCGGCTGGCAACAGCATTTCATCTCTTACCATTCTGTAAGACCAATTTACAATGAAATGCCTGAATTTCTAAATAAATTTGTTGAGGTGACATTCACCTGGCATGATAACTATTTTGAGGCGAACACTCAGTACGTTCACGACGTTGTGCAAACACCAGCTCTATCTCATTTCAGTACATTTCCGTCACTCCAGAATAAAACTCTGTACTCAGTAAGCGCTTCTCTCCCAAGCCCCTGGCAACAACCAGAGTCTGACTGCTCTCTGTCTCGGTGGTTGTGCCTACCTGGACATTTCGTATGAATCAAAGAACTCAACAGGTGCTCTTTTGTGTCTGGCTTATTCCACTAGCATAATGTTTGGGGTCACATTCACCTTGTCGCCCATATCAGCTCCTCCTTCCTTCTACAGCTGAAGGATGCTCACTGTGCAGACATACCACGATTTTTGGTCTGTCCTTCTTTTGATGGACATTTGAGCTGTCTCTGCCTTTTGACTACTGTGACTACTGCTGCTTTGATATGCATATACCTACATTTGTCTGAGTACCTGTTTTAAACAATTTTATGTCCCCTCCAGTAATGTATGAAGCTCCATTTTTTCCATATCCTCACCAACATTGTTATTTTCCATTTAGGGGGTGGCTATCGCCCTCCCAGTAGGTGGGAAGTGGCACCTCGTTGTGGTTTTCATTTGTATTTGCCTCATGACTCCTGATGTGGAGAGACTTTTTGTGTGCATATTGGCATCATTTACTCTTTAAGAATGGTCTTACTGTGGGGCACCTGGGTGGCTCCGTTGGTTAGGTGCCTGACTCTTGATTTTGGCTTAAGGTCATAATCTCAGGGTCATGAGATCAGGCCCTGCATTGGGCTCCACGCTCAGCCTGGAGTTTATTTGGGACTCTCCCTCTCCCTCCCCCTCAACTCATGCTCTCTCACTCCTAAAATAAACAAAAATTTTTTAAACAATGACCTTAGTGTTAAACTTAAAATTTTGTAACAATCTCAGGTTTACAGAAAAGCTGCAAGTTCAACACCAGGGATTGTCTTCTGAACCACTCAAGCATAAGCTGCCAGCCCAAGTCTCTATTACCCCTCAGCACCATGGGTCTCCGGAAGACAAGGACACTCTCTTATGCAACCACAATACGACCCTCAAAGTCAGGCCAATGTACACTGCTATATCCCTATCATCCGGTCCTCAGACTCCATTCAAGTTTCATAAAAAGTGCCAGTAATATCCTTCATAGCAGAAGGAAAGCAACTGCCGGCCGTGCGGCCTTGGACTTCTGCCTCCAGAACTATGAGAAAATAAATTTCTGCTGTTCAAGCCACTGGTGATACAGCTAATACAGCTCCTCCCTGGTTGTAAGAAGAAAGCCAACTGCCTTCGCTCAGTGCAATGCCGCAGACTGACCAAACCTTCAGGCTCGCACAATTACAACAGCAATGGGTCTCTATCTATTCATGAAGACAAGGGCAGAAGGCCCAGCTGGCCGGCAGGACAGTATCAGGATATCCCACGAGGGGCCTTCAGAAGTTCTTACTGCGGTTTAGGTAGTGTCCAGGAGCCATTCCCAAGCGGTAGCACAGTGCAAGGAGACGACATCTACATGGGTGGGTGTGGGGGCCACCTTGGTGCAGACGACCCCTGCCCACAGAAGCAGTATCTCTTCAAAATAGCTTCCAGGTCCCCACAGGGACATGCCACTTAAAAAAGTTACCAAAACTCGGGTAAGCCCAAAGTGTAGTGTCTACAGGAGGTGTTTGAGGTTCATTCATCACTGCTTCCAGTCCATGAGTAGTTTACTATTTGGGGGACATTTTGACCATAAGCAATGTCACCTGACAATACAGTTGACATACATTGTCTTATGTGGTTTCCAGGGTGTCACAGGTGAGCAGAAAAATGCCTTCTTTAAGATGCTCATGTCCTCATTCCCAGAATCTGTAAGTATGTAACATGACAAGGAGGAAATAAGAGTGGATGGAATTAAGGTTCCTAATCAGTGGACATTAAAATAAGAGGTTAGGGATGCCCGGGAGGCTCAGTCAGTTAAGTGTCTGCCTTCGTCTCAGGTCATGATTTCTAGGTCCTGGGATCGAGCCCTGCATCAGGCTCTCTGCTCAGTGGGGAGACTGCTTCTTTTCTGCTCGTGCTCCCTTTCACTCTCTCTCAAATAAATATGATCTTTAAGAATAAAATAAAATAAAATAAGGAGGTTACCCTGGCTTATCTGGGTGGGTCCAATGTCATCACAAGGGTTCTAACAAGAGAAAGAGGGAGGCAGGAGAGTCAGTGTCAGTGCCTGAGATTTTAAGGTGCTACATCTGAAGATGGAAGAGGGCTATCTCAAGGAAGGTAACCAGCCTCCTCTGGAGGCTGGAAAAGGCAAGAAGACAGAAACAAATGCACTTCTGAAAACACCGTAATTTTAGCCCAGTGAGACCCTTTTCAGATTTCAGACTTCTAGAACTGTAATACAATAGATGTGCTGTTTGAAGCCACTAACTTAGTTATAGCTGCAATGCCGGGTAGCAGAGCCAGGAGGTTAGCAAGGCTGGGTTCTCACGCAGCAGAGGGAGAGGGTGTACGACACTTTCACCCACACCCATATACAGCTGGACCCTCCCTCCCTCCTCCAGCTCTCTCTTCTCCTTTCTGGCTCTCTCCGACTGTATTAGTCAGCTTTGGCTGCCATAACAAAGAATCACAGACTTAGTGGTTATGCAACAGATGCTTATTTTCTTACAGTAAGAGAGGCCAAAAGTCCAGGGTTAAAGTGTTGGCAGGTTGATATCTTCTCAGGTGCTTCTCCTTGGCTTACAGATGGTTGCTTTCTTGCTGTGTCCTCAAGTGACCTTCCCTCTCTGTTGGTCTGTGTCCTAATCTCTTCTTATAAGGACACCAGTCCCATTGGATCAGGGCTCATCTGCATGACCCCATTAATTACCTCTTTCAAGGCCCAGTTTCCAAATAGGGTCACATTCTGTGACATTCTGAATTTGGTGGGGACACAATTTGCCCATAACACTCTACCCCCTGGACCCCCGAAGTTCATGTCTCTCTTACATGACAAGTAAACTCACCCCATCCCAACAGTTCCAGAGTCTTAATCTTACTCCAGCACCATCTTTAAATCCAAAGTGTCATTTAAATCACATGTGGGTTCCAGGCCTCCTCCTGATCCTTCTTTTCTATTTGTTTGTCTTCTAGATCACTAATTCGATCTTCTGCCTCGCTTACCCTAGGTGTTAAGAGGATTTCGATTAGATTGGATCTCAGTGATAGCCTTTTTAACTTCTGCTAGATCAGCTCTCCCTTCCGCCCGTAGGGATTTTATGTTGCCACTAATGGTCTTCTCCAACCTAGCCATTGCCTGGATAATTGTTACCCTGAATTCCCTTTCTGACATATTGTTTATGTCCATATCCAGTAATTCTGTGGCAGAGGTCACAGTCTCTGAATTCTTCCTCTGTTGGGTGTTCCTCCTCCTAGTCATTTTGGTGAGATGTGGTTGAGGGGATGTGTAGCTGAAAATATCCACCATGATCCAAGAAAAAAAAAAATCACGTATGGGTGAGACGTGAGCTATGACTCATCTTGAGGGAAAAACTCCAGTTTTTCGTGGGGTTTACTCCATGAAATCAGACAAGGTATCTGTTGCCAAAACACAATGGTGGCCTATGATAGATTTTTCCATGCTGAAAGGGAGAAATCAGAAAGAAGAACGGGGTCATGGGTCCCAAATGAGTCCTTTGAAAGACAGTGTAGTACTTCAGACCATGTCAACTCCCATTTTGATGTGACATTATTTCAAAAGAAGAGCTATTTTTACCAGGCGGGAAGTGTCTGATTGTCAGAGCAAAATGACACATCTGAATTTTCCATGTAACTTTTAATTGAGAAAAGGACAAGTGCTGTCATATTTCAGCACCTATCATTACTCCAGAATAATGCATTTTCTATAAACGCTACTCGGCAAGCTACTCATTTGCACATTCCTGGAGAATTAATCTTTTTAAAGAAATAACAAGATTGTGTTCCAAAGAATCAGGATTTTACGTTACATCGTGTGTGCGTCTGTGTGTGTGTGTGTGTGTGTATTTATTTCCCATCTCATTTGCTTCCTGCTAGATCTTTAGTAGTAAGACCACGCAAGCCTGCTTTGTGGTCTGCGGCTCCATCCCGGTCCCTCTCATCTCCAGCCGCCTGTTTTTCGTCGTGATCAAGATTGCGATTTGCAAACAGGCTCCTAAACGCTGGAGGAAGACTGTGAGTAAACTTCGGCTCCTGGAAGATCCGTAACACTCGGCTGACTTTCCGGAACCGGGGCAAGAGCTGGCTTTGAGAGTAGCTCCCAGGAGGACCCGGAGCCCGCCGAGGACCCAGTGCGGGTGGGGCTGCCAGGCTGCTGAGGAAGGAATTACCAGAAGGCAGGGGAGGGCCCCATGTGGCAAAGGTCCACAAGGATCTTGGTGAAAGGAATGGGGACTAATCCCTTCCTGTGACCTCCACAAAGCTACAGGCCTGTCCTCCCTTCCCTTATCTCTCTCTGGCCCAGGACACTACTTCTCTTTCCCACCTTCCCAGCCTTCTCTTGCAACCTTTTCAACCTCTTTAACAAAAAACAAAAAATACTGTTCAGAGCAGTTTTAAGTTTCACAGCAAAACGGAGCAGGGAATAGAGATTTCCCCCCATGCATGGCATTCTCCATGGCACGGACGCACCGTAACCACCCAGAGCCCACAGATCGCACTGTCGTTCATTCCTGGTGCTGTGCATTCTGTGGGTTTGGACAAATGTATAATGACAGGTCGAGCCATCGTTATAGTGTCCTACACAATAGTTTCACTGCCCTAAAAATCCTGAGGGTCAGGCATAATTATACCTGAGCCATGCCGCCGCTCTTAAGGTTAAACGAGGTAATGTGACTGAAGGGTCTAGAAAACCGGCTGGCACGGTGTGAAGGGCCGTCAGTAAGTGGCCGTTATCAGCAGGATGGAGGCACCCGGAAGCAGACTGCCGGGGCTCTTGGGGTATGGACTGTCTGCTGCTCTCCCCGGGACTCTGCCGGGAACTGCAAGCCTTCTGGGTATGTTACATGTAAGGGAGAGAGGGAGACTGGGTGGCCCAGTTGGGGAGCATCTGCCTTTGGTTCAGGTCATGATCCCGGGGTCCTGGGATCAAGCCCCACATGGTGCTCTCTGCTCAGTGGGGAGTCTACTTCTCCCTCTCACTCTGCCCCTGTCCCTCATTCGTGTTCTCTCTCAAACAAATGGATGGAATCGTAAAAACAACAATCATGTAAGGGAGAAAGCTAACCGCCTGGAGTAGAGTGAGGCCCAAATCCGTACCTTCGGACACGAACGATGGGATGGCACTCACAGCTGCTGACCTACACCTCCCCTGCTCACGTTCAAGGAGAGGCAGGGGTGGTAGGTTAAGGAACAGACACACTCAGGAGTCTTTGGCTTTTGTTTCCAAAGCCTTGCCTTATGTGGGAAAGAAGTTGTACTGTAGGGCGGCTGCAGAGCAGGAAAGGAGGAGCTGCCCCGGCACGAGACAGCGACCCTCTCCAATAGCCCGGGGTGGCTGGGGGTGGGGGGCGAGGACTGCACTACCCCCCTGAGTAGGGCATGGGCGGGGGTGGCAAGATCCCAGCGGAAAGTGGCCAGGGGCGGGGTTCCTGGAAGAGACTGTTGTGCCCCCAGGCAGGACCAGGACCAAGAGCCTCTAGCCTCAAGGGCCGTACCCAGCTGACAGGTTCTCACAGTCACCTAGTCCTCGAGATGCCTCAAGGACCAAGGGGGCCCCTCTGCCACACCCTGGACCTGCCTGAGTTCTGGGGAATCACAGGGAGGCTGGGGACGGCTGGGGATGCCCGAGACAGGAGTTCCCTGCCGGCCGGAGGGATGGACGCCTCAGTGAAAGACGAGTTACGGGAAAATCAGAAAAACCCGTTGCTCCCCCACACCCGAGTCCGGGGACTGGGATTCACACCAGCCTGTCCATGCGGCCTCCCCCCGGGCCGGCCAGGGTCCGGGTTAAGGAGGCTCTGCAGCAGCCCTGCCACCTATCCGCTTCACACAGCTGCTCCCTCTGCTGCCGTGACTGAGGCCTCAGCCTCCTGTGATTCTGGGGCCTCCCTGCAAGTCCCCTGGTCCGGGGCGCCGGGTCCCAGCACCTCGGGGTCTGGCTCTCTGCAGCTCGCCAGTCACTCATGACCTAGCCGCCTCTTCGAAGGCTTGTTTCGTTGGAACCTTTGTGACCGATGGTGCGGCAGCTGGAGCAGCCCCAAGTTCATTACTGAACCGGGCCCCCTACAGAACGGAGCAGGACCGGGAGGCGGCCGGGAAACCCCTCCAACAGAATTCGCGTTTGCTCTACTTGGACGTGCAGGAGTTTTAACATCTGCTTGATGTTTCATGAGTAAACCTGACGTTTATACAAGACAAGAGGAAGCAGAGGCTCAGATATTTTGTTTCTGAATCCACATTTTAATGTAATGTAATTTCTTCTGAAATGTCAAATATGCGAGAGGCTTTTGAAAAATTGGTACCAAGCTTCCTCCGTATGATATTCAAAATTAAATAATTCCAGTCCCAACTAAGAGTCGGCTGCCTGCCCTGGCTCGTAGGTGCCTGGAACTTTGCCACTGTCATCTTTTGCTTTCACTAGTTGTTCGCCAGCCCAACTCTTGCTGGTAAATCTGCCTCTGCTCATTTTCAGGGTCTCACTCAGATGCTATCACCCTCTCAAACAAAATTTTCTTGAGCTGGCTTGCCCCCGTGGTCCCTGGAGCTGAGCGCCACTGCCCATTGCTGTGATGCTTCTAGGCTTTCTGTTGTCCTCACTGCCTGAGACCTTGTACTCTGGTACTCAAGTAGTGGTGAATATGTGTTTTCTTCCTTCCTAGACTGCCAACTCTTTGAGCACAGAATATTTGTTAGGTTCATTTTTTTACTTTTTAAAGATTTTTATTTATTTATCTGGCAGAGAGAGAGCACGCACGCACAAGCAGGGGGAGCGGCAGGCAGAGGGAGAAGCAGGCTCCCCGCTGAGCAGGGAGTGGACGTGGGACTCCATCCCAGGACCCCAGGATCATGACCTGAGCCGAAGGCAGATGCTTCCCCATCTGAGCCACTCAGACGCCCTTTCCCTTTCTTTCAAATAGGACAACAGTTAAGATATTTGAGGTCCCCTTTCTGTCATCCTACCTTTGCATAAATCAAGCACACACTCTTTATCCAAAAGACCTAAGAATTCTCTTGTGAGACTGTTTCAAAATGATCCTCAAACCCCAAACAGCTGAAAGCTGTCAGAGACACACCTTCAGAGCACGGTAAGTGCTTGACTTTGCTGTTGAGCACAGCAGACCAAGGTCTGCCAAGGCCAGCTCTGTGGCGGGGTCCGCACAGCAGACCAAGGCAGAGCCGCCAAAGTCAGGTGTTTTGTCCTGGGGATTCTGATGGCCGAGATGCCAGTGTGAGTCCCTGGGGGTCTGCCTGTCATACACGAGAGCCACCCAGAGTGGTGTGGGCACAGCCCAGCATCCTTTGGGAAGCCTGGCCCTCCCCCTGTACGGGAGAGGAGCTCTGAACTGCTGTCAGAGCCAGCCACCCGCTCTGTGGGCCGGACGCCTCAGTCACTCAGCACTCCTGGATGCAAAGTACCACAGCCTGACCCTCACACCCCCAGGGGAGGCACCCCAGGACGCTCCCATGACTTCTTACTTCACACGATTTACACCTCTCCTGCAATTCCTGTCTTCTCATTCTTCTGAACGTGGTGACGCAGGAATTAATCCTCAGCTGACCAAATGATGGCACCGACAGGCATGAAAAAGTCAATCTGGGACCGTGTCCCATAAGTTTGAGAGAGCCCCCGAGAGGGATGTGGTGGACCGCAAGCGGAGGGGGTCCGCAGGCTGCAGCTCCTTCCCCGCGGGAGAGCGCCTCCTGCAGGTAGGACTCCCGGGTCAGACTTCGCAGCTTCGTGCAGACCCCGCACCTTCTCTGCAAACCAGCTACCAGACCGAATCCAAGAATCCTCCTTCAAGCCAGGTAGGAGCAGTCAGAATGCTCTGATGCTCGTTCTGGAGACAAAGAGTTTGGAAAAAGAGGGTTTTATTTTTTGTTTTTGTTTTTCCAGATAGGAAGGGTGGCTGAGAAGCCAGGAGATTTACTTCTAATCCCATTTCAATTTTGGTTACTTGTCTGACTGCGAGTAAGTTTCTGTCCCTGCATTTCAGGGTTCCCCTTTGTAACAGTCTGTCATTGTCCCCAAAAGAGCAGAGTCAAGTACGATGCCTCAAGCAGGAACAAAACCAACAAGATAACTTAGCAAATACATGAAATCTGAGAAACCATCACTTGACTTTTTAAAAGATTTTACTTATTTATTTGACAGAGAGAGACAGACAAAGAGCGCACAAGCAGGCAGAGCAGGAAGCAGAGGGAGAGGGAGAAGCAGGCTCTCCACCAAGCAGAGAGCCCAATGCGGGGCTCGACCCCAGGACCCTGGGATCATGACCCAAGGTGAAGGCAACCAACCACCCAATCGAATGAGCCACCAAGGCGCTCCGTCACTCAACTTTCTGAGAAAAGGTAACAACCTAATGGCGTGATCATGATGAAAAAACAAACAAAGAAAATTAGTCACAGAGTTTTCATTCTAGTTTAGGAGAATTTATGACCAAATGACTGCTCAGACACCTGCCTTCAAAAGAGAAAGGAAGCCTGACCTCAGAGGCCGTCACCCACGAGCACTGTTGATCATGTGTTACAGACGTTAATGGATCTCTCCAAGCTGTTTATTCATATTTTGCAGACTGACTTATGAGCTATGTATGGAGGAGAATGTTTTAACAGCAGTGAAAAAAAAAAAGACACATTAAATAAGTCTGAAAGTGATCTGGGTATTTTCCAAGAAAAAAGATACAGAGTCTGATGTGAGTTTTTCTTTAACGCATTGGCAGCCTGTTGATGACCTCTGCAAAGTAGTTGTCCAGGGTGACTGTCCCTGAGCGGTACAGGTGAGGGTGGCGAGTGGCTGGGCTGTGGCTAGAGGCAAGTGGAGAGAAGTTCTACCTACCCCAATAGCCAAGGAAGCCATGGACCGTAGGATCTGTTCACTGACCCAACCGAGGCGCATTACGACCCCCCCCCCCCAAATGCAGCACCGGCACCGGAAGGCTGTCTCTGAGCAAGACAGTCTGCCTGGGAGGCTCGCCCTGGCTATTTCTCCTTTGAGCCAGAAGTCAACGCATTATTGGGAAGAGGCACCCAAGAAGGGAAAAGTCTAATGAATATAATAAGGCTTTAAGAAGCAGGAAAAACATACACACAGTCTAGCTCACCCACAAAGTTTCCATAAGATGCAAAGGTGAGTTCTCAAATCTGAGATGTAGCAAAAACATCTTCTATCCCTACACAGGGAAGACCCGTCCTATGGAAATTCTCCAGCCAGGTCCCTGCAGAAGGAGTAAGGCTGCTTAGTAATTCTTTGGCTCTGAAGCCAGCAGCTGATATAGGAACACAACACAGAAAAAAGTAGAGAGTAAATAAATGTGCGGTATTTTAGAAAATCTACAGTAACATTTGTTAATGAACCAAAGAGTGCTCGAAATGGAAAGGATTTCACAGACTAGGGATCCAGTGGTTTTAAAGCATGAAGGTCTCTTCTAAAATTTAAAAAAAAAAAAATGTAGCCTCCCTATGGCAGTACTTTCAGTATCTATTGACTCAGAAGATTTAGAGTGACACAAAGAGTTCAGGAATACACTCAAATTCATGTCATCTTCCTGATCCCAAGGAGGTCAAGCACACTTGCAGATTAGCAGTAGACGAGCATCTGACATTGCACATTCAGTCTCCACGGGGCTCCTGGGCTGGACCTGCACTCAGAGACCTCTCGCAGTCGCTCTGGGGACCCCCTGCCAAGCCTTCAGCCGGGCAGCTAGCAGTGGAGAAACTGGCAGCTCCACACAGCCAGGGGACTCGTGGGTCATAGCCGGGGGCCCTCTCTCTGGGGGACCCTGCGAGAGGGTCTTTCGCTTTACTGTGTAGGAGAGCCCAGACGAGGGAGGGGAGAAACCGGCGCTGTGTGCAGCGAGATCATGTCCTGACGTCCTGTTCTGTGCGTCCTCTCCCTGTGCTCCCTTGTCTCCCACCGTCCCCGGCCAGCTAGGGGGCCCACGTTGCCTCAGGGGGGACTGGAATTATCAAAGCAGGAATACAGAAAGACGAGGAGGCATTTTGTTTTTTTTCTTTCAAAGCAGGTTCTGAAAGCCCTCTTGGGGGACACGTTTTGGATGCCAGAGATTTTGATTTATGTGAGGAAGGCTTACGGAAAGAGAGGGCCCCGAGGACAACTAGAAAGAAGAGAGAGAATGGCCAGGATTCACCTGTTCCTAGGTCACCTGCGCTGGGAGACGTGCGGCGAGCAGTGCAGAGTAACTCTGGAGCCCAGCGGACGCCTGTGGGAGGCGAGCAGCTCACGCTGGGACGCAGGCCTGCCTTCCCTTTGTCTTCATCACATAGGGAGCCCACGCCTGTTGCAAGCTTGTGCTCACTCAGGGTCACGTCCCCCATGCTGAGGCCGTGTTCTTGACAGGCCTCCTGCCAGCAGACCTGCATATCCCTGTGGGTCCCCCGCAGGATGCCCACCTGTGCCCCGAGACACTGGTGAGCCTCATCCACGCTATGCCCTAGGGCACGCTCATGTCAAAGACCTGGGGGGTCTCACGTGCTCCATCCAGCAGGCGGGGCCACAGACAGGTGGTGGTGGTGCGTGGATGCCCCAGCATCTCATTTCTGTACTTGGGAGGGGCACCCCTGAACTGGAATTTGGAACCCTATGGCCCCATAAGGGTATCTGAGGCCATTTTCCACCCAAGAGGCAGCAGAATGCAACTGATGTGCAGAAGCCCCGAGTTTCTGTCCTCGGCCGCTTACACTTAAGGCTTAGTTTCTCAGTCAAGAATGGGGATAAGCATGCAGGCCTCCCAGCACTTCTGGAAAGATCAAGTGGACAGGTCACAGGAATGCTTTTGGTAAAGCACAAGACGCTAATCAAATGTTTGCGAGGGCTCTTTCGAGAGTCTAGGCAGTGTCTGTGAGATACACGAAATACAATTTCAGCAGATGTAGCTGGGATAGTGGTTCCAGGGGGCATTCACTGTGCTTAATATTTAAAAAAAAATTAAAAAACTTGAAACACTGTCTAAAAATTCTTCCGACCACTTATTTCAGTCAAAAACCAAGGGGTGAGGATGCTTTATGTTAAAGACCCCTAATATAAAGAATTGTTTATGTTAAAGAATTAGAATGGATGAAAGAAACCTGAGACACAGGCAGATGTTTGGAGACAGGAGAATCTAATACGCACAGGGACGCTGTGTTTAACCAGAGTGTCCCCTCACTGCCAGGCCATCACGTGCTTTAAAACCACGCGATGATGGAGGAAGGCAGAGGTGTGCATCAGCACACAGCTTGGGCTGCACGTGGCGTCAGGTGGAGCAGTGGGAATAGGGACGGGCAGCTGGTCTCGCTTCCTGGGTGGGAAGCATTCACGGTCGGCATGGACGTGAGCAAACCTCTGGAAAGGAGCTTGGGCAAAGAAACAGCAGAGGCCACCATTCCCCTCAACCAAAAAGGACCTAGGATCCAGCTCCTGCCTGCCTGCCTTGTTGGGTTCATGTTTGGAAGCTCCCACGTCTCCCGACCACCCTTTAGGCAGGACACGGGCAAGAGGGAGCCAGTGCAGGATCTGGAGCCAAGAGGCTGAATTTGGAATGCTGGATCTTCTCCTTGCTCGCTGTGCGACCCTGGGGGCCAAGTACTCAGCCCCTTCTTTCCTTTGGCTGTAAACCAGGAAGAGTCAGTATGAGCTTCCTATGGCTGCTGCAATGGAGGACAACAAATTTATGGCTTCAAAAACCCAAACCTGTGATGTGAGAGCTCTGGTGTCAGAAAGCACACTGTCCGCAGGGCTGCTGGAGGCTCCAGGGTCTCCCGCACACCCTGCTCACAGCCCCTCCTCCACCTTCCAAGCCAGCAGCCCAGCATCATCGTCCTGTCCCTCGGACACCGCCGTCCTCCTTTTATAAGGAAACGTGTGATTACATCAGATCCACCAAATAACCCTGGATACTTTCTCCATCTCAAGCGTCTTAACCACATCCACAAAATCCCTTTTGCTCTGTAAGGTAACACAGTCACAGGTTCCACTGTGGCCATCTTTGCTGTTGGGGGCACTGTGTTTCCTTCAACCATAGTTGCCAAGGCATAAATACGTATGAACATATTTATTTTTTAAGTTGGCTCCATACTGGGTATGGGTACCAACGCGGGACTTGAACTCATCACCCTGAGATCAAAAAGACCCAAGCTGCGATCAGGAGTTGGCTGCCGCGGAAGTGATGGAGCCACCCAGGTACCCCCTTGAGGAAATACACACTTAATACCATATAAGACACTTAGAGCCTGGCTTGTAGCGGTCCTCAATAAATGTTAGCTGCTATTATCATTATTTGCTTAAACAAAAACTCACAGCCTCCAAAGTCTTCACTGTTCCTTAGCTGTGATGCAACCCTTCCCTCTGGCCAAGTCCCAAGACCTCCTTCTGGAAGCCTTTCCTGACAAAGACTGCGTGTGCTGTCCCGCTGTGCTCAGGTTCTTATTTCTGGGCTGTGTCTTAAGCCTCTGACTGGCATGTACATTCCTCAAGACCCGGGACCTCCCTTTACTCATCTCTGGGCTCTAGCCCGCTGGCCTAGTAGCGCTCACAAGTCTCCTCAGTGACTAATGATCTTCCCTGAGCTTCAGCAAAGGGCGAGGCCAGTTCATGTGCCTGCAGGTGCCGTACCCCTGAAGCTGCTGTGGCCTGCCCCACGGGAGCTGCGGGACGGTAGCAGGGGTCCTCATGTATTTTGGGGTCATCATGCTGCACACAGATGCAGTTAGATCTTCAGGGTGAAGAGCTGGTTTCCGGGTGAGTGAAGCTGTCCTGTGAAAAGGACAGGTGGACAGAGCCCTGTGTCCAGCTGGGAAAGGAGCTCTTCCTTTTCCAGGGGTTTTGGCCTTCTGGTGTCTGTGGGGAGTCACGGTCTCACCCATCCGAGGGTTGGGGGGGAGAGGCTGGCATAGGAACTGGTCTGGGACCGCTGGGGGGAGTTTGGGGGTTTTCAGTCACACGGAAGGACGACCTGTGGAAATCACCTGCTTCAGTAGTTTACAAAACTCGAAAAACACAGATTCCCTGGCCCCAGCTCCAAACCACTGAGTCAGATGCCCAGGGGTGAGGTGGGATTTTGGAAAATGACTCAAACTCATTTTGCTACACAGCCAGGTTTGGGAGCCACGGACGATTCTGCCTGGAATTTTCCAGACAGACTATGCTCCCACGAAATGATTCCTAAAACAGGTGTGTGAAAATGGAAGGCACGGCCGACGGGGCCCGTCATGACGCAAGTTCACGGTTCACCCTCCAGGCCACACAGCAGGATTCCACGAAGCATTGTCTCCCAGTCCACCCGTGTCCACAGCGGAGCAGCCGAAGGGTGACAGCTCCCTCCTCTGGTTAGCCCCCAGGTCTTTGATCGGGCTTCTCAGGGGCACCCTCTGGAGGGATCTGGGTGGCTCAAATGCCCTTGGATTAGGGCTCCCTCCCTATGGCCTCCTCTCGCCCCTTCCATCCGGCGGCTGCATGGGTGGGACACCCACGTCACAGGGAGATCCTGGTGCTGGGTGTTATTTTGCCACAAGTTTCTCCCTCCACCTTGAGTCAGACCAAATGTCCCTTTTAGCTTCCCTAGATGCTGGGGCGTGGTGGAGGCTATCGTAGAAAGCAGCTGCAGAAGCCGCCCGTGGGCCCAGCCCAGTGTCATCTCGTTCCACTTTTGCTTGCCTAGGAGACAAGTCCCTTTCCTTTCTCCTTCTTGGATCCCAACACGGAGTCCTTTCAGGAGCACCTTGTTTAAAATCTGCAGTAGTCTTTCCCTGGAATTCTGTTGTCTTCCTTCCTCATTTTGTTTTTCTCCCAAGCACTCGTCACATTTTCAGATGCTCATTATGAAGTTATTATTGAACTCACTTTTGATCCTCAGGCTTGTTCTTCCCGGCCTCTCCCTCTACTCGAATGTCAATTCTGTGAGGGCAGGACTTTGTCTCCCCTTCCCCTGGCTGGTCCTCGTCCGTTCGCATGCGGAGTCCCGCGGTTGGGGAGCGGAGAAGCCAGCACAAGGCAGGGAGTGAGGAGAAAGACAAGAGACCCCACCACGGGCCACATTTCACAGCTAACAGAGGCCCAGGGAGGAGGCAGGGCAGGAAGAACCGGAGGGAAGTCTAGAGTGGCCTGGGGCCCTGGGCCACTGTGTGGGCAGCTTAGGTGAGTTGCCATGGTTACTGGGCAGCAAGGCCAGGGCCCAGCCCTCCCGCTTCAGGCCACCAGAGCTTGGGGGTAGGTGGAGGGTGTCCAGGTCTGGGGGAACCCCCCACCAAACTCATCCTTGGACAGACAGGCTGTCCCCGAAGGCTAATCAACAGTAATCCCTGACAGCCACATGCAGGGAGAGATGGTGTGGCCGAGTCAGATCAAATTCGAAAGTGTCAGGGGACAAAGGAATCATAAACAAGAGACAGAGCTGCAACTGCCTGAGCACAGAAAGAATGAGTCATCCCGGGGAGCGCGTCGGCAGCTTGCTGCGGCCTCCCAGACACCGGCGGCGCGAGCGGAGCTCTGGCACTGCTGGGCAGTTGTGTCCCTTCGAAGGGACCAAGGAAAGGTCCTGCCAGACCTGTCGAAGGGGGTTCAGAAAATACCACCCCCAAATATGCCACTTTGGCATAAGGACTATTTTGAGCCGAATGCAAGTAAGAAACAGCAGACGCAGGAGGACCTCCCTGGCCTCGCCCTTCCTGACAAGAGGCACGTTTCTGTTTGTGGAGGAGTTTATCCCTTCCACCTCCTAGACCAGGAGGGAGAACACCACAGCCATCACTGGGGAGAGAAAGCAGGCGTCAAGATGAGGTCTGCACAAACAAACCTTGCTAAAATAACTCTGATCTTCTGTAAGTTGCCCCCCTGTATTTACCTTCTCACAACTTGCCGCTCCTAAAAGCCCGTATCCCTTTTTGTCTTGTCTCTTTACCACAACTTAATTTCCCTTTTTGAAAGATCATATATAAGCTCTCAAGGTTAACTGCTTCTTCAGGATTTCTCTTCTTGCCGGTGAGGCTCCCGTGTGTATGTATAATAAACTTTTCCTCCTATTGATTTGGCTCTTTTTCTCCTGTTAATCTCTCCTGTTGTCACGTTAATTCACAGGCTCCAGTCACTAAACCTAAGAGGGTAGAGAAAAAGCTTTTTTCCTTTCCTACAGTACCCTCCGGGGGCATGCACAGCAGGTACTCCAGGGCAATAGGAGAGGGCAGATGCCTTCCCAGATCAGGCTAGAAAAACCCGTCAGGGGAGGATACCAGTCCTTGGGTGTACCTGGACCCTCATACAGATAAGGAGAGATGGGAAGGTAGAGGCCACTGTGACAGCGGGTCTTAGGCAGCAAAGATTCAGTCTGTGTGTTTATGTATGGGAGGGGGTCCTAGGCTGCCAGAACTTCCCAAAACAGTGGGTATTGGGGTGAGGAGAGAAAACGGTTTTTTGAAAGTGTATTAGTGATTCGATTCCGGGTTCTGTTGTTGACTGGAAGGCAGACCTTGCTATATGGGGACTGTGCCAGGGGGTATCAGCAAATGCTGGCTCCCCTGCCCATGTGCTGCCAGATCTCTCCCCCTGCCCCCAACAACCCAGACTTCCAGCATGAGGCACCACCCACCGTCTGCCACCCCTGCCTCTGCCTCTCCAACAGTGTTTAGAAGCGAGCCCCGGAGCCGGCCGGGCCCCCACTGACGTCACCTGCTCCCAGCGGATCGTCTCCAGCAACTTTCGTACATCGCTCTGCTTTCTAACCCCCTTTCAGCGTTCCCTCGCTCTTTCCTTTCTGCTTCAAATTCCATTTCTCCTATTTGGACTTTCATACTCGCACCGTGTTTTTGGTGAGGATCTCTCAGTTCTACGTATTTATAGGCTAGAACACCAGAAGGAAATACAGTAGAATTCGGGTGGTGCATCTATGAGGGGAGGTACATTTTTCATATTAACACCTTTTGTTGTAGTTGAAAAGATGTTCCAAATAAGAAGTTCCCTTTTTTCCTATTGCTATCTCCCTGGCCCTCTTCCTTTGGTGGTGACCCTGAGCATGGGGTGGCTGAGAAGCTCCTAGAGCTGCAACCTAGACCTGAATGCCAGGAGGAAACAGGCGCTAACGAGAAAGCAGGCATAGGTGGTGCAAGTGAGTGGACACGGGGCCACTGCTTAGTGCAGTGCACGCGACTGTCAGCGGGGCCCCCAGGGAAGCTTCCAGGGTGCCGTCTCTCTCTTTTTGCTCAGCCTCACACTGCACATCCCACGGGAGAGCCCCAACCTGGCGACCCAGGGTGAAATGGTTGGAGAAAGTGGAGCAAGAAGGAAATTTGTGCCTCTGTGAGTGGAGCCATGTGCAGTCCCCGGGAGCGGTCCCCCCACATCACCGTTTCTCCCCTTGCGTAGCTCAGGTGCTCCTCCTTTGCATTTGCATATGCTTTTCCTTGGTTCATTAAAAAAGTCACCACGACCCACCAAGCACCCTGCCAGAACACTCTGGGACAGTTGTTTTCTGCTAAAGAGAAGCTTTGGACGTAAGGGGTGAGGATTAAATCCAAGTAGCTTGTGGACCTGAAGCTTGCCTGTCGTCCCTCCGCCCCATGGCCCACTAACCCGGGTTCCCTCCCCATCTGGCCCTCTGAGGTTGGGCCACGGGTGACCTGCTTGCAGATACCCGGCAACCTCAGGGCTTCAGGGGCCGATGGCTTCTCCACAGCCTCATATACGTCCTCAATCCTCCTAGGACACTGGAGCCCAGTCCACGAGCAACCTTTCCTCAACCCATCTGCCCAGAACTGCCATTCTGGCTGCTGGGTTCCACTAGGAAGACTCATTGCATGTCACCTACCATTTGACCTAACAAAAGCTCCTCAACAATTAAAGCAACCTGGAGCCCTCCAGTTAGCTTACTGAAACGACCCTCCCTTCAGTAGCCATTGTTTTCCTCTGTGGTGATTTTTTTTCTTTCAACAGTAATTCTTGCCTCTATTTCCTTCTCTAAACAGAAATTTCATTTACAATTTTTCACTTCTGCTAATTTATTTAAGATATTTGGTTTATTCTTCATACAGTTGGAAAGAACTAGTTAAAATCTTACAGTTGTATTACGCTGTTATGTATTTGGCCCCCCTGGTTTTCTTTGCTGACACTCACTTAGCGTCTCCGATTTTCAGTTAAAATACCCTTGCTGGCTACTATGGAAAGGATATTTTTGTAGTATTTTTGGTGTACTAAAGAAGTTAAGTTTTAATTTCTGGTTTGAAAACACTGAACGAAGACTCTCTCTACCTGTATAATAAGTCTCCATGCCAGACCACGTCTACCATATCTATTTACCAATAAAAAGGGGAAATCTGTGAGACTACAGAACAGTATATGTTCATAAAGGTAAGATCTTAAAGACATTGTCTCAAAATGCCACGAAGAAAAAGGGCAATCCACGGACACGCATTGCATGATTAGGCATTCTCCCCCTTTCGAGTAGAACAAAAATGAGTCAAGGTAAGAACAATGTGATAGTGAGATGTGGCTATAAATAAGTGAGAATGAATTGTCTTGCAGAATTCTGTCTTTTCTTAGCTATTTGGCTGTCTTTCTCAGTAAGCAGCAGTTGTTGGGGGGGGGGGGGGAGAAGGGAGGGCGTTTTCCCCAGCCCCTCCTACAGCCTAAGCCAGACCTCCTGAGACAGCTACAGGGCACATGCTTCCCCAGGGACCAAGGGGACAACAGTGTCCGAGTTCCTACCTGATGTTCCACCATTTCACAGAATGTGCTGAGATAAGAGGGACTCTGGATACTGTCACTAACTTTACCTTTAAAGACTGTAAAATGACTATGGGTTTTCCTGGTTTCTCCACTGTCTACTTGCCCAAGAAATGTCAAAGGCAATTGCCTAGCCAATCAGGGGACACCTGGGAATGACCCTTTTGTTGTGCTATGTGTCGGCTGGCCAGACATCTTCCACAGGTTCCCTTTGGGCAATTTTATTTTAAGGAGGCTGAGGATTGGTGGTAGAGGAGCAAACAGGAAGGCCATTGTCCTAAATAGTCATTTCAGCTTAATAACCCCACGGTGAAGCTACTCATTAACCAGCCAAGCACCATAATAAACCCTGTATTTACATGAATACCTACTATTTATTAAGTGTCATATCCATCTTTTGTCCACACTGATAACTGAGCCAAGTCCACCCTTGAAAATTAATTCATAGTTTATGTCTTGTTTCTTGGAACTGAAAAAGGCTTTCTGTTCAACATCTCAGTTGTTCCCACAGTAGCTTCTTGCAGGGAACAGGGCCAGATCAGATGGCGGTGTGCCTCCCTTCCCCCGCAGCAGCACGCAAAAATCAGGAAAAGGATTTCCCCAAAGAATCAAGAAGCCAGCCACAGAGCCCGGGTCTCGCTGCTGGTATGAGGCATTTACCACTGAATTTGTCTGTCCCACAGTGGGAAAGAAGCCTCATAGTGAGGACTCAGGAGCAGATGACAAGACTGACACGTTTTAATGGGCAGCACCACGCAGCCCAGGAGGCCTTCTGCTCTCACTGAAAAGGCAGGCCCCATGACAGCCTTTTACGGCCCTGGGAGGTAACAGAAACAGAAAGAGACGAAGACCGGCCCTGCTGGGGAGGGGAGCCCGGGCGTTCAGGATGCACTTTATCACTTGATCAAACTTTAACATTTTTCGATTTCCTGACACCCTAGCCCCAAATACACGAAAATAAGCAAATCCCCCCAAATTAAGAAGTCTTCTCCAGCCACACCTCTGGCCCCCTCACCCTCCCGCAATTATTTCTAAGGCAACTGATTCAGCCAAAGCTCCCCCAATGCCGCTGGTTGCGCGCGGCGAGCGCAGCGGGTTTCAGCACCAGCCTCGGGGACAGACGCCATCAGGCCGCGGGGACCGAGCCCTCGCCCCGGCGTCTACTGTCGCCGCCGAACCGCTCCGAGGAAGGAGTCCCGGGGAACTGCGAGATCCCGAGGGCTTCTTCAAGCACGGGCCGGAAACATATTCACAAATAAAACGACAACTAGCCACTCCAGCCCTTCCACTGTGGGGTCCTCTTTCACCGGGGACGTCCCCGCCCGGGGAACGGCGAGTGTTCGGGACCTACATATGGAAAGGCGCCCCCGGAGCCTCCCCCAGCTCAAGCCCCAGAGATCGGGAGACGCCGGCCACCCCGAGCCTCCCCCGCGCCCAGCGTTCGGAGCAGTCGTCCAAGCCCGTGCTCGGGGTCGCTGAGGGCCCTGCCGCGGGTCGTGGGTTCGAGGGGCGCGCTCACCTGCCGGCGCCCACCGCCGACGCCCACCTGTGCGGCCGCGGGAAGGCCGGCTGGGGCGGACGGCCGGGGAACCCCAGGTACGGGTGTCGCGCGCCCCACTGACGGCGGCGGGACGACGCGCGCACCAAACCGTGTCTCCAGTTGCAGGGACTTTCCCGCCCGAGTTGCCCTTTGGCTTCTGGCTCGCCCGGGACTCGCGAGCCAGGGCCGGGCCGTCCGTTCCCCCACGGCACACCGGGCCCGGCCCGCCGGCCGGACGCCCACTTACCCGGAGCGGGGCGCGCGGGCCGAGGGCGCCGCTCACGCGCGGGCTTTGTCTCCGGCGCGGCGCTCGCGGGGGGCAGCCAGACCGCGCCGCATCGCTCCTCGGCCAGGGGGCGGCTCCGACTCCGCGCCCCGGCTCCCGCGCGCCTCGGCGCTTACGGGCTCGCGGTGGGAAGGCGCGCCCCGCCCCGCCCGCTACCCCCGGGGTCTCCGAGCCGCGTCAGCAGCCCCGCCCGGGCCGGGGAGAGACGACGTGAGGCTGGGGGCGGGGGTGCGGGGCGCGGGGGGAGGGGCGTGGGGGGCGAGCCCGTGGCCCGCGCGCCACCGAAGTCACCCAGACCCAAAGTACTTCGTCTGCACCCCGCCCCCGGTGCAGGGCTCCTGGAGCGCGAGCGGGCCCGGCGGAGTGCGGGGCGCGGGACCCCGGACCCCCGCGGCCCTCCTTCCACGTTGGTCGCGCCCACTCCGCGGCAGGGTCTCACCGGGCGCCCGGGAGGGGCCGGGAAATCCCGCCCGCCGCCGCCGACGTCACTGGTGCGTCACCGGGGCTCCCGCGCCAGGGCTCCGCGCACGCCCCGCGCCCCCCGTCTGCGCCCCTCACCCCGCCCCGCTCGCCCCCCGGCCGGCCGCGCGCCCCCGCGGGGCCCGGCGCTCCGGTCAGGACGCGCGCACCGCCCAGGGGCTGGGGGCGGGGCGGTGGCCGTGGCGGGGGGCGGGGGGGTCGCGGGGCCGTGGTCCTCGCGGGATTCCCGTCCCTGAGCCTCCCGCGGCCTCCCCCGGGCCTGGGGGTTAGTTCCCGGGCCAGCGAGGCGGGGTGAGCCCGTTTCCAGCCGCCCCAAGAAATGCACCATCCGCCCCGGCCCCCGAGAAGGAGGCGAGTGGAGAGACGCTCCCGACCCGTGAGGATTCACGAGGCGCCGTCGCGCTCTCCGGCCGAAGGGCCGCGCTGACGTCGCCGCGCGGCGGGCGAGGAAGGGGCCGCGGAGCAGGCCCACCGCCGGGGCGCGGCCAGCAGGGCGGGCGCGGGTTCCCCGTGCGCCGGAGAGCGGGAGCCCGTTGCGCGGGGAGTCCGCGGCCGCTCCGCACCGGCGTTCCGCGGCGGGGGCAGTTCGGACCGCGTAACCACAGCCCCTGCCTCCGGGGGGAACAGCGTGGCCGCCGTCCGTGGCCGCCTGCGGGTGAGACGACACAGAGTCGCGGCAGCAGGGAAGCAGCGACGACGTTTCAGGCGCTGTGAGGGGGGTGGGTAGGAAAAGGAGGCCGAGGCGAGGTCCGTTCCTGCAACCATGTGAAATCATGGCCGACAGTTAGGACCTGTCGCCTGGAGATCTCCGTGCGCCGGCCTGGTCCACCGTCGGGCAGCCGCGCCTGGATGCACACGGCGCGGGGATCACTTGTTTCTTAGATCTCGGATCCCCACGGACTTGACATTTGCCCCAGACAAATGTGCAGCTTTGCTGACTCGAGCGTCTGAGGATGCAAATGTGGAGTTCAGAAGTGCCCACCTGGGGCCAGCAAACATCTCAACATAGATTTTCTTCACAGCTTGCAAGTGCCCATTTAAGACGCAGAATTTAACTATGGTAAAAGGACGAAGGCCGTAAATATACCCACAGCACTGACCTTTTTTAAAAACTAAGAAAGGTATATGGGTACTGCACTAAAAATTCAACAAATCCCAAACTGGATTCATTATTTCTACCCCCAGATATTTCTCCTGTATTTCTTTTTCGTTCTTTTTAAAGATTATGTATTTATTCGAGAGAGCAGAGCTTGAAAAAAGGGGGGGGGGACAGAGGAGGGAGCGAAGCCGACTCCCTGGGGGAACAGGGAGCCCCAGGCAGCTGGATCTCAGGACCCCAGGATCATGACCTGAGCGAAAGTCAGACACTTAACCAACCGAGCTACCCAGACACCCCGTTTTCTCCTGTATTTCTTGCCCCTCCCCCCTTGGTTGGCTAAGGCAAAATCCTGGTTTCCCGTCATCCCAAGTCCTATCTCAGGCAAGCCCAAGTAATCAATTGTAAGGGAAATCAGTACCTACACTTCCAGATACCCTACTTCCTTATTTTATCTTTCTAGTTTATTACACTATCCCTTAAGGCTGACATATCTACTTCAAAAACAAAGAAGAGAGTCGGGGTGGGTTCCCGAGTGGATCCCATCAGCACACAGCAGTATCAGCACTACCTGGGAACTTACTAGAAATGCAAATTATCAGATTTGACCCCAGCCCTACTGGATTACAAACTCTGGGGACTGAACCCAGTAATCTGTGTTTTAAGTCCCAGGGGATTCTGATTCTGTCCATCCCTGTTTATCACCCAAGACTGTTAGGACCAGGGACACCCATCTTCCTTCCTTTGTCCCTGGTAATAGTCCTTGTTCTCAGCTCTTTGTCCAGTGTCGATATGGCCACTACAGATTTCTTAGACTGGTGTTTGCATGGCGTATCCTTTCCCATCCTTTGACTTTAACCTGTGTCTTTATTCTTGACGTGGGGCTCTCTACTCTTGAAGACAACACAGAGTTGGATCTTGTTTTTTAATTCAACCTTTACTTGGTAGTGTTGAGGTCATCTCCTTCTTACATAGTTATCATACGGATGGGTTTAAATCTACAATCTTGCTCTTTGTTTTCTGCTTGTCCTCTTACTTGTCATTTCTTTTTTCCTGTCTCCTTTTGAATTAACGGAGTATACTTTAGTATACTAAATACTAAATACTTTAGTATTCCACTTTATTTCAAGTATTGGCTTTTATTCTTTCTCTTTCTCTCTCTCTCCTATGGTTTATAATAAGCATCTTAAACGTACCACAGCCTACCTTCAAATACCATTATACTACTTATTTACTATAAGGTTTTTACAACAGTATGCTTCCATTTCTCTTCTTCCAGCCTTTGAATTATTTTGTCATATTTTCCTTTTATGTATATAATACATCCCACAACATGTTTTTTTGCTTTAAGTTGTCAGTTTTCTTATGTAAAAAATTTGAAATGATTTTTTAAAAAGTCTTTTATATTTACCACTTCTGGTGCCCTTCATTTATTTGTGAAGACGCAGTTTTTATGTGGTATCATTTCCTCCTACCTGAAGAACATTTTTTTTTACCATGTCTTGTAGATCTTCTGATGAGAAATTATCTCAGCTTTTGTTTATTTGAATAAGTCTATATATTGCCTTCATTTTTGAGGGATCTTTTTCTAGTTTGACAATTTGAAGCTGTTTAAAGATATCAAGCATTGTGCTTTCATAGTTTCCCGTAAGAGATCTGCAGTATTATTACCTTTGTTTTTTGGAATGTAATAAATCTTTTTCTATTCGCTTATATGATTTTCCCTTTATTGTTGGTTTTCCCAGTATGATTCTAAGGATTACTGGATTGAAAGACTGCTTGCTTCTGGCATAATGCATCGCTGAGTGATAGCCAAATTTTTGGTTTAAATAAGGGTCTACAAGAACTTTTCTTTAGTGGATCTATAAGGAGATATTGGAATACCTAAACGTCCATGAATATATGGTTCTGTCATTCTTATCCTACTTTAATATTTGTAATAGAATTATCCTGAGATAAACATAGAAGAACTGTGATCTACTAAAACCATAGACAAGAAAGGAATTAGGGACTCTTCGAGCGGAACTAAAATAAATTCACTCTAATGGAAGGAGCTTCTTAGCAAAGAATAAACTTGAGGAAAGTGTGAAAGTGAAGATAAACCAAGTGTGGGCTTCATACTCTGAGGAAGACTTATTCAAAGATAAGGAAGGGCAACCCAGAACTTGGTAGTTTGGGTTAGAGTGTTTTCTTAAAAACAAGCAAAGAAACAACCAAATGTGGCTTACTCTCTGTCCATCTGTTCACCCATCCATAGCTTGGTGGTCCACCTACCCCCACCTCCTCATCCATCCATCCATCCATCCATCCATCCATCCTTCTTTTCTAGTATGTACCTACTCTACCCCATGATACTGTAAATTGCTCAAAACCTTTAAAAATTCCTCTTATGGAATTACCTGCAGGATCATAATTTTCTTACTACCTTGTAATTGTACTTTGTTTTTGACTAAAACTGTTATCAAATATTTTATCAGATTCAGTGCTGAAAGACTTTTGGTTGTTTTCAAAACTTATATATGTTTATAGGAGAGGAGAAACATGCTTAGCACTTGAATTAGAATATTACAGCCCAGCCTCAAACAATCACCTAGTTGTTTTGACCTCAAAGGTCACACTGCATTGTTTAATTTCTCTCAAATAGCTGAGTTGCAATCCAGTGTCCCCAAAGTGGCAGGATGTATTTTTCTGTTCAGGTCATATAACACACAATAAAACTAGTGGTATCTCTTTTCCATCTCATTGGCCATTCAAATGTACACATTTTGTATTAGCAAATGTAGCTGCTTTTTAAATTGTGGAGTTTAAATTGGACATAACCTGGGGGAAATGTCAGATAAATACTGTGTAATGTGATACTCCAAAATACCAGTTTGTGCTGAACCTAAAACCTTTTTTGCTTTCCTTTGACCTCAATCTTGACTTACTTCAATTGGCTGTCTACTCTGCTCAACCTAACTCTTAACGCTTTTCAGTTGGTTTTCTTAAAGGTTTTAAGCCTATAAAATTTTGAAGTGCTTTGGCTTCATAGTATATAGAGTGTGATCCTGAGAAAGGGAGAATTTTGAAAAATAATACAGTTGTCCAAGAATTTGGACAGATTGGAACAAATGGGGACATATCGCCCCCAATTTGGGACAAGCTGGGAATAGCTGAGGTTAATTAGTAAAGGTAACATGAATAATCCAAGAAGCACACAATAGTTTCAATCTCCAAATATTAGGCAATTGAGTTTCTTTCCTCCCTACTAATTTTTCTTTTTTTTTTTTTTAATTTTAAAGAAAGATTTTACTTATTTAAGAGAGAGAGAGAGCATGAGAGGAGAGAGGTCAGTGGGAGAAGCAGACTCCCCACTGAGCAGGGAGCCTGATGTGGGATGGAACTCGATCCAGGATCATGACCTGAGCTGAAGGCAGTTGCTTAACCAACTGAGCCAACCAGGCACCCCCGACTTACTTTTCAAACATTGACTTTGTAGCTCTTTAATTTTTGATGCTTTAATTATAGTGTGTCTTGGTGTGGATCTCTTTGGATTTATCTTATTGGAACTCTCTGGGTTTTCCAGATCTGGATGACAGTTTCTTTCCCAGGTTAGGGAGGTATTCAGCCATTATTTCTCCAAACAAGTCTTCTGCCCCCTCTCACTCTCTTCCTCTGGGACCGTTGTATTGTGAAGTCTGGTCTATTTGATGTTGTCCTATATGCCACTGAAACTACCTTTACTTTTTTTTTTTTTTTCTGCTCTCATAGTGCAGTCCCACTGCCCTATCTTTGAATTCACTGATCTTTTCTCATTCTCCATCTAGTCTGCTCTTGAACCCATTTATTGTATTTTTCAGTTCAGTTATTCTTCAGCTCTGTGATTTCCTATATTTTCCTATTATTTGGTAGATTCTTTTATTTTCCTTCTCTTTGTTAGAATTCTCACTTTATTCATGCCTTGTTCTCCCGACCGTGGTGAGCATCTGTATGACCATTATTTTGAAATCTTTCTCAAGTAAACCACTTATCTGTTTCATTAAGGTGTTTTTCTAAGATTTTATCTCATTCTTTCATTTGGAACATATTTCTCTGTTTCTTTATTTTCCTTGACTTTTTCTGTTGGTTTCTATGCGTTAAATAAAACAGCCATCTCTCTCAGTCTTGAAGGGGTGGCCTCTTGTAGGAGGTGAGCCTTATTGTTCAACCCTGCCCTAGCTCCTGGCTGTCTCTTTGAAGCTTTGTGATTATCCAGGTGTCTTAGTGGTTCTTAGTGGCCTCAGAAGTTGAGGGTGGGCCAAGATCAGTCAGTGTATCTAGGGAAGGATCTCAGTCAGTACCTAGATTCAGGCTCACTGGAAGCCATACCTTCAAGCAGCAGCTTTTAAGGTATGCAAATATACCTCTTTAATGGGAAGACTAGAAAATGGGTATTTCTATCTGCTTCCTCTGCACTGAGCCCTGGGGTGTTAGCCAGTTAAGAACAGTTTCTTCTTTGCTAATGTCCCATTGAACCCACGGACACCAGCCCCACTGGCACCCAGAGCCCACCTATTAAAGGCATCCCACAAAAATAGGGATGCCAGATATGTACATTATCTCCTTTCTTGGAGACACTGGCACCCTGGGGCAGGGCAGAGGGAGAACATGAAGATGGTGCCTACTGCTCTCCCTGATCTCTGGAGAGGGCTGCAGATATGTTTAATTAGAAGCCTCCACACCCCAACACTGTTTGCCACAGCTATGAAGATAAGCTAGTAGACTATTGTCTATTAATAATAACTCCCCAGGGAAAGTCTGGGGTTTATGCCTGCTGCCTCAGTGCTGTGCCTTGAGTGGTTTGCTGGGTAGGGACTATTTCTCCATTTGTTACAGTCCTGTGAGAGCATTGAACAGAAGCCCTACCAGCCACCAGAGCCCATGATCAGGGGTGTTCCCTTGGTGGCAGCTGCAAAAACTGGGGACACAGACATATGCACAAGCTCCTGAGAGACACCTGGAGCAAGGCAGAGGGACAGTACAAAGGTGGTACTTAACCAGACTCCACAGGCTTTGAGAAGTATTCCAGTGGCCTCTAGATGTGTGTTATATTAAATGTCTGACACTCTGACTGAATCTTTTAAGATAAACAATAGAAAGTCTTTCTCTTTCACAGAAAGATATGTTGCATTTCAATCAGCTGCCTCTATACCGTGCCCCTGGGGTTTAGCCATGGCGAGTCCGCAAGACCCCTTTAAGATCTGTTTCTCAGTTAGCTGTAAGCTTGTGGTCTTGTGGATGCAAGCCCCATTGTCTTTCAAAGCTACATGTTTTGGGGTCTCTTCACTCAGCAGCAGGTCTTAAAATTTAGGTGTCAGGCATAGGGTTCAAACCTTTGCTTCTCCAGGAGCAAAGCAGCTTCTCTGCTATTTGTGGGTTGCCATACTGAGTGTGGTTTATGGTGACATTGTGTCTCAGCCTCTCCTAACTATTTTGGTGGTGGTTGTTCCCAACCCCCTAACCCCCAATAATATATAAGAGTTGCTCAGTTTTGGGATTTCTTTCACAGGGAATTTTCCTATACACATGTAGCTGTATATTCACTGTAACTGTGGGAGGAGGTGGGTTCAGGATCCTCCTATGTCACCACCCTGAACAGGAACACCCTGTAGTTCTTTCTTTGGTTGAAAATACTAACAAGTCATCGAAAATAATGAGAAGCAGATCACCAGGTATGAGCTCTGAAGGGCTAGGATTTCCTTACTCTTCTCTTACGGAGCTCCATCACCAAGCCTGGGACTTGCGCATAACTGGCATTCGGTGAATGTAGTTGAAGGAAGAGGTGATCTGAGATTTGCAGGTAAGGGGGGATATTTGGGTTGGAGGCTTACACTGCTAGATGCTACTCCTGAGTTCTTTTGGGGACAGACACCTAGAAACAGGTGTTCTACTCTTGAAGACCCTTAAAACCTCTCAGATGCAAGGCAGAGTAAAAGAAGAATAAATGAATCAAGATGGGATTGGGAGGGAGACAAACCATAAGTGACTCGTAAACTCACAAAACAAACTGAGGGTGGCTGGGGGGAGGGGGCTTGGGAGAGGGAGTGGGGTTATGGACATTGGGGAGGTATGTGCTAAGGTGAGTGCTGTGAAGTGTGTAAACCTGGCGATTCACAGACCTGTACCCCTGGGGATAAAAATATATGCTTATAAAAATTTTAAAAAAATTATAAAAAAAAAAGAAGAATTCTGGAGTCTTGGGCTGGTGTTTGTTGAGTTCACATACCCCTTTGCGATGCCCACCAGAGCAGCTGAGGAGTGTAGCTGAGGCTCGCTCCTTCACTGGGCCTGGTTCACTGATGGTCCAGCCTCAGGCATTCGTAAATGCGTTGACTGGAACACATCTCCCATCCTCACCTGTCAGATTTCTATTCGTCCATTTCAACAAAAATTTCACTTTCTCTAGAGGCTTTCCCAGATCCTCTTGATCTGAACTCGAATCTTCCTGTTATATTCGCTCAGAGGACCCTACACTTCTCTTTAACTGCACTTACCGTATTGTGTAGCCGTGCACACCGTGGGTTCCTGACAGCACACTTCTCTCTCCAGCCAGTAACCTCTGGGAGTGCAGGAAACGACTGTGTGTCCAGCACCCAGGGCAGTGCCTGTACATGGTGCGTTATACATGGGCTCTCGGGGGTAGGAGGGGCACATGTTTTTTTCTTTAAAAAGTGTGGTTTGACCTGGATACTTCTGTCTAAACTCTATGTAAGGATATTAAATAAAGCATTGGTATAAATGGTATTAAAATAAAGGGCTGAAATAAAATTTCTCATAAAAATACAATTAAGGGCACCTGGTTGGCCCAGTCAGTTAAGTGTCTGCCTTCGGCTCAGGTCATGATCCCAGGGTCCTGGAATAGAGGCCGGTGCCGGGCTGCGTGCTCAGTGGGGAGGGCCTCTGCCCCCCTCTCCCAGCTCCTGCTCTCTCTCTCAAATAAATAAAATCTTTTAAAAATATAATTAAGAAATGAAAGTTATCTTTTCTTTGTGACATCAATGTATAGGGGAGCTAAAGAGAGAACCTATCTGGGTTACAAAGCAAAAAACCCACCAATCTGAGCTCTAGTCGTAAATATTTATATTGTATGAAGAATAGGTCTTTAAATCTATTTTTATGAAATTTATTCCCAATTTGAAGTGGCAGTGTATACAAAGATAACAGAACTTGTGATATGTTACAGAAATGTTTACAGCAACATGCACATTATGAAGTGTTTCAAACATATACATATTAAGTTTCATGCTGAATAAATAATCCCCCCAAATTAATTTTTATTTTTACATAAAAATATAATATTGCACTCTTAACAAGACCAGTTACTTTGCATATTTTCTCTTTAAATAAATGATGGAATTCGGCCTTAAAAAAAGAAGACTGAGTAGCAACCCTATTCTAATAGGGGACTAGTTCCAAGTTCTTGGTAGAAAAAAACGAAAGCCAGACAGTAGCTGCAATTTTTTTTTCTTTTAACAAAGCAAATCACTTCAACGTGAATAGGAATAATGTCATCTCTGCACCCAGCTGGACCTCACAGCTCCGAGCTGGCCTGGGCAAACCACGGTGTCAATGTGGCCCGTGAGCCGTTCTGAGGGATGTATGCTGCTCCAGTGACAAGCACACGTGGCCACTCGCTTCCTCTTGCCCACATCTCAGTGGCAGAGATGTTGGAATTGTGTTTTATACAGTTTTTAAGCAGAATGTTTTAGAAAGTCTGGAAGTTACAAAAGTAGTTCTGTAAACACCATATGAAGTGAATTTCCATAACAAACACGCAAGTTATTCTTAGGCAGGAATACATATTTTTACCCCATGGTAAGTAACATCTTACTGAGCTTATTTTACAGTGTTCTCAAAGCCAATAAGCAGCACCCCAAAATAGAGCCGTAATGGTAGAGACAGACTATAGTAGAGATTTTTAGGAATTCTGTCTTCATGGTGTGCAAGTTCTCTGTGGCATATACTTAGACCTTTCTGTTGTTCCCAGAATTCTCAGGTCGTATAGATTAGTAGAAACAGAGCAGACAGTTTCCTACAAGAATTATTCAGCATCCTGTGGGAAACAGAGTAGGCTGTCTCCTTTCTTTTGTAATTCTGTTTTATGGAAGAAAACATACCCTGCCCATTAGATTTAATGTCTTATCTAGAATGGACTCTTAGTATCTGCCCCATCTTTCTCCATAGTGGAGGCTTTCTATTGCAAACTGTTAAGTATTCAGTGCTCTATAGATGGCAGATATTAAAATAATTATCATTGTGTTTAAATCTTAGTGACTCAACTAAGGGTATTCAGTATCTAGTGTTATGAATTTTAAGCAGAATTTTTAATGAAAAAACCGAATGTATCTGAAATCAGATGTGTGTTTGTGGCTGTCAAAAAGTTCTGGTTCCCCTTTGAGCTAAGCAGGCAACTAGAAAAAAACCTGCCAACACTAAGATTCACGAGTAGTTTGTTTTTAGTATTCAGATCTTCCATAAAACGTTTGGTGCAGAGGCACCTACTGAATAATTTACTTCTCAAAGAAAGCACTTTGCAAGTTCTAACTTCTTATCCTCTTCTTTAATTTCGTGTGTTTTTGTCAGGGGTGGGGGAAGGTAGATTATCTCGGCATAAAACTTTTAAAATATAATTTTTAGAGTATTTTATATAAACAACTAGCTAACCAATTTAAATTCTCCTGGTCTTTTTGGAATAACAGAAAAAAAGGAGAGACCCCAATTCTTTCTTTAGAATAACCTTGTGGGTAAACACTTTAAAAATACAATTTTAATTTATCATGTATGACTTACACCTTGTTGGTTAGAACATACACAACCCTCTAGATGATCACAAAATTAGAACAAAACTGTTCTCTCCGGACCTTGGGAGGCCGCAGAATGTCCTGCAGATGATCATTATTTGGATGATGTGTTTGGTCATCCATTTCTTCAAGTTCAACCTCCTAAAACTGGTGAGGTCCACACATCTAGTTTGGAGCTAAAGTGCTTTGGAGAAGTGAAGTTCTCTCTCATTCATCCAGCTGCATAGCTGCTAAGGAAGGAATAGAACATTGGCTGTTTCAGGCGTTGCTGGTCCTTCCGACACCAGGCGATCACAGTCCCGTCACTATTTGCTGTGTACAGATGGTGGCCGTCACAGGAAAACGTAAGGCTGTCAAAGAAATCCCACATGTACATCATCTCTTAAAATTGCATTAGCATATTGGTGATCATATAGAAATCAGTGTAAAGAAGCGAAGATATCTTCACCGGAGCAGAGAGACCAACGAAATGACTGCTTACGACTCACTGGTTTCTGGTGTAATTCTAATATAGTCTAATTGTTCTGCTGACGACTTTGTGAAGGTCACCCTAACTAGGGGACACAGAACAAAACCAGAGCAAAGAGGTCAGTGTATTCTGTTCCTTCTTTGTACATTTTCTTTTACCACCTTGTTTGTGCTCTTATTACTTAACAAATACTTGAGTTTAGGAAAGTTTAGATCATATAACGGGGCTACATTTTCTCTTTATAGAAATAAATGATGATTATAGGGAGATATTTTATTTCCCAGAAAAAGGAAAAGGCAAAACTGTTAAATTAATAAATAATTGGAGTTCATTAATATTTAAATTTAGTGCATTGAAAATAAATTTAATAAAGTATAATTTAAATCCCTTCCGATTGATTTTTAAAGTCAAATTTGTTGGTGGAACAAAGGGTAACTGATTGTTTATCAGTCTTATCAAGCACATTCCTGCAGCTGTCAATCACCATTATAGTATTTTTAATAAGGAACCCTCCCAGGATGCCTTCTATCCAACTAGGAGCTCCTGACTCAGATATTAAGCTCCACAAAGACATGGACTGTGTCTCCTTGTAAAAGGTCCTGGTCAACCTAGTGTTTGATAAGTGGTCAGCTGTTTAATAGACTCTCATCACACAGTTCAGTCTGTGTGCTTTCATCTCTAACAAAAGTAGAGTCACAAAATATATGATGAAGAATCTGGGGGTGGTTTACCTTACAATAGGCTTATTTGATTTAGGAAATGTGATTTCCCGCACCGGCTTTAGGTCCCATGTACTCCATAACCTAGAGAGGGAAAAAGTCATCATCTAATTATGCAAACTATAACTGCCTTCGCAAAAAACACCTATATATTTATTTGTTAAAAATCATCTGGAAGGAAACACAATAAGCCATTAGCAGTAGCTACTTGTGGAAGTTTTGCAAGGGGTAGATGGGGGAGTAAGAAAATTTGGTAAATTTTCATATTAATCTTTTATACAATTAATAGACAATATACAATTTCAAAACTGCATGCAAGCTAAGTTTATTACTTAAAAATAAAACAGGGATTAGTGAAGAACCTATATCTGAAGGTGATTTTAAATCTCTAAATATTAAGTATGAACATGCCTAGATATTTAAGGCTAGTTTTTGGGACTGCTGTGTCCTTATGAACAAGAGCGAACAAAGGGAGTCAGAACTCCTCTTACCTTACAATTCCATTTTCTAATCCCCCGGCAATCACATTGATAGACACCCCCTCGGGCTGGTTAGAGAAGGCAACGGAACAGATGATCTCCCTGCAGTGCACATGTCCAACAAGGTCCCCGTTCACTGTCCAGAGTCTAAGGTCGCTGCCTCCACCAGCTAAAACACCAAGACCATCCACAGGTCACCAGAGTGTGGGTATGTCAGAGCCCACCACCCTGAGTCCCAGAGGGGCATCCCTGCACATCCAGCTTGATTGTTTCAGTGATTAAAAAATTTATAGGCAGCTCAGGACTGAAGCTGTGTAAATAAAATTACTATGTAATAAGTCAAAAGGCTCTGCAGATTTATCTAGAGACAATGACCAGTGGAAAAATAAAAATAAAAATATTAATTTCTAAATCTAGAGCAACAAGGCTGAATTTGAGAGTACCCAGAAAGTTAAACAATCTCCAAAACCAGATGAAAATATTCTGTGAAACCACCTGTAAGAAGTGACTTAGGTAACTTCTGAAGGAAAAAAAAAGTTACAATAAAACTTAGTGGAGTTAAAAGTTACTTTTTTTTTTTTTTTTTTAAAGATTTTATTTGTTTATTTGACAGACAGAGATTACAAGTAGACAGAGAGGCAGGCAGAGAGAGAGAGAGAGAGAGGGAAGCAGGCTCCCCGCTGAGCAGAGAGCCCAATGAGGGACTCGATCCCAGGACCCCGGGATCACGACCTGAGCTGAAGGCAGCGGCTTAACCCACTGAGCCACCCAGGCGCCCCTAAAAGTTACTTCTTAAAGAAAAAGAAAAGACATCTAATTCCTCAGCATGTCTAAGACTGAATCTTGTGGGTCAGTGACTTACTAGACTAGTTTTTCCTTTTCAAAGACCATGAGTAACTAAACTTTCTGGAGTTTTCCAGGGGTGGGAGAGGCAGTAATTTCTCGCCATCTTCTATATTGAGGCCCCATGATGATGTGCCTAGCCTTCTTCGGAGAAACATTCTCAAGCTGATAAAACAGGTTAAGAGGAGCAGTAAAGTCTGGGGCCATGTTACTCCACTTATATTTGTCTCTCCACTAGAACTAACAAAAAAAGTGCAGACTTTAACTCTTTCCTTTATTAAGGCAATGAAAAGACTGCATAGATTTCTTACTTATAGCAAAGAAACAAATTGTGAAAATACTCCTTTATGTCAAGATATGCTGAAGAGGGCGCCTGGGTGGCTCAGTGGGTTAAGCCTCTGCCTTTGGCTGAGGTCATGGTCTCAGGGTCCTGGGATTGAGCCCCGCGTTGGACTCTCTGCTTAGTGGGAAGCCTGCTTCTCCCTCTCTCTGCCTGCCTCTCTGCTTACTCGTGATCTCTGTCTGTCAAATAAATAAATAAAATCTTTAAAAAAAGAAGATAAAAAAAAAAAAGATACACTGAAGACCTTCAAATATTCCAAACCCAAATGACTTCTGTGTTGCAGCAGTATTCACAATAGCCAAGAAGTGGAAACAACTGAATGTCTGTCCGCAGACAGAAGGTAGAGATTTACAAGGGGCTACTACTCAGTCATGGAAAGTAATAAAGTTCTGCTCCATGCTGCAATACGGATGAGCCTTAACATGAGGCTGAGTGAAATAAACAGACGTAAAAAAGACATGAAAGGACACACAGTGTTTATGATTCCACTTAGATAAATTATCTAGAATAGGCAAATTCATAGAGATCAGAAGTAGAATAGTGGTTACTTGAAGATTTGTGGCAAGGAGGAATAAGTTATGGCTACAGAGTTTCTGCTTGGGGTGATGAAGAAGTTTTTGAGATGGTGGTTGCACCATGTTGTGGGTGTGGTGATGCCACTGGATCACATGCTGTAGAATGGTTCGGATCGCAACTATAACGGTAAACTTATTTACCACACACGCAGAGAAGAGAAGGTTAACAGATGCCCAATGTTTTACTTAAGACTTCTCACCAATTAGGAGAGATTACCTAAACAAAACATCAGATGTAGGAGTTCAATATACTAATGAGATGCAGCTGTAGGCTATAACCTCTTTTCCGTGAGTAGATATTTCACTCTTGCTTTTGAATTTAATACTTGATAAAAAATTTATAAAATTTATAAAGCAACCAGATGTGTGCTAGTAAGGTTAGAAGGCTTCCCAAAGAGACCAGTGCAGGGGTTGATCACTGCCTGGAATTGAGAGCTACTGCAGGCTCAGTCCTTCAAAACCAAAAATCAAAATGTGGGCCTTGACTCTCTGCAATGGGGTACAGAACTCAACAGAGATCTGTAGATCAGAGAACTCAACAGAATCACCCTAGCAGATTACCCAGGACCTTGGGCCACCTCAAAACCAAGTAACGACTCATCTGCCTAAGGTTGTAAATGAAAAAACTGAGGCCTTCACTCAAGACCAGATAGCTTTCATGTGTAATTTAGCATGTCAACTAAAAGTCAGAAAGCTGGGCATTCCTGAAAAAAATTTATTCTTCCTATGCATGATCACTGAAATTAAAATAAATTGGAGAGTCACTGCCCATCCCAAATTTCATAATATTAACTTTATAATGCCATTGGCAACACACAACCAGGCTATGAACGCTAGTTAAAAGGCATATATTTTGATCCAGTGGCAGAATGATTTTTAAAAAGACAAAAACCGGGGCGCCTGGGTGGCTCAGTGGGTTAAGCCACTGCCTTCGGCTCAGGTCATGATCTCAGGGTCCTGGGATCGAGTCCCGCATCGGGCTCTCTGCTCAGCAGGGAGCCTGCTTCCCTTTCTCTGCCTGCCTCTCTGCCTACTTGTGATCTCTATCAAATAAATAGATAAAATCTTAAAAAAAAAAAGACAAAAACTGTCTATTATAATATTCACATGGTTTAATAAATTTCACATCTTATCATTATAAAAATCACACCCTATATGTGCTGGCAAATTATGAGCAAGAGGAAAGAGCTCACCAGCGTAACTTCAGCCCCGACACAGAAATTTTATATCTGTGTATATAATGTGTATATACGTGCACACACAGATATATAACATATATACATACACATACATATGTTTTATTCAAATTTTGATTTTAAAGTTACCTGGCTGGTACTCACTAAATGGGTCAAGATGTTTGGTAGGCTAAATCTGTTAACTTTCTTACCTTCTTGAACTGTAAGACTAGGAGGATGAACTCTAGTTTGGGTCACTAAACATAAATTTAGCCTCTCTTTAGAAAAATCATTATATTTATTATATTTTCTATATACCCAATTCTTGTTATGATTTCTCTTATATATGCACTAAGAGGCTTTAAGAAAGTGGAGGATGCCTTTTTGTTCATATTGAAAAAGAAAGTTCCAGCCATTACTCTATTATACTGTGCTCTCCCCAGGGACACCTGAATACTCTACTAGTGGGTTAGTAATTGCAGCAAAAGTAATTTTGTTTTTTGTTCCCATAAGACTGGCTGATATAACATCACGATATAAATCACTACTGGCAGCAGGAAAGTAATTAACTTTACAAAATTCAGCTCCCTAAGGATCAGTCCTAACTTCCAAATGTTGCCAAAACAAGAAAGTAGAGAACACTATATAAATAATAATTATATTATTCCTCCAGATTCCCCCTTGGTATGACAATACTAAAAGCTGCTAATGTACAAATCATGGGAGAACAATTAGCATAAGTCATCAATCATCGGCCCTCACTTGTATTAACAAAGTTGACGGTTCAAAATCGTTCCCTTTACTTACGACAATTAGGAAATAAAAATGTTTCTATGGCACTATTCAATAACTGGATGGTAGGATTGGCAAATGTTTCACATTTGATACCTTTAAAGGATGATTGAAGACATTACTTTTCCAGAATACAAGAATGAATGAATTTTTAGAAAATCAACAACAAAACTCCAAGAGACAGCTGTAGTGTAATAAAAAATACACATTTGGTCTTTGTCCCAGGTCTCTGGCATACAGCTCCTGAGACCCTTGTAATTTAACACCTTCTGTACGCTAACAAGCTGGCTCCAGGGGGTGGGCCCTACATAGCTTCAGGTTGGGGGCCTGTCACTAGACAAACCAGCCATGTGGTTAGGAGGTTAGAATTTACAGGACCTCCCCACCTCTGGGGACGGAGAGAGGCTGGAGATTGAGCTCAGGTCCACAGCCACTGATTCCATCAACTGTGCCTACAGAATTAAACCTCAGAAAAACCCCTAAGCAACAGGGTTAGAAGGGCTTGAGCTCGTGAGCACATTCATGTGTCAGGAGGGAGGTGCACTCCGACTCCACCCAGACTGGCCCTCTGGATCTCCCCCTGTGTACCTCTGCAGCTGGCTGCTTACTCCTTTTTTTTGAGAGAGAAAGCAAGAGTGAGGTAGGGGGAGGGCTCAAGGGAGAAGGCGAGAAAGAATCTCAAATAGGTAACCTGAGCCCAAAGTGGGCTCAATCTCACAACCCTGAGATCATGACGGAGAAGTAGTCAGAAGTCGACACTCAAACCGAGCCACCGAGGTACCTCTGGCTGTTCATTTCTACCCTTTGTAGTAAACGACTGTAGTTAAGTAGAGTGTTTTCCTAAGCTCTGTGAGTGTGGTGGGGGGTTGGGCACTCCCAAAATTGCGAGCTTCAAGTAGTTAGTGTCAGGATCAAATGGCACTGTTGAGCACCCAGGTGGTGTCGCGGGACTGGAAAACTCTAGGGCGTCAGAAAACACCAAACAATATAAAACACGCAAGCAAAAGATAGAGGGCCACCCCCTACAGATACGTCAAAGATAATCTATACTGAGTGGGCAGAAAGAGACAATTTTTCAAAAGATTCTTTTGATGCTATTAGGATCCTTAAGAATAGCAATGCAACAGAAAATTTATGAACTTTTCAACTGTTCTTTCCTGCTGGGTGTGTGTGTGTGTGTTTAAAAACACAAGTTTTGGGACGCCTGGGTGGCTCAGTTGGTTAAGCAGCTGCCTTTGGCTCAGGTCATGATCCCAGCGTCCTGGGATCGAGTCCCACATCGGACTCCTTGCTCGGCAGGGAGTCTGCTTCTCCCTCTGCCTCTGCCTGCCATTCTGTCTGCCTGTGTTCGCTCTCTCTCCCTCTCTCTCTCTGACAAATAAATTTAAAAAAATCTTAAAAAAAAAAAAACACAAGTTTTAAAATATGTACTACTTGAAAAAAACAAAAACTAAAAGCAAAACCTCTGATGAGGAGATATAACTCTATCATGTAAATTTAAGGCAAATTATACCTCTATGTATTATAATGCAGTATGGGTCTCACTCAGGAACTGGAAGATACATATAGTCAAAGCTGATCATTGGTTTTGCTTTACACTTATGTCATGGGGAGGTAGTCAAGTTGGTAGTTAAAAAGCAGAAGCCAAAAGAAAAAAAGAGAGAAACAAAAGCCAAGAAATTCAGATAATTATGTAACAATAATTTGCTTAACTTAGATGTGCCCACATGCAATCTTTCATCTATCAGAAAAGGAGTTAAATGATGACAATATTAACTTTTGCATAAGTTGGCCCCTAAATTGATGATCTTGCTCTTGGACCATACTGTATTTTAACACACAAATTCACTATGCCATAGTATTTTAGATGTGATTAGGGACCTGAGAGACTGAATCCAATAGTTTAAACTATGCGGGCACCAGCTAATGAGTCTGTGCTTTAGTTCTGGCCTTGCTTACCTGAATCACACACAGTGGCGATGTCTCCAGTAGTTTCACTGGCAGAGACGGCCGTGACAGGGCTTTTGTGTCCCGCCAGGCTTTGTACATAGCACAACCTAAAAGACCAAAGACAAATTTGCATCTGATCATTAAATATCATTAGATTCTCTTGTATAATTCCTTCCCTTAGTGTATGGACCTGTGATTCATAAGGCATTCCCCACTATATTCCTAACTGATCTTTTGTTTTCAATAGGATTACAAACTAAAGTTTGTATTTCATGCGCTTAAAATGATCATAAGGTAAAGATCTTATTTCAGTGCACCTGTTTCACACAGGAAGAAAAGAAACACAGAGGCAGTTGTGTCTGAGTTGGAAACCTTCTTCTGTACCTGTTTAAATCCCATATGATGCAGGTTCCATCTCTGCTCACACTTATCATTATACTGTAGGGTTTGCAAACAAATAAGCTGGTTATCTCTTCTGTGTGCCCATACAGATGTATCTGAGACTCCATTTCTATCTCTGAGGGCTGAAATTGAAAAAAGTCAGTGAAATACAAGATAAAAAGCATGACAAAAGTTTTCCTAGTACTCCGTTTCAAAAATAAGAACTCAAGGGACTCAAACATTTTTCTCAAGCACATCATGTTTCAATCCATTGCAGTTCAACTCTTTCCTAAAGGGTAAAACTAATTAAACTTCAAAACATTTTTAATTGTCCATAATTTCAAGAATTAAAATGCTTTTTCATTTTTTGTCTTCTTGTCCAATCTTTGTCCAAATATATACACAAGTATTTTTATAGTTATGATTACTGCCACCCAAATAATTTTATATCTTATATTTAAACATTCTCCCATAAGTATTTTCTATTTTTGACATTGTCTTCAAAATGAATTTAATGATGTTACAATATTCTGTGCAGTTGGTATGCCATAATTTACTTGAGCATTTTTACTGATAGACATTTAAAATTGTTTCTAGTATTTTCAAAATTATAGATACCATAACTAAATCCTTCATGTGTGAAAGTTGAGTTCTTCTGAATGGTTTCTTCAGAATAAATTTCCAGAACCCTACTAGTAGGTCAGTGATTACTAACAATTTTATAGTTCTTGACAATGTACTTTCCAAAGGCATTGTACCAATTCATGATGCCACCAACAGTGACGTCCTCTCAAACCACCATTACCTGTCTATAGCAACAGACGGGTTTTCTAAATGAAAGGCTGCAAACTGATATTACAAGGGCCACGTTGGCTCACAGATGCCAGATGTTTATACTAGGTTTGATTCATGATTTCATTAGACTAAGCTGTTTATTGTCTTAAAGTATTTCAATATTTCCACTTCAAAGGATACAGCAAAGTAGAAAGAGTAAGTATAATAAAAAGGTGTATATTGACCACTTGGTTAAACTAATCCTAACATTTTCTATGATCAATTTATTTTTTTAAACAAAGAAAAAATTAAACATTACCCGGTTTGTGTACTGTTCTATTTCCTCTCTCATCAGAAGTTACTACCATCCTGAATTTTGCATTTGTTTCCCACATGTATAGAACATGGGTTCTACTATACGTTGCCATAACCACGAACAACACACTGTATGGTTACTCATGTTGACGAATCACTTTTCACTTTCCGTAAGTGCTATTAGTCTTCTGGTGTCTTTCGCATCTTGCCCTTTTGTTCAACACTGCTTTGGAAACATATCTGTGTTGATACAGTAGTTGCTGCTCACCTACTTTAAAGTGCTACATAGTCCAGGGTTTTACTCACATAAAAATACATATTTTACACTAAAAGAATCAAATGACCAGGCAATACCAGGCTCACAGTCTTTCTTGGAACGACCAGCTGCCACAGCGTGGCAGGTGCTTCGGTTTAGTGAGGACACGTGACACTCCCACACAAAGTCACAGGCAGGAGACGTGCTTTCACAAGGCCCAGAGTCCCGGGTCTGAGCCCCTGCTGTCTCTCTTCGGACTGTGACCCCCTCAGCAAGGAGAGGTGTCTGCAGGGCCAAAGGCATGTGCCCAGAACTCTTTCAGACCGTGCTTCCAGGAACCTGGGACCAAGGAATGCCCTGATGGCAAAGGCCCGAGCCCCTCCTTTTCCTGCTTGAACTCTTGAGCTCTGGAGTCCATGACCCACTTCACAATGTAAGTCTCTGAAAATTGCCCAAACTTCTAAATGTCAGCAAAGGTTGCTCTAAATTGCATTTCTCTTATTATAACCAAGTTTCACTTTTCCACATACTCATTTTCTTGCATGTAAATTGGTATGCCTGGTTTTGTGTATTTGTTACTACATGTAAAAAAATTATTTGGGGGCACCCTTGGGGTTAAGCCTCTGACTACCCGCTCAGAGGGAATCTGCTTCTTTGCTCCCCCCTTCCCTCCCCCTGCTTGTAAGCTCTCGCTCACTAAAATAAACAGTCTTTTTAAAAAATAAGAAAAAATTGGAAACCCAAAAGACTCCATTCCAAATCTGCTAGAACTTGTACAGGAATTCAGTAAAGTGTCAGGATATAAAATCAATGCACGGAAATCAGTGGCATTTCTATACACCAATAGCAAGACAGAAGAAAGAGAAATTAAGGAGTCAATCCCATTTATAATTGCAACCAAAACCGTAAGATACCTAGGAATAAACCTAACCAAAGAGGCAAAGATTTGTACTCAGAAAACTATAAAGTACTCATGAAAGAAATTGAGGAAGACACAAAGAAGGGGTAAAACTTTCCATGCTCATGGATTGGAAGAGCAAATATTGTGAAAATGTCTATGCTACCTAAAGCAATCTACACATTTAATGCAATCCCTATCAAAATCCCATCAATTTTTTTTTCAAAGAAATGGAACAAATAATCCTAAAATTTGTATGGAACCAGAAAAGACCTTGAATAGCCATAGGAATGTTGAAAAAGAAAGACAAAGTTGGGGGCATCACAATTCCAGACTTCAAGCTCTATTACAAAGCTGTCATCATCAAGACAGCATGGTACTGGTACAAAAATAGGCACACAGATCAGTGAAACAGAATAGAGAACCCAGAAACAGATCCCCAACTCTATGGTCAACTAATCTTCGACGAAGCAGGAAAGAATGTCCAATGGAAAAAAGACAGCCTCTTCAATAAATGGTGTTGGGAAAATTGGACAGCCACATGCAGAAAAATGAAACTGGACCATTTCCTTATAGCACATACGAAAATAGACTCAAAACGGATGAAGGACCTCAATGTGAGAAAGGAATCCATCAAAATCCTTGAGAAGAACACAGGCAGCAACCTCTTTGACCTCAGCCGCAGCAACTTCTTCCTAGGAACATCGCCAAAGGCAAGGGAAGCAAGGGCAAAAATGAACTATTGGGACTTCATCAAGATCAAAAGCTTTTGCATAGCAAAGTAAACAGTTAACAAAACCCAAAGACAACTGACAGAATGGGAGAAGATATTTGCAAATGACATATAAGATAAAGGGCTTGTATCCAAAATCCATAAAGAACTTACCAGACTCAATACCCAAAGAACAAATAATCCAATCAAGAAATGGGCAGAGGACATGAACAGACATTTCTGCAAAGAAGACATCCAGATGGCCAATAGACACATGAAAAAGTGCTCCACATCACTCGGCATCAGGGAAATACAAATCAAAACCACAATGAGACACCAGCTCACACTAGTCAGAATGGCTAAAATTAACAAGTCAGGAAACGACAGATGCTGGCGAGGATGCGGAGAAAGGGGAACCCTCCCACACTGTTGGTGGGAATGTAAGCTGGTGCAACCATTCTGGAAAACAGCATGGAGGTTTCTCAGAAAGTTGAAAATAGAGCTACCCTATGACCCAGCAATTGCACTACTGGGTATTTACCCTAAAGATACAAATGTAGTGATCCGAAGGGGCACATGCACCCAAATGCTTATAGCAGTCTACGGCCATACCACTATGAATGCACCCCATCTCGTCTGATCTCGGAAGCTAAGCAGGATCGGGCCTGGTTAGTACTTGGATGGGAGACCAAGTGCTTATAGCAGCAATGTCCACAACACAATAGCCAAACTATGGAAAGAACCTAGATGTCCATCAACAGAAGAATGGATAAAGAAGATGTGAAATATATATATATATATATACTATGCAGCCATCAAAAGAAATGAAATCTTGCCATTTGCGATGGCATGGATGGAACTAGAGGGTATTATGCTGAGCAAAATAAGTCAATTGGAGAAAGACAACTATCATATGATCTCCCTGATGTGAGGAAGTTGAGAAGCAATGTGGGGGGTTTGGGGGGTAGGAAAAGAATAAATGAAACAAGATGGGATCGGGAGGGAGACAAATCATAAGAGACTCCTAATCTCACAAAACAAACTGAGGGTGGCCAGGGGGAGGGCAGTAGGGAGAGGGTGGTTGGGTTATGGACAATGGGGAGGGTATGTGATATGGTGAGTGCTGTGAAGTGTATAAACCTGGCGATTCATAGACCTGTACCCCTGGGGCTAATCATACATTATTTGTTAATTAAAAAAAATAAAATAAAATAAAAAGAAGTACAAACACATCAAAAAAAAAATTATTGGGAGGGATTCCTCCTTGTTTCTGCTGGATGACCTTGACCACCATACGGGTCTATGCACACCTTAGCAAGTCAAGTCTGGAGATCTGGACCACCCAGGGAACTGTAACCCAGGCTGCAATTCCATACAAGAGGAGCCCCCAGAACTCACCTGCACCCTTCTGGTGTAGTCCTTCTGAAGCCGGCCTTGGGAGAAGGGCCTCCTCGGGCCTCCTGAGCTTGCTCGGTCCCTGGGTATTAGGTATTCCTCTCACAAGGGCTGTCCGAGGACAGTGTCAGTACTCCAGGAGTGACAAATGCCCTCTAGGCGAGAGCTCCCCTGCTTATTTACCTCTCTGGCTTGGAATTCCCTACTAGCTTGTCAGCAATTTGATGCTTTAATTACTACACACATGTATGTGTGCGTATTTTTTTTTTACTCCATGATCACGAATAATATTTACAGGGTAAACACAGCATAGGATCCCTTTAGTGGTTGTTGATAATTTTATAGACTTTACACTTTAAAATGACTGCAAGAGTTAGTGGTACTAGATGATTCCCTGACAGGTCAGAAAACAGTTTCCATGGGCAGAATAGGAACCATGGACTACTTCATTTAAAAATGCTCTTGAGGGGCACCTGGGTGGCTCAGTCGGTTAAGTGTCTGACTCTTAGCTTCGGCTCAGGTCATGATCTCATGGGTCATGAGATCAAGTACCGTTTCTAGCTCTGCAGTCACTGGGGAGTCTGCTTGAAGGTTCTCTCCCTCTGCCCCCTTCAATCGCTCTCTCCCTCTCTAAAATAAATAAATAAATAAATCTTCTAAAAAAACTGCTCTTGAATGATATACCATTACCTCAGATAAACCTCATATATACTCTCTGCCACCACCGATTCAGAGGATGGAAGTACAGGTGTTCACTTGCATGAAGACAAGGTGGCTATGCTACTTAATTAGTGAAAAAAATGACTCAAGAGCAGCTATTTTAAAATCGGTTATCACTTTTGGAAGACATTCTTCTCTAATATGTAAATGGCTTATAGATAATTCCTTATAACAGATCAACTTATTCATCCTTACCTAGAATACATTTTAGAAGACAATCTTGGGGAACTGAACAGAACTTAACAATGTTCAGAGTTAAATATGCTTCACTAGGTAAGGAATGTATTTCATAAGATCCCCTTGAAAAGATTTTCTGACAGTCATTATTTTGGTCACATCCTACACAGCACTTGGGGAGCCCGTCTTTTGTCTGTGTTAAAGCTACTACAAATAAGAACATCCATACTTCTAGAATGCCGGTGCTCAGTGGGTTGGGAGAACAGCAAGCAGAATATGAGTTGCCTCTGGCTAGCCTCACAGGGACGGGGTCACAATGCATCCTTGTGGGATGCCGAGATGGTAAGTTGGTCCCTGAGAAAAAGTCACAAGAACATCCATGAAAACCCACGGCTCCTCCCCTCAGAGCAAACAATGATAAAAGTGCACAGCTAAAATGCACTGTGGGATGTGGTTAACTAGTAACTTAATCTCGTGACTTGATTACCTAATACTGTTACATTTAGGAGAAAGAGAAAACCCTCACGAATAAAGCTGAAAAACCTACTTTCAGGCAAATGTACAGCTGTGGGAAGGTAAGCAACATGAGCTTCGCAGGCTTACAATGGCTTCACCTGTCAAGGAGGCACATGTCTTGCCAGTTCCCACTGCGACAGCCGTGCCCCCTGCTGGCGTGTCTGGCGCATCCAGAGCTCTGCAGGGCCTGGTGACTCCTACGCCAACAACCTCATCTTCTCTCTAGCCCGACTACACACCATGTCAGCGTACACTGAGAATTCTGACGGGAAGAGTGGCGCTAAGGAAAACTGGGAACAAGGCTATGTAAAGTGCTGGGAAAAGCAAAAGAAAACAAAAGCAAAAGCAGCAGCTCCTGTTTGCAGAGCAGTCAGATGGCACGGTGCGCAACCAGGAGTGTTTGCAAAGCAGTCCGATGGCGTGGTGCGCGACCAGGAGCGCCCATGTGGACGGCTGCTCTCGCAGCGGGGATGAGAACGTATTTGGAGAGCACAAGAAACAGAGGGTGCGTTTAGCAGATAAATGTGATGTCTGGAGTCACTATTAGAGATGTTGTAAGAGTCCAAAGAAGACATTCCAATGGTTAAGACACTTCCCTGTGGAGACCTTGGCATTCTTTTCATGCTGGAATATGAGACCTTGCCTCTGTCTCCCTCTCCTGCCCTGCTTTGACCCCGGCTCCCAGCATCTAAAACTCTAAACTACACATAAAAGTATTTGCTAGCCCCCAAGTTACCATGTCTTTGTTTCCAGGTTGTGGGTTTCCTGTGCTGACATACTTGTTCCTCCTTCCTCCACTTCGTAAAATGATCCTTTAAGATCCAGCTCAGGTGGAACTTTCCAGGCTTTCTGACAACCGGCCCCAGCTCTGTTCTCAGAGCACACACATCAGTGTCCTGTAATAACTGGTACGTGCCTTCCTCCTGCAAAGAGCCCTGCACCAAAGCCCACCTGGGCCACTATGGTGGGCACCCTTGCCTCCAGTCTCACACCCCCAAGTGCTGTTTCTGGCAGGCGCTACAGTGGGCTTCCTAAAATGCTTGTAGATCATATTACAACTGCTTAACACATTTTGATGGCTCCTTAGGCTAAGAGATGGACACAGTATTACGGTCACATTTATACCCCAAGGATCATGGGAAAGAATCTTAATAAGAGTTTAAAAGGGAACAAACTTGGACAGAAAAGTAAGAGGAGCCCAGTATCACCCCATGCTAGGAAGATTGGTTCTGCCCAGTAGAACACATTTAATAATTTAATGGAGAAAACTGTCATGGGGGGGAAGCAAAAGAAAGTTCTAGACTAAAATAATTATCCCAGTTCTAGAAGGAAAAGAGAAAAATTATCACCCTAAATTTGCTACTTATCGTCAGCAGCACCATCGAGAACTGATTCAAGAAAGGAACAACAGTAAATTATAAGAAATATTGCATAATATGTCTTTTCTTCACTAGACTGTTTTAATTTTCAAATCCTGGAAATTCAGCAAATGGCTAAAATGAATTTCTTCCAGTAAGTGGTGGAAATCAAGATGGGCTCCTTGGATTTTGCTATAGTTCAGAGACTGTAGGAAGGTTAAATATTAGGTGTTCTAAGCTTCCAAATTTTACAGAATCTTGTAGTGTACTCCTAAGCTTGCAGGCTGACACTGAGAATACAGGAAGCATCACAGTGTCATGAAAAAGTCTAAATACAAAACAGATCATGATGCAAAATACTATGTCTTTGACACTAAAAGATAGGATTGCTATAATTATTGTCAGAAATTTTCATGATCCTAATAAACCTAAAACTAAAACTAAAGAGTCAGATATGTGACCTTTCACATTTTAAGAGCTTACAGGAAGAAAAAATTAAAGAACAAAAGATTGAAGTACAAACATTTTCAATTAATCTTATACCAATGAATTACACTTCCGAAGCCTTTTCTTCTTCTCATGAACATGAAAATCCCAAACTACTCACAAAATGAGCCCAGGACCTACCGTGCTGCTGGTAAACCTGTTAGCATAAGCCGTGATGACCCCGCATTTGCTTCCGGTGAACAGCTGGCAGCTGTCAGGCACCCAGGCACAACTTGTCACCTGTGGGTGAGGACAAACCAAAGATCATGGTGTTGAAAAGCATGAGAAATGTTTCTACTTCTCTAATGGTTATTTAAAAATATATAACCACAAACCATAAGTGACTCTTAATCTCACAAAACAAACTGAGGGTTGCTGGGGGGAGGGGGTTTGGGAGAAGGGGGTGGGATTATGGACATTGGGGAGGGTATATGCTTTGGTGAGTGCTGTGAAGTGTGTAAACCTGGTGATTCACAGACCTGTACCCCTGGGGATAAAAATATATGTTTATAAAAAATAAAAAATTAAAAAAATATATATATAACCACAAAATTTAATAAACATTTGAACTGATTAAAAATGTGCAAGATATGATAATATTCTGTAATGTTAAGCCAGATGCTAAAGGCTAGTTAAAATGTGTTACATCATCGTCTATGATTTTATACTTTTCTCTACACACACACACACACACACACACACACACACACAGCCACTTGTTCCTCAGAAATTTAATGATCCAGGATTGATGAGGTCCAAGGTTGAGTGTGTGTGTGTGTGTGTGTGATGTGGATATATGCGTGGTTTCACATTTTACTTTTTTTTCTTTTTTCTGCTTTTGGTGGGGAATTGGGGTAAATACAAAGAGAGAGGTATTGCTTCTAACAGTTCTAAAGATTGTTAAATAGGAGACAAAGGAAAGATAAACATGGAGAAAAAAATCTCAGATTATTCCTTTGGGACTGTAAACTCTTCAGTCCTAACCATGGAGGTGCTCTCATTCAGGACCACTCAACTCTCTGGCTCTGGGAGCCTGCTGACCCCCAGCACCAGTCCCCAGCACCTCTGCTCCCATGGGTCACTTCTCCACTCCCACCTGTCCCAGAGCCTGCGCTCATGCTGCACTGCGCTAAGGGGACAGAGGCCATCAGCCACAGATCTCATCCCCTTCCTTCCTTTGTGCCTCAAGTGTCTTGGTGCTTCTCCTGATTTAAAGGAGGAAGCTCCTCTGCTTTTAAGGGCAAACCTGCCCCGTACCAGAGTTCCTCCAGATTTTGTCCTTGCTCTCAGACTTTCAAGTGGTCTCTTGCTGGCTTCTTCCCCCGGGCCTGCAAACATGCTTGAGTGTCTGCTACATTAACAATGACCTTCTTTCATCCTGGTTCTTCTTAACTCTTGAAACATCACCACAGTTCACTGGACCCAATTTCACTGTTTGAATTTATTTCTTGAATAGTTCTAACTATTTGTAAGGATTAGTATTTCATGACTTATATTCTTTTTTAGAGGCCTTCCAAAGAACAAAGAGAAAATATATATATTTTTTATATATATTAGAATAAAACTCAGTGTCTTAGCATTACCATATGGGTCTACTAAACCCTTTCAGCCCATTCATAAACTTAGGTTTAATGTAAACCTAAGTTACATTACAGGGTTTTAATAATTTCATCTTCCCTCTGTCTTGAAACATTATGCTGTTTCATCACTGTAGGAATTATGTCATGACTATTAAACAATTATTCCCAACTCTGCTAGAGCAAAACAAACAGGGAAATGCAGAACAATGGATCTCCAGGAAGGATAATGTAATCTGTGAAATAAACCATCATCTTTTGGTTTTCTGATCGTACTGTCCAAAGAGTGTTGTCATCTTTCAAGAAAATATAAAGGAAGACTGGAGACACTGCTTCGTACTCTGCTTTTAGCTTTCCTGAACACAGCTGGGAATTCAGAATTTCTCATGTTCTACTGATAACAGAAAAGAGAATGAAATTAACAGAGGACTAGGTTTCACAATTATGAGATGAGTCAGAAGGCAAAGAGATGCCAGAACTCTAATCTCTAACCATGAGACTATGATTGTAGAAGTGAGATCTGAGTGTGGGTCCTCATATGATAACATCCTGGATGAATTTTCTCAAACTAGAGAACCACGTAGAGGACAATATATTTCTAAGGAAATACATTGCCGTTTGGCGCAAGTTCTTTATCACAGAGTATTTTGCTAGAAGAATCTGGACAATGCTGTTTTGCTAAAAGGACTTATGGCAGTTTTCTTTCATCTTTAATGATGCTGATGTGTCAAACTTTACATAATAGAAGTAATTTTGCAATGCTCAAATTCTTACTAAAATTTCTAATAAGGTTGTTTTCCACTGTCCTTATGTTTAGTTTTATTAGTTTACTGGTAATTAGATAACAAAAGGTGATGACCATTTTTTTGGGTATATTGAGGGTTAAGCATGTAAGTCATTGCCTTCCTTTCCTTTTACTGCTAAAACTCCCCACAAGTGGCAGCTTACTCCATTCCTAACATGCTCAGGGAATGGGGAAATATTAGGACACATGAATAGGCAGGAGATGTTATGAAGGTAATGGGAATCAGGAAATGGCAAAAGAATTTCCCATTGTTTAACATACAATTTAGTATGGGAAAAAGTTGTGGCAGTATTTGTGTGTGTCCATACATGCACACATATGTATGTACACGTACACACACACAGTATATATACAATTGGAAATATTTTTACAATGCTTTAGGAGAGAGTAGTGGGGGGTACTATTACCCTAGTTTCAAAGAGGAAAGAACCTTAAGTTTGGAAAGGTTAAGGCACTTGCCAAAGGCTACAGAGTAAATAATAAAGGCAGGACAGTAACACAGCAGATCAGACGGCTTTACTTGGGCCCCACGCTCTTTCTACCCATTGTGATGCCTAAACACCTAGTCTAATAGTCAAAACCAGGTACAGAGGATTGCACTCTGGTTATAGAAAATGACACAGTGACAAAAGGCAAGTGAATCTTGAGAAGAAAGTGGTGCTGATTTTGTTCCAATACTGCCAGTCGCTGACGCTAAGTGCTTATAATACCATCTCAGTGAGATACTAGGGAGAAGACAAATTTTGGGGACACAGAATAGCAACAGTCAGAAAGGTCTGAGCACTGTAAACAAGGCCTAAGTCCAGCGTCACCAGCTTCCAGACTGGATTAATGGCAGAATATTAAAGACAAGCTGCTCTCAGTCTGACCCCTTTCTAGAGCATTACACTTAATTATTACGATAAAGTATTCCGTAACAAAGTTTACCTGATATTGTTGTGAACTTTGTATAAAGTTTATTGGAGGCTCGCTTTGTTTACTCTTCAGCCTTAAAATGTTATCAGCATATCCCCAGCTCAGGATGGCTGACCACTGAATGTCAGTACTGTTCATGCTTCTCACACCTCAAAAAGGAGAAAGAAAAGCGTCAGACTGCCACTACTCAACTGTTATTTGATAGCCCCCCAAAATGGCAGGTTAAGAGCTGAAGTTTGCATGGCAGAACATAGTATCTTTCCAGAGCAAATCATCTTTGTATTTATAAGATGGATGGATTTAAGTTGGTTTTATTCCTTTAATGCTAATGGGATTTTAAGAGTGGAAACTGAATTCTTTTTCACTCGTGGTGTTTGGTTAGGGCTTATCTGATTTAGCACCAAAATGTCTGTTCAGAAATTTTTATGGAAGACAATGATAGTCCAGCTTATTCTGTTCATGTTCTATCACACTTCTACTTTTAAAAATAAATATAAACTAGACACCGTTTAAATAACTTTGTAGCTACCACCTGCTGATAAATCAGTATGGACAACTGTCGATACTGTAAAGAACACTGCCTCCCTAAAAGCAACACCTGTCCTGGGAAGGGACCATTTAATCCTGTCAACTGCCAGGGCTTTGCAGAGCAGACAGATTTGACGAGCTTCTGCTCTTTTCCTCTTCCTCTTTTTTCCAACATAGTTTTATGTCTTTTGGGATAAAGATTTGGAGATTTTGACATCCCTTTTCAGTACTATTCGTAATCTATGCCTTGTTGGTATGCTGGAGATAGCTAATGCAACAGAAATGCTAGAACTGATGCTGCCCTGGAAATTTGCACTGCTTAAGTCGCTTAAGGAGAGAGAATGGGCCTTATTTATTCCAGCACCTAGCAAAATAAGCCCACATATAAAGGAATGAAACAAATACATATTTGTTGAAAGAAGCAATACTACAGTGAAAATGTAATTCACAGATTTTTGTCTTCTTTTGTTGTGTATAATACCAAATGCTGACATCAGTTTTACAATAAAGGAACTGGAACATACCCACTTAATAAAATCCCCTCTAAATCTAAGCTGCTAGGGAAAGGAACCATATTTCATGAGTCTCAGGGCCTCTCAAATTCAACCATAATGCCTGGCATGTAGCGGGCACTTCAATAGCCCTTGTGCTCAATGAATTAAGTACATCTAGTAACTGCCCCCAGTTTCTCATTCTAGCACTTACAAGATGCACCACCTCTTTTTTTTTTTTTTTTTTTTTTTAAGAAAAATAAACTTCTCCTTTACCTACTAGGACAGTGAATCTTAATCAGGCGTTTGCAAGAAAATGGCATTTCTTGCATGCCTGGGCTTGGACTTGAGCCCCAGAGGTTCTGACACTGTGTGGCTCAAATGAGACCCAGGCAAGTATATTTTGGAAAAAAGAGATCTCAGGCAATTTGGAGGCACAATTTTTGAGTAAGGGTTTAAGGTCATCAAAACCATCACAGTTACATTATTCTATGCATATACAGCTCAGCAAAACCATACGGTCACTTGATAAAGCAGCGCTCAGTACCTTGCAGCTGTCGCACGTGACCTAACACCCATCTGTAAGTGGGGCTCTCACTCCTAAGGCTGCTATGGGGTGGGTAAGCACTCCTCTCGCTCCTCTGTAATGTGCTGGGTGCAGCAGTGAGAGCTCACACAGTCCCCAGAGAGCCCCAGGGTGCTTATGGCCTGATGGACCATTACTGAGCACTTAGGAGGAGTCAGGCACTGTGCTAATCATTACCTACATTATTTCATTAAATCTTTTTTTTTTTTTTAAGATTTTATTTATTTATTTGACAGGCAGAGATCACAAGTAGGCAGAGAGGCAGGCAGAGAGAGAGGAAGGAGCAGGCTCCCCGCTGAGCAGAGAGCCCAATACGGGACTCGATCCCAGGACCCTGAGATCATGACCTGAGCCTAAGGCAGAGGCTTTAACCCACTGAGCCACCCAGGCGCCCCATATTTCATTAAATCTTTATAGTAAATTACCCTGTGAGGTCAATCCTTTTGTTATTCCCGATTTATAGATCAAAAGCCAGGATTTAGAAGGTTTACATAATTTTCTCAAGGTCAAACAGCTAATAAGAGCTGGGATGTAAACTCAGGGTTCTGCGCCTCCTGAGGCCAGTGCCTTGTATCTGTTGTGTTATACTGTTGTGTATTACAATCTGTTGTATTATACTGCTTCCCCACCTAGGTGCTGGCAAGCCCTAAGTACATTCTACAAGGGAATAAAGCATAATTTGAATGAACACTACTACTAAGGGCTCTGACTATAGTGCCGCAAATAAGATAGGCTGACAATGACATCTGACATATTACGTTCCATCATGGTAAGTGGTAACACCAGCCCTTTCTCTTCTGTTCAACAGAGACAAACTTCAATCCAGTCTAATTTTTTAAAAGCAAATTATTGACACATTTTGGTACTTTAAGTATTATTTGTAGTAAATTGTCACACATCTCACAACTAACTGCAACACTGATATTACAATAGTTATGATTATACAGATTTACCCAGTCCTACTAAGTCACCAAAATTAAAGAAAATGATAAGCAGCCTCTCTTACTGCTAACAAGTATAAAGGCAATCATTGATTCTATGATATAAACAAGAGAAAGTCTACAAAGAACTGTGGTCCAGCCAGCACACTTAATTTCTCTGAGTGCCCTCTGCTCAACGCGGGTACCACATCCGTACAGTGCAGAGCTGTACGTGGTAGGAGGCTACACGGCCCCCCAAGGGGCATGGTGCCTCAGAAATCACGTTAAACCCAAACAGTGTGACTGTCAGGAGGCATCTAGTCCACACGCTGGCTTCTAGGCACATCTGCACATGCCTGATACGAACAGTCGAGCGTCATCACTGATTTGAGTGCCCAAGCCCAAGCCTAGGAAGCAGGGAGAGTTCTTTCCCATTAAACGGAATGGTTAATTACATTTACCATGAAGTAATTACAGCACTTTCCCAGGTGTTGCTGTTAGCGAGTCAGTGTACTGAGGGTGAGAAAAGGATTGCTTTCCAGGCACACCTATTTTTAAAACCTGTTTTCAAGGCTAGCATGACTTCCTTGTTTTGTTTCATTCTGTTTGTTTTAATCTCCTGACTATACCTTCTGAGGTACAAGCTTTGCTAAATAACTGCCTATTCTGAGATTCAAGAGTCTCCAAAGGTACATTTCTCTAAGACTCATACTCTTTTAATCTTGTGAGGCTAACCATTTATTCTTGTCTCTGACTCTTCCTCTCTCATTCCAAACGGCACTACATTTAATCTCCCCCCTTTTCCCCATGTGGTGTGTTTAATTCCTACTTTGCACTAAATAGCCACAAATTTGAACGATTTTTCACCATGGATTCAACACTTGCAAATAAAATAGTGGCATGGAGGAGCTGAAAACAACAAATCCCATGAAAAATATACCTAGAGCGATTCTCATTATGTTTTCTTGTACCTTGTTCTTTGCTGTACGTCATCAGAAGACAGAAATTTTGGGATAAACCACAGATGGCTCTGGTGGGCAGAGCCTGGAGGGAACCAAATCTTTCTCCGTGGGGCTGGCTGAAGCAGACCACAGGTACGGGAGCACTTGGAGAGCCTACATACTCCCCCCACTTCAAGCCTTTTATCCAGGACAAAGGACTCTAAAACAGGAAAATAAAAAGTATGATTTTTAAAAAAAAATGTAAATTTAGAGTGACTTCTAATTTGAATTCTAAACAAAGAGTAAGCAGCCTGATTATAAGCCCTTTGTAAGCAAACATTATTTTATATATATTTTTTGACTTCCCATACTTAGCATATAGAAGTATACGCTCCTTGTTGCTAGACACAGTGATGAAAATATATACAAAGTCCTGGTCCTCATGGAGTTGCCTTCCAGCTGGGAGGAGGGGCAGACCAGAGGTAAACAGACAGAGGCTCAGCAGGGGCTGAAAGCTCTAGCAAGAGGGAGGGAGAGGACTGAGAGCACGGGAGCTGCTATCTTAGATTCGGGGTCAGGGAGCTGAGGAGAGGGTATCTGAGCAGAGACCTGAAGGAAATGAGATAGCAGAATGGGGCTCATCTGGGGACAGGCCATCCTAGGTGGAGGAAACAGTCAACACAAAGGTTCTGAGGTGGGAATGAGGCCAGTCAGTACCAGGGTCCCACTGTGAGCGGACACATGGCTCTGATCTTTACACATATCAGCTGTGAAGTTAGTTAGCACTAAGTGTAGTGTAGATTAAATGGCACTTATTACTTTTTAGGGATGTGCTATTAAATTATTTTGGCACAAAAAAAGAATAGAATAAAGTCAACTACGAAGCACAACATTGGTGATCTGGTTTGGGCAAAATAACATTATACTGAGATCGATCGATCTATCTATCACATCATACTGGTGTTTGAATTTTACTGGTTCTATTGCTCTGGTTTGTGTTTAACATGCAAATTTAACACATGTGAGCTCTGAACATAAAGGATTTACATGTCTTCTGTGTTCTACATTTACTGTATTTAAGTAACATTATTTTAAGAAACAACTGTCAAGACAAGGTCTGTGAAAGCCATTTTCTCTTAAAATGGGTCACAGTTTCCTGCAGTCGGGGATGTGTTGCTTTATTTCTCCACAAAGGTTCTTCCCAACCTCTCTCCCATGCCTTTCCATTTTCTGCTATTCCTCTCCACAAACCTTTACATTTTATAATTCGTGGTCTCCCATCCTCTGCTGCTTTTATGATGAAGAATTAGCTGAGGGTAAGAATCCATTTTCCTTTAATGGTTTGCCTGCTTTGTTTTGTATTTCAAAGTAAAAGCTATGCCTACTTTCCAGTTTAAGAGGCAATACTTCTCACCGTTACTATGGGGGGGGGGGCGTCCAAAGACATACGTAAGGTTCTCACTTCACTGTAGGTCACAACACCCACACTTCTAGTGAGTACTTTTGGTGGAAGGTGGCCAAAGGCCTGCCATGCACGTGTGTACAGCCACACCCACACTCGGACCACTCTCCAGTCCTGGACGCCTTCTCTCCTCTGGTGGGCAGGTTCCTGTTAGGCCACTGCTCCGGCAGGCTTTCCCTGCTACTAGCCCCCTAGGGGCTGGCCACCTGACTTGAGCTCCCCAGAGCCCTCCTCTCAGGGACAGGGACAGTCTTTACCACACACAGGACACTGCCGCTCACAGCACATCTGCATTCGCTGGCTGCAGTGTACCCTGCTGGCCGGGACCCTTCTGTTCACTAGAGCCTCGGAGGGGGCCTGACAACTGCGGGGTTGAGTCAACTTCTGCCGAATTGTATTGAAATTCAAAACCATGAGAGACTGTGGACTCTGAGAAACACACTGAGGGTTCTGGGGGGAGGTGGGGTAGGGGTAGGGTGAGCCTGGTGGTGGGTGGTATTACGGAGGGCACGGACTGCATGGAGCACAGGGCGTGGTGCATAAACTATGAATTCTGGAACACTGAAAAGAAATAAAAGAAAATAAAATGGGGGAAAAAGAAATAAATTCAAATGACATACCGGATAGGTAATTTCTTTGACCTGTTCTCGGGTTTCCCTGAAAGCAAACTGCACTAGTAACCCCACAGCAGCAGGAAGCTCTCCTTCAAGGTTGAGCTTGGATCCAGGCCTGCTGGCGTGCGCCGACTGGAACAACTGGCGAGGGGTCTGGCCGTAGGTTTTTATCATGGTTTCCAGCGCTCGCCTCTGAACGGGATCTTCAACTGCAGAGACATCCATTCCAAAATACGTCTGCACGGTGAGAGAGTAGAAGAGAACAAGAGGTTTGTCAAAATCAAGGTTGGCAATAACACCAAAGGGGAAACAACAATGTGTTTTATTCTCTAGATAGTAATTTATTGTCCTCTATTTCAAATGGAAATGGTTTTTAAATGTTTTGATCAGTTAGCATCAGAAACTAAATAATGTTTCATATGTCAATTATACCTCAATAAAAAATGAGGTTTTTTCTTTGGTGTTTTCTTTCAATGAAGACAGATGAAAAATAAAGCAAGATTTTCACTTGAGTTGATCCAAAATAACAAGCAGATTAGCAAGTGGATGTATTTTTTTCTGTAGTTGCCTGTCCGATATTGGTCAGAAAACTAGAGTGAAAGGGTTTGTCAAAATCATTTCAGGTGGTCAACAAAATTGAACAAGACAATTTCTGCTTATGGCAACACAGACGCAGAAGAAAAGTAGATGACCCTGCCCTGCCCCGATTTTCTCAATTTGCACAAATGAGGACTAGAAGTTCAAAGCCATTTGTATCTGGCCTTTAATTATGTGATAGCCAAGTACTCTTTTGTTCTTGGACATTAATGTGCTCAATGAAAGATTTGGATTACTCTTCTCTCAAGACACAACAGCTGATTTCAGAGGATGATGTTCTATGCTAACTCATGTCAGGGCCAAGGACAGGCTGCCCAAAGATGGACCACTTTGGCCTATTGATTTTATCTTATTTTAAAGATTATTTATTAGAGAGCGTGTGTGCGAGCAAGAGAGAGCACATGCAGGGTTAGGGCAGATAGAGGGACAATGAGAATCCTAAGCAGGCTCCATGTAGAGCCTGACACAGGGCTCTATCTCACGACCCTGAGACCATGACCTGAGCCAAAATGCAGAGTCAGATGCTTAACCAACTGAGCCACTCAGGCACCCGAAGCATATCAATTGTTTTAAATAAGTTACTTAGGAGACAGCTTGTATATGGAGACCCAGACCCTCCTCTGTTCCCCTGAGAGCAGGAAATAAATTTTCCATGTGAAAGGTAGCCTCCCCATAGCAGGAGGTAAAGAGCTATCCTTATGACCAGAGATGGGAAATTTAGAGTGGAAAAGACTGGATAAACAACACTTGCTACTTTTTATTAATTTGCTGTCCCAGCCCAAATTCTGTTTAGAGATCCTTACTAACTGAAGCTCCCAAAGTTAAGTTTTCTTTGCCCTATCAATTCCTCATAGATTCTTCATTTCTCTGTCTAAAAAGTGTAAAAACTGTCTGCCTTGGTCATTTCTTGAGGTCTTGATTTCATTATTGACCCTCTGCACATAACTGAACTCCAGTTTTTGTTGTTGTTGTTGTTTTTTCCTATTAATCTGTCTTATGTGAATTTAACTCTTAGGCCAGCTGGGAGATGTTGAAGGGTAGAGGAAGAATTTCTCATTCCCTTCACTCACACACACCACGTTGGGGATGTCCATGAACATCAACTATTGAGGCATCTATATAGACATTAGTAAGGAGCCTAGATTTTTGAGGTCTCTCTCTCTCTCTTTTTCCTGGGCAGAAGAGTTAGGTATTTGAACACTGGTATCACTGAGACCCAAGTAAAATTCTTCTGATTTCCATTCTGTAAGCTCAAGACCAATGCATGTCAGCCTCAGAGAGGATTATCTGAATCTTGATTTCCTGTCTCTGTTTGCTTTGGAGGTTTTCACATGCGCTGCTAAAACGGACTAGAAGGTTGGAGGGGAGAAGGCTGGGATGTGCTGCAAATCCCTTCAGCCTCCCTCACCCCATCTTGGTGACGCTACCAGCGGAGGAGGTGACGCTGCCAGCGGAGGAGGCAGGAGGACAGACAGCTTCACCTCCCTGGCAGGAGATGGAGGACTGGATAAGAAACAAAGTCAAAGGATTCCATTTTGACCAAGGCACTGTAGGGAGAGTGCTGTCCTCTGTGAAGCACCTTCTTAGAAGCTGAAGAGAAAGGTGTGTGTGGGAGGGGGGTCAGGGCGATAATCAGACTGGAAGAGGAGTAAAGATTCAGGACTTGGCATGGTCCTTTTTTGCCTTCCTCAGTGTTAGAATTTAAAAAAAGACCGTGTAAAATGCTAAGTAATGCAAAAAGTCATCTGCTTAAAGTAATTACAGGAAAAAGGCAAAAATGAAGTTAAGATATGATGTTGGTAGGTAGTTCAAGAGAGTACTATTTAGGTTCTAACAAAAACTGGGGGTGATTCTGAAAAAGTGTGGTGAAAATTGCAAGCTCTTTAAGGTAAAGAGCGCTATTACAAGCTCCCTCCTCATGTTATCATCCCCTGGGGTGAGATGGAGAGCAATGTGCGTGTCTCCTTTCTGACTTCCTCAGAGAGAGTCAGGAGCTGGGTGCAGATCTGTAACGTCCTGGGAGTACCCGCTTGTACAATGCAGCTTTTAGCATTTCATCAGGCATAGCCAATTTCATTACATAACTAGACATAACCTTTCTGTAAATGCCAAAATAAAATCTCAAAGATTCCTTGGAAGTTAAGTAATCAACACTACTCTCCTTGCCACCCCCACCCCCTTGACTGCCTCCACAAGGGATCAAATACTTGTTAGAAATGCTTGTGTGGGACGCCGGGGTGGCTCAGTTGGTTAAGCAGCTGCCTTCGGCTCAGGTCATGATCCCGGCGTCCTGGGATCGGGCTCCTTGCTCAGCAGGGAGCCTGCTTCTCCCTCTGCCTCTGCCTGCCATTCTGTCTGCCTGTGCTCGCTCTCCCCCCACCCCGATAAATAAATAAAATCTTAAAAAAAAAAAAAAAGAAAGAAAGAAATGCTTATGTAAGCATGGTCATTCTCAATGGCTGCTTGACTTGGTACACTAAAAAATTCAAATGAAGATTGGAATAATCCTCCAGCCAGAGCTTTAAAAAGTATATTTGAAAATAGTGTTTCTCTACATTCTGTGGTATCAGTTTCTATGTGAACCTTATATATGAATGATGAATTATGATCAAAAGGCATTTCTACGTTCTTTAAGAAGATTAATGTTTCTTATATGTGGTTCTATGGTGCACATTATCCTGTATGGATTTCCTTCCTTATTTAGGAGGTTGGTATTATTGTTCACTTTTACAGATTTGTACATTTAGGTACGGAGAGGTTAAGCTATTTGCCCGAGGTCACACAGCTAGTGGCAGGGTCACAGGGTGAGGGCTTGAACTCAATTCTGAATTCAGAGACTGTGTAGGTAGTCACTGCACTTTCCTTGGCTCCATGAATTGTTATCAAATCCCTAGAACAAAGGCATAAACTCTATGCTTTTTAAAGTTCTAAAGTCCCAAACAAACAGTGACAAAAATGGTAAAATGACAATTATGTGGTATATTTCAGCATCCAGATACTTTTAATGTGAATTTTCACAAGAATAATTGAAAAGATATGCTAGGATCATAGGCGCAGAGTATAATGAGGTTAATGTAGAAATTCCTAGTTGGTTTTAAAGTTACATTTTAGAACAAATATGAAGGCAGGCCAAAAATTATACCTGAAGCCTTACTTTACTTTATACTACTCTTATGCAGAGAATTATGATTCACCCATGAAACTTTATTATTTCCCCTTTTCCAAAACACTTTGCCATAACACTTCTTTTATCAGAGTCATCAGTAATTTTGTCTTATTCTGTCTCCTAGACCTTAAGTCTCTTAAGGATTTGAATTTTCTGCTATTTTAGAGGTATTTAAAATAATTACTAAGCAAAATGGACTAAAGAGATTTTTATTTTAAAACTGCTATTCAGGGGGCACCTGGGTGGCTCAGTGGGTTGAGGCCTCTGCCTTCGGCTCAGGTCGTGATCCCAGGGTCCTGGGATCAAGCCCCAGGGCTGCGGGCTCTCCACTCAGCAGGGAGCCTGCTTCCCTTCCTCTCTCTGCCTGCCTCTCTTGTGATCTCTCTCTGTCAAATAAAACAAAACAAAACAGCTATTCAGGAATGGGTCTCTTGCATAAATTAGGTACAGAGTACATTCTCTGGGTTCATGTGTGCATTTTTGCAGCATTTGTGACAACGCTTGATGAACCTACTCACAGAACTATAGCTAGAGGGGAAGTCCAAGATCCACCCCGCCCTACCTCCTAATTACAAAGCTGGGGGAGCCGAGAGGCTGAACATCATATGCAGGGGAGTAATAGCTCCTAAGCTGGACTCACAGTCTTGGAGTAGCCACTAGGCAACACCAGGCTATAGCTTTTTATAATTTGCCTTTTTGCCCCTCATTCCTTGAGGAATTTCCTTCTGGAGGCCTCATCTGGATCCCACTACCATCTCTAGTAGGCACAACCACCCCAACTTTCCCTTCTTGCCCCACTGTCCCCAACTACTGAATCTTACTCACCTTCACACACCAGAGCCTACCAGATGAAATGTTTCCTCAATAGATTTCATTCTTTTTTTTTTTTTTTTTTTTTTTTTTTTTTAAGATTTTACTTATTCATTTGACAGAGAGAAACACAGCGAGAGAGGGAACACAAGCAGGGGAAGTGGGAGAGGGAGAAGCAGGCTTCCTGCCCAGCAGGGAGACTGATGGGGGGCCCAGGATCTTGGGATCATGACCTGAGCCGAAGGCAGATGCTTAAGGATTGAGCCACCCAGGTGCCCCAGATTTATTATTTATTCCTTCCTTCCTTTCTTTTTTCTTTCTTTTTTAAAGATAGCCTATCTAGGATGCCTGAGTGGCTCAGTTGGTTAAGCAGCTGCCTTCAGCTCAGGTCATGATCCCAGCATCCTGGGATCGAGTCCCACATCAGGCTCCTTGCTTGGCAGGGAGCCTGCTTCTCCCTCTGCCTCCGCCTGCCATTCTGTCTGCCTGTGCTCACTCTCTCTCCCTCTCTCTCTCTGACAAATAAGTAAATAAAATCTTTAAAAGATAGCCTATCTAATAACATCAAAAAGTACATGTGAAAGTGTAACAATTCTACTTCTAAGAATTTACATTGTGCCAAAAAGAGTTAAGGTGGTGGGCCCAAACTGCTTTCCTTGGAAGGGCCTGCTTGCATGGTTGGCCCTTGGCTGGTATATGGCAACGTGGATTTCAGGAGAGTTCCCACCATTTCCTAACTGGGTAAGAGTGGCTTACTGTGTCTAAACTGTACAAACAGTGTGACTTATACTGAACGCCTTTTCTCCTTCTTGAGCCCTGGGATTTCAGTACATGTAAGAGAGAGAGTGTTTCCACGACCACCCTTAGTAAAAACCCTGGGCTCTGAGTCCCTAATGAACTGCCTGGCTTGACCACATCGTACATGTTGTTGGAGGAAAGAAGCATGTTCTTTGTGATTTACTGGAGAAATACTCTTGGAAACTTGTGCCTAGGGTCCTCCAGCTTTGTCCTATACATCTTTTCCTTTTGATGATTCTGCATTGGACCCATCACTGTCATAAACCTTCTGTAAGTACAACTATTTGCCGAGTCTTGAAGTCCCCATTCAGCCTGGGGATAGTCTTGAGGAACCCCCAGTGAATAGCATCTTAGTTATTTTTAAAGAAGTGAAATATAAAACCTGAAAAGTCTTGGGTAGCAATTTAAGCTGTTGCTAATTCTCTTTGATAACTTGGGTATTTTAAAGAAATAGCCCCACAGCTAACTTTTTATTCCAGTTTTGCCTTATATAAATGCATATTTTTTAAAAGAGTCACTTACAGCAGGATGAAAAACGTTGATGGCTTGAACAGAAGCCTTCCCTTTTTGCTTATACCCGAATACCAAGTCAATCCACTGACAGATGTTCTGGGACACGTAGTCAGACTCTAGAGCCTGTCGATGAATGAGGATAAAAAGACGAGGATCGTTACGTGCCCAAGGAGGGAGGTTGACGTGATTAACCCGTTCACCGTTCTGACGCACACCAAAATCAAAACCTAAAAGAGAAGATTAATATTAATGCTTATCTCCCCAAAGCACACCTCATTTGGCCCACTGAGCAGGTCTTAAGACTTCCCCAAAACAGATATTATGTGCTATAACCAGGGAAAGCAGAGGCAAAGAGGAGAGTGACATCATTGTTCATCTATCTATCTACCTACTGACAGAAGTACATGGGTTAATGCTATCCTCATTATATTTGAGATATTTCAACTTTATTGTTCTACCACTTTATATCATATTGAAAAAACAGCAGAAAATCACTGCCATTTAATTTCAATATTATCAGAACTTCAAATGTAGTTAAGTACTTAAATATATATTCTATTCAATTATAAACTTGATTACAAAATTAAACTAAGGTGTTAACATCACAATAAATTTAAGATTATATTTAGTAAATATTAGCATTCTGTAGCTTAAATAAATCCAATTAATGCAAAGTATACACATCCTAAGTGAACTATTAACTTTATGGTAAGTCAAGAGGTCTGTCCTAACATCATTTCCACCAAGCATTCCTATGGACAACAAACTTATTCCAACACATTGAATGAGAGGGTTCTTTTGTGATCTAAATAAGCTGTTCTCTAATTGTTTCATTTGTCTGCTAGTGTAAACAAAAATCTCAGAAGTGTTCGTTTAAAAAAAAAAACAACTGTCCTAAAAGAAATGTTACAGAGATGTTTTTGTGTTACCTTTTATGGGCAGAAAATGTGAACAGCGTAACAGAATAAAAATTAAAAAGGCTTTCTTAGCCCTTTTACGAAGATGGCACCGAAAGCTAAGAAGGAAACCCCTACCCCTCCCAAAGCCGAAGCCAAAGCAAAGGCTTTGAAAGCCAAGAAAGCGGTGCTGAAAGGCGTCCACAGTCACAAAAAAAAGAAGATCCACACATCACCTACGTTCCGACGACCCAAGACTCTGCGTCTCTGAAGGCAACCCAAATACCCTCGAAAGAGCGCCCCCAGGAGAAACAAGCTTGACCACTATGCCATCATCAAGTTCCCCCTGACTACTGAGTCAGCCATGAAGGAAATAGAAGACAACAACACACTTGTGTTTATTGCGGATGTCAAGGCCAACAAGCACCAGATCAAACAGGCTGTGAAGAAGCTCTATGACATTGATGTAGCCAAGGTCAACACCTTAATCAGGCCTGATGGAGAGAAGAAGGCATATGTTCGGCTGGCCCCTGACTATGATGCTTTGGATGTTGCCAACAAAATTGGGATCATCTAAACTGAGTCCAGCTGGCTAAATCTAAATACAGTTTTTTCATGATTAAAAAAAAAAAAAAAGGCTTTCTTAAAAGCTGATTACACTCCATATAAAATTAAGTTGCTGTCTGCCTCCTTCTAGATCTTGTGAAAACAGTTACAGGATATTCGCTAATTCTGGAAGTATTCTGAAATGATATGATGTGAAATATAAAGCAAGGGCTTATGTAAATGGACATGGAGTGAGGATGCGGGTCATCTCCAGAAGCTCAGCTCATCCTACAGGCAGCTGCAGAGTGATTTAAGACGGACTGGCCCAGAACCCCCAGAGCTCTCTGGGAGCAGCAGGAATCTACTGAGGTAACAATAGTGAGTGAGACCTCTAAGGGCTGAGTTGGGGAGGGGCTGAGCAGCAGGGGTCTGTATAAACTCAAATCATTCTCAACTGTCAAATGCTCTGTGGGCACATCACGGGTGGGCACTCTTCACACACAGCAGATGACTAGGGGGCTAATCAAAGGCTTAATGGAATGCCGATAGGAAATGACATGATGTACATGAAAGCAAACAGTGTTTTCCAAAAATAGCTATAACAACCCTTGCTGTGCTGCATGCTTTTCCGGAATCTCGCTACTCTCCCATCAAGTAGCAAAGTTTATGCTCCTTCCTTTTGAATGTGGGCAAGGCACTTGTGACCAGAACGCAGGTGTGCCACTCTGTGACCTCCAAGGCGAGGTTCGTAGAGGCCGTGCAGCTTCTGTTCATTTCTCTCTTGGGACACTCGCCTTTGGAAGCCCCAGTTGCCGAGGAGAATGTCCAAGGCCTCCATGCCATGAGGAAACCCAAACTGGTCCACGTGGAGAGACCACATGGAAAACCACGGACACTACATGAGAGAGATGCCTGCCAGCCCCCAGCTGCTCTGATCCCGACTGGTCCAGCTCCAGCTCCAGCTAATCTGAATGCACACCCTGAGCCCAAACCACTGAAGGCTCGGGGAGGAGCTGCTCCTGAATTTCTGACCTGCGAAACCTGTAATGATAATCAATTTCTTATTGCTTTGAGGCCCTAAGTGTTGGAGGCATTTGTTATGCAGCCAGAGATAACGGAAACATACATAGAAGAAACCATGGACAGAGAAAACAAGCATAGACTGAAATGAGTCCCAAGCCGAAAGCCACCAGGCAGGTACTACAAAGTGCGGGTGCCAACAGCCCATTAAGGCGGTTCTCATCTGGGCAACACTATGAACCGTGCTCCGGGTGATGAGGCACATGGATATATTAACGGTTCTCCAAACAGCTCCAGAGAGGCCAGTTAGCATTGAATAAAATTCTAAAGGAATTTTCCCAACACTAACTTCTCTAAAGATACCATTATCAATTGCATATATTCCTAAAGGTCACATAAAAATATAAAATTAAGTAATGTAGAAAAATGACCCACAGACCTCTCTCAGAGGAATACCTGATCTTCTACTAAAAAATAGGTAAGGTTGGCCCAGATTGTTGGTCATTGGCATCACGGAAACTGGATTTTATCCTCTACTATCCCTTTTTGGTATTAGAAGATTCTGGCTAGGGTGTTTTATTTCTAAGTTGGTCACTCCGCATAAAGTCATTGAGATTTTGGTTAACTTACATTGTGCTTCAATAAATTCAAGACTTATTTTTTTAATGAGCACATGATAACCTTTGCAATCAGGAAAAAAAGCATTTCTGTAATAAAACTAAAGTACATTTTACAGATATCTTTAATAGGTAAAAGTTACCAATTTTCCACACATATTTGGTCCTGTAAAATAGTTACAATCTTCATGCTTGCTTGGAAATAAAATGATACACTTGATAAATAAAGGTATTTATCTTATTGGGGGACTCAAATTATAGGACTTAAAAAAGTGATTCTTATTTTTAGAAAATTATAAAATAAGTACAGAATTATAAATTAGAAATGATGTACTGCTATACCTTCACGGTTGACTAAGAACTCTGGAAGATAAAAAAACTCTGGGATCAGTTCTTTGACATCAGTCATGGATTCAAAAGATGAAAGGCGCCAAGTTGTATTTGTAGAATGAAAAGTTCTGTCTGGAATGTCAAAACTTTGATCTATAAAGAAAGACAAACAATGCAATTAAGACACAAAGACCTTATTCTGTTTAAAGCTTGTTACAGTTTATTTCTGCTACTTTGAAAAGATTAAAATGATGTTCATTTTGTTTTTCAGTTTTAAAGAGGTTATTCATGTTCTTGAAAATAAATATTTCTATACATTATTTGAGACCATATTATAGTATTGTTAATCTGCATTATGTTTTCCTGGTACACAAAAAATGGATGAATTTATATCACTTTTTTGTTTAATTGACTACTATCTGTCTACCCACGCAGAATTAAACAGCAGGGACCTTGGGTATAACCCACAATGAGCACATACTAGGTACTTGATAATGACTTATTTATTGAATGAATAATAAAGAAGGAAAATTGAAGTTCAAGTGGGTAAAACAGTTTTTTCCCCATCAGAAAACAAAATTATTCCTTCACCTTTAAATTAAGACTACTTTTTTTCTTTTTTCGGTGGGGGGAGCACTGCTTTTTAGATGTAACTGAATTAAAGAATGAAGTACAATTTCCTATAAATGAAAAAACTAAACACAGTCACTCCTCTGTTAAGTTTTTCTGCAGTTTCTTTGTTAAGTTTTCTGTAGACTAATAATTAAGAACTGAGTTTTGACTGGTCTCTTTCCTGTCAACAGTTAGCAGAACATGAAATGGTATCCAGAGGCCAGCCCCTGAGAACACCGGCTGTATATATTGTACTATCGAAAACTCCTTTGAAGTTGCAGAAATTTTATACTTATCTTTTCATTTAGAGACTGTCACAGACTAATTTCAGCATCAAGCAAGGCACAATTTTAAAAAGATAGGCTAAATTTCTTCCCGAGGTCTGCGCTTCCCTGTCCAGCAACATTTTCTATTATTTTCATTACTTTCTTATCTATTGGGGAGTCAGTTAGCTCAAAGGAAAAGTAACCAATCTAAATGGCATCTAGAACAAGTAATTCTGGAAGGCTACGGCAGATTCATAGTATCTAGATGAGAGACTAAGGAACTGTGGTATGAAAGAAGCACACTGAGGGTCTGTTCAAACTGTCAAATTCTGCATTGTTTCTTAACTTAAAAAAAAAAAAACTCTTCCACAAATTCCTATAATCTAGAATGTGCATGTACTAAACAAGGGGTTCTGAAGCTAGCATTTCTGTCCCCAAGTGACATTTAGCAATGCCTAGAGATATTTTTGGTTCTCACAACGGAACTAGTGGGGGAATGCCACCGGCATCAAGTGGGTAGAAGCCAGGGATGCTGCCAAAACAGCCTAGAGCGCACAGGACAGTGTTTACAACAAAGAGGATGCACCTCAAAAGGAATACAGGGCCAAGATGAGAAGCCCAGGACCAGGCCCCCGAGTCTAGCTAATCAGATGAAGTTGACGGGGATTGCAGTAGCCTCTGGTTGTTGTTGTTGTTTTTTTTAATCATGCATAAATACAGCATGAAGAAAACTGGCATAATAACAATATATATTTAAAAATTAAGAAATTTTAGTTGATTGGGAGTTTTATATTAATAGATTCTTGGGCTACATGGAAAAAGTGGAGGGCAGGGAGAGTCCTGTTACATGCTGCAGCAGTCCCAAAACACATGTGAAGTACTCTTTTTTATTCTGAGTGTCACTTTTTAATAAGGGCATTTGCAAACCAGAACATGTCTAGAAGAATGATCAGAACAGTGACAGGTTTGGAAACCAGAACAAACAAGGATGGCTTACACACTGGTTTTTAAAACTCTTTGGTAAGTACAGAACGGTCTTATTTATGTTTTGGATTCCTTGCAGCAGCTGGGATACGACCCTGCATACAGGAGGCTCTCAACCTGATGTCAAATTAACTAAGGATAATTAGCTTGGGGATAAACAAGACTGAAAGGGAAAAAGGGGACAGGGCAAGAGTCTTCAAATATTTGAACAGCTGTCACTGGAACATTTGTTCTGTGTACTTACACAAAGACAAACAGAAGAAAGCCCCTTCTATAGACCAAGGAGAGACAATGCAAAATTCATTCCTCCAAGAGGTGGTATGTGAGTAAAAATACATAAAGAAGTTCAAGAAGGTTGAGTAAATGAATGGATAACGACCCCACAAAGGATTCTGAGTGCCATGAGGAAAAACTACAGAGCTCATACCACAGTCCTCATTAGAAATTGGTAGGAAAGAATGTCCTCCTTTGCACACACATCAGTAAATTCACCTCTAAGTAATCTTCTGGCCTGTGAGCTGCCACTTAAAACACTGAGTAGAAGATTATTATCATTCTTCTCTTTTTTTGAGAGAGACAGAGAGGCTGACCGGGGAGGAGAGGTGGAGCGAGAGGGAAGAGAGAGAGTCTTAAGACAGCTCCACGTTGGGGGCTTGATCTCATGACGCTGAGATCATGACTGGAGCTGAAATCAAGAGCTGGACACTCAACTGAACGAGACACCCAGGTGCAGAAGTTCATTAACTAGACAGTTCCTATGGTGATGGTAGAAGTGTGGCTCTCCTATTAACTACTTACAATAAATGACAGTAACATATTCCCACTAGAAATAACTATTAAATTGAACATCTTTAAAAAGTAAATTGCATACATTTGATAAGGATAAAGTTTGCAAATTACACAGGATGTGAACTACATCTTAATTTTAAAAAAGTGAATTGCATTTTTATAAACATACATGTCTAATCTGCAGTGAAAACTCAACAAATTAGCAAGATAATCTGGTTCACTACAAATTTCTGGAAAGAATTTTATTGAAGGAATAAGTAGGATTATTTTTCCTGTGGTTTGGTTAGTCTCAATACAGTCTCAGGAAATATGTCAAGTCCCCCCCCCCCCAATGACCCAGTAAAATATTTTAGGTAGTTATAAAATAATTCTTACCTTGGTAGGCTAAAAACATTTTTGTGAATGGAGGCATCCTGACCAGGAAGTGAAGCACGGTGCCGCTGTTGGAGTAGTGGGAGCCGTAGTGGTAGGGCTGCACGGGGGGCATGGGGTCATCCTCCCGGGCCCCTTTGCGGTACTCCTCCTCCAAGTACTGAAGGGAACAGGCAATCAGACAGTGTTCATAAGAGAGTGCTCCAGGTATCACCAGTTTTCTTTCCATCTTCTCTACTAATCCTCCTTTTAAAAAATCATTATTTTATTTTTTTATTTTGAGAGAGAAAGAGCACAAGTGGGGTGCAGAGAGAAAGAGAAAATCCCAAGCAGGTTCCACACTTATCACAGAGCCCAACACAGGGCTCAATCTCATGACCCTGAGCATCATGACCTGAGCCGAAATCAAGACCTGGATCATAACCATCTGAACCACCCACGTGCCCCTATCCTATCCCTTTGACACCATTTTCTATGGTTTGCCCTGCCACGTGTTTGGACCTCAGCCACCTAAAGTGTCTCCTCCTCAGTGCCCCACTGAGTCCTGGTTCCTCAAGAAGCATGTCACAGTCTGCACCTTTACTCTCTCATTCCGTCACAGGAAACTCACCTGCTCTGCACCCTGCCTCCCAGCACTCTGGCTCCCAATGTAGCCTATCATGTGTAAGTTGATCATGCGCTCGATAAAGGAGAGCTGCTACTGTCACTAGAGACATCTACATTTTAAAAAATGAGTCTCAAGATACAATGCTATGTTCTTTAGAGAAACTCTCTAGCGTGGAAAGGCAACAGCAGTGGAAAAACTGTACCACGTTACTAAGGTTCTTAGGTATTAAGGTAACATTTTTTTTGACTGTTTTGCAATGTAGTTTCACTGAGATAAAAACGAATACAGTGATTTCTCACGCCTCCTATCTTCCCATCATGACGTAGGAAGCTCAACCAAATATTTAATATCTGTCACTCATCTCCCATAGCTTCTGTCTGGCTCTGATAACAAAGTCAGGCGATAGTGAATTTCTGGAGTCACTTCTCCTTGATTCCATAGCACTGCCCCACTTTCAACTGCAGAAGAATCAAGGAGTGACTGTTATAAGACACTTGGAGAGATCTTTCTGCAACTGTGCTACAAAACAATGTGAATGCAAGAAGACTGCTTCAGCTGCTCTTACCTTGATACTGCTGTGAAGAATGCAGCATGTGGCTAATGAGTTTTTTTAAAAATTTCCAACAGAATTCCATTAATGTTAATTTCTCAGAAATAGATAAATTATACTTTTAAACTTCAAAATCTGGTAAATTTCTGCTAATAAACTAATGCACAATTTGCTGAATATGAATAATAAGGAATTACAATACAGTCTATTATAAATAGACTGATATTGTTCTATAAATAACACGAGGGGATACAAATAGCAGGATCCTGAAAACCTGTAATTTTTTTTTAAAGGAATATAGTTATTTATATATGGATGTAACAATGGCCTATTAGCTTCCAATTTATGCCACAACAAGCGTATTTCTTTTTCTGGGCAAAGTGTTTTCAGAGCACTGAGATAGACAACAATACCTAAAATCATATAATGATTTCCAGTTGTTTGTCACTCAAAGCACAAGAAGGTAAAAAACAGAAAAGTCAATATTATAAATTTTAAATTAGGTAAAACTCAAGTCTGTAAAATAAAACTTGAGTTCTCATGTATCAAAATATGAGGAAAAACGAAGCCTACCTTGTAGGTATCCACATAACGATCTTCTTTTTCTTTATACTGCACGGCTATGGGCTTAGAGAGATTTCTACAAATGAAGAGAGGACGGAAAAAGATGAAGTCTTTCGATATTGTCAAGCTTAAGCTGCCTACATGCCTGCATCCGTAAGTAAACCTGTGATCAGCAAACACGTGGCCCTCAGTTTAGTGGTTACACATGTTGCTTTGCAACATAACAGCCATCATTCAAGATTATGACTGAATCAACTGGTAGATGGTGGGATTTCCTAAATAGATTCATACCCACTCAGGAGTTCCTGGCTTACGAGTAACCTAGACAAGAAGGGCTGCTGGGGCCCCTGCTCTCTTCGCTTCTTCCATTTCCTCCAGAATCAGAACTGATGCCATCTAGGGAAGCTGATTCCTGTTGAGCTCTGACATGCCTGTCCCCACTTTCCAGACCTACACTTGTCCAGCGGTGAAGACGGAAGGGCGGTTTGGATGGGAAGCAGGACCATGAGGAGATATTATAGAATTATTAGGTTACGTACTGAAAATTAATAAAATGACACTTAAAAATTTTTTTTTTTTAAATTTTAAGTGGACCCCATGCCCAACGTGGGGCTTGAACTCATGACCCTGAAGGTAGGAGTCACATGCTCTACTGACTGAGTCAGCCTGGCACCCCAAAATGACACAAATTTAAAAATGACCAAGTGGAGACTAGGCGTGTGCATAGTGAAATCCATGTTTTATTGTCTAACTCACAGACGGGGAGTGACATCCTCATCTGCACAGTAGAGCTGTGTCTGTGCTGGTGTTCACACTCTGTCAGGGACGCTAGAGAACACTGGGATGAGTCCTCACTTTTCCAAGCCACACAGGCAAGGAGCCTCCCTGTGTAGCACTTGGAAGAACAAGAGGAAAAGATCCGCCGAGGCCGAAGCCTCCCGGGCTGAGGGGCCACGGGGCTAGCAGCCATCTGGAGTTCCAACCTCTGGCTCCATAATTAGATCAACATCAAGATCTGCCCAAAGCTCAGTGGATCAAACCAGGTCTGCTGAGCCAGCCAGTCATATGCCTATATCCTAGGGATACTGAAATTGATGATAGTAAGCACTAATTTGGTTTTTGAGACCTTTCTATAATCTTAAAAAATTCATTAAAAGTAAAAACAGTTTTATAGAATAGATACAAATTCACATATCAAAATAGGAGAAATCACGTTTAAGATCCAGGTATGCGGATTTCCTCTAAACAGTGTATATAGGTTTTTTTGAACACAAATAATACTGTTGTGGTTGAAAAATCAGAAATTACTGATGAGCAGACAGAAAAAACCCCAAATCAGCTAAAATACCATTCTTCACAGGTAAAACATTTTGGTATATACCTTTCCAGTTGTTTTTCTGGTTATCTGTATATGTATATTCACGTTTAAAAATAAAAATAACAGCCTTCCCCACCTACACTAAATATTTCTAAAATACCATTTTTAATGGCTGCAATGTAAAGCAGTTAACTCGAACCTGGTGCTGGGCATTGAGGTTGTTTCTAAGATTTAGCCACTTAAAAAAATGATGTTAAGGGGCGCCTGGGTGGCTCAGTGGGTTAGGCCGCTGCCTTCGGTTCAGGTCATGATCTCAGGGTCCTGGGATCAAGTCCCGCATTGGGCTCTCTGCTCGGCAGGGAGCCTGCTTCCTTCCCTTCCTCTCTCTCTGCCTGCCTCTCTGTCTACTTGTGATCTCTCGCTGCCAAATAAATAAATAAAATTAAAAAAATGATGTTAACCTGTACCCCTGGGGATAAAAATATATGTTTATAAAAAATAAAAAATTAAAAAAAAAATGATGTTAAGACTATCCATCCATATGGCCAAATTTTTGCACGCAATGCCAGGCACCATTATCAGCAATGAACCAGACAGAGTTCTTGACCTCATGAAACTTACTTCCAGTGGGAACCTTTCTGGTAAAGTACATATTCTTAAGTATTCCTAAAAAAAAGTCCAAGAAGTTAAATTGCTAAAGCAGTATATACATTTGAAGAGTTCTTGGCGATGTATTGTCAAATGCCTTCCAGAAAGATTGGATCTATTTATGCCAGTAGTGCAAAAATGTCTAAATGTCCATCAGCAGTGGATAAAAATGTCTGGAAATAACATGCCACTTGCTGTTTTTTAAATTGACAAACATACTAAGCTGCATCTGATTTTTTAAAAACATTTTTAAAGATTTTATTTATTTATTTGATAGAGAAAGATCACAAATAGGCAAAGAGGCAGGCAGAGAGAGAGGAGGAAGCAGACTCCCTGCTGAACAGAGAGCCCAATGCGGGACTCGATTCCAGGACCCTGAGATCATGACCTGAGCTGAAGGCAGCGGCTTAACCCACTGAGCCACCCAGGTGCCCTGCATCTGATTTCTTGAAAACTGTCTTAAGCTAGGACTACTTCTCAGTAGTTAAAATATTCTAAAAAATATATATTCTAATATACCAAGTAGAATATTTGGAGTCAATTTTTCTTTATATAACCTAAGAGAACTTAAAAAAAAATTAAATAACCAGAATATTTCTTCATCAACTAGGGCTATGTGGTTACTCTAAAAGGCAATTCATTCAAGAAAAGCAGGATAAATGCTTAATTCTTTTGCTTTAATTGGCAAATGTCAAAGGTAAGAAACTGGTGCCCTAATTATATCCAGTGGCGACCAGTAAGTTTGTTTCTGGAGCCTTTAAAAAGCATCATTATTAACCTAAGAGTTTTTTTTTTTTAATGTGTTTTAATCAATTGTAGTCATTATTTTTCCTAATGCTCCGACTGTCCTATCTTTGGCGGTGTTAGCCACTTCAAGTTGGCTCTTGAGTCCTTTGTTACTTTTCTTTTGGGTTGTGTTAAAAAAAACACACAATACAAAATTAATAATCATAACAATCCTCAAATAAACAGTTCAATAGTGTTGACCATATTTACATTGTTGCATGAAACGTCTAAAACTTTTTCATCTTGTAAAACTCTACCCCCACTAAACAACTCCCCATTCCCCGCTCCCCTGTGCAACCCTGTCCCCTAGCAACCACCATTCCCCTCTCTGCCTGAGTCTAATGACCCTAGATAACTCACATAAGTGGAATGTCACAGTATCTGTCTGTTTTGCGGCTAGAATATTTCACTTAGCACAATGTTCCCAATGTTCCCAAGGTTCATCCATGTTATAGCGTATGACAGGACTTCCCTCCCTCTTAAGGTGGAATGATGTTCCACTGTATGTATGTACCACAAATTCCCCATCCATCCATCCACAGATAGACATGGGCTGCCTCCCCCAGCTGGCTGTTGTGAGCATTGTTGCAACGAACACAGGTAGGTAAATATGGCCTCCACATCCTTCCGACAAGACTATTAGTTTCCTTGCTTTCTTTTCTTTTCTTTCTTTCTTTCTTTTTTTTTTTTTTGATTTTATTTATTTACTTGACAGAGATCTCAGTAGGCAGAGAGGCACGCAGAGAGAGACAGAGGAGGAAGCAGGCTTCCTGCTGAGCAGAGCCCGATGTGGGGCTCGATCCCAGGACCTTAGGACCATGACCTGAGCCGAATCAGAGGCTTTAACCCACTGAGCCATCCAGGCGCCCCTGTTTCCTTGCTTTCTGACACAACAAATACCAGGCTCATCTTGTATGTTTTCTTCTAAAAAATTTTAGAAGAAATGAGAGAATAGGAAATCACTATTTTGTGACCCCTAGTGAAATAAATAACCAACTTAAGAGATAGTCATCAATGACAGAAACAAATTCAGGGGAAGCCTGATACCATGGATCAATGTGAGCATCATTAGAATGGATGCCACGTGTCTCCTGAATTGGTCAATATGTTGGTCAATACAAAGCTCACACCCCCTACAAAGGACACCTGTCCAAAAAGGCTGACCCTCGGTCTAAGCGAGACTGCAGAACTAGTTTCCAGTCTCTAGGAAATACAGAGGCTGAAGGAAGAAGGTAAATACTAACATGGGAATGGGGATAGCCTACAAAATAGCTGATCTGTTCTTCAACAAGTCGACGTTAGGAAAAAAGGAAGAGGAAAATGCATACCAACAAACAACGGCTTGTTCTAGATGTGTCTTCAGAGACAAAGCAACCAAAGGTGATACTGGGCCCAATATGAGCCAGTCAACTATAAAAATAAATCTTTCATATAATTGGGGGACACTGGAAAATGGGCTGGGTATTAGATGATACCATGAAATTATTGTTAATTTTCTTAGATATGATAGTGTCACTGTAACATAAATAAGAAAATGTTCGATACTTTCTTAAGAGACGTGTGCTGAAGAACACAGGAATAACATAACAAAATGTCTGTGATTTGTCTTAAAAAGCAAAAAAGAGATGACACAAGCTTGGTAGAAATATTCATAACTGTCGAGTTGAGGTTATGGACAGATGGGGTTCATTGTATATTCCTTCAGATTGGTGCATGGTTGAAAATCCTGATAGGTCTTTAATGAAATAAAGACAGCATATGGACAAAGCCAACAAGTGACACCATTTTCAGTTACCTGTAAACTGAAGGATCATTGAGGTCAAGGGTCTCACTGACATAGTCAGCGAGTATGAACGGGAACACAGGATACTGCATGAGATCATTGAAGGATCGGCCGGCATGTTTGTTTAAGTGAGTCAAATACTCAAAGTTAGTGATTTGTCCAGTATACCATAAATTTGTCAGAGCATTGATGTTGCCGTATTCCAGGAGATTAGGGAGGTTATTTGTTAGTATACTGTGGTACACGTCATCACGGACCTGCAAAGAAAGGAGAGAAAAAAACAAACAAACAGATTTTCTTTTAGGTTACTGATACTTTTCTCCAAAGTCTCCATATTTTAGGCACATTAGTAACTTCAAGGCCACCAAGAAAATTCTTGTTGTCCAAATAACATCCACTGGTGGTGAACTGAGATTCAACTCCGGGGCTTCCTCCAAAGGCTGAACTCCTAAACGTTATGTTGTGTTGCCAGAGAAATCAGCTAATAAGAAGGTAAGAAAATGTCTGTATAGAAAAGTCACTTATATACAGATCCTGAAAAAAAAAAAAAAAGGATAAAGAAGAGTCTTCATCTAAATAAATGCAACATGGTATTTAGAAAGAGCGTGGTTGGGGCGCCTGGATGGCTCAGTGGGTTAAAGCCTCTGCCTGGGATTGAGCCCCACATCGGGCTCTCTGCTCAGCCTCTCTGCCTGCCTCTCTGCCTGCTTGTGATCTCTGTCTGTCAAATAAATAAATAAAATCTTTTTAAAAAAAAAAAAAAGAGCATGGTCATCTTAATTGGACAGATGGCCTTGCTTCCATCTTAAAACCTCTGTGTTACTACTACATCTGTAATATGAGAATAGTAATATTTATTGCATGAATATGAAATAAGATATCCTATGTAAAATACGATATTTGATTTTCACTACTGATTGAAAAGCAATAAACTTTTGTGTTTGTTTGGTTTTTTAGAGATTCACAAAACTTGTCACAGAAAAAGGTAATCTGATTTTTTCTAAAGTAATTAAATGATGATTGGTAATAAATGGGAAAAAATAGACAAGCCAGGGCTTTACTAAAAACAAATTGAAATATCTATCCTAAATGTGTATGGACTTAAGGCAAAGGAATGAGAGCCACAGTCGCAGATAACCAGAGACAGGACTAAAAGTAAATAAGGAAATGGAGCTATGGCTATGGAACAGGCAAGGTCACAGGGGATTTAAAAATCTACACCACAAACCTGTTCCACAACAATGTGAATATATTTAACACGTAAAAATGGCTAAAATGAGGGCACCTGGGTGACTCAGTTGGTTAAGCATGGGCCTTCAGCTCAGGTCATGATCTCAGCGTCCTGGGATCAAGACCCCCATTGGGTTCCTTGCTTAATGGGGAGCCTGCTTCTTCCTCTGCTTCCCTCCAGTCCCTCCACTCATGCTCACTCACTCTCTCTAATAAATAAATAAAATCTTTTTTAAAATGGCCATCTTCTTTTATGTATTTTTTTTTACCACGATTAAAAAAAAATGAATCGGTTCAAGGAAAAACAAAAACCTAAACTTATAGTTTAAATCTGAAGACTGCCACCTTCTAAAGCTAAGGCTGATAGGAGTTTATGACAGACTGCATAACAAAACCACGCAAGAAAAAGGAAGTTTTCATTCCTTTGACAAATACTGATCAGGCACATTCAAACTGTTGAAGCTATAGCACTTAACAAAACAAACTGTTTACATTTTATTGGAGAGACAATGTTGGATGTTATTAAGTCCTATAGAGGAAAACAGAACAAAGGCAAGGAGACTTGGGGATAGGAGTAAAGGAGGGGTTGTTATTTTATTAAGAGTAGTCAGGAAGGTCTGAGAAGGAGACATTAGATCAAGGAACCTAAAAAAGTGAGCAAGTGAGTCATGTGGATTTCAAAAAGGAAAAACATTCCGGGCCATATTCTGGAGCAGGAGCAGTAAGTGCAAAGGCCCCGAGGCATTAGTGTGCCTAGTCAAGGAAAACAAAGTCGCCAGGGATGGAGAGAGGAGGGGATACAATGATAGAAAAGAAGGTCAGCGAGATAACAAGATGCCAGATCATTCAGTGCTTCATTCAGCTATTATAAGGACTGTGGCATTAACCAAGTGAGGCAGGAAGTGATTGGAAGGTTGTGAGTAGAGAATGATATGATCAACACACTTTAGCTATCATGTTGAGAATAGTCTGAAAGAAGGGGGAGCAATGGAAGCAGGGAGGACAGTTAGGAGGCTACTGTAATGATTTTTAGGCAGGAGATGATGCTGGCTTAGACCAGGAGGGTAGTAATGTACATAGTCAGACCTATCTTGAGGGAGAGTCAGCAGATCGAGAGCATGTAGGGCATGAAAGAGTAAGAGGAGTCTAGGGGAATCCCAAAATTTCTAGCCTGGGCAATCAGAGGGATTCGAGTTGCTAATTTTTGAAACGGGGAAAACGGCAACAAGATTTTGAGGGGGCAGATTAGAAGTTTGGTTTTGTGCGTGCTCAATATGAGATGCTGATTTGACTTTCAAGTGGAGATGCCCAGGAGGGAGTTAAGTATTTGAGTGTGGCATTCCCAGGAGGGGTTTGGGTAGTGACCCAAATTTGTAAGTTGTTACAATACAGGTAGTATTTAAAGTCCTAAGAGTGGATGAGAAGAGAATAGGTCTGCGGAGTGAACCCAGAGGCATTCCAAGCAGCATCTTCGAGGAAGACTGAGAAGGAATGCCCTGACAACAGGAGGGGAGCCAATGAAAAGTGATGACCCAGAAACCTAGTGGAAAAGATTAATTTTTTCTTGAAGATTTTATTTCTTTCTTATTTGAGAGAGCGTGGCAGAGGGAGAAGGAAAGGAAGAGCCACTAGCAGACTCCCTGCTGAGCACGGAGCCCAATGCGGGGCTTGATCTCCTGAGGCTGATCATGATCATGATCGGAGCCGAAACCGAGTTGGAAGGTCAACTGCTCCATAGACTGCACCACCCAGGTGCCCTGGGAAGGTTATTATTATTATCATCTTTTTTTAAAAAGGAGAAAATAATCACTGGTGTCAAAAGCTGCTGATAGGCCAAGTAAAATGAGGACCGAGAAATGTGACCATAGGGTTTGGACACGGAGGTCACTGAGAACCCCAACCAGAGTTCTAGGTGAAGTGGTGAGAAGAAAACCAGCCAGGAGCGTTTCAAAAGAGAATGGAGGCAGTGAGCACACATCACTTCTCTTTTCTATAAAAGACAGCAGACAAACTGAAGCCGAAGGGATGTGGTGGGGGTTAAGAAAGGGTTTATAAACAATGGAATCTGCTCTCAAGTTTAAATTGCTCTTTTCAGGTTGATTATGCATTCACTTACTTTTTATAGATACAGTTACTCTGGAGAATCGGAATTTAACACAGTTTTGAAGGACAAAAATCATTCTAATATAGCCAAGGTTCACTTTAATTAGGACCAACAAGAGCAATTTTTACTTGATGACAGAAACAGTGAATCAAAGTTTAAATAAGTTAAACCCTGATAAAATCATTTGAGTACAGTTACACTGGACCCATGATAACTTCAAACATATGTATTTATTAATAAAGCCAAATTTACCTTGGTGTTATCAAATGCTAACAGGAGTGTTCTACCATTTGTTAAAAAGATCTCTACAGCATTGTCTCTCAACTGCCACCAACGCTTGTGGACTTCTTTAATTTCTTCATATGTCCAGGAGAAGGACGCTGGTTCCAATTCTCCCTGAAGGCTCTAAGACAAAAGAAATAAATGAAAGTGTTTGCTTCATAGGAAATATAAATAATCATTTTAATCTTAGATTTTTTAAAACGTGAAAATGAAATAAGACATCTTCCTTTTGTGGCAATATGGCAGATAAGATTCCCTGACCTGCCCCACCCCCTTACTACAAAACACTTCAAAATGCTGGATGAAATTTAAGGAATTTTTAAAAAGACTTTATTTGTATTTTTTAAGAGACTTTATTTTTTAGAGGAGTTTTAGTTTTTTTTTTTAATTTATTTTTATTTATTTTCAGCATAACGGTATTCATTGTTTTTGTACCACACCCAGTGCTCCATGCAATCCGTGCCCTCTACAATACCCACCACCTGGTTCCCCCAACCTCCCACCCCCCCCCCACCACTTAAAACCACTCAGATTGTTTTTCAGAGTCCATAGTCTCTCATGGTTCACCTCCCCTTCCAATTTCCCCCAGCTCCCTTCTCCTAACTCCCCATGTCCACCATGCTATTTGTTATGCTCCACAAATAAGTGAAACCGTATGATAATTGACTCTCTCTGCTTGACTTCTTTCATTCAGCATAATCTCCTCCAGTCCCGTCCATGTTGCTACAAAAGTTGGGTATTTGTCCTTTCTGATGGAGGCATAATACTCCATAGTGTATATGGACCACATCTTCCTTATCCATTCGTCCGTTGAAGGGCATCTTGGTTCTTTCCACAGTTTGGCGACCGTGGCCATTGCTGCTATAAACATTGGGGTACAGATGGCCCTTCTTTTCACTACATCTGTATCTTTGGGGTAAATACCCAGGAGTGCAATTGCAGGGTCATAGGGAAGTTCTATTTTTAATTTCTTGAGGAATCTCCACACTGTTCTCCAAAGAGACTGCACCAACTTGCATTCCCACCAACAGTGTAAGAGGGTTCCCCTTTCTCCACATCCCCTCCAACACATGTTGTTTCCTGTCTTGCTAATTTTGGCCAAGTAGGAGGAGGTGCCTTTTCAACCTGTACCCTAAAGTGAGCTGATTACCTACCAAAGAACTCTGATCACCCATGAAATCAGCCCGAGATCAGAATTATACACGTCTGGATCTCTACAGGGGCAGAAGACGCCAGTGGGCAGGTAAAGCGGAATGGGAAAGGCGGACTGATATGGGAAGATAAACAAAAAGGGGAGGGAGCCACCAGAGGTGACTGGTTGGAAAGTAATACCCCTAATATGAGTGAGAGTGCCCTGCATGTGGGGACCAGCATTAACTTAGAGCAGTTTTAGGTTTGCAGGAAACCGAGCAGACAGCGTAGAAAGTTCCCATGTATTCCCTGCCTGCACTCACAATTGCCCTATGATTAACGTCTCCCATCAGTGTGAGTAGTGTGGTGCCTTTGTAATAATTGTTGAGCCACCACTGAATACATTATTCTTGACTAAAGGCCATAGTTTACACTAGGGTTCACTCTTGGCGTGACGCAGTTGTCGGTTTTGACTAATGTCTCCGGGGAAACGTGTCCACCACCACCGCCTCCCACAGAATTCCCTCGTGCTCCACCTCCCCCTCCCCTCCTGCCCCGTGGACCCCTGATCTTTTTATTATCGCCATGGTTTTCCCTTCCCAGAATGTCATATGGTTAGACTCCTACAATACACAGCCATTCTAGACTGACTTGAGTTTAAAGCTGAGCTGGCAAGAAATTAAGGGAAAATGAATCCTAGGAAGCAAAAATAACAAGAAATGTGAAAAGCATGCCGGGGTCACAGACTAAGTGATCAGGTTGAAACAACTGGAAGAAAGAAGATGAGGCACTGGGTTCTCTGGAGCAGAGTATGGGATGAAATTACTTCAGAAATCTAAAGCCCATTAAGGGATATGTTCCTGTTGTTGATAAACACACAAGCCCATCAATAGAGAAAGAAACAGGAGCTTGTCTCTCTTGGCCTGGGGTCGGGGTGGAGAGTAGACAACTGTGGGCCTGCCCTCACACATGGATTGGGTTAAAATTGACCTATCTGCATGCCTGGGAGCTCACCAGCTCTGAAGCACAGTTCGCATGACTCTGCATCTCCCAGGAAAGGCAAAGCAGCCTCTGCCAATCAGCCCCACCGACTGTAAGCTCACAGATCGTCGCCCACCAGATGGCTATGTTCCTCTCCCATGTGGTCAGCAGAAGGAAGAAGAGATAAAGTGACCACCGGAAGGCTGGGTCTTCCTGACAGCATTAATTCCAGTCTCCCTCAACAAATCCCTAATTCTTTTCTTTCTTTTTTCTTTTTCTTCTTCTTATTTTTTAAAGATTTTATTTATTTGTCAGAGACACAGAGAGAGAACACAAGCAAGAGGACAAGAGGGAGAGGGAGGAGAGGGGGGAGAGGGAGAAGCAGGCTCCCTGGAGCAAGGAGCCTCCCTCCGGCTCCATCCCCGGACCCTGGGATCATGACCTGAGCCACTCAGGCATCCCAAATTCCCACATTCTAGAATGAAGGATTAGGGGCCATAGGTCCTATACTTCTTACCACCAATGGGCCCTTACCAAAGTACAAGATCAAGAAAACTTTTAAAAACGTATCTAAGTCTGTAAACTGCAACTCAATACATGAATTACATTACTCAATGCTTTCAATAGAAAACACGATAAAAGCTTCTACTAAAGTTTAAAACTAGTTAGAATTTACCTCATCAAGTTAACCTGCATCCTATTTTGGTTTTTCATCAGTCTTCCCTTTTGGAAAACTGCAATTACTTCTCCTTTGTGTTGGAACAGGAGCTCAGTGCAAAACTTGGAACTCAATCACATGATTATCTTACCCCAGGCTCTTCATCCTTCTAAAACCTTATTTGAAATTTTTAAAATTTGACTTGTCCTGTTCCATGTGTATTACAGTATTGTACTAAGTTCCAACTGGCTTTTAGAAGTAGGGGTTGGAAATATATTACAAATAAACATTTTAATGAAAATCTAATATTCTCACACATAAAACTGAATTCCTTCTTGTTGAGCTTTAACTTTCATTGATTCCTGCAACTCAGCAGATGTTAAGTATCTAGGAGCAAGGTGCTCTGCTAAGTGTTCTGCATGCAATATATCTGTGTCAGATGGAAAGTATATAAACATTCAAAATGCAAGACAGCAAATGTCATATGTAAAGTGGGAACAAGTGCTAAAGAATGGAGGAGAGAAGGCTCTTTCACTCTCAAAAAAAAGCCAAAACAAAACAAGATTATTTTAAGGAGAGTTTTAAAGGGGGAAAATGGCATCTTTTGGATCCAGAAAAATGTTTGCTTATATATCAACTATTAAATTTCTTGGTTGCTAAAAAAGAGACATCTTGAAAAATAATTAACCATACTTCTACTAGCTGGGATAAATACTGTGGCAACTGCTAGATAAATCCCACATGAAAGAATGCCTACTCAATTTTGGGGGGGCTATATTAAATATTTTCATATTGTTTTACAACAAAATTTTATGTTTTAGCTCATTTTTAAAAAATCACCTATGTATTCACTATTAAAGCACATGCAATCTTATTTAGTATATCCTTAGCAATTCTTGGTTTTAGAACTTTTCTGAAACAAAAAGCCTTATTTCTCTTATTACCAGGATCTCAAAACAATATTTTAATGGCACACAAGCTAATTCATATGGACAGAAAGTCTTGAAATACAAAAAAATGTGAATTGAGTCATTTTTGTTATTTTCTGACTAATAGCAGTACTTCCAGCAGAATAAAAATTATGGTACTAAGGCATGTGAATATCAGAATTACTTAAGTTATTCAATTATACAACACTTTCCTTTCTTTGTGAAGGTAAGTGTACTTGACAGTGAACTGGGATTGGTAAGAAGTAGTTATTTGTTGCTACTGAGGATAGTGATAAAAAGAATAAATATAAATAAATTAACATAACAAGCATTTTTCTTTCATTTTTTCATTTTTAAAAAAATTTGTACTTTTCAAGTTTTTATTTTAATCCTAGTTAGTTAAAATATGGTGTTGTATAGTTCTAGGGGTACAATACAATGACTAAACACTTCCTGACATCACCTGGTGTTCACAAGTGCTCTCGTCAATCCCCTTCACCTGGTTCACCCATCCCCTACCCACCTGCCCTCTGGTAGCTATCAGTTTGTTCTCTATAATTAAGAGTCTGTTTCTTGCTTTCTCTCTCTCTCTCTCTCTCTCTCTCACTTCTTCCCCCTTTGCTTGTTTGCTTTAACAGGAGCACTTTGGAATTTGACTCATAATACTAACTGCTATGATATCAGACTGTACCCCAGACAAGATGGTATGGTCTTCTTTTTAAAAGTATCTTTAAAAGAAAAAGTTTGGAATTAAGACCAATCTATACATAGAGTCACAATACCTGCTCTCTCGTTATCCCAAAGTTATACATTTTGGGAATTTGTCTAGATTTATGTAAGTGCAAACTTAAGTCTCTACTCACCGAACTTTCAACTGTATCAGAAGCATTATCTTCCACAAAGTACATCCCACATTTACCTATAGAAAGCATTCGGACATGAGTTTAAGAATGTATGCGTACTATTACCGTATGTGATTACAAATATGACTTCTGGAGTCTGTTGGCCTGAATTTAAATCCCAGCACACAGAAACTGTTCCTGTCACCCAATAACATTTTTTAATAGTATCCATGAGATCTCTCGGGTAAGTTGCTTTTTTTTGTCTTAACCTCCTGATTTAAAAAAGGGGTGGAGGAGGACTTTATTTCACAGAGTTACTGTGGGAATTAAATTAGAATATATGTAAAACACTGATTACTAGTATCTGGCACTCAGTGCTAAAAAAAAAAAAAAAGTTGGCCATGTATTATTATCAGTACTCTTTTTATATTACTAGCATATTAATTTGCTTTATTTTCTTACATATTAGCTTAAGTCAACTTATAAACAAATTTTCTAGCAAAAGAGGAATCCTTCATTATTTTTATCTAAACACTCAACAGAGCAGAGGAGACCTTAAAAGATAGCCCCCAAGTTCTGCTTTATAGGTTGGCTGTGTTAACACATGTCCCTACATCATATGTCCAACGGGTAGGAATTTCTCTGGGGCTTGGCACTGTATGCCGGTCACCCTTGAGCACTGAGCACTTCTGGCTCAGAAAAGGGCACTATCTCCATCCTCACGACCATGGGGCTCAGTCCAGACAAACCTGAAGCTCTGCCTCTGGAGCCCTGGAGGCTATAGCTTTAGCGTATAGCAGTGACTCTCAAATTTGAGGGTGCATCCGAATTGCTGGAGGGCTCAAAGAAATGCACACTGCTGGACTCTGCCCCACAGAGTTTCAGCCTCAAGAGGTGTACGCTGGAGCCAAAGAATGTATATTTCTATGTAGTTCCCATGTGATGCTGATGTTCTGGATTTGGGGGCCATGCTTCAAGAACTGGCCTACAGCATACACACTGGTTCCTTAAGGGAAGAGAGACCAAGTAGTGCAACCTTTTTTTTTTTTTCCCCCAAGTGGTACAACCTTATTCCTTCATATCTTGAGGAAAAATTGTCTGACCAAATGTAATTATATAGATACCCATGGATGGACAACCTTGGCCTTTCTCTCAGAAGCACAACAGGGAATATAAATTATCGACTATCTCAAGGTGAATATATTTCTTAGTATTCCAATAATTCTTCACTTTAAAAATAAAAAATGGATATAGGTAAAAGGAATGACTAAAAATAAAGATGTATACTTACGAGGAAAGTCAACTTTATGAAAATCAAAATGCTATTCATGTGCTTTTTAGAAAATAAGATTGTCATTTCTTCACATTTGTGGGTCATAAACACTATATATAATGTTAAGGCAAAATCACCTATGTGCTGTTAGAGAAAGTTTATCTGATTTAATGGTATTTACAACAAACAGTGCTTCAAACTGTCTAAGAATAAAGACAGGGTGAGTATGTGTAAAAGTCTTCAAAGCATGACTTACCTAATAACAATTCACCGGCTGTCTCTCTAGATGGTGCAACGCTGATACATCTTCGGTTCACCCTGTCAAAACATATTTAAAATCCCTATGATTAAGTGTTTTGACCAATTTCAGCGAGTAGAGTATAAGCTTTCTTTATATAGTAAAAGATTTTAGTATAGCAGACTAGAGTTTCAAAAGTATGAGAAGTCTTGTCTAAACTCAGTTGAAAATATTATCTCAAATTCCAATGCTCTAGTAGAGGAGAAGATAAAAACTTTTAGAGAAGGCTCATAACTCATATGCCATGTATACAGAATACAGGGATTCAATTTTTAAAAAGAAACTTCAGTATTTTATGTTTTCTAGTAATTAAACCAACATTGGATCATGCCTCTGGTATTTTCAAAGACATTAAAAAATCTTTGTATTCTAGGAAAAACAGGGGGTTTAGACTCAGAAAAGACCTATTCTTTTGTCACCTCCTTCAAGTCCGAGTTCTTTATCTACTAAATGAGCTCAGTAATAACTGCCACCACCACAACAAATGCTATCAATAGCTAACATATACCGACCCATTTGACACGCAACAATACGCTGATGCTTTAAGTATTGTTATCTTTTTCGTGTCACAGATACAGACACTGACACAGAGAGGCTAAGTAGCTTGCCCAAGACCAGATAGTTAGTAAGACAGGGAACTAAAATTTGAACCTTTAGTCACTTGGGGACACGACCAGCGTGCTGTTTCACAGACAACTACAAAGATAGACACGTGCGGATAAGGGACAGAGCGCGATGCCTGAACGTCAGCGGATCCTCGCTATCAAAAATGTCTTTTCCTTCTGGATTTTGGTCATCCAACTTTGTCTTCTCTTGAGCCATGCACAGGACCTCAGCATTTTCTGGAATAAAATATTACCTAAACACTACAATAAACTATTAAACTCTTTAACTCCTTCAACAAAAGAAAGGACATCTCACGGATTCACACTTACCTTATAGACTCACTCGCAGCTTTGTCTTTTACAGTCGAAGAGAAAGAAGAATGAGTTTTATCTTCAAACAGGAAAGAGAGTGGTGGTTTGACCACATCTGTTGAGGAAAAAAATACGTATTGTCTTTATGTAATGATCATAGTTATGTGCTACATTTGCGTGAAGAAGTCATTTTTACCTTCCGATTTTTGTCTGTCCATAAGGAGATACTTATTTGGAATGGTTAAGTAACACCTCTGTAAACGTCTTCTCTCTCGATTTGGCCCTTCTGTTGGATCCAATTGCCAGGAAGTTGGATAGTAAAGGGGGTCATACCAGGCTGCTCTGCAAGTGAAAATAAAAGAAAGTTTTAAGGAGCAATCTATAGTATTTATAGCTTTAGATGAAATCATTATGGAACTTGAATAAGGAAATCAAAATTGATCTATTCAATTAAAAAAAAAAAACCAACTGCTTATGTAATTAGACTAGGGAATGCATACACATAGTACAGCAGAGTAAGATTAAAAAACAAGTGTCCTTCTGCTCCTAAACCCCAGTCTTCTGGTTCCCTGCCTGGAGGCATGCTCTGCCACCAGTTTCTTATACTTGCTAAATTTTTAAAAAGATATATCACAACTATTCTGAATGCTTTAGCAACATGTGTGCTCTAGCAATACACTGGTTGGACCTAATACAGCCTGATAAGGAAAAAAAAATTCATTTTCCAAGTTAAGTTTCTGTATTTCTCATTTTGCCTACTATTTAATATAATAAATAAAATTAGTTCATTTTCGTAGTACAAGCCACATTTCTTACAATGTTGAAAAATAAGTTCATATTTTATTTTTTTAAAAAGATTTTATTTATTTGAGACAGAAAGAGAACAAGCAGGGAAAGGGAGAAGTAGAAGCCGACTCCCCGCTGAGCAGGGAGCCTGACATGGGGCTCAATCCCAGGACCATGAGATCATGACCTGAGCCGAAGGCAGGAGCTTAACTGACTGAGCCACGTAGGTTCCCCCCAAATAAGTTTATATTTAAATGAAAGAAAATGGTAGAACTACATTGAATATATTTTTAGAAATAGATAAAAGAAAAATCACCCTGAATCCTACTATTCTAAACATACCAATTACTGGTAGAGATTATTTTCTTTCCTTTTTCAAAACCATAGTTAGAATTATTATATATATACATTTCTATATCCTTTGTTCTTTCACTGGACATATTTTAATCTTTATTATCATCACTGAAAAGGGCTGACTAATGCACTGGGTGGGCGTATTATAATGAATTTAACTCTATTACCATTACTATATATTTAAGTTGTTTTTAGTTCATTCACCTAGTATAAATAAAACAGAGATGAAAACCTTTACGTTTATTGCCTTTCTATATTTGGAATATTTTCCCTAGGAGAGAATTACTAAAATAGGATAACTGGAGCTAGAAATAAAATGTTTACAGGATTCCTGACATATGTTGTCAGAGTGTACAATGCCATTGAACCTCCAACCATGAACTAGGTTACATTTCTTCCTGCCGTTGGTATGTGAAACATAAAAGGTAAAATACGGTATTTAAAAGTTTTAAAAAATTAAATTAGACTCTAGCCATATGGAATATTTTCCTATCTGTTTATTAATTTATTTTCTTATGTGGAAGAGTATATTCACATCTTTTGCTCAGATTCTTGGGATCTTACATTTTACTTTTAAGTTGGCACAAATGTTTAAAACTATAAAAATATTAACTCTTTGATATAGTTGGTGAAAATAAATTTTCATGTTTTGTTGTTATAGTTGTTAAATACACTGGAAAAAATTAAAGCTTAAATCCATTTATTTCTTCTTGGTAGTTTTTTCTACAGTGTTTGAGCTTAGAGAGTTAACTATCTATCGCAGAGTTGATAAACACCCTGTTTTCTTCTACTTTATAAACTTTTTATGAGTTTATTCTTTTTTTCACCTGGGATTTCCTTTAGAATCTGATGTGTAGTGCATTTTAGCACCCCCAAGTCATGCTAATTAGTTAACCAAATTTAGAGATTAATACCTTAATTTTCCCCTTCTCATTATCTGTGATGCATCTTTTAAATTTTACATTAAAGTCTTATCTAGAAAAAGATCTATTTCTCAACTATCCTGTTTTAGTGATTTCTCTATTCTTCTGCAAACATTACATTTTAAAATTAAAGCCAATATATAAGATTTTATTATTTGGAAGAGCTAATAACACCTCTCTTTCTCATAATTACCTCCTTTACCCCCAAGAGTTTAAACAAAGATTGTCATAGGATTATCGAAGATGAAATAAATCACAAGTGATTAAACAAAAAATATTTATTTATTTATTTATTTTAAAGATTTTATTTATTTATTTGACAGAGAGAGATCACAAGTATGCAGAGAGGCAGGCAGAGAGAGAGAGAGGAGGAAGCAGGCTCCCCGCCAAGCAGAGAGCCCCATGGGGGACTCCATCCCAGGACCCTGAGATCATGACCTGAGCCGAAGGCAGCGGCTTAACCCACTGAGCCACCCAGGCGCCCAAACAAAAAATATTTAAACTAATGAAATAATGTTATGATCTTTATGCTGAAATGAAAATAGCATTTCACATTAAAATATTCAATAGTAATGATGGACAACCTAAAATATCCTCCCACTTTGCTTACCTATCATGTGTCAGCTGTTGAATAAGCTCCTGCCAGTGTCTGCTGGCACTCAGATCTACTTTATACATTCCTCTGATATGCTGGATCACCTTTTTTCTCTCAATTCCTTGGGAGAGAGACACTGCCTGGGTGATGTCTGCAGCAATTTTGGATATATCCTTTGATTTTGAGTCCAGACGCTGAAAGAGACTAAGTAAATAAACGAGACGGCCCGTAAGTTAAGCCTAAGTGGACTGTTATACAGATACAAAAGCATGATACTGGAAAACTAAAAGTATGTGTGAAGTCGAATGAATTAAAAAAGGCACGACTTTCAGAGTATATAAAAGCCTACCTTTGTTGATTATTATTAACCGTTTTCTGCCAGGTGGCTTTATTTGTAGCTTCTTCAGTTTCATATTTCTTTTGTTCCTAAAAGATGTGGATAATAATATGTAGTATAAAATGTATTATTAATAATTTAACATTGGCACCAAGGCAAACAAACTAATTTTAAAACCGAGGTAACAAAGGGGAAAAAAAAAATACTGTCCCCAAGACACCAGAATGTTAAAATACAATAACTACTTAAATAATGATATAATTCCCCTTTGTTCCTACACAATTTGGGGCACAGATGTGAGGGCAGAATAGTGAACAAGGGTGACAAACCTAAGGGGTTTGCACAGTTGCTTGCTTCAAGGCTGACGCTTCAACTTGCTTGTCACATAAAAATTTGTCCTTCACTGAAAGCTACTGATAAAGGATAAGGATGACAATAATGAAGAAAATGCTCCTTACAATGAGCCTATTTATTCTCTCATAGTAAAAAAGCCAGATTGGGTAAAAAAAAAAAAAAGAAATCATCATCATTTCAAATTTATCATCCATGATATTCTATAATAAAAAAAATTCTTTCAATCCTCCTTTAACTACATTTGATAGGCTCTCCTAAGAAAACTGTCTTATGAATTCACTGACTCACCTCTTTGATCATTTTAATAAGCTCCGCTTTTGTTGCTGCTCTGGGAGGGGTGCACTTCTGCCCACACAGTTTTAAAGCGTTCATAAGCAGCTCCGCTGTGTCTAGTTCTTCCTCAGTCAATTCATCTTGGTGATTATGTATCAACTCTGACAAATACAAAACTAACTTGGCTCCATGCTTTAAGAGAAAGAAAATTTTTTTAGTCATACAAAGTTTTTTTCTTACATTTAAATTATTTAACAGTAATTAAGTTAAATTATATCACTAGATTTATTTGGAAGGTTCTCGTTAGAATAAAGCAGTAAAAGAGACATTTTGGGAACAATCAAAAAAATTGGGTTTTGCATTAGAAACACGGTGACATTAGGGTGTAAGCTAATTTTGATAGGTAAAATAATCTTATGTTACATAAGATAATGTCTTTGGAAAAAGATTTCTATAATTTACTTTAAAATACTTCAAAAACGGAATGATGTCATTATGATAAAAGTATTAACAACTGTTAAATCTAGGTGATGGCTATATGGTACTCATTATACTATTCTGTTTCTCTTATTACATTTGAAAATTTTCATTGTAAGAGGTAAAATAAAAAAGAAAAAGGAAGGAAAGTAAGAGAGAAGGAAAAGAAAAGCAAGCAAGTTTTGGGGGAAAATTTTTTGGAGATTTGCTAAAGGAATATAGGAAATAGGTGGGGATAAAGGAAAATAATTCTTAGTTCTTCTCATAGAAAAAAATGAACTGGAAGGGAAACTTTCCTTTAAATCTTCTAGGTAAGAGAATTATGCTTATTTAGTCTTTCTCCTTTGATTTCTGCTTGGTAGAATGAAGTTTGTGAAACATCCAGAACAAAACTCTGTCTTTGGATTAACCTGTAAGCAGTCTTTACTCCCTAGGGAGAGCTAACGGTGAAAAACTCTAAAACCAGTGAGATGTCAGCACCAAAACCTGTGCACAATGTCTGGAGAAGGGCTGGGTTAGGCCAACCTTATGAACTGCCCTGTAACCAAAATCAGAATGTTACTTAAGGTAATGACAACTGTCTTTCATAGAAGAAATCTAAACAAAACTTTGTTTCATGATTTTTTAAATGGCCCTTCTATGCTACAGATCTTACACCTAATTGTTATGTTGTACGCTATGTATTCTTTAAACATTAAGTATGCCAGCAAGTGAAACATGCAGAGTTTTACTTTTTAAAAATCTGCACTGATAAAATACCACTGCATTTGGCTTTATGACATTTTAAACTGTGAATAGTATTAAATGTCAACAAATGAATTTGGAAGCTCTTACATTTTGGATGATATATAAATTAACACATGGAATCACATCATGTCACTTCCCAAAAGCATAAGATGAACATATGCAATGATGAAAATAGCAAAGCTCATTTTAATGAAACATTTTAAATTAGTCAGGAGACAGCTGCTTCCTGACCGAAAGAGAAAAATGAACAGACACTCTGCGAGTAAAAGGCCTGAAGAGTTGGCAAATAAAGAGAAACAGTAAATGACTAGACTATGTTCTCATGTGTGTCTTAAAGGTAATGCTCTTGATATAATCTAAAAATAGTTTAGTATTCAGTGACATTCCAAAAATAATCTTGAAAAGCTATAAAAAATATTTTTATTCATCCCGAATATCCAAAAAACACATGGTTTTCTTAGACACTGAAGTTGTTTCTAGAATCTCATCTCAACATCTGATCAATACTTTATTGACTGTAGTTCCTGGGACTAGAAAAGGTGTGATTAGGGATGAATGCGAAAAAGGGAAATGCCTTGTTTTCAGCCCTCAAAAAACTGATTTAAGGAACCAAATCTATTACATACAAACCCTTAGGAGATAATAAATGCTAACCTGTATGAAAATAACATTTTCAGGGATGTGTCTAAGGAAGAGCTCTGAATGGACTAAGAAAGACAGATTTTGAAGGTGGGAAAAGGGAGCTGGGCATACGGATGAACTGACAGAACGGGTGTACAGACAGACAAGGAAAGGACGGAAGGCACTTCAGCAGAGAGGAAAGCATGAGCAGAGCGGCAGGTCAGTAAGAACGCACAGGATGTGAAGAGGTTGCACGACACAAAGATGAGGTGACATTGAAAAGTGGAGTTCCAGACTGAGGGATTAATCAGACTCAAGTCATGATAGCAGAAGAGAGGTGCTGGGCTTTAAAAATCAAGCGGATTACAAACAGAATACAGCTTGTAAAAAGGCAGCTTTAAAAAGGCACAAGAACATCTGTAGATCCTGCTATGGAATGACCTCTAGGATTTACCATTAGTTGAAGAAAGTAAAGTGCAGAAGAGTATGTACTGCTCTTTCTTTGTATTGACAAAGGGGGTGTGGATAATACACACGTGTGTATGTGCACATACATGTATGCGTGTGTGCACAGATTTACTTATATCTCTAAAAGAAAAAGTAATAATAAAAAGATGGTGACCTATAGGGAAAAAGATGGAAAGAAGGGAGGGAAAGAGATTAAGAGCTAGAACCTCTCTGAATGAGCCATGTTTCACAGTTTTGATTTTGGAACCATGGTGACATTTCACATAATTAAAAACAAAGTTGGGGCACCTCAGTAGCTCAGTCAGTTCAGCAGCTGCCTTCGGCTCAGGTCATGATCCCAGGGTCCTGGGATTGAGCCCTGCATCAGGCTCCCTGCTGAATGAAGAGCCTGCTTCTCCCTCTCCCTCTGTCTGCTGCTCTGCCTACTTGTACTCTCTCTCTCTCTGTCAAATAAATAAATAAATAAACAAACAGACAAATCTTAAAAAAAAAAAAAAAGCAAAGTTGAACAAGTAAAAACCCAACGGAGGGTGCCTGGGTGGCTCAGTGGGTTAAGCCTCTGCCTTCGGCTCAGGACGGGATCCCAGGATCCTGGGATCAAGCAGGGAGCCTCCTTCCCCCTCTCTCTCTGCGCCTGCCTCTGCTTACTTGTGATCTATCAAATAAATAAATAAAATCTTAAAAAAAAACCAAACCCAATGGAATCCCTAGAAATAGAAAACAAATGGCAAAAAAAAAAAAAAAGAAGAACATGACTAGTTAGTTGAAGTTGGTGGCACAACTAAATACAGAAAATTATATGAAGTGTTTTTACAGTATTTTCATGGTGTACTCATAACGGTATCCTAAGAACAAAATAATTATGAGGAAGCCTTAATCTGTTCACTGGGTTTGTTATTAGTGATAATGTTGGTCAACCTATTTTGAAAATGTTCTATGTATACACATAGAGAGAGAGAGAGAGCACACATACAAATAAGTATACTAATAACATCAGGAATCAAGGTTACAACATTAATAAAAGGAAATACAAATATAAAATCCAAGAAAATGTGGAAATATCAACATGAACTCATGATTCATTTTTCTTTCTTAAAAGATTCATATTCCTTAGCTTTTCCACCAGAAACACGAGAAGAAATAACAAACAAGTAGAAATGCCTGTTTCTAGTCCTTAAATTTATAATTTCTAAATACCATTATCTCATGAAAAGGAAACAGGGTCTGGTTCCAGATCCAGGAAGGAATGTGCAAGATAAACCTGGGACATTCTTTCGTTCCAGAAAGCAAAGCAGTTAATCATATTAGCTTGTTAAAAATTGGAAAGGCTGTGTTAAAGGCATGTAACAATCTGAGTCTTCATAGGTGCTAATGTGACTATCAAACTGAACAATAACCACAAAGATTTGAAACTACTTTTGCAAAAAATACCTGAATTCATAATGATACCTCAAAAATAAAAACAAATACAAAAATTGGAGGCTGCTAGGGCACCAAGTCATTATTCTAATAAACAGGGAAAAGAAACAAGAGTTGCCTTTCTTAAATAGACTATGCTTCAGGGTTGTCAGATAGTGGATGAGGGAACAGTCTTCCTCCAGAAGACTCCGAGCTAATAGATGCTGGCGGAATGAGAAACTCTGAGAAAACACTGTTTTGCAATTCCTAATGAAAAAAGTGGATCTTTGCAGGTATTATCAGTGGTGGCTAAAACTACTAGGTTAAAGATGGAGGGTGAACTTTGTAATGAATGGATCAGGCTAATATCATTTCAAAAAGCAGGGCAATGAGACATTCTCTGTTCTCCTGCTATGCTGTAATGGAAAATGCAAAGCATCCTTAATAAAACAGTCTTAAAACAAACACACACAAAACCAAACAGGAAACCAAAACTGGAATCTAGGAAGCCTTGAAACCTACAGCCACAAGCATATGATCAGCTCAATCCAGAATATGGGAAATCCCAGTTTCATCAACAAATGGCTGACATTTAAAAAAATGGCTGGGGAGGGTACTTGCCAGGGATTTAAAAGATTTAGCATACATCAAACCAATGCTATGTGTGGGCCTTGTTTGCATCCAGAATCAAGCAAACTATTAAAAAATTATAAGACTTAGGAAAGTTACACACTGAGTATTAGATGACATTAAAGAACTGCCGTCATTATTGAGCGTGACAAATTTTGTAGAAGTCTTTGTCAGGCAGAGATATAGACAGGTAAAGAATTTACAGGTAAAATGATTTGATAGCTGACATTTATTTCAAAACACTGCAAAGGAAAGTTAAAGTTGGGTAATGGTCATGTGGGTCCTTGTTTGATTTCTCCCAACTTTTAGGTATCTTTGAAAGTCTCTATAATAAACTTAAAAAAACCAGGCACAGGGGCACCTGGGTGCTCAGTGGGTTGAACCTCTGCCTCGGCTCAGGCCCTGGTCTCAGGGTCCTGGGATGGAGCCTCACATTGGGTTCTCTGCTGGGCGGGGAGCCTGCTTCCCCCTCTCTCTTCCTGCCTCTCTGCCTACTTGTGATCTGTCAGATAAATAAATAAAATCTTTAAAAAAAAAAATGGAAGCCAGGTACAATAATGTGGTTTTGAGGTAAAGAAGAGGTTATTGTAGTGATCTGAGCACGGGGGTGAAAGTCTGAACTACAGTGGGGTGGGTAGAAGACAGTTAAAGACACTAAATAAATGACTGGCTTTGGTGATGACATGATTTATGGGAGAGGAAAAAGTCAGCCATGGATCCCATCTGTACAGACACCACCAACAAAATGGAGTCACGGAGAGGAAAGCTGGTGTGGGGAAAAGAGGACTATAGGCACCAGGCTGGATTTTAGTAGATGGCAACTCTGCTGAGATTTATAAAGGCAGGAAAGAACATCCCTTCTATTGTCCACAGGAGACTGCGGGCTGGATGTGTTTCTGCCTTGGGAGAGGGAAGACAATGGCCTGGGGGCATCTAGGAGAATCTTAGTAGTAGAGATAGCATCACTTCCAAACTATAGCCTTTGGTTCTTAAAATGATATATCTGAGTTGCCCAGGTATTAAAAGGGATGCCTGTCCGTACATACCCCCTATTACTGTACTTACAGAGATACAATTTACATACAGGAAAGCATACAGATATTAAGTGTTCATTTCTGAGTTTCAACAACTGCACACATCCATTTTAGTACTACCCAAAATAGGATGTAGGACAGTTTTATTGCTCCAGAGAGTTTCTTAATTCCCCTTTCCAATCAATTCACATTCTCACTTCCCCCTTCCTCATGGATACAACTACTGTCCTGAATTCTACCACCATATCTTAATTCTGTCTGTTCTCACACTTCATATGAATAGAATCACAGAATGTGTGCTCCTTTGTGTTTGGTTGTTCCTTTTGCTAACATAATGTCCTCGAACTTTGTCCATAATGGCAGTTATATCAATAGTCCGTTTCCTTTTATTGCTGTATAATAGTCTATTATATAATCATATATCGCAATCTGGTTATACATTGGCTTGTTGATTGATATTTGGTTTATTTCCAGTTTTGGGCTATTAGCAAAAAGGTTGACATGGATATTCTCATACAAGTCCTTTTATGCATGTATGTTTAATTTCTCTTAGGTAAATACCTAAAAATGGAATTTTAGGGTCAGGTTAAGTATATGTTTAATTTTATAAGAAACTGCTAAACAATTCTTTAAACTGGTTGCACCATTTAAACTCTCCATCCATCACTCTTTAAGTGTTAGAATTTACAGACTCTGAAATTCTTTTAAGTATTTCAATGTTGATCATTCCAAATGATTAACACATTTAAAAAAATTTTAACTTAATATAAGCATTTAAAAAATATATTGCATGTACTACTGTTTGAGCTACTCAATTTAGATGTCTTATGGATAATATAATGCTTTAAAAAAAGAGGTGAGGGAAATTGGAAGGGGAGGTGAACCATGAGAAACTATGGACTCTGAAAAACAACCTGAGGGTTTTGAAGAGGCGGGAGGTAGGAGGTTGGGGGAACCAGTTGGTGGGTATTGGGGAGGGCATGTAGCACTGGGTGTGGTGCAAAAACAATGAATTCTGTTACGCTGAAAAGAAATTTAAAAAAAAGAAAAAAGAGAAAACACTTGAAGATTTAGTAAAAAAAAAAAAAAACTACAAGGATCTTATAAGAGCTCAGATAGAGAATTCTTAATTTCAGCCCTGGAGGAAGGAATGGGAAATAAACAAAGAGGTCAATTTCAATCTGGTATGGAGCATCTGAAGAAAGACTTCAGTAGATTTTTGGTAAGAAAACTATGTAAAGGATATTTGGCATGAAAATTATCTTCGGTTCTTGTTTGTTCAGTTTTATATTTCACCACTACTTTTTACTTATGAATTGTTGAGACACTTACTTGCAGGGATGGACTAAGACAGTCTCGTAGTATTTCCTGATGATTTGGTTCACGAACTATTTCAAAAATTTGCTTTCTCTCTTGAGAAGAGTGCGCTGGTGACAAAATGTGTGCTAGGAGTCTGCCAAGCTGCATTCGGAAGGTTTCCTTACAAGACCATAAGATTTTAGGCCACTGCTGCTTGGAACCACCGGTTTTACTTGAACCCTTCAATCAGAACAGTAACAATCAGGATCTGACTCCTCAAGCAATAATACACTAACCTCTCTACACAGCCCTAAAGAAGATCACGGGTCATGTTTTACTGCAGATTGTTTTTTTAGTAGTAGAAATTAGAATGACATATACCTCCCTACGTACAGGTAGTTAAAAACAATAGACATACACTGACTTTTACAGCAGCATTGTTCAAAAGAGCCAAGAGGCTGAAACAATCCAGATGTCCACTGATGGATGAGTGGATAAACAAAATGTAGTATATACACAGAATGGAATATTATTCAGCCTTTAAAAGGAATGAAGTTCTGATACATGCTTTAACATGGATGAACTTGAAAATATCACGTTAAATGAAATAAACCACATAAAAAAGGATAAATATTGTATGAAATATTGTACTATAAAACTTATATGAGGTATCTAGAAAGTTAAATTCATAGAGACAGAAAGTACAATAGTGGTTCTCAGGGGCTGGGGGAGGGGGAGTATGAGGAATTATTATTTAATGGGTACAGAGCAATTTGGGATAATGAAGCAGCTCTGGAGATGGAGAGTGGTAACAGTTGCACAACAATATGAAAGTAGTTAGTACCGCTGAATTATACCTTTAAGATGGTTAAAACAGTGAATTTTATGTTATGTGTATTTCACCACACAAAAAAAGAGAGAGGTGGGTTAAGAAGCGAAGGTCACTTGAATTACCTAGGACTTAGAAATTTTAAACTAAAAAAAAGAGAACCATCAAAAAACAACAGTAGATTGATTTTACAATATAAAAGAGAAGGAATCATAATAAAGAATTACTGTTAAAATATGGAGTATAACAGTCACAAAATAAGAACAGCATATAAACTGACCACCAATATTCCATAATAGGTTACAAAATAAGCTGCTTCAACTGTGGTCCAGCTAAGGCTATCTCAATCTTGACCAGATCTCCTATATCTGATTTAAAACTGGAATCAGTGCATTTTAGAATTTATTCTGGGTTTTGGAATTGGCTCTCCAAACTACTGCCAGTCCTAAGGGCCCTATGTATATCATTTGGTTCTAAGTAAAACCCGCAGACACCAAAATCCAGTTTAGATTTAGAGATTGGCAGAATTGTGGCTCATGAGTTCCACTAGAATGAAATTGACTTTTGTTGTCTATGAAGTGTACTAACTGATTTGCTTCCTAGGGTCAACTATATGTGACCCACAGATATCCAAGTGCACCAGTGATTAATGGAGCCTGATACTTGGTAGTATTTTCTTTAAAAATTTGAAGGCATTAGATATGTTTAAGCCAAGATTAACCTTTATAATAATTTAAAATAATAATAATTCAAGAGTAAGTAGACACATAAAACCCTAATCCTTTTATGTGTATGAACATGTCCCATGCAACTCATTTACTTACAATAGATACTTTGAATCCTTCTATCAGATATGTGAGTATCTCCTTCTGAAATGGATTGAAAATGGAAGGCTGTTCATGATGAACATCTTCAGAAATTTCAGTCTGGGAAACTGAGATCTTGCTTTGAGTTGCATTTTCTGGAGTACTCAAAATGTCAATAATATCTGGATTAAACTCTTTAAATTAAAAGAATAATAAACAATTAGTCACATCACTGATGCCTAGCCATTAAAAATGGTCATCAAGCTAGTAAAAATATTCTATGTAATTACCAATTCAGTTGTCACAATATATAAATGTGTAACAAGTGTATTAGGTATAGAAGGTAAGAATATAATAAATTCACCCAAAACAATGTAGAAATGTATGCCATATAATTCTAAATTAAATATTTTATTAATGAAGATGAGTTAAATTGCAACATTATTAAAGTCATGAGGTTCTTGTACAAATAAAACTTAAAGACCACATGATATTTACATCAGGAGGATATGCAGGGGTTGTTTTAGTGCATGTGCTATCCCATGATATCTGCATGTGATAAATGACTCAATTTCAGAGACTAGCCTGGGATCTGGCTGACTCAAATACAATCAGAAAAGTTAAAAATATGAGCCTTGGTTGTATTATGCATTTCTAGTGATTAATAACTACTGTCTTCTTTTTCCTATTTTCTTGGGGTTACTTAAACATTCTTGGGGGAATTCCATTTGGACTTACCTATAGTTATTTTTTTTTTATAAAAAAAGTATTTATTTATTTGACACAGAGAGGGAACACAAGCAGGGGGAGCGGCAGACAGAGGGAGAGGGAGAAGCAAGCTTCCTGTTGAGCAAGGATCTGGGGCTTGATCCCAGGACCCTGGGCTCATGACCTGAGCCAAAGGCAGATATTTAATTGACTGAGCCACCAGGTGCCCCTCTATAATGTTTTTGAGTATATTTCTCTGCATACCTTTTTAGTGGTTGCTGTAGGTATTATGTTTCACATATAAACATATAAGTCAGTAGCCCCTATAAAAATGCAAACTGAACTCACAATATGATACCCCTGTATATCAGAATGGCTAAAATTAAAAACAGTGGCCATGCCAAGTACTGGTTAGGGATGTGAGGAAAGCTGCACCCCTTGTACGTCGCTGGTGGGAATATAAAATTAGACGGTCATTCTGGAAGTCTGAGTTTCTTAACAAGAACAAAGCACAAACTACTCTTATTCCAGAAGAACGAAGCCTTATTTTCACACAAAGCCTGCACATAAATGTTTCTAGAAGCTAGCTATTCATTTGTAATAACTGAAAGCTGGAAAACAACCCAGATGGTCTTTCAACAGGTGAAGGACTAAACAAACTATGGTGCCTCCACACTGTGGGAAACCAGCAAAAACAAAATAAAACTGCTGATACCCACAGAAACCAGGATGACTCTCCAGAGAATGACGCTGAGGGAAAAGAGCCAATCCTAAAAGGCTGCATACTGTATGATTCTGTTTGACAGAGCTCTTGAAACGATGAAAATAAAGAAATGGAGAACAGATTAGAGGTTGCCAGGGATGAAGGAAGGGGCAGAGTGGGGGAAAGGTGGAAGTGGCTATTAAAAGGCGACAGAGGGGTGCCTGGTCTATGCAGCCAGTTGAGCATCTGACTCTCCTTTTCAGCTCAGGTCCTGATCTCAGGGTTATGAGATCTAGCCCTGCCTGGGGCTCCACACTCAGCAGGGAGCCTGCCTCAGATTTTTCTCTCACTTTGCTCCTTCCTCCCTACCTCCCACTCTCTCTCACTTGGCAATCTTAAAAAAAAAAAAAAAAAAAAAAAGCAACTTAAGGATCTCCTGTGTGATGAAATGCTCGGTTTGTTGACTATATCAATGTCTGTACTCTGGTCATGACCCCGGACTCTAATTTTGCACAACCCATTGGGGGAAATGGGGTAAAAGATACATGGGGTTTCTCTGCAGTATTTCTTAACAACTGCATGTGAATCTACACTGATCTCAAAAAAAAGGTTAAAAAAAAAATGTACTGGGGATGCTATACTGTTTTAAACTCGACAGTCACTCTAGGCCAGCATATAACATGTTGAAAATTGGATTTTTATTCAAGACTCCTGGTTCCAAACAAGAAATTCTTTAAATTGTGTGGATGTGAGGAATGAGCAATTAATGTCGCTTAAAATTTTGAAACCTAATCAGTTTCCTCTTAAATTGTTTTCCTTCTTGTTCCATATCTGAGCAAGCACCGACGCATCCTCTGGTTCCCACCTTGATAAATAATCCGGTTAACGGCTAAAATGGTGAGCCTCTGCAGCCTCTGCGCCAGCTCTGTCTCGCTCGCCTGGACCGGGTTCTCCTGGCTCAGTCTCCGCTGCATCATCATGTGCAGCTCATCACTGGCCACCGAACGCATTTTCATCAGCAGAGAGTCGGTCGGAGCAAGGGGAAATTTTCGAGGACCTTCAAGTATATGAATTAAAAACATCAAATGCCAGAGTTAACAGGGATCAAGGAAATCATTTTTTGCTTGCAAGCTTTTTGATTATTCGACCATGAAGCAAATCTTAATTATACCAAGGTAATTTACACAAAGGGAAGAGCATGATTCAGAAAAAATGCTGTTTCTCCCTCTTTGATGAAGTGCAACAGTATCTGTGATTTCAAAGTCCAAACAAGGATGTTGAAGTTAGTGACACAGCTTAGGAGGACTGCCATTACTGGGCAAAACTGGAGTCTTCAGAAAAACTCAGAGAAGTAGAAGGGTGTATGTAAGTAGTTCAGAATGTTTGGACACAATGTTTCCAAATACTGTTTCACTTCCTTGTATGCCAAAATAATCGAAGGGTTTTGAAGGCACACCATGCTTCAGTAAGAACATGACTACTTCTGGATAATTACCATTGTTAAATTTTATAAAGTAGTTTTGAGAAGTATATATAAGTGAGAGTAGAAATCAGTCCAGTGAAAGTGAAGAGATCAGAAAAGTGAGTAGAATTCCAGTGATTTGCTATTGAAATGATTTGGTGCTTCTTTAGAATTCAGTCCTCTAAAAGCATCTCCCGAGAAGTGTCTCCTCAGATTGAACAGTCAGAAGTGGCACCCCTGCACCATCACCGCACCTGCTCCGCGGGGTTCCACACAGCTGGTGGATCCGGGATGCGGGGAGAATGAGTCTTGACTTATTGGGCTGAAGGAGAAGGGCATCGGAAGTTGACCATAGGAACCAAAATGACGTCTTGGTAGGTGAGGAATAATGGAACCCTTCATTGGAATTGAACCTTTGTTTTAAATTATGAAAACAAACATCAATTTCCATAGATAGCCTCTATACACATTACTCACATGACTAAATTATGGTAGGTTTTAATGACTCATACTGTAAGATGTTTAAATATTTTAATAGCATTTTAGATTGTAGAACATTTTAGGCAACCAGTATTTCTTATCTGTTAATACATTTTGGTAGGTGCAGTTGTCTTTAAGACAAAAACAAAGTAAATAAAAAAAATTCATATCCAGGGTATATTCAAGAATAATATTGTCAGACTATGTTCTTACTTAGTTTAAGCAGATTCTTCCTAATGTCTACATCTCTGGCAGCTTTCACACTGTATAAGCAGCAGATAATCCTAATTCAGAGGCAGAGCACTATACCGAATAAGGAAATGTTAAGTCTTCTTCACTACTGTGTACTTGAAAAAACGGAGGGGTGTGCGGTATTTCAGCACTTGTGTGTGAAGCTACACCAGCTGGCGTGGCCTCAAGTATATTTTCTAAGCCTCCATCCCCTCGTATGCTAAGATGTAGATTAGAAAGTAAGATAGAGCTTGCCTCACAGATATTTGTCACTGTCTGACATGACATTAAATGTATTTGTTTACAGGGTTATTGACCAATTTCTCCAGCAAGATATAAGCTCCATGAAAGCAGATAAAACAATACCTGGTATGTGGCTGATGCTCAATAGATATTTGATGGTTCTATGGATTAAATAATAAAGAGGTGTTCTATGGATTAAATAATAAAAAAAAGTAATGGATGGGGCACCTGGGCAGTCAGTCAATTGAGCATCCAACTCCTGGTTCATGATCTCAGCCTCGTGAGATCAAACCCTGCATCAGGCTCTGTGCTAGTGGGGAGTCTGCTTGAGATTCATTCTCCCTTTGCCCCTCCCCTGACTCATGCACTCTCCCCTTCTCTCTCTAATAAAATCTTCTGAAAAATGAAATAAATAATGGATGTAAAACACAATGCCTCTCTATTACAAAGCATCAAAAGTTGTTAATAGTTGATATTATTACTGATGGTTGAAATACAAAGGAAATTCATTTTATGTGAATCATATTAGTAATACAACATGCATATTTATATTTATTTATGAGATTTGTATGTTTGTGTATAATTTAAATAATACCCTAATGCTTACATGTATCTTCATGCATTAAAGGGATGTTTAAAGTTTTTCATAGAGATAAGCAGACAAGTGAAAAAAAAAACCTATAAAAGAAGGTACATTGCTATCCTATTTATAACAGCAAAAAGAAACAAGTAAAATAAAGCCTTTGTTTATTGGTGAAGATTAGGAAACAAGATCATGGCAAGTCAATATAATAGATTATTATGCAGTTATTAAACATAAAGAATATTTTTATTGTATGGGAAAATGTCTAAAATATACTGATGAGAAATAGAAATCAGTTTACAAACAGAGGGAAGGGTGTCATATCATTTAGGCAAAGTAACATCTCTCTCTTAGCTGTACCAAAAGAAGACGCAGAGGACAAGGAATCCGAGCAGTTTTGTTAACTGGGGTCATAGGAACCATGGAGCCTACAGAGCAGGATAATGGCACACCAGAGTCAGGCTGTCAAGGGATGAACCTGGCAAGAAAGTAGTATCTAACTTTCCAGGAGTGAGAGAACTTAAAATCTGGATATGACGACAGCGCTGCTGAAGAAACGAGGCCCAAGCCGTGGGTGCTCTGGCATTTAGGTCTGAGACGTGTCGAAGAGCAGAGCACGTGGTATGTGGCAGGAACAGAAGCTGCGGCCACCAGGTGTCCCCACAAGCTCTGCTGGAGGTGTAGGGGTGGGGGAGCAGTGGGGTTGGATGTGTCACTGTCTCAGCAGTTTTCAACAAATGCTGAATGATCTATTTACAAAGAAACCATCTTCCCTAAACATTTATCACTAATAAGAACAGACTGTTCTACATTATGGAAAGAACACCTCATTATATCTAAATAATGGGAATGATGGAAATATAAATCCTTCTTAGTAACTTTAGCATTATGAGCAAACAGACCTTAATGAGCTTTTACAACCACACTGTTCAGAAGCAGAGGCACTCCAGTATTTTGTATCTTTTGTATCTACAGTGTACACAGCCAATATACTTTTTATACTTAGAATGAAGAAACAAAACACTGTCTTTCCCAAAAACTTGTGTAAAACAATGTGGAAAGAATTACAAAGCAATATATAAAGTATTTTGTAAACTGGATTCAAAGAGACAGAATTTAAATAAGAGCCATATTTAAACCAGGAAGAACTGGTGGGAGAGGCCTGTGACAGATGTGTCCTAAGGACATGACAGAGCTGGAATGAGCAGATGCAGTGTAGGACACGGAGGGAGGAATATGGGGGACAAGGGAGGAGCATAGATGCTCTTGTCCTAGTAGTCTCTAATTCCAGGCCTCTGTGTTTCTGTAAAACGGGGGAGCTTGTCTGGTGGTCTGGTAGACTTTGAAGGTCTTTTCTCAAGCTCAAACTCTGTAGGACTCTGTAAGTCTCATGTGGCTTGCAGCAATGGCATTTACTTAGATACAGTGAAAAATATAAGCCTAGGGGAAGAAGCCAGAGGAGGCAGAAAAAAAAAAAGGGAGAATGGTTTAAAGAAAGGACTAAAGGTCTGTCATCCACTTTTAAAGGATTCAAACAAACAAAAATCTCTCTCTGTCAAATAAATAAATAAATAAATAAACTTTAAAAAAAAAAAACAATTAACGAACTTGGAGCTATGCAGGGCTCTGAGGCTCAAGGTGATAAAAATGCTGGTATCAAAAGAGAGAGATGACAGACTACTAGGGAAATTACAGACCAAACAGGACAGCAAGAGTACCACTGTGTCTTTCCAGGCACGAACTGATTGAAAAACTAAACCAGGGATCTAGGTATAAAAGCGCAGGAGAAATGGACATGAGAACGAGAAATGTCAGCAAGAAAGAAACAGTTCCTGTGATCTACAACACTGGCAAAGACTTATTTTCCTATATCAAGAGAGGGTGAATTCCATCGAAGCAGTCCCTGACTATACAAGGAATCCTGCAACAGAAAAGTGGTGTGAAAGTCATCATCTAGTATGTGGTTAGCTAAGCATGACTGCTAGACTTGATAAAAGGCAGAATTCTACCTGAGACCAGAGAGTTACTGGGATATCCGGTCAAGAGGAGAGACTGTGTTTGGATACTATATTGAGAAAGGTTGTAGAGGGGCAATAAAGTTATGGGGGTGTCTTGGGAGTTTTATTTATACGCTTATATTTAGCATAATTGAAATGTACTGCTGCAAAAAATGTGTATTTAATAACTTTTCTCTACAAATGAGTTTCTTACATGGTTTTAAAATCTGGCATAGCAGGGTACCTGGGTGGCTTAGTGGGTTAAGCCTCTGCCTTCGGCTCAGGTCATGATCTCAGTATCCTGGGATCAAGTCCCGCATCGGGCTCTCTGCTCATCAGATGAGCAGAGAGCCTGCTTCCCCTCTCTCTCTGCCTGCCTCTCCGACTACTTGTGATTTCTCTCTCTGTGTGTCAAATAAATAAATAAAATCTTTGAAAAAAAAAATCTGGCATAGCACTGAACAAAATAAAGTTGTTTAACACAAGTAGAAGATAGATTTGATTTAAAAGCCTTTACAACAGTAAAGGTGATAAACTTTAAACAAATTACCAACTACTCTGTTTGGAGATACATATGTGTGTTCATGTGTGCACATACATGTCCACTATACATACATACGTACTGCACATGTCTTTGCGCAGGTGCACGTGTAGATCCTATGTGTGTGTGGGGAGGTGTTTATGCTAACTTTCTAGACTGTGTGCATAAAGGTCACAGCAGATTCTTCGGGAGAAATAAGGAAGTCTAACCATACTGATACTGACTTGGTGACCGGTTCATAGCAAGCCCCGAGGTGGCATGCTCATGCATTCTAACCACACGCGAGCCACCATCCTCTCCTGCCTTCACTGCTCAGCAGCCTCCTACTTGGTACCCCCGCTATCTTTCCTGCTCTCCTCTACCCACTCTCAACACACACACCAGAGTGGTCCTTAGAAAACAAAAATCTGCTTATATCATGACTTCCCAGCAGGACAAAAATCTCAACTCCTTCACAGTGCCTACATGGTTACCTGTGCACTGGCCCCTGCCGCCCTGGACGGCCTTATCTGCTGGGGCTCCTCATTCTCTCCAGAGTGTTCCACTCCAGCTGAATGGCTTTGTAAGCAGTTCTTTCTGCCTGTAGCACTGTTTCTCTGACCCCACCTTGCTAGATCCCTTCTCACCCTTTGAATCTATACTGAAATCTCACTTCTTCAGAGACTTCTGGAACTCCTGAAGGAAACCAGGTTGCCCTGTTACAGTCTCTACTCTAACCCTCTGCATTCCTCCACTCTTCTGTCAGCTCCGTGAGGGCAGACTCTATGTCTCTTTTCTTCATCACTGCACTTTCAACATTTACACTGTGCTTGGCACATGGTAGTTGCTCAAGAGATAACTGGTGAGAAGAGCCCAGAAACGAATCAGTATGATGTCTTTTTCAGGGAGGAAACCTTCCTCAAATTATGTAGTTCAACATTTTTTTTTAAAAGATTTATTTATTTATTTTAGAGAGAGAAAAAGAGAGAATGAGAACAGGGGAAGGAGAGGGCAGGGGAGAGGAGAGAACCTCAAGCAGACTCCCTGTTGAGTGTGGAGCCCTACAGTGGCTCAACCTCATGACCTGAGATCATGACCTGAGCCAAAATCGGGAGTTGGATGCTTAGCCGCCTGGGCGACCCAGCTGCCCTACAGCTTAACTTTTGAAACTAAAAAATATTTTAAAGGTGTGAGTGGCATCAGAATACAGGAAAGTCAAGCCACCCTCGATTTATAATTATTAAAACATTATTTCAATACTCACCAGCAATGCTCTTCCGCTTGGGAAATACTGCCTGATGGGCAGCAGAGGGGGACTGGAATGTATCTGCGAGGTTTTCAGAATCATGATTTGCAGTCGTCCTTATAAATTCCATAGCAGCTTGGAGAACTCTAAACTGTAGTGCAACAGCCATATCTAAAAACAGAAGATACTAGAATGTTTTCAAGCCATGTGGATGTTAATTTTTAAAACTGAATTGTTTTATATTTTCATGCGACATCTAAACTGTCAGTATATACTTTATTAGAGGTAAATTTAAAAATTTTGATCAACGTGGGTTCTTGATAGTAGTAAACATTTTTAAATGGCCTTTAAAAGAAATTTTAAAGCAAACTTCTAAATGGTCATTATAAAAAATTAAATGGGAAAGCATCAGCTCACAAAATTATTTCATTTTATATCATTATTTTAAAGAATAGGCTTTTTAACATATAAGGCAAAATTTACCAGAAATTCTCACACTTTCCTGTTTCACTTACATGGCATTTGCCATTAAAGAAAACTGATGGGCATTTTTATTCAATGTAAGCCTTTTAATTCTACTTGGTAAGAAAAATCAGAGGCTTCTCTTAATGATGTGTTGCCAGCTACTAATTATACCAAGGCATCGTTTCTTTACATTTGCCACTTAAAAGATCCTTTTAAAGCTGATAGGTATTATCACAAAATTAAGGATGAACCTTTAGTACAACAGTTTCCGCAAGAAAGAGATTAGGTTCAAATAACATTTTTGGCTACTATATAATTTCCTCCCAAATCCATAAAAACTAAATCTTACTTTGTGTCCTCTTGTTTTTGCTATTTTGAAGATACCCAAGCAGTACAATGAGGTCTTCAATAACTCGAAAATACTGCGAGCCCGAGGAACTGCACGCGTGAATTGTAACCGCTATGAGGAGTTGCTGTATGTCACAGGCAAGCAATCTGTACTCATTCAAAGGAACGCTAAAGAAAAGGAACAAACAATGTAAGCCAAAGAGAACTCCTTTAAATCCCTGTTCTTACAGCATTCACTCAAGCATTCACTGTTTACTCAGGCTTACTTTATGGAGGGTCAATAGAACTGCATGCTAGAAACAGAAATAAAAAAAACATGCTTTGACTCCTGTCAAAAAGTTGACTGTTTTGCAGAGGACCAGATGAGTAAAGAGATAACTATAAACAGTAAATTCTGGTAAGGGTAACAATAGAGATTAACACAAGATTCACGAGAACGTATAGGTTCCTAGACTGCACAGAAGGTGAAGATTTAGCGGCTATGGACAGGAATGTTCTAGAAGGCTCCTCAGAGAAGCTGAATTTGAATACATTACCTAGCCTCTCTGAATCTCACACCAAATTACAGCTGTAGTTTTTTTAAGGACTAAAAGGGATAATAGACTCGAACACATATTAATCATTTATAAATATTTATTAAATATGAATTAGTTACTTCTATCCCCCCAATTTTGAGCCTTGATAATCTACCTCAGTGTATGATATTAAGCCTGAATACTTCTCTCCATTTATTTTTTTTTCCAAATCAAGCAAGAGTTAGAAAGGGTAACTGGTTGGGGCCAATTAGCATGTATGCACATTCAGTAAGTACAATTTAGTAAAAAACAAAACAAAACAAAAACCAACAACAAACTACCCTTAGAAGAAGTCTGTAGGCAACTCTTACCAATTAGATATATTCTATTATAACCAAGACTGTTTTGAGGAAATAAAATACTTTGAATTTCTTTGTATTTCTCACATGCCTAGTACACAAATCCTGAATTTAATAGGTGCCCAGTAACAACTGAACTGAATTCAGTACAAGGAGTCTCTCTTGCTCACAGACCCTCCCTGGCCTAGAGAATTGCCAAAACTATGTATTCTGCCTTCTCTTAAAAATATAGATAATATTTAATGCCTTAATGTGTATTAAGATGGTGTACTGGAGATTTATATTTTAACATTATGCTAATAAAAATGTTATGCCATACACCATAAATGCAGACACCAAAGGCACAAAATCCAAGTAAAAATATAATCTCACACATTTTGTAAAGCTGCTGATGAAGCAGGAGAGTATTGTAAGTTGAAAGCATAGGTGTGTTTAAAGTGAGACGGGTTCAGTTTCAAGCCCTGTGCTATCTACTAGCTGGGTGATCTTCAACAAGTCACTCTTTTTCCAGTTCTCAATTTCCTATTCCTACTGGGGATAATAATTTTTATAAGGTCATAATGGAAGCTTGTTAAATGTATATGAGGGTAGTCGAATTTATTCAACTTGTCTTCGGGTTTAAATACTTAAAAGTAGGTCATATAAACATCTTCTTTTTAAGTAAGCTTGTTGAAAATTATGGAATATATTTTCCCCTCCAAATTCAATTCAACTTAATTATTTTAAATCCAGTCAGTTGGTAGGAAAGATATTCTTTGAAAGTGTTTTGGAAAATCAGATGCTCTAATGTAATCTATTTACTAAAGTTTTCTCTTTCTAAAGTATTTATCAGATGGTGCCACTTTAAATAATGATTTAAAACTTACTTTTTTTCTAATCCATTCAGGGCTGCTACTGTATTACATAACACAAAGAGTAGACCATTATCCAGCAACATATCCGCTACCTTGGAACAAGAATTTAATATTTGGAGAAGTAGTAAGAGAGCACTATGCAAAAGCATGTTGTCATATAAAGATGTCTCTATTAGTCCCAGAATAGGAATGACAGACCACTTCTGAAAAACGTCCATGTTTTTCACATCGTCCAGGTCAAACCTGTAATGAAAAATACACAGTTAAGAGCACGTTAGAAACAATTAACTACCAAATAAGGAAAGATGATGGCGATATGAATCTAGTTTTGCAAACTAGATTTTGAAGTTACAAAAATTAATCTGGAGAGCAAGGAATCTCAACCTTTAAGATCAGAGACCCCACCCCCAATAAAATAAAAGTATTGTTAGAAGTCTGCCCCAAGGTAAATATGCAAACATCCAAATGAAACATGTATACAATTTCATGGTTTTAATTGACTCGCTTTAATTTGCCCACAGGCTCCTCAGGTGTCCAAAGGACTCCTGCTTCAGAGGTCTATGTAAGAGGTGCACAGGAAGATATTATGACGTTATTATTAATAAAATAATTCATAAATTATAATTAACAGTATAGTCATTAACATATAATAGCACACAACATACACAATTTATATGTTTATATGCTGTTACTATTACATAACATATAACAATAATAGTATTTGAGAGACAGTGACCTAGTAAAAAGAGGTCTAATGAAAGGAATGAATCTTGAGCTCTTGTCCCAGTACTCTTTGTCTCTGTGAGAGAAGGAAATTATTTAAGCGTTTTGTACCTTATTTTCCTTATCTGTCAAATATGTGCAGAGACACCTGCCCTACTTTCTTCTTAAGGCTGTTGTTAGAATCAAAGGAGATAGTGCAGAATTGCTTTGAAAGGGCTAACAGCTACATGCAAACGGAAGTGCTATTGTCACTACTGCGCTTAATACGTAAATTCCTCAAAGTCTGAATTGGTCTGCTTATGAGAGGGATGCCTGGGGTGCTCAGCTTGTTCAGCATCTGTCTCTGGGTCAGGTCATGATCTCGGGGTCCTGGGATTGAGTCCTGTGGCAGGCTCCCTGCTCAGCAGGGTGCCTGTTTCTTTCTCTCCTCCCTGCTCATGCTCTCTTTCTTGCTTTCTCATATAAATAAATAAAACCTTAAAAAAGAATAATGATGATGATACACACATATCTCACTATGCTAACACAGAGAGTGGTAATAGTTTCACTTTTTGGCCAAACCAGGAATTCCAGGTGAGGAGATGTACTCTTCTCCCAGAAAACCTAGAGGCTGAGGGGAGTGGGGAGCTTCTCTGGGGATCGCTCATGTGATCTGCTGCGGGGCAAACAGGAGCCACCTTCTTTTCAGCTACCCTTCTCATGTTAACTCTGTGTGCCAAATCTTAACTGATCACCTTCTTTCCTTTGATGAAGTTTTGTGCCTACTTACTTACTAATGAATGAAACACAAAAGAAGTTAGAAACAAAATCATGTGGAAAATAAGAAATTGATTCACCTGGAAAATGACTTTTAGAGGGTTTTTTCTAAAAATGACCAAATAATTTTATTAAGAGTCAGCTTAATAAATTTTCTTTTTAAGACAAAAGATCCCCAATTATGATGGAGGAAAGAACCCACTTACTCTTCATCAAGGCCAATACGTCGACCAAAGAACATTTCAATGAAGCATTCTAACAATTCCTGTGTTCCCCGGTGAAGATATAACTGGTTGGCAAGCAAGGAAAAGCCACGGTTCTTCAGGAATTTGTCTTTTTGTTCCTTAGATGCTCTATTAAAATACGCTTCTAATAGCTAAGAAAAAAATCAAGACAATTTACATAGTGCATTAAAGTTTTCTATGATGTATAGAAATCAGGCAAATGCTTGCAAGTTACTATTTAATTTCATATGCACAGAACATAGAAAGCTCAAAAAAATGCAATCTCCATAGCAAAACAAAATAATCTGTGTTTTGGACTACGGTGGAATGCTAATGATGACTTCATCTTAGAGATCTTAATACTTTGTTTATGGGAAGACTAACATTTTTAGCTGAGCATGGACCCCTGGTAGACTGGTGGCTCACTGGCAATGTACCCAAGTGTAAGTATATTTGTGCTTTATTCTGAAGGAAAAAGAAATGAGTCAACACTGTATCATCCCCTCTCTGTAAAAGTGTGTGCACGCGCACGCGCGTGTCTCCTAGACTTCTATTTCTGGACTTCTTGACAGAATTTATCCTTAGCACAGGCCTAAATTTCTACCCTTCCCTGGCATCTTAAATGCAACATGCATAAAACCCAATCAATTATTCTCCTTCCAAACTCAATCTTTCATGGCTCCAATCTCAGAGCACGCAGTAGTGCCACCTTCCTAGGTTTCATAGTTAATCTCACTTTTGGCTTTTCCAGCCCTGATGTAATTATGCTCACATGTAATTATGGTCTTCATTCCAGGGAAACTCTCAAGTCCATGTGTCCTTCTACTCCCATTTCCCAGATCAGGAACTCATCACCATTTCTCCCCCAGGCTACTGTGCTGGGCTGCTAAACAGGACCCTCCCACCGCTCCTCCCCTGCAACACTCCCTCCCAGTGCTGAGAGACGATTCTTCCCCAAACACTCATCCATTGATTGACTGACCTACTTACAAAGCTTTCTAAGTTTACAGCGTGAAACCAAACGCACCTTTTGCATGACTCTTTCCCTGGTTCCTCTGTCAGAGTTAATTGCTTTTCCTATGCTCCCACTCTTCTTTATTAATACTGCCATTAAAGCACCCATCACAAGATGTCTTTACATTTCACTTAGTTGGGTAGAAGACTTTCTCCCTCACTAGACTATAAACTTTTGGCATGTGGAAATCACTCTACTTTATATCCCACATAGCAACTAGCCCAGTGTTTTGCACAGGGACAGAAGCTCTATAAATATTGGGTTGAACAGTAAGTGCTTAAAAAAGCAGCCTCTTTCAGACAAACGAAAGAAAAGGACAATCTCTAAAAGACCATTTCAATATTGGGGTTGTTTTTTAAATTATTTTTTATTTTTTAAATTTCTTTTTAGTGTACCAGAATTCATTGTTTATTAAATATTGGGTTGTTTTCTAACGGAAACCATTCATATCAAACATTTATTCATTTAACACTATGGTTAGTACCTAGTGTACACTAGACACAAAATGCCCACCTCATGCAGATGATATCTCAGTGTGGGAGAGTTAAAGAACAGCCACACAGACAGAATAAAAAGATAATGACAGGACATGGCTGGGTGCCAGAATAAATCAGTCGTACAGCAGAGGGAAGCTATTCTGAAAGGTCATCAGGTCCCTGAAAAGGTGACATGTGAACAAAGCCTGACGTGAATGTCTACAATTTGATAGTACACTGCAGGAAAGATTTCCAAAGAACTATGTATTCCTTGTACTTGGGTAGACTTAAAAAGCACATGGGTGTGAGTCGATATATGGAGGAGAGCTTAAAATTGCATGATAACACATATAAAAATATGACCAAGAAGTAACAAACTACAGTTGACCCATGAATGAGCCCCCTCACAGCTGAAAATCTGCATATAATTTCTGACTCCCCCAGTACTTAGCTACTAACAGCCTCTTGTTGACTGGGAGCCTTACTGAGAACATAAACAATTGATGAACACGTAACTTGTGTGTTCACTCACAATAAAGTAAGCTTGAGAAAAGAAAGTGCTATTAAGAAAATCATAAGGAGGAGAAAATATAGTACTCTATTATATTTATATTAAAAAGCCTGCCTTTAAGTAGGCCCACACAGTTCAAACCCATGTTGTTTAAGGGTCACCCACATATTGGTTCATTATTCATTTAGAATTAAAGCTTTAGGTCTACTTTAACACATATATTCAAATTTTAAGCTATACATATGTTTATTTTTTCTGAATTAAAACAACACATCTAGAGTTTGTCCTTACTTTAATAACTCCTTGTTGTATAGCGGGCGATGGGTGGTTAACGAGGACTAGAAGTGCATCTGCCTGAACGAGCTTGTCCATCACATCTTGAAGCATAACATCGGGCAGGATGAGAAGAACCCCACTTAAAAGCTCGTATAATCCACAGCATATCGGTACCAAACAGTCTTCTGTTACACTAAAACAGAGACCCCAGAAGTCTTACTAACAGAGGATCAGGAAGACAAGTTCATAATGATGATCTTAAGAATGGTGAGGAGTAATAATAATTTTAAAATGTGAAACAAAAGCTCATAAAATTATAAAATGTTCAACTGTGACTAACAAATGTGCCATGACTTTTTTTCACTTTATCAGCAATATAGCTTAGGCACACAGTCTATTAAACACCATTCTCTTCCACAGCTATGACGTGCAGTAGGGTGATGGGCACCAGCCACCTTTCACGTGCTCAACAGGCACATGTGGCCAGTGTCTGCCGTACTCCATGGCACAGGTAAAACATTCCCACCACCAAAGAAGCTCTCGCAGGAGGTTGCTACTTGCTACTATAAATTTTATAGTTTCCCCAAAGAGTTTTTCTCTAATAACTCTAAGAATTAAATAGACCACACGGCATTTTTTTCTTTAGTAACTACTATTTATGGTCTGGCCTTTGGTAAAACACGGAATTCAATATTATCTAGTATTCAAATAAAGAGAAAGGTACCTTTCTGTTTGTTATCAATATGTCTGTTGCACATGAGAAGTGACATAATGAAGACATTTCTAGAGGGGTAGAGGTTCTTTCAAGAATATTAAGAAAAAGAGGGGGGCCTGCAAAACCCTGTGAATACCTGTGAGTCCTTGCAGTTTGGCTGGAGTTTGGCTCATAACCCAGAGAAAAGGTGAAGTTCTCCCACTCATCGGAGTTCCTATCAACGAGACTTGGCCAGCGTCCAATGGCTGCAAATCCATTCTGGGAAGGAAAAGCTAAACCTAGGCTTGCAATAGTGCTGTGGCTTCGCTGGAATGAGGCCAGTCCCTTTAGGTAATCGGGTCGACGTGGGCAGGACTCTTCTCCAGGACTGTCATCATCTGATCTGGGCTCTGCTGCCAATTCTTTATGATCGACTTTGACCCCCGGAAATCCCAGTGTTCCTTTCGGGACACCGTTGACAGAGGTGCGGGCTGAAAGGGCAGCTTCCATTTCACACGCAGCTTTTGCAGACTCAAAACTACTGACAAGTGCATCCTCTCTGCCTTTTTTCAGGGTCTCGGAACTCACCAGAGAACTCAGTTTCTCTTCTTGCAAAGCAACGTAATTATCTCCAATATTTTGTAACTTGTCAATACTACGACCCAAACTTCCATTTAGTTTTTGTGGTTGTGTTCGAGATGAAATGGTAGGAAATGCTGGCAGGCTTCTAGAACGTGGCATGTTGGCGGTCATCCGTTGTGGAATAATATTGCATGAATTATTTCCTGGTGAGAGCAGAACAAAAAATACTCATTAAAAATCTATTAAGTGGGACCACTTGTTTTCTGCAGTACCAGTCACAACCATAGCAGTGACCCATTTATCCAGCTATGTTAGAAGAATCTCTATAGGCCAATGTTCCTAGTAATAGTGCTTCAAATTCTCAAGTCCTCAAACTATTTTTTCTTTTAACTACTTTTTATTAAAATCTTCCAAAAATATATGTGTTTTCCTGTCTCCATAACAAAACACAGTGGTGACTGAATGATTCAAGGTCATTAGGATTAATGGCTCTACTGTAGTCAACTTAAGTGAATTAAGTGAAAATTTACTTCAGGCTGGCAATCACTAGGATACAGTTTGAGATAGTGGAAAAGCACGGGCTTTGCAACAAAATATAACTGGATTCAAGTGATAGTTCTTTTTTATTTTAAGGATTTTATTTATTTAAGAGAGCACAAGCACGGGATATATATATATCTCAAATATATACTAATACATAACAATTATATTAATTATTATTGTTAGTTTCTAAAAATGTAAAAGGATGGTTCAGAATATCTACTTGGCAAGACTGTTTTAAGGATTCAGTGTGATCATATTTGTGATGCTCCCAGCATAGTGTCTGGCATATAATAGGTGCTCAATAAACAGTAGTAATACTCATACTTGTTACAATTACTAGACTAAATGGCCCTAGACTATTCTGTCTCTTGTCCATTTCTGTAGTCACTTCTTGATGCTATTAGGGAGAAGCAATAGTTTTTTGACTTCCCATATACCTATCCAGTTTGCTTTTAATACTCTATGTAAGGAGAGACAGAGAAATCACTGTCGCTCTAAGTGCACGGGATAAAGCGACTGCTGTTCACGGAGTGGTTTATGAGCCAGCAGCATGGGGGACCTGCAAACACTACCCGTGTGACTGCAGCACATGCACATTCTCAGGCTCCACCCTGGACCTCCTGAATAGCACGTATGAGGAAGGGACCCAATGATCTGTGCTTTAACAAGCTCCGCAGGTATTTCTTTTGCCTAGGAAAACTTGAGAAACACTGATATAAAGTAAACATGCACTGGATGAACTGTTTTAGAGCACAGGCTTTTTGGCAATAATAGCTCCATAGGTCAGAAGTTTTTCCTAGTTGTTTCTGCATTTTGGCTGGAGGGCTAAGGTTGCCAAAAGATTCTGTTCAAAAGACCTGGGAAAAAAAGGAGGCAATGATTGTATTTGAAAATGTTTTAGAGTGATGCACAATGATTTTTAAGAATAGAAATTTCTGGGACACCTTGGTGGCTCAGTCAGTTAAGCAGCTACCTTTGGCTTAGGTCATGATCCTGGGGTCCTGGGATCAGGCCCTGCATCGGGCTCCCTGCTCAGTGGGGAGCCTGCTTCTCCCTCTGCCTGCTCTGCCTGCTGTTCCCCTGCTAGTGCTCAATCTCTCTCTGACAAATAAATAAAATCTTAAAAAAAAAAAAGAATAGTCATTTCCTATGAAATTCCAAATAAAACTAACTAAAACATATCCATGCTCTCTAGAAGAGAACAGCTATCAGAAAAGGAAAAGATACACAGCCAGTTCGCAACTAGGAGACGTGTACCTATTTTTTTTTTTTTCTCTATAAAAAGTAGAGATGAGGTAGTCTGTTAAGTTAGGAAGACAGAACATACTGTACACTTAAAAGACCTGAATATACTTGCTATAGAAATAGAAGAGGGAACTGATTTTGAACATACTGAGGAACAACAGAGCAGCATTAAAAAACCAGCTACAGTTGGAGACCCTCGTAAAGACACGAATTCTCTCCAGCAGCTTTCGGCAGTACAAGAACAGATGGAGGCAAGGTTGGGGCTTTTAAGGTCAAGAATGCCAAAATGCCAGAAGGAAAATAAAGCTGAAGGCAGTATCAGGAAAATGACTGGTTAATGGGATCTAGGCTGGATGGGGAAACAGGCAGTAAGGAACATTGGATGGTGATGAAGTAACCAGAAAGATAGGAGGTTGTTATCAGAGAGTGGGATACTGGAGTTTCAGAGCGGGGAAGTATTCTTGATGATGATGAAACCCACGCATACTGGTAGATAAAGTAGAAGGAAAGGTCCTGATAGTCCAAGAACGAGAGGCTGGAGTACTGGCTGGTCATTGTCAAGAATGATGTTTAGGCAGAAAGGAGAGAGTAAGCCAAGCAAAACATTTGAAGAAAATGGGAAAATAAATTTAAAAATTTAATGACTGTAGTAAAAGGAGACGGAGAATTCCAGAGCAAGACAGCATGCACCTCTTCTGTTTCCTAATTCTCTAGAGTATCTCTTGTTATACTGAGTGTGAGCTCCTGACCCCAGAAAGTAATGAAATGCATTCCTTAAATATATTCTACAATTTTGTTTTAGTTTTCCATTTATTTGATCTGAATGTCACATATATCATACTGTGAAAACATGCACAATTTATTTATCTGCTAATATTCAGAACTGTATCAGGAAGGGTTACACTTTCATTATCATTATGCTTACCTTCAGGCGGTGAAGCAGTAAAACCGGATGGGCTTATTACCATAAATTCAGGGCTAGGAACAGACTTTCCTCCACTGCTAGAATGTCTCAGGTACATGATAGACTGTACTTTCTCCTGAAAGATCTTGCCATCTATAACCAAAAAATTTTTCAGACAGTAAAATTTTTTAAAGATAAAATGAGAATATAATTTTAAAAGTAAATCATTAAATATAAATTTTTACAAAAGATATTCAAAGTGAAAAAATGTGACATGTTTTATACTAACGCACATTTGTTATACAAGCACACGCTGTATCATTCCTTATATGCAGATTGTTACTGTGCTTGCCACATTAACTCTTATTTTCTTCGAATTGCAACTATACTTAGTTATTTTATTTCTATAATTTAGCAGCTAACTGTTCACTCCTTGAGGAAAGAACTATTTCCTATATTTTTATATATCCCTTTCAATGTCCAATATGACTCCAAAATGAGTACCTCCAGCTTAATTTTCCTTTCTGAGCTGACTCAGACTTGTAGAATTGATTTCTTAAATGCACCCCACATGCCACAAATCTAAATATGAATCCTCTTTCTGCCCTAAACCCAGTCCTTCTGATGTGTCCTCTGGTTCATCTGGCGGAAGCATCCATTTCCTAAGTAGAAGTCAGGATTCACCCTTGATCGTTACCTTTCCTTTATCCATGTGAAGTCTGTCTACAGTTTCTGCTGACCCAACTCTGCTGCGTAAAGGCCTCTGCCCCCAGCACAAGGCTATAACACAGGTGCTTACTAACTCTCACCTGGAGGCCTGTCACACACTTCTAAACAGTATCAGTGATGGACATCTGGTCACCCTCAAATCTTCACAGCTTTTGGAATTCTATCAAATGCCAATCCCTGCTAAGAAACTTCCAGTGGGGTCTCTGTTGCCTCCTTACCACTGTGGATAAAGCCCAAGCTTCCTGTCTATGGGAATCTCTGTGATCTGCCTCCAGATCCCTTCAAGCCTTCTTTCCGCCATGATACTTTCACAGCACCCATTTCTGACAGCTCCCAATCAAGCTGCTTGCTTTGTTTGGAGGTCCCTGCCCTTCAACTCCTCCACAACCCTTAAGCAGGCATCACCCCCTCCAGGAAATACCTCCTCACCAGGTTCTGTGCTTCCAGAAAACAAAGTATTTCTCACTGTGCTTTCCACACAATGTCATTACCTGTTTATGTCTCTTTCCCCTCAACTAGGCTGTAAGCTTAGTATGGGAGTGGAGCACATTTTACTCATCTTTGCAACTAACACTGTTTCTAGAATCTTGACAGTACTTTATTTCCTAAATGTGTGCTGAATCGAACACAAAGTCATGTTGTCTGCTTTCATTTGGATTTTTACTGCCGTTGAATCATTTTATTCATTTATTACATTCCTAAATGCCTGTTTTACAACCAGTTTTCCTCTCTAAATTTACTACCTAGTTTTCTCATAGGTATATTCTTGCTTGCTTTTTTTCCACATTACATTTTCCTGGTTCTTTTAAAACTCTGATTATTCCATCTTTCTCATATACTAATTACTCTTTCCTTAGGTCTAGACTTTGCTTCCTTCTCTTTCACTCTCTCTCTATACGTCAATGGTCTCATCTCATCTCAGAGCTTCAACTCCCTTCTATGTGGGTAGTTTCTCTTTCCTGAATTTTACTGCAGTAATTTAATTCCATCATATTTCTTTGCTCAAAACAAACAAACATAACAAAATGAAACCCTTCAGTGACCCCTAAATAAATATAAGTTCAAATTTTCTGGCCTCATATTCAAGGACCCATTTACTATGACCTTAGGGGAAAAACTAAATAAGTGACAGCCCTAAACTATATTTATGGTATATGTTTCTCAAGATCCTTTACAGACCCTTATACTTGGGTAAAATTCATCATTCTTTATTTTCTCTATTTTTTCTCCCTTTAAGTTATTCTCTTCACCTGGAATGCTAATTCTCCAATATACCTACCAAATTCTACCTAAATTCTTCAATGCCCATGTCAGATATAGAATCTATTAAATATTCTTTCTCCACAGCTGTCTGACAAGACCCTCACTCTTCTAAAAATCTCATCAGTCCTTCTTTTGAATCTAGTAGGTACTTACCAGACAGTTTTTGACTATCTTAATTTGTGTATCTGTCCGCTCTCTCCTCTCAGCAGTGGCACTCTGCAGGCAGAGACCATGTCTGGTTCACTCTAGAGCCCTCTCCCCTGTCCCGATCCCAGTCTGTAATTAGGGTACTTTCTGGCACACAGAAGTCAGCCAATGAGTCTCAAACAAATGTGGATTGAGTGGGAAGAAAAATAATGAAAATTGGGACAGCCAATAATCCAACAAAAAATGATTATACCTACCTATGTGCAAAGAAAAGTAGAAGTTTGTGGGGTTGTGACAAACGTAAGTATTAGTAGGTGGGTGAACTGCTAAAAGGAAATTGAAGATAATTGTCAATAATTCCAAATCTGGAGGAGATCCAAGGACTTCTGCTATAATTTTCACAAATGATCTACAAACCTCTCGGGGCATGGAGGTAAGATGCCCCTCTTTGTGTTCCTGGAAAAATAAAAATCAAACTCTCTTTAGATTTAAAGAGATTTAAAGAGAACTGTCAACTTAACTAACATTTTTCATTTAAGCGATAGCTCCTTTTAAGACAGAATTGTGCTGGTTTATTACTCTAGTCTGACCATATTTACCATACAACGGATTTGCTACTTCCCAATTCAACCAATCCTGCCATGAAAAATTCATTAAAACCAATGGCACCTTACTTCTAGCTAGTTTATCTTAATTAACAAGGCAAAGTTATATTATGGCAAACACTAACATGGCTCAGAAGCCAAACCCCTGAGCTTTGCATTTCGGCTTCCCCGCTCACTAGAAGGGTGATTTGGGGCATACTTAACATCTCCAAGCCTCAGTTCATCTTGAGTATGGGAATGATCCTGTTACTTCGCTGGGCTGTCATAAAAGATTAAATGACACAGACTTTTGGAAGAGCACCTCACATATAGGAAGCCCTATAGAAATGCTAGCTAAGAACCATACTATTGCGACTACTATCTCTGTACTACTACGATGGGATCACAAGGAGAAATGCCTGATAGACAAAACTGACTACAGTACTACTGTGTGTGCCAGTTAACAAAGCTCTTTCTCACAACAGCTCTGAGAGGTTGAGCCTTCACTTCTAGATTGTGAAGCGCAAAGTGATTATACAATTACCTTAAACCACACCAAAAACATGTAAGTAGTGCAGCTGTAACTCACACCCACACCTCTGAACCCTTTCTGCGGTATCATCGATTGCCTGGTATTAAGAGACCTGGAGAATGCCAGGCAATCACTAGACATAAAGAAAGGAATAACTAAATTTTTTATACTCTCCAACTCCACCCCCCACGAGGGAGCAGTTGGGCTCTAGATCAAGACTGTGATACACCCAAAAAATGATACATCTCTACACCCACTTTCCTTCATTTGTTCTTGTGTAATTGCTGCATCAATGCTGATTCTGCCACAGCCATCGGCCTTTTTTTCAGAATCGTGTCCCTGGTGTCTTCCCCCTTCCTGGTCACCACCCCAGCCGCTCATTCCCAAGACCATCCCAGGCCATGTGCCCTCAATCTTGTATTTTCCACTAACCCTTTACAAATAGTCACTGGTATCCCACTTAATTAAGAAAAAAAAAAAAATCCCCTGGGCTACCTGGGTGGCACAGTTAGTTAAATGTCTCACTCTTGGTTTTGGCTCAGGTCGTGATCTTTGGCTGTAAGATCAAGCCCTGTGTTGGGCTCCATGCATAGCATGGATAAATGCATAGCATGGATAAATGCATAGCATGAAGCCTGCTTAAAATTAAAAAAAAAAAAAAAAAGATTCTCTCCTCCTCTCTCCTTTGCCCCTCCCCTCACTCTTTCTTTAAAAAAAAAAAAAAAAAAAAAATCCCTTAACTTGAACTTTGGGAGCCTTTTGTTAACTTTCTGTTTCTCTTTTCTTTCACTGCTAAACTTTTTAATCATTATTTATTCTCATTGCCTCCAATAAATCCACCACATGTGCTAACTAAAGTCCCCAAAACTTAATTCTTGCCCTCTTCATTCTACTGAAACTGTGTGGGTCATTAAGAATTTCTGTCAGTAGCCCTTTACTTGTCCATATCTTCTTTGAACTTCCCCCATTATTTGGGTCTGGAGACCACCTTTTCTTCCCCCCTCTGCCACTCTTGGCTTTCACGTTGCTGTTTCCTGACTCTTCTCTAAGCTCTTTGCTTACTCTTTCTACATCTTTCAACAGTTTCTTTTTCATGTTTCATACCTGAAAATGGACATTTCCAGAGGTGTAAGCCACAGCCCTCTACGATTCTTTCACTACACTGTTTATCTTGTGGTGCTTACCTGTCTCTGTGGCTTCAATGTAGACAGCACCCCATCTGTCCCCCTCATCTGTCCCTCTCATCTGTCTCCTTAGTTCCAATCTCGCACATCTAAGTGTCCAGTGGTCACAGCCGCTGAACGCCCCACTGTAATCTCAGAGGCAGAATGAATAAGCTATAAAAACTTGTGTGTTCAATTCCTTCTTTCATGATGCTATCATCCTTCTTGTCTCCCAGGTGGAAATTTTGCATTATATATTTCATTTCTCCTGCAGCTCCTATTAGATAGAATCAAGCCCTATTAATTCTCTTTACAATCTCCTTCCTATTTGCTCTCTACTTTTACACTCCCTTTTCTATCAGCTGACTTCAGGTTCTTTACACTGTACCCATGAACTAATGAAGCTGCCCTATACCCAATATACTATCAATTTATCAATCTTTCTTAAATACTCTGAGATGCTATAAAGACAACAATTAAGTTCATTTCTTTATACACTTCCTACAATACCTAACATAAAACAAAAAACTGTTGATTTGATAATGGGCTCTTTGAATAAAGAAGGATGAAGAAATATACTTTTGAGGAAAAGGAATTGGTACCTTGATTTTTCTAGCATTTTTATAAATATATGGAAATGAGAATATATATAGAAATCTGGTTTACAGGTGTTACTTTTCTGACATGGAAAGACTGAATAGAAACTTCACACTGTCTCACGAACTCCTTGAAAATTAGCAGGTTTCAAAATGGATATACAAAGAAATTGATTTAAATAAAAATTGCTGTGTAAATGTTACATAAACTATTCAGCAAGCAAGGGGCCTCAAAGTTCACCGTATTGTATTCTTGAAGAAAGAAGTCTAATTCACCACATGGCCCAAGAAAGGCAATAAAATGTGTTGTTGTTTTTTTTTTAAGAATTCATTCATTTAACAAATATTTATTGGGTTCCTGTTATGTGCCAGGTATTGGAGTTACAGTGTGATCAAGAAAAAAAAAATCTGCTGGAGGGGAGTGAAGTAGGAAGGAATAAAGTAACTGGGTGATGGACATTAAGGAGGGCATATGATGTAATGGACACTGGGTAAAAGACTGATGAATCACTGAATTCTACCTCTGAAGCTAATAGAACACTATACGTTAATTAATTGAATTTAAATTTTAAAAAAGAAAAAGAAAAAAACATATCCTTGTCCTCAGCAGGTTTACAGAGGGAAATAAACCATAATTTCAGAAATAATGACATGACACTAACAAATGCAGATGCGTGGAGCAAGTCAGAGGAAGGGCGATGGAGGATAGATAGAGAAGGGAGAGGGCTTCTCTCAGGAAGCAAATTTAAAGTGGAGATAGGAAGGAGAAGCAGGAGGTGGCCAGATGGAAAGAAAAGGATCAGTAACTTCTCAATGAGAAAAACTATCATGTGCCCTGAGGCAGGAGAAAGACTCACTGGTTTAAGAAAGAGAACAAAAGCCAGGGGCTTTTTCTTGCAGTGGCACGAGATAAGGCTGGTGCAGTGACCAGAGCACACGGGCTCTCTTTAGAATCTGTCACTGATTCTGGATTTTGTCCCAAGTACAATGGGAAGCACTGGTGTCATCCAAACAAAGGCACTCAAACATAAATATTACTGCTCCCAGGGAACATCTGAACTTATCTGATCTAATAAAGTTCTACTAGATACCTCAATGAAAAAACAAACGACCTTGAAAAATATTCTCGTACACTGATCAGCGATAAAAGGACATCTGTGAAGGCAGAGCAAAAGACTTAACTAGAGGCCAGGTCATAGCACAGACACTACTGGTGAACTGAGTGTGCCACTTTTTCATATAATACTTCAGATATATTTTTGATATGCTACTTCTAGTACACATAATAGATCTTCAGCAAATACAAACTTATTAAAACAAAACATACTTGCACTTGTTATTTAAGGAATGTGGGATTTAAGTTTTAGTTAGCAATAATCATGCCTTGATTAACCTCACTGGCCACCATACTGCCACTATGCAAAGCTCACAAGAAGTTAAAATTTTGCTATTGTTGATATTCAAGAGATGACAAAATTATTATTATATCCCAACATGGAGACATCGCAAAAATCAGTAGTTGTTGTTCTTTTCTAATCGAGTTAGGAATGATGGAAGTGTGAACGTCAAGCTCTATGCGGCAGGGTTGAGAAGAAAGAATGCAGGTGAATAGGGAAAATGGAGAAGAGAAAAAAAACCCTTCCATTGAAAATTCCACAAAAATTTGAGTTCACAGTACTGAGTTACTAAACATATAATTGCAGAAAATATCTCCCAAAGTAAAGTTACATGAAAAGTACCTGCAAAACCTGACAAGTCAGCAGAAAGTGATGGACCACTTGGGCTTTCAGTAACTGCTTGATATTAAAGACCTGCTGATGGTGATCTGCTCTGATGAGGACTTCTAGAGCCGCAAGCAGCATTTCCCAAGCTCCTAGCTGAGAAAGCAAACACACACCAGTCAGCACATGGTTAATGAAAAACATGCTTTCTGCTTTTATAAGACATATATCAGTCTATCACTGTGTATATTAAGGGTCAAAGATTAAATTTATGTGAAAAAGAAAACCTTAAAATTTACTCCACACTATTGTTATTAATATATTTTTTAAATCAATAGCTCATTTCTAAATACTTATGTTGAATGCAATATTGTATTAGGTGCTTCAGTACATTAACTTTTCTGTGACATTATCTAATAACATGGTATTTTCAAGAGATGAATTTTCATGAGGGATTTATTCGATAGAGAAACATATTATCAATGTAATTGTTTATAAATAATTTATTTTCAAAGAGCATTACTAAAAATGCATAAACTTCTATAATTTGTGTATACAGCATTAAATAATTTTAGAACAAATTGCACTAAATTGAAAAAACTCAGACAATGTGAAAATTCTGCATTTTTTGATTGATTTACTTTTAAGTCCAAATAATAGAATTCTGTGCATGATTACTGTGTATTTTCAAACATCTTTTTAAGGTGACTGATTCTCGCATGTAGAATCAATCTTAAGTTGAAAGAGGAACCTTCTATAGACAACTAATATTGAAAGATAATCTCCATCTCATCTTATTGTCCCAAATAACCTTTCAGCAAAGCTGTTAACAGAAGACAAAATAAACTGGTTTGGGCTGGAGGTCTTGCTACTTCTCTTGCCATTATTTGATGGTAACGAACAATGAAAAGACCAAGGAATTGACAGATTTAAGACTATTGTTACAACCACGGCCTCTCTCTTCATAAGACAGGGGTCAAGATGCCCTAGAAGAACAAGGCATATGAGAACTGGAGCGCAAGGCAGCCCAAGTATGAAAACTTGATTGAAAAATAGTACCAAATAGAATAGTGGCAATGTAAACAACCAAAACCAAAAGACAATCTCAGTTAAAAATTATTCACTAAGAAAGAAAACCTTACTGCATTACTATTGAATTCAGTAAAAAAATGTTTTGTTTTTTAATAAACCACCCCAAATTAGCATCCTCTTTTGAAATATTAACTAAAACAACTCTTGGCCATTTGGTTAGGTTCAGTCTCCCGATCTACAACTGAGCTGTTTACTGTATACTTTATATTTATGCTGCCTTTGTGCATTTACATGGGCTATCACCATGCAGTTGCTTTTTCCTCATGCAATCTCACACATATTTTTATGCATACACATATATGGTTATTTTTTATTCTAAAAGTGAGAATTTATTTGGGAGGAGAAAAGAAATCATGACAAATTACAAAGTTTTAAAAATTGCTAAGTACCATAAAGTCCAGAAAAAAGCAATAGTTCAGTTAGCTGCTTGTACTGCTTATACTTTCCCCGACGTGGGGCTGCATATTCTTCAATTGCTTTTTTTTTCTTTTTTTAAATTTCTTTTTTCTTTAATTGTTTTTTTCATTTTTGCATATTTTTGCATATTTCTTTTTTCTTTAATTGCTTTTTCTTTCTTTTGAAGAATAATTTGTTTCAGGTACACAACTTAGTGATTCAATATTTATATACATTACAAAGTCATTATCACAAGAAATTCACTTACCATCCATCACTGTACTAAGTTGTTATCATATTATTGGCTATATTTCCTATGCTGTACCTTACATCCCCATGTCTTATTTATTTTATAACTGGAAGACTGTACTTTCTTATAACAATACTTTTGTAATATAATTTTCTATAGGAAGATTAAAAAAATAATTCTGTCTCTAGCATGACTGGTCAAAATTTATCTTTATTAATAATAGATTATAAAGGTTTCTTCCAGATTCCCAACCCATTATTGATAATGAGTAAATATGGGGGGAACATTGATAAATTAAGGAATAACTGATAATCTAAAAAATTCTAAAGCTATATACTTTAGTCTTTAATTAGGTTGGATGGTAATGTTGTTATCTTTAAATAGCTATAGAAAATGTATAGTCTACCCTAGAACCAAGGAGCTTATAAGAACCTATACCATGTTTTGAACTAGAGCATCAGGTGCCTGGGTGGCTCAGTTGGTTGAGTGTCTAGCTCTTGATGTTGGGCCAGGTGTTAATCTCAGGGTTGTGAGATGGAGCCTTACATTGGGCTCCACACTAGGCATGGAGACTACTTCAAAAACAAATAAACAAAAAAGGCCCCCCCCCCCCAAAAAAAAAACCCTAAAAAATCTAGGGCAGAAAGTAAATATCTCTGTATTCGTTCCTTGGCTGGGTCCTTGTGAAGAAGACCAGTGCATCCATCCAGTTGTTGAGGTGCTGTGCCTAGACCTAAGATCAACCATGTTCCTCAACTTATACCTGTAATGAAGCCAAGACTTCATAGCCTTGCCCTAAACACCCTGAATCAACTCTGTGACTCCTGGGCAACTTGGCTGCCCTGCTCAGCAGTGTGTACATTTCTCTCTCTTTGACTCAACTCTCCAGATTCTTCTTAGCAGGATCCCCTCTGAATATTTATGGTAAATGCAAGTCCCAGCACGTTTGAATGAGCTCCATGTTCTCCAGCCTGACTACTGCTCTAGCTATTTCTAGTTAGGCCAAGTTCTGATCCTAACCCCCAGCTCAGCATTACCCATGGCTGCTCGAAAACTTGCACAGAAAATAATCTCCACATTTCTATTTATAATCAACATTACATCAACATTACATTGAAGGAATAAGTTTGTTCTGTTCTTCAGAAGAATGATTAGATGAATATTTAAAAGTACATGTCTCTTTGTGCAGCAAAGGAAACAATCAACCTATGGAGTAGCTGAACCTATAGAATGGGAGAAAGTATCTGCAAACACGTGTCAGCAGAGGGATTAATATCTAGAACACACACAGAACTCCTACAACTACATAACAACAACATAAATCAAATAATCCATTTTAATAATGGGTAGAGAACTTGAACAGACATTTCTCCAAAGCAAACACACAAATGTCCAACAAGTATATGAAAAGATACTCATCATCACTAAATATCAGGGAAATGCCAATCAAAACCACAATAAAATATCATCTCATACCCAATAAGATGGCCACTACCAAAAACCCAAATATAATTGTTGGCAAGGATGTGAAGAAATTAGAACCCTTGAACCTTGGTTGTGGGATTGTAAAATGGTACAGTTCTTATGGAAAATACTTTACAGGTTCCTTGCAAAATAAAAAATAGAATTACTATATGATTCAGCAATCCCACTTCTGGTTATATAGCCAAAAGAACTGAAAAGAGGATCTCAAAGAAACATTCACACACCTATGTGCATTACAGTGATAGTCACATAATCCAATATATGGAAGCAATCCAAATGGGATAAAGCAATCTAAAAGGGATAAAGAAAATGTAGTATATACTTACAATGGGTATTGTTCAGTGTTACAAAGAAATCTTGTCGTATACTATAATGCAAGTGAATATTTGGGACATACACTAAGTGAAATAAACCAATCATAGAAAGACAAATACTGAATGATTACACTTCCATGACATACCTAAAGTAATCAAACTCATAGAAACAGAAAATAGGTGGCTGCCAGGGACTGGGGTGGGGGGCAGGAGAAATAGGGGTAGTTGTTCAATGGGGATAGTTTCAGTAAAGCAAGATGAAAATATTCTAGATATCTGCTGTACAACAGAGTGTAGATAGTTAATACTGTCCTGCACACTTAAAAATTGCTAAGAGGGTCATTTATGTCAGATGTTTTTACCACATGGGGGTGCCTGAGTGGCTCAACTGGTTAAGCATCTGACTCTTCATTTTGGCTCAGGTCATGATCTCATGGTCATGAGAGTGAGCCCCACATTGCATGCAGCTTTGCACTCAGCAGGAAGTGTACTTGAGATTCTCTCTAACTCCCTCTCCCTCTGCCCTTCCTCCCACTCACACGTGCGTGCACATGAGCACTCTCTCTCGAATAAATAAATAAATAAATCTTTTAAAAAATAAAATAAATAAAAACACATGCCTTGGCTTTGTTCCATATCTTCCAGTCAAGCAATAGCTCCTCTAGCAGTTTAACATCTTGGATTATAGCATTAGACTCCACATCCAACTTAAACTCCCCATTCTCATTGACATGAATAATATCTTCACCACAGCAGCCTTCAAGAAGGGTCTATGGAAAATTAGCATTAATACAAGATGCATTAATTGCTGATTAATCCAAAAATTCAACAGAAACATTAAGCTTTCAATCTTAGCAGTCATAACATTAAATTCAAAGGAAAACTAGTGAATAATTCAGTATTACAGAGAGTATCTTTAATTTGTTTTGCAAAACAATTCAAATTAGAAAAATATAAACTTTCAAATATTTGTAAATGATAATTCAGTTTCAAACATAGGTAAAATTAACCCTCTATTTTTATTTTTTATTTTTATTTGTTTTCTTATTTTTTAAATTCAATGAAACTGTTAGGCTTTAAAAACTTTTACAAAAAGTACTAAGGATTCATGCCATGAATGTATGGATCTTGATATTTCAAGGAGTGGGGGTTGAGGGCATAGGTGGAGTCTTTTGTCTTACTACTAGAACCCTCAGAGAGAAACAGTTTCACTATGTTACCAAATGCTTTTATCTAAAAAGGTATTTAAATATATGATGATAGCTAGATCAAAATAAAAATTAATACAGCTTTAGAAAACTAACTCTCTAGAAGCATTGCCTACTGGAAGTAGATTAATACTAGGTATCCAGAGAACTGGGTTCTCCTCCGTAACTGGGAGCTGAGGCAAACGTCTCCGTGGATCTTAATTCCTCAATCTACAGAATGAGGGGCCCTAAGAGACAGCGCCAGTGCATCCAGATCAAAAATTCTGAGTTAATTTTTTTCTCTCACTCTCTTAAAATGATTTAAACAAGACAAAAATGTAATCATGTACATGATGAAGAAAACTAGAAGAGTATCTTAGTTTGATTAAATATACACTGTTGAGTTTCCTTCATTTTCTTCAGGAATAACTGAAACACAAAATTCTATTGTTGGAAGACTAATGAAGAGAGAAGTATCATTGCATATAAATAATGCATATGAATAAGAATAAATTTTATGAGGACATACCTTCAAAACATGAAAGCCAACAATGCATTTTTGTTTAATCAACACCTGATGAATCATGGAAAGTCCATTACAATTTTCTAATTCATGTATTCTCTGTTGGTTATATTTAGTTAATGAAAGTATAACTCTCAGTGCTAATGCTTGAGTTTCTTCACAGCTGCTGAGTTCCACAACCTAAAAAATATACATATTTTAATTTACTGAGAGAAAAATTTAACATGTATGATTACTATTAAAGAACATCAATCTATCAGTTTTATTTGAAAGCTATTTTTTTGCTCACACTTTCCTTATTATTTAAGCACTATAATAAACAAAAATGAAAGACATAAATCCCATGATCTTTAGTTTCTTAAATATACTAGAAAAATAAACTAAAATAACATTCACAACTGTTTAAGTCAGTACCATTTTATTAGTGATCTGAAATGTCAGCAAAATCCATCAGGTTTTTGATTAGTCCATCAACAAACAGACTCTGCATTACATGGTGTGGGAGGCAACAAAGAAGTAAAAGGCATGATATTTATCCCCAGTAGGGCCTACTATCTAGTCAAAAGATAAGATATATATATAAACCACAGATTTACCTTGTCCCTCAATTAAACCAATGCTTTCTGGCAACTACTTTATATGAAACACACATCTTATTATCATGACTAAAGGCAAAGAAGAGGGTGCCTGGGTGGCTCAGTTGGTTAAGCAACTGCCTTTGGCTCAGGTTATGATCCTGGAGTCCCAGGATCAAGTCCCACATCAGGCTCCCTGCTCAGCAGGAAGTCTGCTTCTCCCTTTGACCCTCCCTCTTCATGATCTCTCTCTCTCTCAAATAAATAATAAAAATAGAATCTCTCAAAAAAAAAAAAACAAAAAACAAAGAAGAATGAGATACGAGTGTTACAAGGGCACAGAAACTATTTTTTACTCTACTCTGCTTGGGTTAGTGAAGGATAAATAGAGAGAAGATGACTTGGAAAGATGACAGAATCCTGGAAAGAAGGAACAGCGGGTGGCTGGGAGTGAGAGACAGGAGAGGGGTAAAGGTCTAAAGCCAGAAGCTCCTGGTACAGCGAGGAGGCTGCAAGTTGCCCATTTGGCTGGATGGCAGACATCCAGTTTAAAAGGCAGCCTATGCATGCAAGGTTTTTAAGGAGATTAAATTTTATTTTTGTAGGAGAGGAGGAAAAATAGTGAAAAAAGATCCCAAGTTTTGAGTGTGACAACATACTTTAGGATTCTTATTGACAAGATCCTAAATTGGTACAAAAAAAGATTAACCATTTTCTCTAGGATCTAGTTACTGTGTAACAGTAATTATAACAAAATTACATTTAGTATCTTGATGAAAGAAGGAAAGCCAATGATATACATTTTAAAATTATACAAAGCTATAAAAGTTAGTCATGAAATGCTGATGAGGAGTTAAAAAGCTTTTAATTTTGGAGGACAGGGTGTGGTACATAAACAATGAATCTTGGGATACTGAAAAATAAAATTTAAAAAATCCTTAAATACTATAGGAAAATCTACTAGATATTGGATGCAAAACATTTTTGAAAAAGAAGAAAAAAACAGTTTAGAGTATGGTGAGTCAATGCTGACAAAATATTTATAAGAACAGTAATAATATGAAATTAAGACAAACTGAGGGTTGCCAGGGGGAGGGTGCTTGGGTTAGGGACATTAGGAAGGGTATGTGCTAGGGTGAGTGCTGTGAAGTGTGTAAACCTGGCAATTCACAGACCTGTACCCCTGGGGTTAATAATTAATTATATGTTAATGAAAAATAAAAAATTAATTTAAAAAAAGAACAGTAATGATAATATCAGACACTGATGTGCTCCTTATTGCAAAATCAATCAGAGGTGATAGTCCCATCGAGCAAAGCAAGCCAGTTAAGGAGACTGTAAAAACTGGGGAATGCTGCAGAAGTTACACCTAGGAATAAAATTCTGAGAATGAAAGAAGATCAAGGCAGCTTTAGTTAACAAGGAAGTGGACCTTCAGGAAGGAGAGATGATTAGTACCATTTGTACCCCCTATTTAGAATTTTAGCAATCCCTGTAAACAATCAGTATATACTTATTTACTGTCTATTTTACATCAGAAAAGATATCGTCCCTGCCCTAAGATGACAAAGTAGAACAGATAATAAACAATTTATTCTAATATAGTACTCATGACATCAAACGTTTTTCTTTCTAAAGATTTTATTTTTGGGGCGCCTGGGTGGCTCAGTGCTGTTTAAGCCTCTGCCTTCGGCTTGGGTCATGATCTCAGGGTCCTGGGATCGAGCCCCGCATCGGGCTCTCTGCTCAGCAGGGAGCCTGCTTCCCCTTCTCTCTTTGCCTGCCTCTCTGCCTACTTGTGATCTCTGTCTATCAAATAAATAAATAAAAATCTTAAAAAAATTTTTTTTTATTTTTCTTTATTTGACAGAGAGAGAGATCACAAGTTGGCAGGCAGAGAGGGGAAAGCAGACACCCTGCTGAGCAGAGAGCCCAATGTGGGCCTGTATCCAAGGACCCTGAGATCATGACCCTCATGGCAGAGGCTTAACCCACTGAGCCACCCAGGTGCCCCAACACCAAACTTTTTATATTTCTCCTTCTCTTTAAAAAAAACTTCAAACAAACTCAAATTATTTTTTGTACTTATTTGCTGACCCTTGTTTTTTTCCATGCATCTGGAAGCTTGGGAAAAACAAGTTTCACAAACCATATTTTAAAGAATATATTCCTGGGGCACCTGGGTGGCAGGTGGTTTAAGTGTCTGACTCTTGGTCCTGGTCTCAGGGTTGTGAGATCAAGTCCCTCGACAGACTCTGTGCTCAGTAGGGAGCCTGTTTAAGTCTCCCTTTCCTTCTGCCTCTCCCTCTGCCCCTCCCCTGTGCTCTCTCTTTCTTTCAAATAAATCTTAAAAAAAAAAAAAAAAGAATACATTCCTTACCTATGGCCATACTACCTTGAACGTGTCCAATTGTCCAAAGAACACCTTTCTTCTTTTGGTTACTATAGCATGTATTTGTTTTCTCATTGACAATTTTAATCTTATACATTTACTTACTTATTTAAATGTAATCTCTACACCCAATGTGGGGCTTGAACTCATTACCCTGATATTAAGAATCGGACACTGTACCCACTGAGTCAGCCATGCATCCCATTAAATCTTGTACATTCAAATATTTAATTGTTCTAATTACATTTCTAGATAATAGAAAACCTCTAAAATCTCTACAATTAACAGAAACTTTGACCATGTGTGGCAGAAAGCTTGATGACATCCTTTTTTTTAAAAATTTTTTCAATTTATTTATTTTCAGAAAAACAGTATTGCTTGATGACATCCTAAAAAATATGTAATTTTATCTTAAAAGTTTAATGTAGTTGACTTATAAACTTTTTGTAATTAAAAAAAAAAACCACTGGAATTTATTAGTATTAAAGAAAAAGTTTCTCTTCAGACAAAACTCTAATCAGTGATTCTTACCCTAGCAAAGAGAAAAACAAATATACCAGTTCCACCAATCTCGTGTAGAACTCCTTGAATAGTTTTACATTCAGTAGGCCGGAGATTCTTTAGATGATGAGGTTCTAACAAAATGCTCTGCACTTCTTTTGAGCTGAAGGGTCTTTGAGAGAGTTGGGTTTTCATCTGACCTTTAAGTCTAATAACTGGCTCATAGATGGTATACTGAGCAGGACAGTTAGTGGTATAAACAACTGAAAGACTTTCCTGAAACACAAATATTTTCCTTTAGTAACTAAACAAAATTTAAAAAGTAAGGTATCAACCAACAAATAAATATTTCAAAGTGAAAAGGTGCCCAACAAATTGTTTTCTTTGACAGACATCACACTAAATAAAGGTAAACATGAGGAGCAAGGTGGCTCTCCAGACAGGAAAAGATCAGTTTCAATTAGCAGTGACCAATAATAGAAACCTTGTCAAGGCTGAGAAAGATTCCAGCTTTAACCATTGTAGAATAAACATGAAATTATACTTCCTATTGCTACTAAGAACAGCTGAGTCTTATACCACACTCATTTCATACCAGGCAATGTTGTTTGCACTTACAAATATTAACCAATCATTACAACCCCAAGAGATGGGGACTCTGGGTCAATGAATTCAAAATTTTTGCCTTGAATGTCTTCACAGGCTGGCTACTCATTCAACAGTGACTGTAAGCCAGATCTTTCTACTAGAATAAAATTCCAGACTATCATCATTCCTAACAAAAACTGAAAAGAATTTACAAAATTTCTCCCCCCAGAGGGTCATTTCCATCAGGTTCTGACTTCAGGTAGGGAGCTCAGGCTCAGGGAAATCATGTGCTGAGGTCCGTGTCTTTGCACAGAGGCTGTGGGGGCTTTGGGCTTTGATCGCTTTCAACCACGGCGGTTTAAATAGTTTCATCCAGACATCATCTGGCACATCTGCATACCAACTAACACGACTACACAGTCTACAGTACATGATTATGCCGGGCAAAACAGACCCTTCAACCTTCGAGAGTTTTCATCAGGAGGCTGACAAAATGTTCACCTGCCTGAGACGAGCCCCACCTGGTACCAGCACCTTGATGGACCTTCCGCTCATGACATCAGAATCCCCCAGTTACTAAACCATGCTAAAACGGTTTCTAAAAAGAGTTTTAATATTAAACCCTTTGAATTTTCGTTTGTGATAATTTATGTTAAATTTTATGACTAATATAATTCTTTTCAAGCAAAATAAAAGGATTAAGGTAATTTTGTGTGTGAAAACTAATGGAGTACCCGGAAACCAGAGCAGTTAGATTATTATTTGAACAAATGCCAGCTGTGTGAACTCCTTGGTCTCCCTAACAAGGATCCCGTGCTGATCCCGAACCAGCTGCATCAGCATCATCTGGGATTTGTTACAAACTCAAGTTCCTAGGCCACACTTCAGACCTTACTGAATCTGAGACTCTGGCCCAGCAATCTGTTTTAACAAGTCCTCTGAGTGACTCTGATGCATGCTCAGGTTTGAGGAACAATTCCCTTGAGCATGTTTTCTCAATGGTGAGGCATTTGGGATAATTCTTCACGGCATAATACTGCCCTTGCGAGGTGGGACATCTAGCATCCCTGACCACTGCTCAGAGTGGACTGCCACAGTGCCCCTAGCCCCCCATTCTTAAACACTCCCCAGGGAGAAAAAGACTGTATGCACAATATCAGATCGTTAGCTAAATTCTATAGGCATCTACACTCTGGATACTTGACCACAGACACATATTTAATACCACTTAAGACCTACCTGTGTTTTACAACGTATCTACACTAGCATTTCTCTTTTCCTTTAGTCAAATGTTACAGCTTTAAAAAAGGATTTATTCTGATTATGAGATATATATCTCATTAACAACAAAATACATTCCAAACTAGTAGTCTTCTTCAAATAAAAATGACCTCTGACCCCTAACCATACCTCTTACAAGAAGCAAGAGAAGGCCAGTTCACAGCTAGATCTACCAATTTTTCATAGATCTTCTAAGACAAAGGCTCAGCTTTCTAGTTGCTATAATGAAAAATATCCCCCCAGGTTCCTAAATTGTATAACTAGAACAAAATATTATAATAATGCATAAAAAACAATCCAAGAACCTCATATAAGCAGAGTTAGCAATATTTTGAAAGCCAAATTCCTGCGTGTTACTGATATTAAAGAATATTCTAAAATCTGAATATATGTAATTAAAACTAATATTATAAAATAAAAATCAGTATTCATTTATAAATATGGAAATGAAATGTAATGAACAATATTTTTTAGGCTAACATGTATTTTCACTATATCATAAATATTTTACTTGAATGACTCAGAGGTGTAAACTAAACTCATACTTAGCATAGAAATATAGTTCTAAGGTAAAGGGAATAAAAATTTGAAACCTGAAAACAAATTCTGGGTATATCAATTTTTTTTAAGAAAAAGCCATGTTCTTAGAGAGCAAAAATAGTGAGAAAGAAAGAAGAAACACTTTAGAAGTTTAATTCATAGCTAATTACACATTTAATAAACATATATTATCAGTTACTATAAAGTTAAAACTTATAAAATGAAAACTTACAATTAAGAGACCAATGTCCACTTCTTTCTTGGTCATAAAAAGTTCTCTGATTTGCTCACATTGCAAAATTTCTTTATTAATATATTTGGAGTAGTCATTCACAGGCTTGCCATATTTGCATGGCATTATAGATGTATGGTTGGGTCCACAAGCATATAGATAAAAGGCCTCTTGTGAATCAATCTTAGCTCCTGAACAGAAAAAAAAAAAAAAAAGTTACTTATTTCTATCACTCCAATGAGAATTATTTTAAACCTTTATTTTTATTTATTTGAGAAAAAGGATGTGCAAGGGGAGGGGAAGAGGGGGAAACAGATTCCTTGCTGAGCAGAGAGCCAGAGTGAGGCTTGATCCCAGGACCCTGATCATGACCTGAGCTAAAGGCAGATGCTTAACCAACTGAGCCACCCAGACACCCCTGACTAGAATTTTTCATAAGCAGCAAGAAATCATGAATTAATTTTTTCTGCCAAATTCTTTCATCTCTATAAAATTGATAAAGTCTCAAGCTCCAAATTGGAGTCATGAGTAAGCAACCTACACCAGCTACGGATGGAAAGTGAGTAAATAGATATAAGGTTAACTGTGAAGCTTGTGATAAAATAAAATCATAAAATTCTATTTGTTCCTTAGAGAACAGTTATTTTGGTTTTGTTCTGCCTTTTTTTTTTAAGTAAATGGAAACTATACTTCAGTAAATTCTTTTTTAAAATAAATGTGGATTAATGTCTCTACACTTCAGTAAATCCTTTTCTAAAATAAATGTGGACTGACGTCTCTATTCCTTCTACCCGTCTGTTCAATAAACACTGCCTGACTGCTATTACGTGCCAGGCTTAGTGAGATAGATATAAATTTTAGAACATGTATTTCTTTTTTTCCTAAAATTTGATATTTTTGTAGAATATTCTAAAATTACAAGAAAGAGAATCATTCTAAGTTTACTTGTCATAATATTGCATTTTCCAGGATTATAAAACAAAGTTAATTTAACATAAGCTTTCTTTTTTGGGGGGATAGGGGTTGGGGTATGATGTATCCCCTACATGAAATGTATATATCAATTGTAAGCAGCATCTCAATTACAAAACAAACAAACAAACAACAACAAAAAGAAGCATCTCAATATAAAAATGTTAAAATATTTTTAAAAGTGCATCTTGGTATCTAGATAATATAGTACTTATTAAGTATCAAGGAAGGAACAGGAATTACTATCTTATCCAGTATAATTTACTAGTTTAATACTTGTTAATTGAAAAAAAAAATTAGAAATCCTTTGAAGGAGAAAAATATACCATTGAAGAGGAGTAAATTTCCCAGGTCCCATTTTCCAGCCAATTGCAAAAACTCTTCTTGGGATGATAAACAATGGCCAATCATGCAAAATGTCTTATTGCTGTCAGATGACAGACTTGTTCTTCTTGGAAGCACAAAATCCAAAGTAACATCAGGTTTCCTACATTAAAAACAAAGTTAAGTCAATTATTTCAGTGACCTAAGTATTTTGCAAGCATGAATGTATAATAATGGGAAATTCTTTAGCAGTTTTCTTGGTTCAGCAGCACAGTGCCGGAGATAGGAAGAAAGAGAACGGGTTTTGCGGTCTCCTGATCCACGGTGCTGGCAATACCCAAACCCCAGTGAGGGGAGCGGAACAGCGAGGCCTGCTAGTCTTGCAGCAGCCATGGGAAGTGGGACCGGACATGTTATGCCAAGTTTTCTTTGTCACTGAGTTCTGCGCCTTTCTGATTTACAGATACAAACTGACCACCTCCCCCTAATTTTTCTAAGAAGTCCCCCACCATGGTAAGCCATTCCTAAAATTTCTTCTTTGAAGCCTTGAAAGACCACTCAGAAAAAGATGATTACCTCTTCAGGTTTGGTTCTCCCTAGCCACTGACGAGCCAGTGCTTTCTGCATTTTCTATTCTTTCCACGCTTAGTCACAGAGCTTTTGATTAGTCTCTTGTATTTACAGAAATCCTTATAAAAGAGTAGGAAAAGGAAAACTAATGCTTTCTCAAAGAGATACACACATGATGAGAGGATGTCATCATCTGGTTGGAAGTGCAGAGTACCAAGCTTTGCCCATATTCGGAGAATGTTTTAGGTTCCATAATAAGATAATGATGGTAACTTACGAAGGGGGAGTTCATAAACAAGATGGTGTGCTTAGCTGTCAACGAGAAATTTCACATTGGTGTATCTATTTATTTAAACACTCTTCCCTAAGGCTTTCTGTTTCATAGTTAACATGTAAATATACGATTTTGATAGAAACATTTTCTGATAAAGATGTATGATAACTTTTATTTTTTTTAAATTGAGGTGTAACTGACAAACACCATTACAGTGAGGTATTTTCTATTGCCCGCATCTTTCTTGAACCAAATATGTTGCTGTGACTGAAACACTACTGCCACCTATTGGCAGCATGACTTCATACAATTTTTTTTTTAAATTTTTAATTTTTTATAAACATATATTTTTATCCCCAGGTGTACAGGTCTGTGAATCGCCAGGTTTACACACTTCACAGTACTCACCATAGCACATACCCTCCCCAATGTCCATAACCCCAGCCCCCTTCTCCCAACTCCCATCCCTCCAGCAAACCTCAGTTTGTTTTGTGAGACTAAAAGTCACTTATGGTTTGTCTCCAGTTTTTAAGGGTAAAGAAAGCTGCTTTACAAGATGAAATTGACAAATATTAAGTATCCACCATGTGCCATATATTCCTACCACATTTGTGGGCTCATCATTAAATCACAACATAAACTACTAATAACTTGTTTTTCAGTGTTATAATGTATTAAACATTTTCTCTTGAAATATATTATTTACAGAAATTATGCTATTAGTTCAGAAAATATTAAAGATAGTACCAAATTTAAATCAAGGGAATAATATAATTGTCCTGGTCACTTGCTTTTCAGTCTACTAACAGATGAAATCATTACTTACTTTGTACCAAATGGCAAAAAATTCCTTTAAAGTAATGTAGGAATATGTGAATGAAGAGACTATGCTCACTAACTCTCTACAGTGAACATCTAAATTCTCCTATACCTGTTACATGGTCTGATTCGGAAGAAGGCTGTGGGGGTGGGAAAACTTCAGGTTCTAAAGCATGGGCTGTATCTAAGTTCAAGGCTCAGCTGTATTCTTCTGGCATGACTTTACTCCATTCTGGGTCTCAACTGTCTCATATGTAAAATAGAGGAAACAATATACCTACTTCCTGGTGTTGTCAGGAGACCAAACGGTAATCTGTGTAAAGTGCTGACTACAGCACATGTTGAAAGCTCAAGAAATCAGGCAAGGGTCCAGGAGAAAGAGGTTCACTATTCATAGCCCTTATCCCCAACTCCAACCTATCTAACTCTAGGTTCTGAAAAAAAAAAAATATTGACTGGCTGAAGACTGAGAATTTCTCAGAAAATATTTTATTTGGAATATGGGAACTTCAGTGACATATTTCTATGGATTTTTAAAATGAACACACAAAAACTGAATAAAACTGATTTTATTTCCAAAGACTGTTGTTTCCTGTAGCGGACCCTGGGGACTGACTACCCTAGGCCACTCACAGGCCCCCTCTCCCCTGCCCTCCTCTAGCACTGAGGCTGGACAGCTGTAAGCCATCAACTTGATAGCCTCCCTGGCTGTCCCTTTGTTCCCATGGGCCCTTTCCTCTGCCTGAAATGTCCTCCCCCCTCCACTGCTCACAACATGCTCCATCTCCCCTTGAGGTCTTCGCTTAAATAATCAATCTTTTCCCAAAGAGGCCTTTCCTGATCCACCTGATCCATCTCTCTGGGGATCTGTTATAACTCCATAAAATGTGTCATAATTTGTAATATGCATATAATTGTGTTTGCTTGTTGTCTGCTTCCCCCTTAGATTGTGAGTTCCAAGAACGCACGGAACTTGAGTCTTGAGCCTTGTTTACCATTTCCCTCAGCCTACTGCAGCACATTCTGGGCACACAGTCATTCCTCTGTGGGTCTAATCTACTTTGAGGGATATTTGAGAGAATTGGGAGACAGTGTTTAGAACACACCTAGCAAAAAGTCTGCAACACAACAGGTATATAATATTTTACAGTCTGTTCAATTACACCTAGATACCTCATCTTGAAATTCAAAACCTGCCTGTCAAGTAGCTTTGCCATACGCATTCATTTCTCTTTCTCATTATTCAACTTAGAATCTTCCTTCCAGCCAGCCTGACCCCATCTCATGCTATACCAGTTTCCAATTCTGTATCTCCTTTTATGTTCTTTCATTCATAAAATATTTCCCAACTCTTATAAATCTAAGATATATTACAGCTTTCTCAGGGTTAAATTTTATTTATTCCAGAAAATATTTTTTATTAACTTGATCCACAAGTTCTCCTGGTCAGTAAACATCACATAGTATTATACCTGAATCTATCACCTGGTATGTTTCAAGGACCCTATCTTAATCTATCACCTGACACACTGGCTTATATTTTTCCCTAGTCATTCTAATTTCTTTTGAAACCCTGAGTTAATTTAGGTATTAGCCTTTTAAAAAATTTAGGTTTTAGCCTGATTAGCCACTTAATTGAAATAATTCCTTGTGGATTCATTTTATAAATGTATATAGGCTTAAGGGCCCAATTGTAGGTTCTGTTCTTAGATCTAACATATACTCTGCATAATGTCTCAATGTCCAGATTTGTGCATGTTCCCCCAAACTCAAATATTAATTTTCACCAGTGCCCAGTATGGGAAATTAATTTTGTATTAGAGTGATAAGTAGGAAAAAAAAAACATCCAACTGTGACACAGATTCCTGCATTAACATATAGCACATTTTATCTATAGTTTCCTATAATACGTTTCAGAAGCTATGACAAACTAACTTAAAATAGTAAAAGAAGTTAGCGTTTATTTAAAATGTTTCAAACCTCTGCCCAGAGATCCATATGGAGATTTTCCCATGGTTATTCTTTTTCCCTTGGGGCTGCTGCAAGTAGGTGAGAACTAAATGCTGCCATTTGCTTGGGATGAAAATATTCTCCTGTGATTCAACCTGTGCCAGTAAAACAGCTTTTGTATCATCATTTGAATCCATGCACATTCTACAAAAAGAGACAAAGTACAGGTTGGAAACATGGAATTTCTGATCTCAGCATTTAATAAATGTATAACAACTAAAATTCCATATATTTAAATGAGATTAAAAAGCAGTTGTTTTTAAACTAACTAGAAAAGTCAGTAGGTCTTTGTTTTGCACCATAAAATCTGCTTATTTTCTTATATTGTTGTCTCAATTCATGAGCAAAAATAGATGATGCTCATTTGCTGGTATTAATAATTTAAGCATTAATTTTCAAAATTCATTTTCAAAAAAACTTTATTGTTACTATTTCTACAGACATTGTCCTTTCAGAAATTACAATATAATATTTTATTCATACAAAAATTAATACATGTTGTACATAAATGTCTAAATGCCAGGATTTACTGGAGGTCTATCCTACTTGGAGGAACTACTGAGAGAATTAGGATACAATGTCTATAAAGTATCAAGTATGATTTATAACAAAAAGCATATATCCCCTAAATAACATATTTTTATTTATTTTTAAGTTTACAAAGATAGTGTCATACTATTCATACTCACTCAATACAAGTAAAATATTTGTATCTATACTAGTTAACAAGGGAGGTAGAAGAAAAGACCAGGTCTCGAGAATAACTAAAGTTTATAAGATAATGTCTATTAAATATGTAATCTGGGAAAACAGTTGTCTGATAATAACATTTTAGGGTGACTACAATCTGATAGAATACTACCATGGATAAGACTTCAGCAAGCATTTGATCTAAAATCTAATTGAGGGGCATCTGGGTGGCTCAGTGGGTTAAAGCCTCTGCCTTCAGCTCAGGTCATGGTCCCAGGGTCCTGGGATTGAGCCCCACATCGGGCTCTCTGCTCAGCAGGGAGCCTGCTTCCTTCCTCTCTCTCTGCCTGCCTCTCTGCCTACTTGTGATCTCTGTCTGTCAAATAAATAAATAAAATCTTTAAAAAAATAAATTAATTAAAAAAATAAAAAATAAAATCTAATTGAGAATGAACACAATCTACTTTAGAGTTTAATTATAGATTTTTTCATAGAATAATACATTGTTACAGAGGTGGTTATTAGTGACTATTAGAATGTATCTTCTATTTAAATAATCTTTTTCTGATTTGCTATAATGATCTTTATTAGCATATAAATTATTTAAATACATGATCTATTCATGGCGAGGTTAAGGATAATCAATACCGAAAGATAAAAGTGCCACTGTGAGGATCAGCCCACACTTGGATCATAAGAGCTTTGGATCCCAGTGAAATCATATGGATACATCCTTCTTCTATGAGCCTTTCACCAGGATTTATGTACTCTGCACCCTCCGGTCTGTTGTTCTCTACGAAAAAAAGATGTTAGAATAATCAGTAAAGCGGTTGATCATAAAGCTGAGTGGAAAAGCGCATTAGAAGGAACACAATGTGGTTGTCCATTTGTAGTAAATTATTTACCGGGATGTCTAAATCTGACCTGTTCCAAACAATATTCCCGAAGTTGAGACGCTAACTCCAAAAAAACATGAGGACTGAAAACAGTAACTGAGTGCGATACACATTTCAAAATCGATGATAACTAGCAGCTAACTGTGGGAATGAACAAACCACCGACGGCACTACCAAAATCATCATACAATTATTACAATAGCATGATTTTAGAAAATTGATTTTAGAAAAATTGTGGTGTTTAAATATATTCTGGTGTAGACTCTCTGATGAGTCATCTTTGAATATAATTGCTAAGTGATTCTGAAACTCTAAAATGTTCTCTAAGGCAAGCTAATGTAATGCCTTATGCTTTGGACTATTGGGTTATTAGTCCCGACTTTAAGTGGTTTCTTACCATGCTAATTCCAGCGCCATCAAGTATGTATAATGACCTGAATCCTTGAGCCATCCATGCTGTTACTATGCTGTGTGACTTTATGTGAAGCTATATTAATAAAGACGTACCAAAATACAAAATGCACGTCTAAGGGTTCAGACTTTCAGAGAGGATGAACACCACCAGTTATGAGACTGTATATATATATTTGTTGCCATTTTTCAACAGGTATAAATACTACCAATTTTTCAGAATACTGCCCCTATACGACAGTAGTCTTTAAAAGGAAGAGTTCAATTCATTGATTATTTTGAGGACCACTGCCCAAGATATGAGATGTATATAGAATTCATGGCTGATACAATACTAGTGTTTCCATATAAAATCTGACTTTGCACAAATAAAAGACTAGAACAAAAACCAGTATGTACGCAGGTACCGTAAAGTAGGAATATGACAAATGTTTCTTAATTTAATGCTCACAACAACCTGATGAGGTAAATTTTATTGTCTCCCTTTAGAGGGTGAGAGAACCGAGGTGCTGTGGGGTTCAATAACTTGCTCAATGTCACAAAGCTGGTGTAGTGGCAAAGGAAGTGTTATTAACATAATATTTTCTTCTCTGTTCCCTTCAAAATTTTGATATATACACTATTTTTAAATGTTCTTTTTAAATGTTTATGCAGAATTGTCTGAAATATATGTTTTCTAATATATTTTTATAAAAAAATTTTTTTAATTCCCAGGTCACTGTGTATACTTATTTCATTTTATAAGAGCCTGTTCACATTGTGATTGCCCCCACTTAAATGACAAAGCAATGTGCACTGTTTATAGTGTCATAGTGGCATTTAAGCTCTGGAATTGAATATAGGTGGGTTTAAGTCCCTTTCCATCACTTACCAGCTCTATAAATTGGCCATGCTATTTAATTTCATCTGCAAATATGGACAGAATGAGCACTTAATTTATTGAATTGTTGTGAGGATTAAAAACTATGTAGAAAGAGCGGAGCAAAGTGACACCCACACAGAGAGCTCTTAGCACTCATGAGACAGCATCAGCACGACAGGATCTCATGTATGTTGCTTTGGAGCTATCAGTTCTTAGGTGGCAAAGCTCCAATTCCCAAAAGAAATGCTCTAACTACCTAAGTTTTTAGAAAGTTTGGCTTCCTAGGCTACCTGGCAAAAGTACACAAATACGCTGTGCTAATAACATGGAAATGTGTCTGGAGAAGTGGATGCAAAGCTCCTGCAAGGACATCAGGTGACCTTTCCTAGTCCTCAATCTTGAGAGTGTCAGTAAGGACTTTCCTTTCTGTCTGGGAGTCAGTGGCAGAGGACCTGCCCTGAAGGCCTGGTGTTGTGAAGCGGGGTGCCAGTGTGGGGTGTAAGCTCTGTGCAATGCAGAACTCCAGAGGGACCTCCATGAAAAATAAACCCTAACCATTTCTCTCCTCTAGTCATTTCATTCATCCGTGGCTCCTAACAATCAGCTCTGCGTTGCTTCTCACCACATAAACTGTTTTTTTAACAAACAGGTTCTTCCTGCCCTAGTCATATGAAGAATGAGACAGTTTCGTGGAAGCATAAAAGGGAATCCATCAGTTATAGAAAGCACTGGAATGGGAATGATTCTGACTCTGGAGAAAAGCTGATGCATCCAGACATCTGGTGACAGGAGCTAGGAGAGGCGCACAGAGGTAGGACGCAGCACAAGGAGAAGAATTGAACGACAAGAGAGAAAGGACATGAAATGGGGCTCACACTGGCTGGGGCATACGGAGCAGAAGGTCAGAAAAGTGGCTCTAGGGTTGCATCCTTCCCTTCTCTAATATCAGGAGTCACCCTAATCCAGTAATGGGACCAGGAAAGAGGCAGGAAATGGGGCTGGGGACTGCCAGCCAGGGCAGTTGGGTATGCAGTGGTTTCGCTGGGGCAGTAACCCAGTGCCCTGGCCCCAAGGCAAAAATATACAAGAAAAATGACGTTTTCAAGGCTATCTGACAACCCAGGCTTCGTAGTCAGGGCCTGCCGTTAGGAAGGCACTCGGGGTGAAGAACACACTCGGAGCACATGAGGACATCGCTGTGTTCTTACAGCTCAACCAAACCTGCAGTCAGGAAAGGCTTAGTGTAACAGGTAACAGGTAACGGCAACATCATACCTGTTCTATCCAAACTACTGTCCCGTAATGTTAAGGATTTGTTTCTTTTCTTGATCTTCTTTCCTTTCTCCATGGTTCTCTCAGCTTCGTGGACACACTCCACATTAAACCACAGTGAGATGCTGAAGCCTTCTGACAGGTGGGGCCAGCAGTTCTGCCCCAGCAAGGCCAAGTGGACTGGGGCTATGTGCCAAGAGGAGAGCAGCTGCTGGGGGAAACTTCCGCTCTCGGTCCCTTTCCTGCTCCGGGAACTCCGTGCTCTTCTTAATAATCCCAGGGCCTTACTGTTTAGAATCCCAGGGCACTTTTGTGATGAAACACCATTGCTTAAATTTGGAGTATGCAGGAGAGGGAAGGTTAGGTACTGGGAAGGACTCATCGTAATGTCGCTTTCAATAATTTTCAGAATACCCAGAAGAAGTACTTCCTAGAGAAAAAGAATAAATAAATACAAAATGTACACTGAAATTCAGGTAATAAATGAAAATACAAGCATATCTACACACATATCAGCATTCTTAGTTAAGTGCCTATTTCCTATCTACCATACCCCTAAAAGGTTCATAAGGTAAAAAGATTTTATTCTTTAAATATGTAATCTCTCATGGTTAATATTAGATTTAGGTGCCTTTTTTTTTTTTTGGCACAAGCCTGAAAGTTATGAATTGGTTTTAAGTATTAGATGTCAACTCTAATAATTATATCCAGAATAATTTCTACAAAGAAAGATGTATATTTCCTAGTAGGCTATAGTTGCTTCTTTAAATTCTTTTTAAGTGAGGGATAGAACTAGAGACCTTACAAATTCTCCAGATTTCTGAATGATATTTACAGCCTGACTGACTTCATAAAATTGAGTGGCTCAATTACTTTTCAACTTATTTTACATGACTTTTCTAATCAAATAAATTTTCTTTCATCTGTTTTGGTAAACCAAAGTAAGTGTTTTTAGGTTTTACTTACAAATTATAAATTTTGGGTTAAATGTAGAATTATAGAAAATGTAAGAGAGGAGATGAGCATTTAATTAAAGAGAAAAGTAATGACTAAGGAGACAAGTGGAGTAGAGAAGAGTATCTTAGTCCAATACACTGCCGAGTGTGTGCCCTATGCCTGAAATAACAGCTAATGTTGATGACGATGATGAGAACCGCACTTAGGGAAAGTACAAGAAACATTTCATAAATACAGTCAGTTATCAAGTATCTACACTAGTATTTGTTAACCTTGTGTTCCACATAGCCCCTCGGGGTCCACAAGCTGGAGTAAGCTGCTGAAATGGGCAGGACTCAGGAACATTCAACCTTGCTTCAAATTAAGTAGCTCCAAGCTTTTGTTTTATTTGCTTATGCTTCTAGCCAAGATTTCATTATTAAAATGAGTTTCTCAGTAAAGAACAGTTGAAAAGTCACTAAGCTACACCCATGGAAAGAAGTGAGAGAAGATACGTGAAGGGTAGATAATAACTTTCTAAAAAGAGGATCATCTTTAAAATGGTAAAAACTAATCAGAATTAAGTTCTCTTTACTAATTAAAATTATTTAGCGTTTCTTAAGAACAACGACTTGGGGTGGGATAAGGCAATGGGACTATGAGCCCAGTGACCACGCTGGTTAGCCAAAACAGAAGTGAAAGTTAAAATAAGTGCAAATAATAAAATGATGAAGAACTTTACACATATTAACATGGAGTCGACTGCATAATCATTACCACATTAAAAGACAGAACTTAGTGATTTCCAAGTCATTTTTAAAAATATTCTATTAAGTATCAGTGAAAATATTTTAAAATTATGGCATATTTACTGTACAAGGAGATTTCTCCAGAAATATTCTCAAAAGAAGGGTTAACTCTTCTGAACATGTTCTTGAGCTCATCAAAGATACCAAAAGATCCACCAATACTCTTTGGCATGCTAAATTAAAGAAAGATAGAGGGGAAAAAATTAAAGCCAATACATAATAAAAGGTTCCAGACAAACAATTTCACTGAAAGAGATCAAATACTATTGTCACATCTTCAATGGATTATAAACAACTAATAATCCAAAAATGTGCTGAAAAAATAGCAATACGATTAAATGCAAACCAACCCACTAACAACAACAACAACAAAAAAACAAAAAACCACTTTTCTTAAAGATGGGTCCTTTCCCAGGAGAGGTATTATTTAAAGAAGCATAAATTAACACAGTATTTGTTAAAGAAGTTGACACTGTCAGTAACCACAAAATAGTCTGCTACCTTATCTTGAAACTGTTTAAATTATAACTATTACTTTCTATATTAAATGGAAGTGTAAACATTAAAGATTATGAAAATACTTAAGTATCACAAGCAATTATTTTGAACATTTTCATTGTGAGGTTTAGAATAAAATATCATGGGTAGTACATAAATTCATAGAACTTTTTAGAATAAAGTAACTAATATCTGTAGCATACATTATAGTGTCCAAAGTATATTCACATGCATTACCTCAGCTAATTCTCACCCAAAAAAGCCCTATAGTGAAATCTTATCTCCCTTTTAGATATGACAGAAATAATCCCGATGAGGAAGCTGAGGAAAGCAGCCCTGTTTCAGCACCATGTTTTGTAGAGGTGTGAGCTGAGGCAATAGTGGAACAGTAGGTATATCTGGAAAGAAACTTGAAATTGAGACTATAAAATAACATGGACTTTACCCTGTAAGAAACACGAACCCATGAAAGGTTTTAAAGTAAGAACTATGAAAAACTAGAAAATAAAGGAAAATAATTATTTCTCTTGCCTTTCCTTTATGAATTATTCTAACTGAGCATAACCAAACAGTTGATGAGAGCAAGTTTTCTTTAAGTATTCCAGCTTATCCAAGAAGATGGAATGACAGCATGTTACCATTCTGCAAGTTCCTAGCCTATGACCATCCATGGCTCCTAGTGTCCCCCAAAGAGAGGCAATCAGACATTATGTGCCTCTGATGGAGGCACAGATTCCTGCCTGTAAAATATTCCAGTCAAAAAATGGTCAAAACCCAAATCTGATTACGTTTCTAGATCTTACTGCCAGCTGAAGGAAATGTAAGACAGAGAGGATCATGTTAAACAATTCCCAGGGACGTAACTGCCAAAAATCAGAATGCAGATGCCTCATGATAGATAACCTGGTTTCTTCAACCAAAAAAAATTGCAAGGGTGGGGAGAGTAGACACCTACAGATGAAAAGATTTGAGATATATCTGCTAACTATAATATATGAACCTAAGTAGGGTTCTGATTTTTTAAAAAAGCACTATAAAATAAGTGTTAGATAATCACGGGCTGGGAGGGCAGGATAAAGTAGTATGATCAAAGTAAAGTATATGTATGTGCTTAGACTTTTCTTTTTTTTTTTTCAGTTCTAAACCAAAAGGTTCCAGTTCAAAATGAGAAAATGAAGATATATATATTTATATATATTTGCCTTTGTCTACTACTGAAAACCCACCGAACTGAAAGTACAGAATTATAAAAAGAAAGAAATCTGTAACAGCAAAAAGAGTGAGGAAGTCAGTGGGCACTGGGGGCACAGCAGATTTAAAAATATTTCGTGAAGATGGAAGGGCAGAGAGATAAAAGAGAAAGCTGCTGCTTAGAATCTCTTTGAATTACAAAAGGACTCCAAGAAAAGGAGAGCCCATAGGTCTGTCTATATTCCGGAGAGGAAGTAAGAATAGGGCTACAAATGCAGGGATTCATACAAGGTCTGTCTGGAAACACCTACCTCTCTCCTAAATTCTGAATACAGAGCACAGATAGCTCGGCTTTTACTTTTATGCCCCCAGCCTGAAAACTGTTTAAAGAAACTCCCTGGATTGTCAGGCAAGGACTGAGACGGAACATGGGACAATCAGCATCAGGCTACCAGGTAGACATACACAGTCTGCAGACAGGCCAAGTTGCTCAGCTAAGGGAAAAAGTACGAGCTAAAAGAAAACTGGAATGCTATTCACCAAGCCATGCCTCCTGGCATTGAGCTGTGTTGCCCAGATGAAGGAGGGCTTTTTCTTACACAAAGACACTATTCACTAGCCAAGCCCTATATGTGGAGGACATATTTTTCTAATGTACACAAAATGCCATTTGAGGTAACAGTAGCCCTAATGGTCCTCCCAAGTGAAGCTCTCTTTATATGGTATTTGGGGAGCCTCTATATTCCACTGGCACATGCACACAGAGCTCTTCAACATACTGCCTGTTCAGGGCAGATGCCAAACAGGAAAACAAATTTACAATATTAGCTTCAACAGCTTTCTTAAATAGAAATAGCCAAAATAGGTTCAAAAAGTATTTGAGGATTAGCAACATAAATAAGAAAAACCAAGATATAAAAGACAAATAAATTGATTAACTGACCCGAGAGAGAAAATAAATAATTTAGGGTAGAGAAGATATCTTTCTAAAATGTTAGTGACTAAATCCAGATATATTTAAGAAGATATTATATCCTTATATGAAAATGGAATAACCAGAAAACAAACAAACAAAAAGAAGCTCTTAAATATTAAGAGATAACTGCCAAAATTAAAAATTGAACAAAAGGTCAAAAGGTTGGAATAGAATGGAAGAAATCTGCCAAAACATGGCACAAAAAGGGAGAAGGAGGTAATGTGACAGGAAAGCTAAGGCATGCAAGACCAATTCAGGAAGGCCCAAGATTATGATCAGAATGTAGGAAAGAAGAGAGCAGAAAACATGCAGAAGAGAAAACTACTCTTTTCTTTGTGACTGTAAGTTCGACCTTCCTAGATATGACACTAAAAGCATTATGACAAAAGCAAAAACAGATAAATTGGTCTTCATCAAAATAAAAAATGTGTGCTTCAATTATACATCATCAGGAGAGTGAAAAGATAAGCCAAGGATTGAGAGAAAATATTTCAAGTCATACACCTTTGATAAGGGGCTTTTATCTAGAACATACTTAAAAATTCTTAAATTCAATGACTAAAACCACAAATTACTGTATTTGAAAATAGGTAAAGGGGGTGCCTTCAGTCGATTAAGTGGCTGCTTTCGGCTCAGATCATGATCCCAGGGTCCTGGGACTGAGCCACTTGTTGGGTTCCCTGGGCAGCAGGAGCCCGCTTCTCCCTCTCTCTGCCATTCCCCCTGCTTGTGCTCTTTCTCTCTCTCTCTCCCTTGGTTGCTCTAGCTGTATCTCAAATAAATAAATAAAATCTTTTAAAAAGTGGGTAAAAAATTGAATAGAAATTTCTCTAAAGATATCCAAGGAAGATGCACAGATGGCCAGCGAGCACATGAAAGTATGTGTGATAACATTAGCCATCAGGAAAATACAAATCATAACCACAGTGAGAGTAACATGGCAGGCCCACTAAGATGGATATAACGAAAAGGACGGGTCATATCAAGTGTTAGCAAGGATGTGCGGCGATTAGAATCTTCATATACTGTATGGAATATAAAATAATGCAGCCACTTTGGAAAACACTCTGGCTGCTCCTCATCTGAAAGTTAACACCATACCCAAAAGAAAAGAAAACACATGTCCATGTGGAAACTAGTACATGAGTGGTCATAGCATTATTCCTAAGAGCAAATAAGTGGTAATGTTTGCACAACTCTGCAAATATACCAAAAAACACAGAACTGTATATTTTAAATGGGTGAACTGTGTAGTGTAGGAATTTTCTCTCAGTAAAACTGTCATTAAAAGGTAATGTGACAGAGTTTCTCAGAGCTAAGCCAGAAATAAGTTTTCATATCTAAAGGACCCACTAAGTGTCTACCACAATAAATACAAACATACCCATATACTAAATAAGTAAATGGAGAAGGAAAAGCTTTTCTTTATGGTATAATCCCAATTAAATATAAAAAGAATAATGGAAATAGAAAATCACTATTTGGCAAATACCACAGAATTAACGATTTCAGTCAAGAATAATCAATGGGTGCCAAGGATTAGTGGGTTCAAGTATGATGAAAAGAAAATATTTACATAGTCTCAAGTTATGTACCCCACAAGATACTTACTAATTATAAAGAGAAAACAGTAACTTTACAATGGAGAAACCTGGCAAGACACCACCTTAATAACCAAGTGATCAAAGTCAACATCACAGTAATAAGATACAGACATCATGAACCACAATATGATGCACTTTGAAAGGTACAACGTCACTTAGGTGGTCTGTTTGTCAAAAATGTATCACTGGAATTTAATCATGAAGAAACACCTGACAAACCTGAATTAATGTTACATGTATGTTAGACTTCTCCAACTAAAATATAAGTTTCTATTATAATGTCACCACATTACATATTCATTATGAATTCCTCAAATGTCTGTGAAAGTACAGAGTGGAGAGTGGCACTCAGTGTCTGATAAGGCAGGAACACAAGGCCAAGTCTATGTACATGACCCTGAACAACTCACTCAATCACTTGGAATCTAGACATTCCTCTCTATAAAATCAAGATACGATATGGTGTGTCTATTGAACAAAAGAGATGATGCATATAAAGCGGCTTTTGAAATCACAGGGCACTATGCCAATGGAAGTCATTATTAATTCTTCATTTCACATAACAACAAAATAATTTCAAAGCTATTGTGTAAAACTAACAGTTTCAACGCACCTTGAAAATCAGAATCAGCCTGTGTTAAAATACTCAAGAACCCTCCTAAAAGATTTTTCACAGTTCCCTGAAGATTAAAAAACAAAACATAAGAAATTAAATTTCTTACCTCATGAAAGCATGAAGTAACTGTAATGTCATAATAAATTATTTGATACTCTACTATCTATACATATATAAATATTTTCAAATAACTGAGAAGAATGCTATGTGTACAATTACACACTTTTCATTTTCTATTTTTTAGGTGGTTTATACATTTATGTTTTTCATACTGTTTTTGTTTTCTGGTTTTTCAAAAACAGTGACTATATATTAAATGTAATTTATAAACTATTACCCATTCTCAGAAATAATACAAGGATTAGTTAGCCAACAACATTAATTCTTTATGCTGCTTTAGAGAACTATGGAATTAAAAGATTTTTAGAACACCATTTGTACAAAAAAACATACCTAAGGTATTATAAAAGATAAATAATCATCTCAATTTTCAGACAAGTTGAGTTCTAAATAAGGAGATGAATGACTGGGGCATGCGTGTAATAAACATTCACCGCATTTACTATATGCATCTTTTACCTGTTGCATGAGTAGAAAAATATTCTTTTCCTTCTGTCTGATGATTTTCAAAAAACTCTCAAATACGTGGGCAAGTACATCAAGTTTGGCTTTACCAGTTGAAAGTAAATTTAATTCCAGCATACAAATCTCAGGATATATGATTTCCCCTTCAGTGAAGGTTTCAATCAAGTCCTTTGAACTGCTTAACACACTAAAACTTTCTGCTTCAGGTTTTAAGTCTACACCTGAAAGAGGAAAAGAAAAAGATGATTTTTATTCCCTAAACCCTGAATAAATGTTTCAAATCTCACTTAACATTTTAGGAGATCTTGTGCCAAAGTGCCCTTTGTAAGAAGATTCTCACACAGCCTTTTCCTACATGCCATCTTTTGATTAGAATAAGTATCTTGGAAAATCAAGTCTAATGGATATTTTGAAGATAAATGAGTGGCTTAAAAGTAATTTTGATCTTCAATAGAATTATAAATATCAACAGTAACTTTTATAGACATAAGATACAGGGGCACCTGGGTGGCTCAGTGGGTTAAAGCCTCTGCTCTCGGCTCAGGTCATGATCCCAGGGTCCTAGGATCAAGCCCCGCATCGGGCGCTCTCCTCAGCGGGGAGCCTGCTTCCACCTCTCTCTCTATCTACCTGCCTCTCTGCCTACTTGTGATCTCTGCCTGTCAAATAAATAAATAAAATCTTAAAAAAAAAAAAGATACAGATTTAACACATTTTCTCTGGCACAAGTGGGAAAAACACTATCCCAAACTTTCTGACCCCAAAATACCTAAATCACAGGCTAGTTCATTTGCCCGTTCAGAGCTCTGTGAAAAAGACAGCTTCAGCTATTGGTTGGATAAATTCTAAACTTTGTCTTCTTCATAAGTGAGAAATGAACACTGTCACTGAATATTACATTTTGGAAAATTTGACTGATGTGCTCTTAAAACTGACTATAGCACTGTTTTAAAAATGTTCGTGTAGTTAAGAAATTTATAAATGTCTACATGATTAAGAACTAATCAGCAAGCCTATAAAAAGGAGGAGGTCTGTCATTATGAAATGTCAGTACACAGATAAAACCTACACCATTGAACTAATATTTTTTCCAAAAGAGCTTGCTCAGAAGATAGGAATGGGGGGAGATGGGAGGAAAGTGGTTAAAAGGTGCAAACTTCTAGTTACAAGATAAATTAGCATGAGGGATGTAATGGACAACATGAGGACTACAGTGAACACTGCTGTGTGATATGTAAGAAAGTGGTCAGCAGAATAGAACGTACAAATTCTCATCACAGGAAGAAACTCCTTTCTTCTTTTCTTTTTACTGTATGTGTATAAGATGATGGAAGTTAACTTATACTATCGTAATCATTGTTTCATAATATTTGTAAGTCAAACCATCATGCGCAGATCTTAAATTTCTACAGTTATGTATGTCAATTATTTCTTAATAACACTGGAAAAAAGAATAGTTTAATAAACCGAGTAAGTTATATGAATCTGTGTGTGGCTATATACATATACACATACATAGATTCTTTCAATTTGTGGCTGCTTTTGCTCTTTTTACTCTTTATTATACACAAACACTTTCTATGGGTCCAACAAGACCTTTCCCTTAGGACATCCACAATTATTCCTTCATGCAATGGGAAAGAGAAACTAGACTGAGGAAGACCAGGTGCTGGAAACGGTGAAGACTAGCAGTCCTGGGACGGCCATAATGCCAACAATCAAGAGATGGAGTCTTCCAGAAAGATCTTGGCTCCAAAAGCCCATCTATTCTATTCTACCCAAATTTTAAGCCCAGAGACAAAGGATCATGTTCAATCCGAGGGATAAGCTGGGTTGTGGTGAGTTAAGAAATCTGGGCGGCACCATCCTTGGATGTCACAGAAAGATGTCTATACTCCTTACATTAATTCATCTTTCTAACAAACTGCCTGAAATGTTCTTCCTGTCAGTGTCTGTCTGGATAGATTTTTTAAAAAATTTAGGCCTCACTATAAACCAAACATCTTCAGTGAGACCTTCTCTGACCACCCAACCACTATCACATCAGCCTGTTTTATTTCTTCATATTGTTCACTTCTGACACCTGGTGTTTGTTTTTTTCTACTGGAATATCGATGAAAGCAGGGACTCTCTCTACCCTGTATTCCAGTATTCTACTGGAATATCGATGAAAGCAGGGACTCTCTCTACCCTGCATTCAGTCAATTTGGCAATAACAAAATATATCTGTATGACATTGCCTATATAAATGCCAGAATTTATTGTCAAGATCAAATAAAATGAAGCAATGCACTTTTTAAATGGCAAGGCAATACAAAATTCTAAAGGGTATCACTGCAGCCACTTTGCTAATTGATAATCTGACTTGCAAATCCAATCACAAGTACTTCAGTGGTATTTTACCATCGTCTCGGGCTTCACTGTCCTCAGGATTGCTCTCGCTGTCTGCTTCATAGCCTTCTTCTTCAACCAAAAGTTTGAGACTGCAACACCGAGAGTCCTCAGCGTCTTCTGAAAAATCACCAGGTCGTGATGACAGTTCTTCCTCAGATGGATGGCGCTGTAAGAGCAGCACAATCAGAAGGTGAAAGTTGTAATATCTGCTCATGTTTAGTAACAGAATGTTTATTACTCCAAAATCATTTTAAGGATAGCTTCTGTGTTTTCTTTAAGGAAAAAAGTCTCAGGAATCAATAAGATGCACTATAAATTATGAAATTCATGCAGCAAAAAATTTCCAGACTCTCTCAACTTTATGAACATTTCAGAAATGGGGGTCTCTAACAGATGAAGCTATAGGTCACTTCAGTTTTACTGAAAAAGACATCTATGAAATTTCACTCTTAGTTACATAATAGGAAATGTCTAAAAACCACAATGAGTTGGAACTATATTTCTTACAACTTAATGCTAGCAAATAAGTATTATTTTTACAACTTTGTTCAGGGAAAAAGACATTTCCATAGGATTTTTATAAATAAAATGTTTCATAAACTAGGTAATCAGAGTAGACATAAAAATTATTCAACAGATTCAATCTCAAAAAACAGACTGAGGGTTGCTGGGGGGAGGAGGGACAAGAGAGGGTGGTGGGGATATGGACATTGGGGAGGCTATGTGCTATGATGAGTGCTGTGAAATGTGTAAACCTGGTGATTCACAGACCTGTACCCCTGGGGATAAAAATACATTATATGGTTATTTTAAAAAATTATTCAACAGGATTAATTTTAAGATTTCAGAATCCAGTTGTCCATATGCAAGCATTTGGGAAATTGAGAACATTAATTCTGGCAATAACCTGCTGCGTGAAATCTTCCTTTTCTTATAAAAACGCTACCAATATCTTCACTTTAGAACACATTTCCACTTGAAGCATGTCAGAGTACTTTACCACTGCAACATTAATGAAAGGCAGAAATAAAGTAGTATTTTAACACTTTCCAATAAACCAACTGATGCAGGAATATGACAAAGGCAACGGTTGCTATTTCAGTAAGTTTTTTAAAGTTATAACAAACAGCAACATAAAATATTGTGGCAGAGGATTATAAAATGTGATTTATCTGGCTAGACTGCGAAATTAAAGAGAAGTTACATAAAAATAAAAGACAGTATTATTAAGAAGTTACATAAAGATAAAGGACAATTAGTTAAAGGTTAAAGAAACTTGGAAGAAGCAGCTAATTTCTATGCAAGTATAGTCATTTTTGTTTGAGTGATGTAAAATTAAAATGCATAGAGGGTTCTGGAAATACTAACTGTATATTAGGAAAGGATCAGAAAATAGGATCAGAAAAAACAGCTGAGTCATCACCATCCCTGAACTATCATTTAATAAACTATCAGTTATATGTAAGACTTATCAAATCATTCATTTTTGTCCCACTGAGAGTAAGTCTCAGTAAACTGCCACATTGCTCTGGTTTTTTATGAGATAGGGCACTGAGTAAATGCTATCCACCCCACAGATGGGAGATACGACACCCAGAATTCACCTGACCAAATCCTGGCCCATGTGTTCTAACCACATTCGTGAGGGCCCTACTCCCATCCCACACATGTCTGCCTCTGCCAGTCACACTCAAACAACACACCTGGATCTTATCCATACCTTCTCAGTCATAGCATCATAGTGTTCAAAATCTGCTGAATGATTCCCCAGTGCGACTCGAAGCAGGGCATCAAATAAAGGCTTTGCCAATTCTGTTTCAGTCACCTTTGACCGGGAAAGATGGTCCCTCATTTCAAACAATATGTTTTCCACAGACAAGTTCTAAGGTAAAATAAAGGATACTAAGAATATTAATAACATGCTTTAAACAAATTAAAGTGACAAAATAAATAATATTTACTTAATAAGTAGAAACATAGTCCATTTATTTGTAGTAGATATGAAAGTAAAAGGACTACAAATATCTAGCTCTTATACAAATACCCAGTTACAGTTAATAACATTTTTATTTATCAAATGCTTCACTCACCTTATTTCATTCTGAATCTCAGTGGATCACAAATTAACTGTATCATACACAAAAAAGATTAGTTGAAACTTCAGAGTTTTGATTAACTATCCCGACATTTTACAAATGCCTTATTCTTAGAGATTCTATAAGACTCTAAGAAGGACTTAGATTCCAGTCCCTTCCACTCTCTCCCTTCTTTATTCCTTCCCTTCTGTCCGTGAAGGAAACTCCTGCTGCTGGCCTGTGTCCCTATATTAGGTGATAAGGCCACAAAGATAAATATGAAACTGACTTCTCCCTTAATGAATTCCCTCCACCCAGCATAAGAAACAGATTCTTGTAGACAAGGCATGATGATGACCACACTAGAGCTATAAACAAAGTTCTAGGATAATCAAAAAGAGAGAAGGTGCCTGAGAGACCTGTCAAAAGTGTCTGGGGGAGGGGTCGTATGAGATGGATAAGAACAAGTAGTGGTGGGCAGGCATCGAGGCAGAAGTCTGCTGGTCAGAAGAACACATCCAGAATTCCTAACAAGGAGTGGCATCTTGAGAAGCTGTCAGCTAGCTCAGTGCGGTGGACGGCAGCATGGTGAAGGGAGGCAGGACGCGAAGCTACGCACGGAAGTAAACACAAGACACTAGGGCTCTGTATGCTGGCCTACAGAGTCTGGGGTTTTAACTTTGAGCACTGTGGAGACATCAGGATTTTTTATATAGGAGTTAACAGGGAGACAGGAACTGCAGCAGGGAAAGCCTGTTGGCTGACAGAACAGTTAGGGATGGTTATGAACAGGGAGCCTGCCATATTTGAAGTTTCTTTAGAAGCAGGGCCTGAAACTGAGGACTCTCTTTCCAGCTGAGGAAAGTTCTCAGGAAAAATCTGTAGGGTCGTGAGGGAAGCAGAATATATTTGGGGGTGGTGGAGGGGGGAATCCAGGCAAGAATGTGGTTTCAGAATAAATGCTGGGCTCCAGCCTAATTCCATGGGAAGCTCCGGAGCCTGGACTGTACCACAAAGATTGTCCCACTCCACAGAGCTGTATCTATCCATCACTGGCTATGAGCACTCTTCCCAGGCGTCTACAGAAGGGGCGTCTCCCAGGAGCCAAGGGCAATCCTGAGGAGACAACTCACATCCCTGGAGCAATGGCAGATGGGTGCCTCAGCTTGGTAAAGGGGATCTGAGCAGGGCACCAAACAGCATCACACGGAGATTATAAAGTCTGAACTTTGAAACACAAAGCCCATTACTACTCATCCGACACATAATGCGTATCTAATGCCTTTCAGGGTTGATAACTTCGATACATGTGGTTTTGCCTTCCAAACTGAACTGTAAGTGTCTTGAGGGCAAGACCTGGGTCATGCACTTCTCTGTCCTCCATAGCACCTGACACTGGACTAAGCATAAAGAAGCTTCTCAGTACTTATAATCTTTGGAAAAACAAAATGGCAATAGTATTACGTTAGAACTTTCAAACAAGGAAAGTAAAGCACAAAAGCCGAACAAAGGAGAAGCTATTACCTGATTAGGGAACTCTAATTCCGTTTTTTGCTGACTAGCTCTGGTGCTGTGAAGACAAATGGCAAGAAGGGCTTCCAAAAGTCGGATACTCTGTAGGGAAGTCTCACTTTCTCCACTCGTGAGCCCCTCTACTTCCTCAGGAGCAGCCTCAGTAGCTGAAATACGTCCCCCATTTGCAGAAGAGAGATGCTGTGACTCTAATTTACCTACAATGTCAGCAGTCCTGTTTAGACCACCCAGTTCTGACACTGTGGGGTCTCTTTTGACAGCTGAAGATAATAAGTCTTCCCTTGTGGTGATCTCAGACGGAGACGTTCCATTTATATCTTGGTTTTCATGTGTGTGGAGGTCTCCTTCCCTTTGCCCTTGCTCCTCTCCTGGACTTCTGAACAGTTTCTGTATGATCATAAATATTAATTTATGGCAAGCCTGGAAACCACCAAGCCTGTAGAACTGTTTCTGGAAAACCGGACTCAACATGTAGATCCAACGACACATGGACCAAATGTCTGCTGCTTGGTGCATATGTTTGGGAGAAGGCAAGATGAGGCTCTCGGGAGATACGCATGGCGGCATGCAATGTAAAGGCTCACTGGTTGTACTGTCATAGCCAGAAGTATCTTCTGAGTCATTGGCCAACTCTCTGTCGGATTCTGCTTCCTTACTGACGCATAAGAATGCCACGCAGAGGAAGAGGTTTATCATGTTGATGTGAACATCCTGGCTAAAAGACTTCCATTTCTTTGGATAGGCTTCTTTGAGGCTGGCATAAAACTTGCTAAGACTCTGGGGAGAATCTGAGCAAACTTGCTGGTTACGAAAAGAAGTAACTACATTTAAAGACGACAAGTCCTTCTGTTCGACGTCTATCCCATCAACACTTGGAACTGAAGAATCTTTTTGTTGTTCCCCTAGGCTGATTATCAGAGTTTCAAAGGCTTTTAGGGAATGACTTCGAATACCATCTAAGTAATTTAATTCAATTAGTTGATTTACTCCATTACAACTTAAAAACAAATCTCTTATTATCCTGTGAGAGAAAAAAAATACACAAGATTTTACATATAGAAACATCACTTATAAATAGGTATGTATACTATTTAAATACGTCATTGCTGCATGTGGTAGATATTAAACACTAATCGATTCATCAATTATCTGGCTGGTGTTCTTCATGAGAGCAGGATCTCAAATTATTTTCTAATTACTTTCACATACATCCTTCTTCAAACATCACAAATATGACTCCAGCTTATTTAGGAAGAATAGATTACACACACACACACACTAGTTACATGAAGCAACTCAGGGAAGAATACTTATCCCCAACTGGCAGGTTCTGTGTAAATTCTAAACGACACAACCACCTCCGCACTTGAGATGGACAGACTTTGACAAGAGGCAAGTCTGTGTGGGTCCATCTGTTTGTCTGCCTGCTGGCTTACTTGGGAATTTTAGTGTGTTTTACATCTGCACCACATAAAGGGAAGGAACCAAGCTGCAGATCTGAGTCTCAGGTGAGACTCATGGGGTCTGGATCACTGGAATCCTACTAATAACTAAGTAAGTCAGCTCAGTAAAGATCCAAGTTGTCCACAAATACGCCAAAGAGTTACAAAACTTTTCAAATCAAAGTCAGTTTTATTTAAACTATGTGAGGATGTCAGAAATTTAAAAAAAATTGTAAAGATAATGATGACAGGTTATATATTATTATGTTTTTGAAATGGTATATACATGAATTTGTAAGACCAGACTATCAGAAGCAAGCTTTATTTATGTAATTATTTTTTAAGTACCAGACTTGACGATCACAAAATCTGAAAATTTACTGGTAGAATTCTAAGTAATTTGGATTTTCCCTTTTTTGTTTAAATTTTAGTTTATTTATTTGTCAGAAAGAGAGAGAGAGAGAGAGAGAGAGAAAGAGAGCACAAGCAAGGGGAGGCAGAGGGGAAAGAAGGCTCCCCACTGAGCAAGGAGCCCAACACGGGACTCAATCCCAGGACCCCGGGATCATGACCCTAGCCAAAGGCAGATGCTTAACCAACTGAGCCACCCAGGTGTGGCTTAATCTTCTTTTTGCTTATCTGTATTTTCTGTTTTTCCTATATACATTGTGTATATAACAAATGTAAATGTGGTATTTAAGAAATCATAATCCCCTTAAGTCTACTGCCTTGACAAATAATTATCATTTTAGGTATGTGTGCATTTTACAAAGCTGTAAATAAGTGGGTGATATTTCTAATTTTGTATGTTTTATTGATAAAATATTTTTAGCACTTTCTCATATCACAGCGTGGTCTTTGTAAACATTATTTTTAATGGCTAATAACATTCTGTCAAGTAAATATAAATTAATTAATTTAACTTTGCCTCTGCTATTGGATATCTGTGTTGTGTCCATCCTTCCCTCACTGGTGTATATTTAAAACTTTTTTTCCACTGAGAAATTAAAATCAATGGCTCTGTGCTCTTCCCTATAACTACCCCAGGAAACTGAAATAAATTAATAGATCAATAGATCAACCAATCAATACAAGTAAAGCAAACTCTGACATGGGTTGGGAACACTTTTTGTTGTTAAGATAAACTAAATCCTAGGAAAGAATAATGGGTAAAGACATTTAAAAGCACACAATAAGGAAACGGTATCTGCGCAGATGCCCACATACGAACCTGGACTTAAGCAGAGCAGGCAGGGTTTTTAAATAAACCTGCAGCACTTCCTGGGGCAAACACTGGTCATGATGGGGACATGAGTGCATCTGAGCTGACGTGACGCTACTGTGTTGACAATGGTGTGCTAACTCGACACCTCGCTGGAGCACAGGGTTAAAGACGGAATGATACAGTTTCCACCGCACAACGACATTGCCTCTCTGCATTAGAGAGCAGATGTGATGTGCAATCTGTACGCTACGTAACCTGTCTTCCTCAAAAACAAACTTCTGATAAGCCTCTAAGGCATCCCATTTCCACAGCAAGTCTTCAGATCCACTGCTGGGCAGGATCCCTTGAAATCTGTAGGCAGGGCTGGCCAGACCTGGGCAAGGGGTGGCCTCACACAAGTTTCCCTGCAGCGTCTCTTCCAATCTGGCGAGTTGATCAGGGTCCATGGTACAAATATTGCAAGCCGCTTGTTTAATTTTTTGCGGGGCGTCAGCTCCTCCCAACTGATCCAAGATAAGCTTGTTAAGGACATTCAGTATATGCTGCTGAACATGCTTCAGCGCAGGCAGGTGGAATGCATGGAGCAGAGGGACGATCACAGATTTGGGGTCCATGCAGCAGCAGACCCCCACTGTCTGGATGCCAGACAGGATGTGGACGCAGGTGACGCTCAAGGACGCCTGCCGCAGCAAGCGCAGGCACTGGTGGGCGCACACTGCGATGCAGCAGCAGCGCTCGGGGTAATGAACGTCTCCCTCCACGGTCTCCTCAAACGGGTTTTGGGAAACCTGGTTTTTAAAAGCCGAAACCAGGAGGCCCGAGAGGTCTCTGTGATGGTGCATAAAGTGAGAGTACTCACAGCGCCGGTGCCTTCTCCTCGTACACAGGGAATGATGAAGCTGCTCGGATTTCACCTTCTTGACGGTGCCCATGATTTTCATCACACTGTTGATGAGGGCTTTCAGGTGTTCCGAGGCCTCGGCAGGAGCGCCGTCCCGGGCAGCCAGCCACTCCATCTGAAGAACGGCTGTTTCAAATAAACTGAATCCGTGGTGCTGAATGAATTCCTGAACCAAATCCATGGCCTGGCTGAAGAAGAAGGGATTGGAAGCTGCACTTTGAAGACAGCAGATGAGGATCTGCAGAACCCCTTCCAGAAGCTCCGGTAAAAGAAGGGCTCTGTGACGATACTTTGAAAACGCAAAACCTTCTCGAACCTCCTGTAGTGTTCTCTTTTGTCTCGGTGCAAAGGGGTCAGGCTGCTTTTCTAGGCAAGTTCTAATTTTTAAAGCTGCTCTCAGCAATTCCATTAAGTTTTTCCTAAGGTTTTCTGGCATCGTCTCTGCAGTACTAATATCTACTGACATAAGATGCAACACTGTTCGAAAAAGCATCCGTTGAACCAAAGCCACAGGTTCTTCAGTCCAGCCCGTAGAAAGCGTCTGACTCTCCAAGTTGTCACTTAGATTACAGCAGTCCCCAAAGCCTGCTAGAAATTCAGTCAGTGTGGGCACTACAGTGGCTGCCAGAGCAGAATTATGATTCAAGGTCATGTCAAACTTACAAACTTTCTCTAATAAAGATAACAAAACATGACATAAGTCAAAGGGAGAATTATTCATGTGACTGATAATAGACAAGGCAGCTGGCTCACTCAAAATGTCACTGTTTGACTCCTGTCTTGGAATAATCTCCTTGGAATGTTCCAAAGCCATGGTGTCAGGAGGAGTCTGTTCTTTGGTTGGTAAGTGGTCAAGTTTAGCCGTAAGGTGGTCATCTTTAGGTGACTGGGTTACAAAATGCTGTAGCAGACGGGGCCGTCGATGCTTATTCATTGCTATGCTCTTGTCATCCGAATTGGCTTCTGAGTCTGAGGTGGAGAGCCGTGTCTTTCTTGCGTCTCTTATTGAATAGCGGTGGGTAGTTTTACGCTGCCGTCTGCTTTTTCGAAAAATGTTTACTTTCGCAGAAACCTGACCAGATGGGGCACTTCCTTCTAAATATAATTTTTCCTGAGTAGATCTTTGTGAACTTGAGTTCTTTTCTTTGGTCAGGATTATATCAGCCGAGAATGGTAGATTAAAATCTGTTAAGATAAAGAACGGAAGTTTAGACCTTAATATATTTTTAAACTCAGTTTGTACAGATGATTACTCTCTTATTTATCTTCCACTTTCAGAGCTTTTCCTCAGTCCCCCCCCCGGGGGGGGTGACTTCCTTTAGCTATCTGTCGTGTTCTCTGGATCATTTCCCCCTACACTTATTCTTCTCATGCTATGTACCCGGTAGCATTGGTTCAAAAGATACAAACTGATTTTGAAAACAACAAAGGAGAACAAAATTAGGGGCGTAAATCTGATTTGAAACCATACATTGCATTCTGACATGAACATAAGAGTCTCTAGATTATCTGGGATTTAGCACTACTATTCACACCATCTTACAAATCTCCTCTAATAGTGCCATTAATCAAGAAACAGGAGTATATTATATTCTCAAAAATAGCATTGAGCTTATATCCCTGATATAACTTAAAAACTTTAAGATGGTCCAAAATTATTTTTAAAATCGTATAATAGGTACCAACTGTTCTCTAAGATTGAGGTTAAAAGAGTTCTTCATTCAAAATATTTCCCGAATGTGCCACACACTGAACTAGGTACAGGCATCCCTGTTTCATCCTCAGTGCCTAGAACCTAGGGCCTGGTACATGGACCACATGCAACACCTATTTCTTGAGGAAATGAATAAACCCTTCTTACTAATTAAAAAGTAAAATCAGTCTTTCCCTTTGCAATATTACATAGTAAGATCTATGTGAAAAATATAGCTCTAATTCAGAATGAATAAATAACAATCTATAAATAAAAGACCTGGGTCTCAAGAGAGAAGGGGAGAAATTAAAAAGAGTCTGACAAACTCCACCTATACAAAGGATGCAGGCAATGAAGACAACTTTCCTAAAAGAACACTAGTCGGATAGCTTAAGTGATAAATAATTTGTGAATTCTACAAATTCACAAGAAAATGAGCGCACAGTTAGTGAATCAACGAATAAGCAGTAAAACAATATTACAAGACCTTAGATAATCCCCTAAAAAGAGAGCTCCATATCAGGAATGTATTAAAAGTACATATATGACACTGAAATATCAGATAGAAGGATTTATGTTTAACCTGATAGATTGTTAAACATCTCACAATTCACATATTACAGAAATGGTGAAGGTGAAAACTGTTCAACTGTTAATTCCTCCACTGACACATTCACACTAAGTTTCAGATACTTAATATTATATAGATATACATGTGTGTGTGTGTAATTAAAAATTTTTTTTCAAAATCAGATACTAAAAATACGTGTTGACCTTAAGTTGTAATGATTCCATCTACTCTTGAAACAAAATATTACTTCAAATTAATCTCTTCAAAGAACAGTAAAAAAATTAAACTAAACTGCCAAAGTCACCAGTAGAGTACTGATAATAAAAAGCAGTCTTTAAGATAGGTGACAGAGCCGCACCTGAGTGGCTCAGCCGATTGTCTGCTTTCAGCTCAGGTCATGTTCTCAGGGTCCTGGGATCAAGACCCAGATGCTGAGAAGAGAGACTGCTACTCCCTCTCCCTTTGCCTCTCTCTCTCTTTCAAATAAAAATAAAAATAAAATAAAATAAGCAAAGGAGCTTTCATTTCTTTCTTCAAACTTTCCACTATCCATTTCTCTGATGGGGCTGCACACCTAGACTGACCCCTTCTGCTAAGTGTTCTGTTTCCTCGTATATTTTCTGATTATTGTTACATTTGAATAAACCCCTAAGAAGCACGTCGTTTTTGTATTATTAGCAGAATAAAAATGCCTAAAGAATTTCTGAATACCTAAAGAATTTCTCCTGTCAAGTATCATGCTAATCTATACTGTTCTGAATTTGAACTGGATCAACTATTAAGGCAGGAGGAGCTTTTCCAAGGATCTTCCTTCCCCAGTGGAATTTTGATAACACAAGGGATGTGATAAAAGAAACATACCTGCTGCCTTTTCTTCCTGAACAGGTATCTTCCATACCAGTGGAAGGAGTGACAGAAGTAGAGTAAGGAGCTCTTCTCTACATGTCAATGCCTGTATTAGAAACAAAGCAATCCTTCATGTCCTGAGGTCATGAGACACATAACTCCTAGAACCCTGTCTTAAACTGAGTCAAAAAATCCTTTTTCTTGAAAGGCTGCATTTGAGAAGCTAAGGGTCAAATTAATCTCAAATCCAGTGAAAGCTGTGGTGCTTTTCAACTTATAAACCCTTCCAAGGACAGAAGAATGTAAGGGTATTTGACAGTATTTAGCACATTCTTGCTGACGTTTCCGCAAACAGCTGTCATTACCACCATGCACATGGCAAGAATCTCTTACCTCTGAAGAAACAAATTTGCTAGGTGACAATGAAAAGTTAAGCCCTATTAATTAGCAAACCAATAAATGAAGTTACTAGAAAAACAAAGTCTTCATGCAGTTAAATGTAAAACTCAGAGAACACAATTTTAAAAAGAGAAATTGACATTATTAATAAAGGATATATATAAAGAGAGAAAGACTTATTAGTGAAGGTAATCTAATAAATATGTATTGACTGCACACTACGTCCACAGCACTTACTGTCTTACCCTTTCTGGAGGATATGGTCCTGGAGAAGGTCCCCTCATTTGGTCCATCAAATACATACACACAGACAGTTAAAGAACAACAGAAGGCATGTAGTATAAGTAAGTAGCTGGGTGTGGCACCAATACTCAGTTTAGGAGTTCAGGAAAAGGAGCAATCAGTTCCAGTTAGAAGTGTGGAAATGAGACTGGAGCTGGAGAGTGAGACTGGGATGCTGCGGGGATGGGGGGGACATGGGTGGTCAGGGAATTAATGACAAATCAAGTTTAAGTTCTTCACTCCAGTCAGTGGGGAAGGAGCCACAGTAATATGTTCAGATTTGCTTGTTAGAAAGACCATTCTGGCCAATGTATGGAGACAGAATTGGGGTGGAAAGGGAAAGGAACTGACCAGCGTTAGAAGAAGGGAAAACAAGAACCCAGATGAGAGACGATGGTAAACAGAAGTGCTCTACAGTAAAACTGAGAAACGGCAACGAAGAACAGAAATGACTTGCCGTTACCTATGGAGTGTAAGCGGGGAAAAGAAAGATCCAGAAGAACTCGAAGAATTCTGGCTTAGGCAACAAGGTGACTGATGAAGTCCTCACTGAGACAGGAAATTCAGCAGTGGTACTAGGCTGGGCTAGAGATGATGGATCCATTGTTTAGACATAATAAGTTTGAGGCGTCTGTGGGATCTTCAAACGGAGAGAGCTGCTTTTTAGTCAACAGTTATATATATAGATCCGGAGCTTAAGAAAAAGATGCGAAGTACATAAAAAGGGACTTGGAAGCCCCTGGGGGCAGACGTCAAGGGCACAGGAGATCTCCTAAGGGGAAAATGCAGAATGGCAAGAGAGGACGGACGGGAACGGAGCTCTGCAGAGCAACACCTCAAGAATGGAGAATGGTGGTGCCAGACAGAGGCCTGCCAAGGAGGCCGAAAAGCGGATCCTCCAAAGAGACATAGAGCAAGAAAAATCAAGGGAAGAGAGCAGCTCCGGAAAGAAGAAAGTCAACCAAGTCAAGAGCTGTTGTTCTTCAGTTGTGTAAGATGATGGCAGCAAAGCATTTGTCCAGTAGAGCGTCACTGGCAACCTTAGCAAGCTCAGTATTAAGGTAATGGTAAGGGTACGAGTCAGGGGGCGGTAGACCGCAGGGCTGGAAAGGAACGAGAAAGCAGGGACACAGCAACCAGACTATTCCTTCTAGTGCCCTGGTTAGGAAAAGGCTGAAAACACTTCAAAAGTAAAATCTGAACTACTTTTCTGGTTCCTGCCACCACCCCTGACCCATCCCCACGGTCCAGTCTGAAGGGCTTCCCGAATGTGGCTTGGGCTGTACCCCCGGCATGTCTTCTTCACGTGCACGGCCCTTGTCGTTCTCCACCATCCTCCCATCTGCCGAATGTCAACTCACTCTTCAGGCAAGTCTTAGTCCCTCTGCGGAGAGACTTCTCTACTCCCTCCTCGGGCAAGTTGGGTCTCATGTTCCTGACTGGCTTCTGGTACAGCAAACAACTTCCTCATCTTTCCTGCCTGAATGCCGGCTTTCCTCCATGACTCAGCAAATATTTAGTGAGCCCCTGCCATGTGCCACTTGGCAGGGAGGGGCGAACAAGGAAGACACTATTTGCCTTCTCACAAAGCTGACATTCCTAGCAGGGGAGATGGAAAATAATGGGTACAAATAAGAAAACTTGATACAGAATGCTGTGCTGTGAAGAAAACTAAACAGGACAGGGATTATAGAGTGACTCAAAGGAGGACATTTAGATAGGCTGTTCAGAACGGGCCACTTGAGCAGATGCTCAAAGAGAAGAAGGAGTCCTTGCAAAGATTTGAAGGAAAAGGGCTCCTAGGAAGTACACAAAGGGTCGGGAGTGGGCTTGGTTATTTCACAGGATGGCAAGCAGGCCAGTGTGGCTGGAAGAGCAGTGGGAAGTGCTAGGAGATGAGACTAGAGGGCAGAGACTGGCAAGGTGGAGGGTGCCAGATCTAATGCGGCCTGTGGGCCAAGTGAAAGAGTTTGGATTTATCTCTAAATGGGATGGGAAACTTTTCCAAAAGTTCTTTCCAGTCCCCGCTCAGAGCATGGACTCCCAGGCCCAGGCCCCAGTCCTTAGCAATCACCCTTCTTTCCTGGCATGCCTAGTACAGAGTTGGATGTTAAATGTTATCTCCTTGAATGACTTTAAATTCTGGATGAACAGTCAGAATGATTCCCAAAGGCCCTAGTTCCAGGTGCTTGACCTCAAAATTAGAAAGACGAACGATGTCTGGGTAACATTTCCATGTACAGCTCATACTCGGTGTGTACCTCGGTATTTTTAAAGATGCCAGCCAGCAAAATGCCCAAGGTCTTTCAAAAAATGTAAACCAATTTTGGGCATGCCATTCCTGTAGAGTCCTCTCGATCTGAGTCTTTATCTTTGGCAGATAAACTAATACATTCTAGAAGAGCTTGCAGAAACCTTACAAGTGTGTGAAGCACCCCAGCCCTTGCCCTGTAACAGTATACTGGCAAATCGTCATTGCCACACTAATAGGCGTTCCTGCCACCCGGCCTCTGCATGACAAATGGTCTGCAGCCTCACTCCTGCCCCCTTAGCTAAGGGGGCTCTCACTACCTTCAAGGCCCAGCTCCAGCAAAACCTCTTTTGAGAAGCCTTTTCTCCCACACCAACCCCCGTTTGCCATTCCCCTGTTCCACAGCCCTCACCTCCCACCCCAGCTCAGGACCTCATGCCTGTTTCCCCATTTCACCAAGTGGATTAGTTCTGGAAAACCATGGGCCTTTCCAAAGAATGAGACTGAAGCAAGTGCAGGATTTTGGTTTTTGCCACCTCTGCTGGAACTGCAGTCCTGAGGAGGACACGGCTTGCCTCTCCATGGCCCAATATGGCAGTGAGTGCCCAACTCCTGACCTCATTCAATCACGGTACTTCTTAACACATCCATCATTGGGGAAGCTCTTGCTATTCCTCTGGATCTATTACTTTTTTAGGTATTGCACATTTCCAGATTTACTTATGCTTTCAAGTTCCAAAGAAACCACACGGATCATTCTATCCCTTTGCAAGTCAGAGAATCCTTTGCTCTTATTTGTGGGTATCCTGGTAAACTAGAACTTGCAGTGCTCTATTTCAACCCCAGCTCTGGTTCTTCTCTTGCAAGGTTCTAATGATAATTGTCACAGTGTCCAGAGGAATGGGGTGCTACCTCATGCCAACAAGGAGAAAGTTCTCAATATGCCATATTTGGCAACATACACCATAAACGGATTCCTGGCTATTCCTACACTGTCCGTTCTATAGAAATCACACCACTCTTCATTTAATACTTACATTTTTCTGTTTCCCCTTCTGCAGGAAAAAGGACAGCAACATGCCTTTTTAAATTCCCCCAGAGCAGTAATAAATAGTAAAATCACTCTCATTTAGGTGGTAATTTTTTAGCTCAACTCAAGAAACATATTTTAGGTACCTATCAGGTGTCAGGCATTGCTCCTTTCAGTTCAAGTAATGGTGGCAGGGTCGGGGGGGGGGGCAAGTGAGTCTGAGGAAGGGCTGAGAGGAGAGGCAGATGGATGGCCAGGATGCTGCAAAGGCAGGTAAAAACCAAACCAGTGGGGTTCAAGGACCTCAGGATGACAGGCTAAGCTTAGGGCCTGGACTGGATTCAGAATGTGATGGAAGATGACCAAAGTTACTTTATTGGTATTAATGATATTACTTTAAATCTGGATTTTGACATGCTAATTAAATTTAATGTTCCAGCCATAGACAGAAATATATGTAAGTCCTTTATTTCTTCTATCAGAATTTTATAATTGTTTCTAAAGTATGTGTGTATACACACACATACACAAGAACATTTCTTCATTAGTACTGTAAAAAGAATCTTTAATTTTGTTTTCTAGCTATATAGCTGTGGCTAAAGGAAATTACGATCATCTGGATTTTTCTGTATATGCTACTTTAAGAATGGTATTTTTATTACTCCATCTTTCTCACGTTTTAGCTGTCATTACTTTGATGATGTTTTTAAAACATGATAACGAACAGAAATAGTCATAAAGAGTTATTATGTTGATCCTATTATAGAACTTATTCCTAAAAAATATTATTGGTTTTTCTCCTCTTGGTATATGGCATCCTCTATTCTTAATCTGTTTGAGTTTTCAATGCATTCATTTCATCAAACATTTTTGCTTAGAGTTCTTGAATTACAACAGGGGTGGCAATCTTTGTTAGTAAACATCTCCGCCTTTTTGAATCATATATGGCCTCTGCTGTACATTCTTCTGTTTCTTTTAACAACCTTTGAAAAATGAAAAACTATTCTTAGCTTGTGGGCTGTCCAGAAACAGATGACTGGCCGCAGGATTTGGGTCTGCAGGCCCCAGTTCACCCAACCAGTCTCTGTGGCCTTTCCTCCTCCCTTCCCAGCAAAGCAGGGTTATAAACTGGTTATATTACTCTTTGTTAGGACTCCAGAAAGACTTTAGGTGCTACCTAGTAAATCCTATCAGCTAGACAAAAGTACTACCAAGAATCCTGCCGGCATTACTCCACACAAGCTTTATATGCCTGAAGTAGAGAGATCTTCTCAAAAGCAATTATAGACGTGGCTTTTGGGGGATGTGGTAACTCCATTAAAAGTCAGAGGAAACCCATAACACTTTTAAAGAAAGCTGTATTATTAAAGAATGCCGACAGTTTGGACTAAAAGGAAGAGACAATTCAAAATGAATAGACACCACTGGTCTCCCCTTTTTCTACAGGTGTGAAGCAGGGTGAGACGCCTCGGAGGACGGATCCCAGAGCCCTGGAGAACCATGGATTAAGGAAGCACTCCCACAGAAAAAAACATTCCTTGTCCGAAGAACAGGGGCACCAACATGCCCACTAGGACATCAGTGGGTCAGTGACTGCTCCATGCCTCCGGTCACTCTCCATTTTGAATACAAGTATGCAGTGTGGTTAACTTGTCCCTGTTCATCACTGTATACTGTGAGTGTGGCTTTTGTGTTCACAAGTCTCTAAGTCAAGAACAGCTGTAAACAAAGCACTGTACCGGGAAGCCTCATCTGCATCCAGAACTGATAGACATCATGAGATCAGGAACTTCAAGCCTGATGCCAGGATAGGACAATACTTTGAGAGTCCTGTGGGAGAGGAAGTGTGGGAGGAATGCTAGTAACTGTGGCCAGAGAGGAGATGATGGTAGACAAAATATGGTCACAAATTTTCTTCTCCTGAAATGATGGAGTCTATGTTCCTATCCCTTCATTCTGTGCTGGCCCGTGACTTGCTTTGACAACAGAATGTGGCACAAGTGAGGTTATGCTACACGTTGTAGCTATTCTGCCCCCCTCCTGGAATGATGCTTCCACAACCACATAAAGAAGCTGAGCCTCACGTACTGACATCGGAGAAGTCTCGTGGATGAGAACTGAGGCAGTTGGGCCGACATCCAACAGCCCCCAGTCTTCTGCCAACAGACTGCATAGTCAGAGGCCCCAGCTGGCCCCACAATTAGCGGAGGCCGTGATCCTGGCTGGGTCTGCTGGAGCTGCCAACTCACAGACACATGAGCAAAGGAACCCTTTTTGTTTCATGCCACTAAGTTCTTAGACTGCTCTGTTATGCAGCAATCCCCTGATGTACTCTGCTCAGATCATCAGCCTGGGTGTAAAGGGAGATAACGCACCAGATTACCTGCTCTCTGTGGGTAGCACCACCATCTAGTGGCCAAGAAGATACTCTCACTACTCCAAGTAGGAATACCAGCATCTCCCCTACTCCTTCATTCCTGCCAAGCTAATCACGCACAGATAGATCTTGGCATGTGTGTAAACAGAATCCATAGAACCAGAGTAAAATAAAGTTCACTTACTATAATTATCTCTACTAATTTTAAAAGTTTGCACTATTTTCCTATTGAAATCATTCTTGCTAATATTTTCAATGACTTAACTTGTCAGATCTGAAGAATAATTTTCATTGCCTATTTTCTTGCTTCAAAACCTCCTCCATGTAAAAAACAAAACAAAACAAAACAAAAAACCTCCCCAGGGTTTTCAGAAAAAACTTACGCCTCCTTAATATGGTACATGGGGTTTGCCTTCCAGTCTTCTCAGCACCCCAAAACTGCACATACAGCCTTTGCTCTAACCCCAATAAACTACTGCTAGGTCACTGAATGCTCTTCCTTCTCTGGCTTCCAAGGCCAGCATTTGCAGTTCTCCTGGTTTAATGTTTCCCCCCTTTCTACATTGCTAATCCCTACTTAGAGATGCCAAGTTCTCTAAGAAGCATTTCCTCATCGCCCTCTCCTTTACACACCCTCCAAAATGTTTGTCATCATTGCCTTTTTTCAATCTGTCTGCCTCTTCAAAAGCTAAGAGCTCCCAGTAAGGACAGTCTCTGTTCTTTTACCTCTGCATCTAGCAGAGCTGCTGATATTACAGGCTCTTTATGGCCTGCTGAATAAACCAGTGAATGAATTGTGCAGCCCTACTACAAAGGGTCTGGTATTTTCCTATAATACATATTTTATATATGACATTGATTGGCCATTTATGTAGCACTATATATTAAAGTGATAACACTACAGAAATATGGGAAGAAATAGGTACTCTCTTACACAGAAAACAGCTGAAAAAGATACCTATTATAATTTTTAAATAATGTTTTGTTCGTAAATACATAACCTCATCCAGTAAAACTTCACATTTTACTCAGCAAAATAAGTAACAACTTTTTAGAACATTCATAAAGCATGAACAGGTGTGAAAATTTATATGCCAAAGTTTTAAAAAGCAGTATTTATCACACTTGAGTTGGTAATAAATTATTGTGATTTTCTATCCACTACATCAGAATTAAGCTGTATATATTTATAACCAGAGTACAGAAAAAATTAGAAACTGTTATCAAATGTTATATGAAAACAAATACTTTTTATATTGGAGACATCTTTTAAGTCATCCAACTAAATGTATTTAAATTGTTCCTTCTTGGAACACTGAAAAAAAAATAAAATTACAAAAAAAATTACACATAACATTAAAAAATAAATAAATTGTTCCTGATGAGGACACGGAGATCTGAAGCAGCTGGTCATGGGCTGAAGTTACCCATCTCACTGATGCTGGTGCCAAGATTAAAATTTAAGATAACTCTTCCTTTTGGGGCTGGACAAATTTTCTTTCAAAAAGTCTGCATATAAACTTCAGCCACGGTATCTTTAACCATTGAAAAGAACATATTTTTTCTATTTAAGGAGACTATTTTTTTCTGAAGAATAAACAGATTAATGTGTCTGTATATAAGAGATCATGCACTAAAAGCCAAAAATTGGAAAAGTGAAATTATTATTCACAGATTATTTGATCGTGTGCACAAAAAACCCTAGGAATCTGCAGAAAATTTTCAAAATAAATACAAATAAATGAATTTAGCAAAGGCATAGGATGCAAGGTCAATGTACCAAAATCAATTATATTTCTATATAATTGACAGAAACATATGACAGCAACAAATGACAGAAAATAAAAATTTTAAATGCCATTTACAATAGCATTAAAAATAATAAAATATTCAGAATAAGTTTAACCAAAAATGCAAGACTAAAAATCACTAAATAAAGACACTAAAAATAAAAAATGGCAGAGAAATTAGATAAGACTCAAACAGATATTTACACCATGCTGATAGACTGAGAAGCTCAACATTGTTGTCAATTTTCTGCAAATTGATTTTTGGATTCAATGTTATCACCACTAAAATCCTAGCAAGCATTTCTATAGAAATAATAAGCTCCTTCTAAAATTTATATGGAAATGCAAAGAACTTAGAATAGTCCAACATTCTGGAAATGAATGAACTGAATGAAAAATGAACACTCTGAAGAACTTATACCACCTAATTTCTAGACACACTATAAAGGCCACAGTAACCCAAACAGATGATAGACAGTGAAACAGAAGAGTCTAGAAATAAAGCCCAAGTATATGGCGAATAGATTTTCCACAAAGGAGCCATCGATTTCTCCATGGGGAAGGGGCAGACTCTCAAGAAGAAATGTGGCTGGAATGACTGGGTAACTGCACAGGGAGGAGGAGGGAGGAAGGAACTACAGCTGTGGCCTCACACTGTATACAAATATTAATTCCACATGGAATACAGACCTAAAAATAAAAATACTAATTAAAAAGCTTCTAGAAAAAAAAACCAGGAGAGTACTTTTGCAACTTTGGGATGCAAGATAAGGATTTCTTAGGATATAAAACACACTACATTAAAAATCTGCTGTTCTAAAGGTATTGTTAAGAAATGAAAAGGCAAGCCACAAAGAACATATTTGCAATTCAACAAAGACATGTATCCAGGATATATTAAAAAAAAAAAACTACAACTGGATACTAAGCAAATAATCTGACTTTTAAAATGGGCAAAAACCTTAAATAGACATTCACTAAAGAAAATGTATGAGCGGCCAATGAACACATAAAATAGTACTCAGATCATTAGTTTTTAGAGAAATGCAAATTAAAATCACAATGAGATACTACTTCATATTTGCTTAAGATGGCTAACATTAAAAGGGCTGGCAATGTCAAATATCAGAAAGGATACAGAACAACTAGAATTCTCATACATTGCTGGTGAGAAAGAAAAGTGACACAACTGCTCTGAATAAAGAGTCTGGCACTTTCTTATGAACACCTACCCTTTGACGCAGCAATTGCATACTAGATAGTTACCCAGAAAAAATGAAAATATATTCAGACAAAGACTTTTTTAAGGAGTTCAGAGCAGCTTTATTTATGAGAGCCAAATGGAAACAAAAGCCAAATGGTTAAACAACAGGTAAATGGTCAAACAAATCGTGGTATATCCATACAACAAAATACCAGAATCAAAAGTTGGTGAGTTACTGCTTTATGCATAACAGAGCTCTGGGACACCAGAGTACATATTGCATGATTCCATTTATATGAAGTTCTTGGACAAGCAGCACTACACTTAGATGCTGGAAATTAGAATTGTGGTTGTGTGGCAGGGGAGGAAGGGGAGGGGCTGCCTGCAAAGGGGCATGAAAAACTTTTTCTAGAGTGATGGCAATGTTCTAAATTTCGATCTCGGCTATGGTTACATAGGTGTTTGTCTTTGTCAAACTCATTCAACTATACATTTTATGTCTGTGCATTCACTACATATAAATTATATAGCAATAAAAAGTCTATTTAATTATTTATACCAAATATCTATTAATAAAGTCCTTGCACAATAGTGGAGGGGTAGCTATGGACTTCACTCCAAGCCTCTTGGAGTACCCAAGAAGTGCTCCCATTCATGAGAGGCACAGATAACAAAGGTGAAGTTCCTCTTGAAATGCACTGTTTTAGATCTACTGTTTTGAATCCACCCTAAGTGATTAAACTTGCTTAGTTAAATTCACCTTAAGGATCCAAATTATCATTCTCCATTTCCTGGTTTAAATAATTAAATCTTATTTAATTATTAAAAAATCCCATTTTTTAATTAGGACTTATTTTGCACTCTACTTCTACTGTTCCTCCTGGTTCCTACTATCACTGCTACAGATAGTCCAACGGTGAATGACTGGGGAAGAGGGAACACAAGGTTTTACCTTAGGAAAAAATATTGTTGAAATTATGATTTGGATGATTTCATTCATTTAATAATATATTAAAAGATATTTCATGACTTAAAAGAGAAAGCATACAATCTATAGAATCAGAAAGTAGATTAGTGTTTGCTTAGGTCTGAGGGTGATGGGAGGGATAGGGGCGTGACAGCTAAAAGGTGTCAGGTCCCTGTTTGAGGTGATGAAAATGTTCTAAAATTCTATGTGGCTATGCGACAGCGGCACATATCTGTGATTATGCTAAAAACCACTGATGACTTATTTCACTTGGCATAATCTCCTCCAGTCCCATCCACGTTGATGTAAAAGTGGGATATTCATCCTTTCTGATGGTTTCATTTATTTGTGGAACATAAGGAATAGCATGGAGGATACTGAGAGAAGGGAAAAATGAACGAGGAGAAATCAGAGTGGGAGACAAACCATGAGAGACTATGGACTCCGGGAAACAAACTGAATGTTTTAGAAGGGAGGTGGGTAGAGGGATGGGTGAGCCCGGTGATGGGTATTGAGGAGGGCACGTATTGCATGGAGCACTGGGTGTTATACACAAACAATGAATCATGGAACACTACATAAAAAGTAATTATGTACTGTCTGGAGACTAACATAACACAATTTTAAAAAGGGGAAAAATAAAGTAATATGTCTTATAAAAAATAGATCTAGAAAGAAGAAAATAAAGATGTAGAAAATGCAAAAAAACCCTCCATTGAGTTGTATATATGAAATGGGTAAATTTTGTGATACATGGGTTATATCTTAACATCTACAGCTTTCATTAAAAAACCTACTGAAATTCTGATTAGGATTGCACTGGAATCTATACATTAATTTAGAAAAAACAAGTATCCTTACAATACTGATTTTTCCAATACATGAAAATTATGTAGTACTACATTTATTTGGGTTGTCTTTAGATTCTCTCAAAAATGTTTTATAGAATTATGTACAGAAATTTGTACATGTTAGATTTATTCCTGCACATTTGATATTTCTGATGCTACTTAAAGGATATCTTAAAAAGAGAAAAAACACTGAAATGTTCTAATGTGGGGTAAGAAAATGAACAGAACATTATATGTTTATTAAATCATAAAATTTTGAAATAAAAATTACTACACATGATCTAACAAACAATTTTTCTAATTTTAAAATTTATTTATGGAAAAGTCAGACAAAATATAAAAATTAAATTACATGTAGCTAGGCATTTAATAAATAACATTCATGAAAGGAGTAAAAATACATAGTATTTTGGAAAATACTCTGGAAAACTTCATGACAGGTGGATACCACAGTGAGCAGATACTCTCTGATATTTGTTAGGTTCCTTAGTGTATAGTGAAAACAAAGTCATTGTTTAATTTTAGTCTCTGTATTTACCCAATATATGTATTTATTAGCAAAATGCTTTGATAGCAAAAAATTTCAACAGTAAGTTTCTACTAAAGCCAGTAACAGTCATAAGTGTTGAAAAATGTCTGTCATATTGGTGCTACAGAGCCCTTATGATCTTTTCAAGTTAATTGAAATATTATCTAACTACATTAATTAGTCCCCTGAAAGCAAACAGTAAATTTTTTCTTTTGTAAAATACATATTTGTTTTTTATTAAAATGAAGTAAAGACATAAATCATGTTTGGGCTGCAAGTTAAGCCTGAGTTACTTAATATTCTGCATCTCGGTTTTTCATCCACAAAAGAAGGTTGGATGACATTTTTATTTCCCAACTAGCTTTAGAGTTCTGTTAATTCCATAATAAGGAAACAGCAAAATACTATATGTTCAGACCATACTTTGAGCAAACACAATGAGGTATAAAAAAACTGGATGTATATAAGCTAAAGAACTCAGTAATTACTGGTTTAAGGATTCTCTATTTTCACCCCAGAATTAGCAAATTCTCTATTACAGTAAACCTTTCAAAAACATATCTGACATTTATTGAAAGTGCAAATGTTTTTCTGAATCAAAATCTAAGGTCTCTACTAATAATCATAGTTATCTCACACTGATATTAGGATAAAAAGCTTAATATATATGAGATCATGTTAGAAGAAAGGCCATTTATAATCCTAAGACATTTCAGACATTTTGAAAAGTCTTCAAATAAACAGTATGTGCATAAACTGGGCTACTTTTCTTTGTTGGAGTGATGTTAGAAATAGGACTTTATCTCAAAGAGACTCTCAGAAACTAAACAACCGAGAAATTCTGTATCTGTAATCAACTATAATAAACTGGTAAAAAAGTTATTTGATATGAAAAAGTTACCTGATCAATGATAGAATTTAGCTTGGTAAGTAACAGAAATCCTCGGCCGTGGACAAGGTACTGGCCCAGCGTAGCCATGTGTGTCTCCTCCTCTTCTTCCTCCCTGGTCTCCACCCTCTGGACCACCGCATTGCAAAGCCGGTTGACATCCGTCAGAAATTCACGTGCCAGTGAGTTACTATCGATGCTCATGACCGAGCTATTAAATAAATATTACCAAAAGAGAAGATTAGAGAAATAAAAATTTATGTTTAAAACTAAGTGTTTTTAAGGTTGGTTGTTTTTAACCAAAGACTGACTTTACGGGGCATTGGTAATTAACCCAATAATATTTTCAGACATAGTCCTGATCTAGTTAGGTGTTCCTTAAATATTGTCACATGGCAGAAATAGTTGTGGGTGTGACAGTCCCTGAGCATTACCAAGAACAGGAAGTGAAAGCACAGTGAGAAGATACACAGCAAGTGGTGGCAGTTAAGGTGAATTCTGACCTTCTTTAACAGCCTCATCATAGGATGTATAGTGCACTGTTCTTGCTCTACATGGCTTCCAAAAAAATGAATGGATCTTTTTAAAAATATAAACTGTTTTTCACATGATGGAACTGACAATCATACATCCTCCCCTCAACAACCAGGGTTCAGTTAATGGAGAGAAAAGGATTTACCATCAGGTAAATAAAAATTGAAGAATTATTGCAGCTGAAGCTATGCCACTTCACTTCTTCCTATACATTTAAATCAAAGGGCAATGCAACATTTTGAGATAAAAGAAGATAATAAGGTAAAGCAGACAGAAGAGAGGGAAAACACCAATATAAAGAAAAAAGATGGGCAACTATTTAGAAAGGAAAAATCATGAACAATAAAATTCCCAAAGAATTTCAGAACAGGGCAAAAAGTAATTTTGAGACATCCGGTAACCTTTAAAAACGTTTTAACCTGGAGAGATTAAATAAGAAGTATATTGGGGAGTCTTTCTTCGCCCAAGGGCGGGGCAGGGGACAGAGTGGGCGGATGCCTCCTAGCCCCTGCAAAGGCGGCAGTGGAGCCCATTCCCAAGGGGCAGGGCCAGCCTCTGAGCCCTAACTAAGCGAAGCACGCCTGATTCAGGAGCAGTTGGCATGCATCTGGCCGGCAATATCTGACCCATACGATGCCACTTGCAAAGAGGCAACCGGCCAATCAGGCTCTTTCTGTCTCAGGAATTTGAATAAAGGGACACAGCTGATGAGTTGCAAAGCCACATAAAGATGGGCCTGTGGTAGTCCTTGTGAGGTAGCTGAGGCACGGAAGAAAACAACGGGGTGAAAATGAACTACTAGGATACAAAGGGAAACAGAGAGACATGAAAGGGAAACACTAAAGAAATTCCTAATACTACTTTGGTTCCTGTTCATTTTGGGGCCTGATGATTTATGTCCTGGATTCCCATCAGAATACTAGGTGTTATTATAGTAACAATCTCCTCTGTAGCATAACAAAGTTCATTAGTTTTAACATTGTTGATTACCAGGAAAAAGTATAAAAAATAAAATGTACATTATTCATCTCAAAATATCTTCCCTTATATAAACATTGGCTTTTTATAAAGCTTTCATAAGGTAAAATTATTCAATAAATCAAATAATTTATAATTTATATTAATAAACTAATTATATATTATAATATGTACATAATATATAAACAACTATATTCAGTCCATAGTTACTGATTTTATTAACTTATTTCACCTATTTTGTCACAGATTTTAAGGTACATAATTTAGTGCACCACTAAAACAAGTAACACTGCCAATTAAAGTATAACATAATGCCTTTTATCTCACCTTCTAGGCCGTCAAGACTACCCAACATTCTTAAAAGTGCTACACTACTGTTCTTGGGATTTTCTTCCAAAGATGCTGACATCATTCTGAAAGTTTCGATGCTGGCACCTAATCTTACCACATAGGATCAGAAGAAAGTTTCCAAAAATATTTAAAACTCATCAGATGTAGTACAGCAAGCGTGTAATTCATTTCAAGTGCTGATATGAGCCACTAAGGACTGAGCTCCCCCGTGAGCAGGCAAGAGCGACCCCTTCACCAAGCACAGCCGGCTCCCAGTGCTTACTAGACACCCCTGAGTACAAGGCACACTGCAACTTTAGCAATATTAAAAATGTGAAAAACTTTAAAATTACAGTAATAAATAGGGTCTATTTTCTGGAAATGAAGATTATAAAAATTAGTATGAATATCTAGGTATGACAATTACTGAGGAAATCATTTCAATGCTACTTCCTATAAGCACAAGCTGCCAGGATGGCAAAAAACATTACAATATATGCAGAAATGTATGTTATTCCTGATTTTTAAATGTACATAAAATAGACACAGTTACATAAATAGGGTATTATATATAAGTGATCTGACCTGTTTTGATTCACGTAGATATTTTGGAAATCTTTTCACATGCTCGCTCTCTTACTCTTTCTGCTAGCTTCTGGCACTCTGCTGCCTGCATATGTAACATGTTCATCATATAGAGTACTGTTAATTATGCAGCCAATCTCTTATTGAGTATTTAGGCTATTTCTAGTTTTGATTATCACAAACAGAGCTGCAATGAACACCCTTACACTACTTGCACATTTATCCTTTATGTGCTTGTGGCAGAAACTGTTACTTCCTCCTACAATAGGTTTTACACATTTCTTGTTAGGTCTCTTCCAGGGTGTTCTGTAGCTTTTGCTGTTGTTCTAGGGATTTTCTTTCCATTATATAATCTAATTAGGAAAGAGAAGTAGTATGTAGGAGGCAAATGGAAGTATATTTATGCTGATGCAATAATCATATATCCAAACTTCTTACTGAACTTTCATTAATTTTTTTGAGATTTCCAGACATAAAACCCTATCATCTACAAATAACAAAAATTCTGAATTCTCCTACCCAGTATTCACACACTTACTACTCTTCGAAGTACACTAGTTAGCAACAGAACATCATCAGTAGGGGTGATGGGAGATACTTCCGCCTTGCACATTAATAAATACTCATTTCTTCCTGCACATCTAATAGGGATGTTGAACTTCAATGAATGCCTTTCAGCCATTCTGAATGCCAACTGAAAAGATGATTGCATGGTATATTTAATTAATTAATTAATTAATTAAAGATTTTATTTATTTATTTGACAGACAGAGATCACAAGTAGGCAGAGAGGCAGGCAGAGAGAGAGGAAGAAGCAGGCTCCCTACTGAGCAGAGAGCCCGATGCAGGGCTCAATCCCAGCACCCTGGGATCATGACCTGAGCCAAAGGCAGAGGCTTTAACCCACTGAGCCACCAGCACCCCAGCATGGTACATTTTAAAGATTCTTTAAAATATTTCACATATCCAGAAAAGTACAAAGAATTTATAAGAGGCAGATATAGCAAAGCTCAGATTTAGCAAAATTAACAGTGTGCAGTGTTCAGATCAGTGTGTGTGTATGTATGTGTGGTGTGGGTATGTGTGTGCAAGGAAATTAAACCTTATAGTACAGGAAATTCACACCCCACCTCACTTCTTCCTCTCTTTAGTGTTTATCATTTCTATACATGTTTTTATAAGTTTTTACATGTTTACAGCCACAAAAAAATCAATACTGTTTTAACTATTTTAACTATAAATAGTATAATATATGTATCCTTTTATAACTTTATTTTTCCTTTCAACATTGTTTGTTCCTTTAAACAATTATGCAATATGCCATTGTATGGGTATACCACAATTTATATATACATCTCTACTAAAGGCAAGTTTAGTTGTTTGTACTTTGGGGTTTAATTAATGTCACATAACTACATAGTTTCAAAGGCTTAGACAGAAACAAGTATTTTGGCTGCTTATATCTATTACATTAATACTTACCAATCTCTCAACACTTCTGTAACATTTAGAGTCTTTACAATTTGAGCTCATGAACCAGATGAAATAAATACTCCTAGAATAAAGCTTCACCTATTTAAAGAAAAGACAAACATATTAATGGTAATAGTAAAACAAGTAATTTTAATAAAGTTCTGACACAAAAACCATCATATTTGATGTGAAAGAAGCCAAAGAAGTTTTTGAACCTCAAGAACACACTACGAAATTTCTAGAGCTCCAAGAATGGAATCTTGAGACAGGAAGTGTTGGAACATACTTGATTTGAACAAGGCAACTTGATCACAGATCCCTACTCCTCCCTTCTTTCCAACTCCTCACAATCTCCAGGTAAATCACCAGTTAACTAAGGGGAATCAGCTCAGTATCAGTCTTCTTAACACTGAGTCTAGAGGCAGTGGAATACCATCAACATACATACTACGGGTAGCCAAGTTATTACTCTCCTGTGAGAGTGAAAGGCACCTGAGGATATATGAAAACTCAAAAAAATACTAAAACCAAACAATGAATAAACTCCCACTAAATTTCATATCCTTGTTCACGTTTTAAAAATGAATTAACCTTTTGTGTATAACACAATGAAGGTTATTTCTGAACACTAAAGGATGAATTCCTACTTCTAGGGTAGCAACAAATGCTTCCGTTTAGTTACCTGTTTTTCCCTTCTCTATAGTTGTGCCCAGGCAAGGCATAAAAAACATTTTCTTATTACAGGTACAAGGCAACCATGAATATTTATTTTAAAACAAGTGTTTAAATCAGAGTGATCTTTAATTCCTTCAAAATGCACAAATCTAGAGAACTTTCTTGAATTCCCCTCAGCTTGGCAAACTACTTATACCACATTATTCTGGGCACTTGAGGATAAAGGAGGCAGAAAATGGATTGGGGGCTGTTAAGACTACACAGGGCTTTGCGTGATGCAGGAAAGACAACTTTTCTTAGACCGGTCAGCCCCATGTCAGGCACACAGCTACCCAAGCACAGGCTAAGCTTCACTCCTGCTGCCGCACTCGGAGCACCAGGGCCCAGTGCGTCACTGCCAACCAAAGGAGAAAGCCCTGGAATGTGGTCTCAGTTTACCCTCAACACCTGCTCCTGCCGCGTCCTCAGCTCATACAAGCCACCCACCTATTTTCAACTCTAAAATTATAGAAAGGCAAACTATCAATCAAATTATGAGTCTAAAGATGGTATTTTATTAACTGCCGTGACTGACTACACTCCAGTTTGGACAACTACAAGGTGGAGCCGTCCATTGGGGGATGCCATGGTGACTCCAGGTAACTCGGCATGGCCATGAGAAGTGGAAGCTGACAGACAACTGGATCCGTCTGTTTTTCTTTGTTATTGGGGGACATTTCTAGGCCATGCTGAGTGATTTCTCTAAATCTCTTAAACTGTATTTTGCACGGCCCAGCTTGGATGTCCATGGAGTTTCACTCTATCCAAGATCGTAATTCTACCAGCTAGCACAGTCGGCGTGACCTCTTTTACTCTGCCACCACCCTTGATAAATACAGCTGCATTCGAACTTTTGTCATCCTGCATTACGCTGGGTGTCCATGAAGTCTGCAAATAGAGTTTTAAAAAATAGAATGAAGATGTCCTTAGGGCATTGTATGTATTTGCCTCTATTTCTAAACTACATAAACACCCTGTAGGTACTTATGACTGTCTTACCCCCAAGGTCATGAATTCCTTAAGGATGGGGACCCCATCTTATCACTTATTCTACTGTATAGCCAAAATGCTAAATTTAAAAATCCTCCTTATTACTATCATATTCAACTTCCAATGCAACTATTATTATAATGTCATAATAAATAAAACTTCCTCACAACAATGTTACCAGAATTTTTATATTAAAATAAATGAAAATCATAAGAACAAAGTACCTATGATCTTATAAATGAACTCAGGAAAATAAGTTTTTCTAATACAGTGACTGGTAAAGTATAAAACATGAATGGCCAAAATAAAGAGCAAAAACCTGACAATGTATTAGCTATACCTCTAAGTTTCATTTCTTCAGAAATTTCATAATATGGCATTTAATTCAACATATATTTATGGGACATTTATTATCTGCTGGCTACTATTTTTAGCACTGGGAATAGGGCAAAAACAAAATCCCCGCCCTCATAGATTCCATGAGGTAGAGACAGATGAAAACAAACATACTGTAATATCAGTAAGTGCTATAAAAAATAAAACAGTAAGGATACAGAGTGACTGGGACGTTACTTCAGAGAGGGTGACAAGGACTGTCTAAGAGGTGGTATCTGAGCAGAAGCCTGAATGAAGTCAGAAAATGGGTCATGTGAGCATCTAGGAAAAGTATTCCAGGGCCTTGAGGTTAGTTTATGTTTGATGCATTGGATACTGAGTGCAAGAGAAGTTAAAAAGTATTACAATGAGTGAGAGAAGTCACTCATTCCCACTTGCCAGGGATTGAAGTAAAGTGTGGAAAGATGAAACAGAAGTGCTGCCCCAGAACTGTTTCTCCCCAACAATGGGAGTCTCCTTCCTGCCTGCCTCCCACCGCAGGCAGTCCAAGGCATTTTAAGCCTGTGTGAAGAAAAGCACAGTTTAGTGACAGACAAGACTGGGAAGAGAGCAGGATGAAAGGGAAAATCAAGTTCAGCGTGAGCTATGTTGGGTTTGACAGGCGATGTGGGAACCAAGCGAAGGACCCCGCGGATCTGCCAACCTGGAGCGCAGGTGGGGAGGCTGGACCTGGTGGGTCAGTTGGGGAGTTACCAGCTTACAGGTGTCTTTAAACAGGACTAGAACCCAGAGCGTGTTGTCCAACAGAACTTTCTGCAATGACAGGACTGTAGCCAGGGGCTATTATAGTGATCTGTGGGGACCTAGGAAATGTGTATAAATGAAGCAGAGAAGATTCTAGGACTGAGCCCTGGGGTTAGCATCCCCACATCAGGGAGAGGAGTAGGATCCAACACAGGAGACTGAGAAGGAGCAGCAAGCAGGGCAGGAGAAAAATCAAGGGAGTGGTACCTCCAAAAGACCAGGTAAAAAAAGCCTCAAATGGGAAAACCTGACCAGACATGTCAAATATTGCTGGAAGGCTGAGTAAGATGAGGACTGGGAGCGGACCACTAGATTTAGCAACATGGAAGTTACTAACAACCTTGTCAGATGGTCTCAGTGGAGTGGCAAAGGCGGTGAAGAAGAGGGGCAAGGAGTTTAAGACGGCTCTTGAGAAGTTCTGCCATAAAGGGTGGCAGGGAGATGGGGGCAGCTGAACAGAACATGGGATGGGGGAGGTGGTGCTTTTTTTTTTTTTTTCTTAACAAGTGACATTATAGCATATTTGTAAGCTGAGATACTATTATAGCATGTTTACATAGTGTATTTCTCCAAAGAAGAAAGGAAAATAGAAGAAAAACTAGAATGAAAGGAGGTCGCTGCAGTGGGCAGTATGAAGGGGATGCGGTGTACGCGTGCTAGGCACACCGGCAGTTCATGGAATGGAACGAAAAGGATGACAGGCCATGTCAGCACACGCAGAAAAATTGGTATATCTGGCAGAGAATGGACCAATATTTGGGGGCTTCTCTTTTCTTGGTGGAATAAACTGCAAGGCTGCGGGCTGAGAGTGAGAAGTAGGAGGAGGTATTACCTGCTGAGTGGAATGAGGTTGAAAGCAGCTGCCCATAAGAGACTTCTTACGAAGTTGCCATTAGTAATTAAGATTGAGTTCGGCTCTTCAATTCCTGGACCCGTACCTCAGCCAGTCCAATTCCCCAACATGTTTGCAAGCACAGAATGACAGAATGGAGGATGTCAAATCCCTTATGGGAGTCTAGATAGATGACAGGCACAGCATTCTCCCATCTGTGCCTGCAGTGTCAAAGGTAGCAACTGGGTTATCCGGAAGGAATTATTCTTAGAAAACCCCTGTAACCCTACTGCTCATCTTTTCCTTCTGTAAATATTTGAGAATCTTTTAAGTTGATCTCTAGAATTGTTTGTGGAGGTAGCATCAAGCTCACTAAAGTCTACAGAATCTATGTTCTTGTTTTGTAATTTTGGAACTTTGGTCCTCCACTGTTTTCTAATAGTGTTCAAATTCCCCAGAATTGCTCAAGGATTACCCGCTCCTCTATGACATTAACACATTTTCTCAGAATCTGAACCTGAACCTCAATGTGAGCATTTAGGGCAGCCAGAGATGCTGGTACCATTTCCTCTCTAATCATGGGCTTAAAGTTTCTATTATTCTTACATCCATCTTTATTAATCTGTGTAGAGGGCATTCTTCATGTCAGAGAAGTCAGTAATAAAACAGAAGCTGAGTTTCATGTACTCTCTGTATGCAATTATAGGGTCAGGTTTTTTTTTTTTTTAATCTTTAAATGTGAGTGAAGTTGACACACAATGTTATATTAGTTTCAGATGTACAATGTAGTGAGGCAACTTCTCTGTACTATGTGGTGCTCACCACAAGTGCGGCTACCAGTTTGTTTAAAACAAAAATCTATTATTTGCTTGCTGTTCATCGTCTATATATAAAATGTAAAAGGTCAGCCTGAACATTTTTCAAAACCTCAGTGCATTATATCTTAGGGCTGTATTCCTCTTTTACATGAGATTCCTGTATCCACATCTATATATTTTTGTTTCACATCCTCATTTCCTTCTTCCGCACATGTAATTTTAAAATATGAGTTCATCTGGCCACTTGACCTTGCTCTTTTCTTCACATACTATTTCCAGTTGTTCAATAGAAACTCTGCCTTTGGCCAACTTACACACACTTCCCCTTCTGGAGACTACATCCATGGCATGATATCTAACTTTACTTGGAAATTTAGGAACTCTGTATTTCCTTTTTTTTTTTTTAATAACTTTGTATTTCTAATTCTCTATATTCCAGCTTTCCTCCATATTCCTCTTACTGTTTCTTACTTACTCATTTACCATTTACTAAAACACCCACTCTGTGCTAGGTACTAAGAACACAAAATGTGAAAGTAATTTCAGTCTCTGCCTCTAAGAAAGACCCATTACAGTGGCAAAGGCAAACCAACACACAGGGTGTTGTGTACTGATAAGGGGACACTAAATCCAATTTGGGTAGTCAGGGAATCTTCATGAAGGATGTAATCTCTCACTAAACGTTGAACATGTAAAGGAAGAGAGAAAGGGGGGGGCAAGCTGGGGCACCTGGGTGGCTCAGGGAGTTAAAAGCCTCTGCCTTTGGCTCAGGTCATGATCCCAGGGTGCTGGGATAGAGCCCTGCATTGGGCTCTCTGCCCGGCAGTGAGCTTGCTTCCTCCTCTCTCTCTGCCTGCCTCTCTGCCTGTTTGTGATCTGTGTGTCAAATGAATAAATAAAATCTTAAAAAAGAAAAGAAAAGAAAAGAAAAGAAAAGAAAAGGGGGGATACAGGCATACAGACAGAGAGAGCAGCTCAAGTCAAGTCCCTGACAGAATTATGTTAAGTTTGGTATAAAAATGTAAAATGAGAAGCAGACAGATAAGGATGGAGAGAGTAGTGACCAAGGGTAAGTAAAAAGAACTTCTGGTGGGCTGAGAGCTCGGCAGAGGTCAAAACCCATGAATTTTGGGTAGAATCACTTTTCTCGGATGGTTGAGACTCTCTAGCAGGGCTCAGCTGCTTGGATCTAGCATCAGATAGCGCAGACTGTGTCACCGATGTAGAAATGAGAGTTTTGGTGGGTGGAGGAAGGGAAAGAGAACTAAAGTACAAGCAGGAGAACAATCCATATGGTCAAAACAGGGATACAGACTGGTGAGGAAAGAGAAAAAGGCCAGGCAGATGTTGATACACAAGCTACAATACAGGCAGGCAATCAATCTCTCTGAGCTCAAAGAATAAAAAATGAGGGAATATTAAAAGGAAAAAAAAACCCATGAGGGAATAAAGGATACTGGAATTTTTAGATTTCTGAAACAAGCAGTTCAGATGATAACACCCAGAATGTAACCATTCAAGCAGGTGTCTGAAATGCTGGTTACGGTCACTGCAGTTGAGTAAACCATGACGCTAGTTTTTTGGACAACAGATCATCGTTAGCTCTTAAAACAAAAGCTCCGTGATGACAGGGATTTTGACTGTTGCATTTACTGCAAAATCTACAGCATCTAGACCACCACGTGGCACAACTATTTGCTGAATTTTTCAAATGAATGATATGGGTTTCTCTCAGGGTTCCCATTATGTCCACTTATCTAATGAAGCCCTTACAGTGAGTCGAAATTAGGCTGAGTTATCAGCTCCTCTCGTTATCTCCTTAACCTTCTGGAAATGAAATGGTCAATAAAATTAGTTAGCAGCAGCTCTGCTTTTATTGAGTGAGACTCCCCACAGACATCTGGACAGTTGACTATATCTTAGCTCTGTTCTGGTTCTGTGATTAATTGCCACAACGCATTATCCAAAAGATCACAGAATTAAGCTATTACCCGCAGTCCTGTGGATGCTGACACAGTCATTTCCTTGACATGCAGTATAAAACTACTACACCTCCCCTACACCAAGTCATCACTGCCTATGCTCTTCAGTCTTAGGCATTTTTAAATACCCTGTCATTTCTGTGTTTTAACCAGTGCTACCAAAAATATTACAGTGACCACTGAAAATAAAATCTCAAGCTCAACAGCAGAATAAGGGCTCCTACATTACCAAGTTTCCTCTCCAAGAACTATCAAATCTATCATTCATTCACTCATTCATAAATTCAACCAAAATTTATTATTCAATAAATATTTTAATAAATATGTACTGATCTCCTTACTCATTATTTTCCTAGGTGTTGAATCTGTTGTGAATAGTCAGCATTGTGATGGTGGTGAAAACAAAGGCAGAAGAGTGTGAATCCAGCAACTACTGGCCGCCACATAACGTGAAGTTGGGCTTCCTTTTACATGAGATGTCCATCCCACAGAGTTACTATGTAGATCTATAAAAATTATATAACATCAGTAAACATTCTTGGCAAACAGAGTTCCCTCTAGGTGCCCAGCACTCGGTGATGGTAGAGTGTGCCATCTGGAGGAGGAAAGAGATCATCACAATCCCTCCTCGGAGCAGTGTGTATGGAAATGTCAATGTTAGACTTTATGACCATACAGTTTTCAAGGAAGCACTGAAAATAAAAGTAGGGAGTACTAGTATATTTTGTTCTTTCCATGTCTTGTGACTTCTACAGAGGAGGAGTAGAGGAAAAATACAATAAGAAAGCTCATAATAATGAAATTTACTCTCAAAGCCTGATTAGAAATCATACCTTTTCCTCATGAAATGTTAATATCTGAAGGTCTCAACTCCTAATTTTCATCAAATGCCCAAAGTCCTGGCAAATTCATTTTTAAAATAATATTATGCTTGCCTAAATTTCTTAATTAATATAATACTAGAGAAATTACCTCTGGAAAGAATTTTTTTTAGAAATGTATTATGTACCAAAAAGGAGGAGACTGCTATCAACTGCAGGATTATTGAGAGCACCAAACACTACACGACACGTAATAATAAATATTCAATGAATTCTGCTGAACCAGAACCTGCGGTGATTTGAAGCAGCCTTCTTGAAAATAAGGGCTGGTCATTATGGACTATTAATTATGCTAAATCCCATCTCTCCAGAGTTCAATACATATGGAATATAGACTGATTAATGACTTTCCCAAAGATCTCATATATTCTTTGCAACACAACACTAAAAATTAAAAACCCTTCGGGAAAACAATAATAACACTATTTATGCCATTTCATAAGTGATATAAATAAAGGTATGAACGTGAATAAGTTAGAATCACACATTTTCACAATGGCAGAAACTTTAGGCATCATATTCTCCATCCCCACATTCTACAGATGACAAAAACTGAAGACCACAGGTCCGCTCTCCCACAGTTAAATCCCATGACGGTTGCCTTAGGAGTTACATGATATTTTTAGAGCTAATTAATGAGAACTAAAACAGCCAAGTTTAGAAGACACAGCCTTTCTTCTTCGGTCAGGTCAATTAAAAATTAGACATGGGCAAAGAAGTTTCCTTAACACTAAATACTATCTCTAAATGTTATCCAGAACCTTTACTCAAATCCGCTAGATTGCAATCTGTACACCTGGAAACAAGCTTCAAAAACCTCTCTCTACAAACTTTTGGTTGTTGCACTAAGTGCAACTGCAATTGGGCAGTAATCCGGTCACTCTGTCCTATGCAGTTTCACTCCTCCAGGCTAATATCCTGCCACCCCAAACTTCTCAAGGTGTTCTATAGCTTCATGCTATCTTTCCCCATGGGTTTCCACATTTCCCATTTACATCAAGAAGTAAATGAACTGGGGGCGGGGGGGGGGGTGGGGACAAGAAGCAAAACACTCTGCTCCTCCTAGAAAGAAGTATTTACATTTTAACAAGAAGCAACACCTTCAGTCTAACTGAAATTACAACATAAGAGGGGTAGAAGTTGGCTCTGATATAGATGTTCCATATTAAAAATGTAGGACTACAGGGGCACCTGGGTGGCTCAGTTAAGCATCTGCTTTGGGCTTAGATCATGATCCCAGGGTCCTGGAATCAAGCCCCACATCAGGCTCCCTGCTTGGCGGGGAGCCTGTGTCTCCCTCTCCTGCTCCCCCTGCTTGTGCGTGTGTGCATTCTCTCTCTGTCTCTCTCAAATAAATAAACAATAAATAAAATCTTTAAAAGAAAAATGTGGGACTACAATAATCCTTAACCAGTAAATGTGGGGCGGGAAATAGCTGTGCTGTTCCTACTTTTATTCTGCATTATGCCTTTAGGCTAAGTTAAAGTACAAAAATGTGCTGAAATATTTTCAATTTATGTAGAATTGCATAGGCTGATAAAGAAAACTCAATAAAATGAAAAGGGCAGTGGTTCAGAGCAAAGGGTAGAAATCTAAGAAAGCAATAGCCCCAGGAAAGTGAACATACTATTTTTTTTCATATTTCAGGGAGTCCCCAAACAACACTGCCTGCTCCCCTCCCCCTCTCCAAGCTTAACACTCTCAATTCTCTCTATCGTGCTTGCCTGGACACCTGTGATTGGCCCAGAGAGAAGTCATCGTGGCTCCTCATTTGACAAAACTGGTCCAGGCACGGTGTAGCAAGGCAGAATTTTAAAATAAATTCAGAGGAAATGACACCAAAATGTATCGAAGTTAAGCCTTTCAACAAGCAGTTCGGTTTCCCTAAAACAGATTGGGCAACTAGATATCTCTGAAGAGCCTGCATTTGATCCCGAGCACCATAAAAGAATGAAAATTGAGACACCTGTGGTTATAGTGAGGCAGCAATAAACAACCATGAAGGCTCATCCAGGTAGATCATCCGTTCTCTCCCCTGCTTTACTTCTCTGCTGGAAGAATGTGCTAAAAATTTCATACTGCATAGCTGAGATGTCCTCAAAACAAATCTCTGGGTTTCTACAGAATAACGATAATGACGACGGAGCTGCCATCTACAAGCGACTACTACCCATCAGGCACTCCTAAAAGCACTCCCCTACAGCTGTTGGTTTAATCCTCACAACAATCTCATAAGTATAATTAGATCCCTACTTGTCACATGTTAAAAGCTGAAGCACAGTAAGGTTAAGCAAGTGCTTCAGGTCACAGAGCTACTAAGTGTCAGAGGCAAGATTCAGATGCAGGAAATCTGTCTGTATTCTGCATAAGACTTTCTCTTCTCCGTCCAACAAACCAGCTCCTCCACCCTCACTGCTATTTCCGTGGATGGCCTCTACCCAGTCACTCAGGGAGAAACCAGAACAGCATTTCATCTGAGCCCAGTCAGTTCTTTGGCTTGACAGCAGCCACTTGCGAACTCTATGAACTTGGCTTCTTGGCTTCCTCTCTCTAAGCCTCAGTCTTATCTAGAAACGTGTCAAGTAGTTGTGGATATTTAAATTACACAAGATAACGCACATAAAATGCATTGCACAGTGCCGGGCACACTGTAGGAAGATCAATACTTACGATTATGATCACAACCTTGAATCTGTTTCTCCCCCTCCAACCTGAGGCCTGAGCGTCCTCGGCTCCTCGGCTCCTCTGCCACCCTCTTAACTGGTCAAACTGCCTGGTCGACTTTCCATCAAATCCAAATTCTATAACTGCTAAAACTGTCATTCACGTTTCTTAAAATAGTAAGCGACACTCCAGTTCTTAGGGAGGAAGTTTCTAACTCATTATTACTATTATCATTATGGTGCTCTGTACTTCCTCACTGTCCAACCTTCCTCAGCTCTCAGTAAAGGACACCCTCTACCGTTCCATAATTCCTCCTAAGGGTACTCACTTTCTCAACACGATTTCAAGAATGCTTTTTATCATGTTGCTGCTGCTATAGAAATTCCTATTAATTCCCAGTTAATTACTTTCTACGTGACTCTTAGGACTCACCACATTGTGTTACAGTACTGTATTGTTTCTTTCCAAACTAGATTATACTTCCCTTAAGAAGGGGAGTTGGGTCTCATTTGTTAAAACAAACAAGCATACAATATTTCTTGCCTAACACAGTGCCATGAATAGTAAGCGCTCAACAAATAAACACCAATTCACTTAATACTAACTACAATAGAAAACATTTTAATATTCAAATTACTTTAGGAAATCTTCCTGCAGCTAACGCTTTCAGAAAGAGCCACATTTACAAAAGCCTTTTTCCATTCCTTAGCAAGCATTTAAGATACTAAGGAAAGTGCTACAGAAACATGTAGAAATTTCAACAAAATCTTCTTAGATTAAAAACAAAAAACTTCAGCAATAAAATCTTGGATGTTTATTCTTCCTATGTTAAAGATTATAATGCAGTGTATACAGTTTAAGAGCTCTTTAAAACCAATTCTAGAAATAATGGTTTTCCATAACTCTTAAGGAGACAAATAAATAGAGCTTGGCATCTTATCTTAAATGTGAAATGAAAACAATAAAAATAATTTCTATAGCAACATCATAATGATCAGTAGTTTCTAATATATATTTTGTATAAGGTAAAAGACTTTGTAATATAAGTTTCTGAAATACTGAACACAGATATGTACAAGCTTTGAAGATACCACAGAAGTGTACATAGCAATAGTTTCCTCTTATTCCTTCATAATTCTTATAGACACAGTGAAAATTAGCTTTATTCTAAAAACCATTTAGTTGGGACAGTCAAGTACAGACAAATGCATTCACTGCTATAAAACTTTTCACATCAAGAAAGATTAACAGTGAGATCAAATTCAGATCCAGCTGCTTAATCTACTGCTCTTTAACCATCCATGAAGATGGACAGATAGTAGGAGAGAAGGGCATAGGGAGTGAGAGTGATAGAGAATATATATATATATATATATATATAGCAAATGCATTTCAGATTCAACTTACATTTAATATTATTTTTCTGCATCATTGAGTATCATCACAGTTTAGTTTCTACCACTACGGCAAAAATGTAGACACGTGCAAAGACAAAGGGTTAAAGTTATAAATGAGTTACATACAAGAAACCAAACACTATCACTTTGAGTAGTGTATAAGGCATTTTTTGGCTATGAGATTATTTTCTTAAAATCTGTTAAAATGGTTCAAGAATTCGATGGCACAAAGAATACTACACTAAAAGTCAAGGGACTTTGGGTTTTCTATTTTGCCTCAACACTCTAGGATCTCAGGTAAAATGCTTAACCTTTCTGATCCTGATTCTTCTTATACATATTAAAACAAAAATAAAACTAGATGATCTCTATCTTTAAGGCTGTGAACTTTCAAGATAGTACAGCATTCAGAAAATAGTAATACAGTAACAGTAAACATCAAATTTCATTTAAGATTAAAATCACACATTCCAGGGACACCTCGGTGGCTTAGTCTGTTAGGCGTCCAACTCTTGGTTTTGGCTCAGGTCATGGCCTCATCTCAGATAGACAGACAGAGTCCCAGCAGGCTCCACCCTGTGCAGAGTCTGCTTGAGATTCTCTCCCTCTCCCTTTGCCCTCCCCAGACTTTCTCTCTCAAGTAAATAAGTAAACTCTTTTTTAAAAATTATACATTCTAGGGGCACCTGGGCAGCTCAGTGGGTTAAGCCACTGCCTTCGGCTCAGGTCATGATCTCAGGGTCCTGGGATCGAGTGCCGCATTGGGCTCTCTGCTCAGCAGCGAGCTTGCTTCCCTCTCTCTCTCTCTGCCTGCTTCTCTGTCTACTTGTGATCTCTCTCTGTCAAATAAATAAATAAAATCTTAAAAAAATTATACATTCTAAATGTTCCCTTAAATTGTGCATAATCAAGTTCTGTCAAAACTACCTTACTGGGATTCTATTTTTCAGAAATAGTGTGTAGAGAAAATAAATATCTTTCAGCTGTATGGATTATATGATTTCAAAAACAGTCTCCAAAATATTCAAATACAGGAAAAAAAGAACAGTTACCAGCATTACCCCCTTTGGAAGCATTATTAAAGAGGAAATCCAGAGAACAGTAAAGGATTTTAATCTTTAATGAACTCTAAGTTATAATGCAATAAAGATCTAATGAAGTCTAGACAAGAAAATATTAATAAGCAGCATAAAAGCAAGCTGATAGGTATAAGCAGCTGTTCTACAAGTTACACCAGTAAAACCTCCCTTTGGCATTGGCCAGGATACACTGAACTGTGCACTTCAATGAATCCATACCCAGAAGCAATAACAATGAATGCATTTTATGAACTGATAAATGTTTTGTTGCCCTTTCAAATAAGCCACATTAATATACTAAAAGAGGAAATCATTCTTAGCATTGTTTAATTTCACACTCATCCAAACTCAAATAATTACACTGCTAAAATAATATGAATGCAATTATGATTATTCTTCTTCAACCTAAGGAACACAGACAAGTGAACTACAGAACTAATAAGAATTCTATTATAGCAAATCACATTTTGATCAGAGCAATCTTAAAGATGGAAGAGAAAGGAAAAATTAATATACTATTACTGCTCTTTAAGAGTTCATAATACTCAAATGAGCATGTAGAATTTGTTTCACTTATGCTAAATAAATTACTGAAAACACATTTGGCCAAAAATCAAATGCTACAACAAAAAAATTTAAACGTACTTAACCAAAATATATTTCCAGTAAGCAAAGATACAGTTACCTTTGAAACAGTCAAGCACAAAAACAAGTTCCTAAAAAAATAGCGAATCCATCCCAACAACAATCTTGGGGGTGGGACGTGGTTAAACCATGCCAAAAAAACCAGGCTTGAAAGTAGAGAAAAAATAGCCAACAACATTATCACAAAATTAGAACAAATAATACTAAAATTTATATGGAACCACAAAAGCCAAATAGCCAACCTGATCTTCTGTTTTAATGCTTTTATTTATTTATACACACACATCACATCACATCTTCTTTATCCATTCATCTATATATGGATACTTTGGCTGCTTCCATAATTTGGCTAGTGTAAATAATGCTGATATACACACGGGGTACATGAATACCTTTAAATAAGTGTTAGGCAAACCAGTCTTGAGAAAGAAGAATAAAGCTAGAGGTATCACAATCTCAGATTTCAATATTTACTACAAAGCTGTACTAATCAAAACAATAGGGTACTGGAACAAAAACAGAAACATATATTAACAGAACAGAATAGAGAGCCCAGAAATGGACCCATGCTTCTATAGTCATATAATTTACAACAAAGGAGGCAAGAATATACAATAGGAAAAAGACAGTCTCTACTAACCCACTTTCTTATACTATACACAGAAATTAACTCAAAAAGACTGAAGACTAAATGTGAGACCTGAAACCATAAAAATCACAGAAGAGTGCTCAGACAGTAATGTCTTTGATACCAGCCATAGAAACATTTTTCTAGATCTCACAAGGCAAGAAAAAACAAAAGCAAAACTAAACTATTGTGATTACACCAAATAAAAAGCTTCTACACAGTGAAGGAAACCATCAACAAAACAAAAAGGCAACGTGTTGAATGGCAGACAATGTCTGCAAATGATATATCTAATAAGGGGTTAATACCCAAAATCTATAAAGAATTTGTATACACCAATACCAAAAACCAAATAATCTGATTAATAAATGGCCAGGCGACCTGAATAGACATTTTTCCAAAGAAGACATACAAATGGATATCAGACACATGAAGAAATGCTCAATATTGTTAATCATCAGAAAAATGCAAATCAGAACCACAGTAAGATGTCACCTTAAACATGACAGAACAGCTAGAATCAGAAAGGCAAGAAATGACAAATTGAGGATGTGGAGAGAAAGGATACACTGTTGGTGGGAATGTACACTGGTGCAGCTACTGTGTAAAGCAGTGTGAAGCTTCCTCAGGATGCTAAAAACAGAACAATCCTACGGTCGAATTATTCCACTACTGGGTATTTAACCAAATAAGGTGAAAACACTCGAAAAGATAGATGCCCCTTATGTTTATCGCAGCATTATTTACAGTAGCTAAGATGTGGAAACAACCCAAGTGTCCATTAATAGATGAATGGATAAAGAAGATCTGGTATATAAACACAATGGAATATTATTCAGCCATAAAAAAGAACACAATCTTGCCATTTGCAATGACAAGGGAAGAGCTCGAAAGTATAATGCTAAGCGAAATAAGTCAGAGAAAGATAAATGTTAGGATTTCACTCATATGTGGAGTTTAAGAAACAAAATAAATGAGCAAAGAAAAAAAGAGAAACAAACAACCCCAGACTCTTAAATACAGAGAACAAACTGGAGGTTGCCAGAGGGCGGGAGGTGGGGGAGATGGGCAAAATAGATCAAGGGGCTTAAGAGTACCCCCAGTGTGATGAGCACTGAGTAATATTCAGAACTGCTGAATCATTATAGCACCTAAAACTAATATAACACTGTTAATTATATTTCAATAATAAATAAAGAATAGCATGTCAAAGAAACAAAAATCCAAAAAGAAGAGGAAAGAAAATTAATATATACCAATATTTATCAAATGTATAACTAGACTTCAAGTATCATCCCAAATATATATGACATACAATATATAACATATATAAATTGCATAATTATATCAGGTATAATTATATATAACAATATTCAAAAGTACCACATAACAGAAATATTAAACTGTTATGATTTTAGACAGTTGAAATATCCAGAAATAGTCAAGAATGCTAGCCAGTAAATTCGATAAGTTGCTCCTAGAAACCACATTTCTCTGGTCTAGAAGCCTATATTCTTTTCAAAAACTTCTTAAGAGAGAAGAGACTTATTTTAATTTTTAATTTTTGAAAACTGTTGAAAAGATTTATTTACCCATCTGAGAGAGAGAGCGTGCACAAGCCTGCGCAGAGCCCCATTGGGGTGGGGGTAGATCCCACAACCCTGAGATTAGGACCTGAGCAGAAACCAAGAGTCACATGCTCAACCTACTGAGCCACCCAGGCACGTGATAGAAGAGACTTCTTAAAAGAGACTTTGCAGCGGCGCCTGGGCAGCTCAGTCATTAAGTGTCGACCTTTAGCTCAGGTCATGATCCCCGAGTCCTAGGACTGAGCCCCGAATTGGGCTCCCTGCTGAGCAGGGAAACTGCTTTTCTCTCCCCCCTCCCCTTGCTTGTGTTTACATTAATAAAAAAATAACTTTATAACATCTTACAGTTTTCAGGTAAGATCTCAAGAGCATTTTATTCATCTACCAGAAGAAGTCCATATATTAAGACCTCTATTTTACTTATTTGTAAAAAGTTGGTCTTCTACAATCTGTCAGAGTCAAAGAATGAAAGGAGAAGATGCCTTAGCAAGAAAGTAGCAGGAATAAAAACTTAGCAGGTTGCGGGTTGTAGGAGATACAATTCTGGAGTCAGACTGAGGCTCCAGCATCCCTAGATCTTTGATTCCCCATTCAGAGAATGAGAAGATGGAATTTAGCTCTTGTTACTTTTTAAGTAGTGTTCCTGAAATGTGCTAATGTTGCAATATAGAGAAAGAAACTTTGGTCAAAGCTATTTGATAAAAACTAATCAACACAAATTATATTAAAAAAATCAGTGTTATGGGATCAGAAATCCTGAACTAATAAGCCTTACACTTATGTGTACACACCATCCTCCTCCTAAAAACTGAAGAGGAAAAAAAAAAAAAAAAAAAAAAAAGGAACCCTAGACTTAGTTAGTCCACAACCTAAATGTCACCTTACAGTATTTCACCAAATTAGGAATTCTCTCTTCAATAAACACTTTCTACCTATTTCAGCTTCTGATAGGTTGTAGTTATTACAAAGTTTGTCATACTTAATTTAAAATGTATCTTCATCTTACTTATTTCCATTACAACAAAATTACTAACTAGACCTTAGCCAGGAGGCATTGGTTGGAAATCCAGCTCCCTCCTAGTTTTTAACCCCTCATCTCCATTGGCTTCTTTACTGCCTAAAGTAAACAGACATGTATATCCTGTTAATACCTCCCTCTTTCAAGATTACTCAAGAGTGTAAGAGGTGCCTCTCTGGGCACCTCAGTCTGACTTTTGCCCACACTCCTCTCCCAAAACTAGTCAGGCCAAGATCAACAACTTTCTAATTGCCAACGCACATTCCAGTCCTTATCATATTTGACCTCTCTGAAGAACATAAGGCATATGAAATGACGAATCATTCATTCCTTGAATCTCTCCTTTCTGGATTTATGAGATAACAAATCTCTTTTGGCTTTCCTTCTACCCTGCCTAACCACTCCTGTTCAGTCTCCCTAGTTGGAATCTTCTTTACCAGCTCCTTCATGATGGTGAGTTCCTGGATTCTATCCACTGCCTCACTTCTCTTTCTTTGTGTTTTCTTTTGATGATCTCATCTACTTCTAAGGTTTCTAGTATGACCTATGCGTTAATGGATTCCAAATTTTCATATAGAGATGGATAGATTTTCATATAGAGATGAATCCAGAACTTCTTTCAAATCTCCACACTCTCATAGAACAAAACATACCCAGAACATTTTAGGGCAGTAATATAGAGCTAAAGAGAATAATCTTAGCCTAGTAAGCTCCATTCATGTCCCTCTAATTTAGGGGTCCATTCATTCTCAACATCCACAGCCCCTTTCCAAGGTGATAGGTCCTCTAGTTACCTGTCACTAATAAGACTAAACATCTTGATTTGCCTACGACAGTTCTGGTTTGTGCCTGCTGTCCCAGAGTAACTATTAACGACATTCTTTTTCATTTTCAAAATAACACTTGTTTGGTCAATAAATTATATGATCACCCTACTTGCCCATCCATCCTTCCTGATTTTTTTTACATACAACTAGATGAGTCTTTCTTCCTCTCTGGATTCTTTGCTCACTAGCTTTAGGAACCCTAGTTCCATTGCTAAGAAACATCGTTCTATCCCTCACCTTTACATAAGGCAATCATTTCATCTCCTCCTCTTAATACATTACATCACTGTATACACACAGATCTCAGGCCAAGAAGACAAGTTAGCATTATTCTGACTATCACCTGGTTTCCAAGGTGACTTGTGCATCATTATTATGCCATTTTATCCATTTCTCAGGCTACATTATAGCTATATTTATAGTTGTCAACTGCTGACTTTGAGTCCTTAATCTCCATTTACAGAGAACTTCGTCATACAACTCCCGCTTCCTCTCCATACAAGATCTGTTATTCTGAGGGCTGCATTATCTATAAGAACAAATAATCTCTATATACTAGGATTCAGAATTTTTATTTCCTCTTCTTCAATGACCTCTACTTTGTAGAGAGTAAGCATGGTTTAGTAGGTGGTTGTGAAAAATAAGTATGATAACCTATGGAAGGCATGTAGTATGGTGACTAGTATACAGTTCTCAATAAATGGTAGCTTTTATTAATTTACAATTGCTGTAATTAGCACTATTAGTCTTGGCTACCTACTATCACTGGTTGTACATTGGCCTATATCATCACCTGCAACTGTTTCCACTCGAGAGCCTGAGAGTTAGGATCTCCCATCATGTGCCTACTCTTCCATCCTTAGTAGCCCTTCCCGCCCATGAATCCTACAGCTCCTCACTGAGATTCTTCACCCTCTTTGTTCTGCACATTCCTCAGACCCGTCCTGGCTTGGCTGTCTTCCTTAATCAAGCAGGATGCCTCTGGCTCAGCCTTTCCATTAGCAACCTCATCATCACCCAGTCCCTTGACTTTATACCATCCCCCAACCCAAGTTCTACATCATACCCTCCCTTCCAATGCTCATCCAGATTCAGTGCTTTCTGCACCATTACATAGAGCTACTGGAGAAAACTCCTTAACCATTCTGATTGGCTGCTTTCCTCATTAGTGATTTCAGGGGTGTTTATCACTATACAGCAATTAGGTCAGTGGTCCCTGATCAAGCCCCTTTCCCAATCACAACGGTAACTCTTCCCATGAACATACTCCAACCCATGTTCTTCTGCCTCAATTTCAGCAGATAAACAGCTCCATGGAGACAAGAGATGCCATCCTGGACTTGTACATATATTGTATTGGTACCTACTCTATTTCCTTTTCTTTTTTTTTTTTTTTAAACAGGAAGATGCATCACTGCCCTTCTTCAGGGTAACCCTTTCACCTGCACTCTTGTTCCCAACCTTTCCATTTCCTCTGAGTTTATGTCTGATTATCTACTTTCTCTTGAGACTTCAATTTTGTGACTTTAATTTTCTTTCCTCTTCAATGGACCCTTCTCATCAGTCCACTAAAGTTCCTTGACTCTTCCATCTTTAAGGAAAAACAAACCTTCCCCAATCACATCTCCCCACTCAAGCTTCTACCCACTGTCCTCTCTTCCTTACCAAAAGTATTTGAAAGGATGTGTTTGCTGAAAGAATGAAGACTTCTTTATTTGGTTAAGACTTTTCTGAGTTCCAGAGTGACCTACATATTTTGAAATTTTTAATTACATGTTACTTGGTTCTGATTTAAAAATAACTATTTTCACCAGACTGATGTGAACTGATGAATTTCACATCTCCAAATCTGTTCCTCCACCTACATTTTCAAATTTAAGATCAATTACCAGCATCACCATTCACCCAGTCAGACAATCTAGAATGCTTAAAGCCCACTTTGATTCCTCCTTTTCTTTTATCCTGTATCTAAGTAAGTCCTTTCTAAAATCTACCACATATGTCCCCTTCATGTCTTCCCTGGGCTCCTACCATTGAGGCCTCCTCTTCTGATGCTACTTCACAGCGATGTTGTGAGAGTTAAATACAATAATAAATGGGAATGCACTCTGTAAGATGAGAGGTACTTAAGATTATTTAATATTATCACACCTTTGGCAAAGTGAGCAAGAGGTTAGTATGACTTGTTCTTAAAAAAACAACTCTGTGTCTTAATAATCAGTGCCTTGTTTTCTAATCACAAATTACAAAGCATCTGCTTGGCAATCTGATCTATAATTCTTCTAGATATCACTTAGTGTCAAGATGTTCAGTGTATAGTTTCTAGGCTTCACTACCCACCCCCGACTCCATTCTTAAATTTAAAATATGTGATTCTTCAGGTTTCTGGCAAAAATCCTCTATCCTCTTTCCTTTGTAAAGACGAGTGGTTACAGTTGTATAAGCATTTCTGAGTATGTGCAGTATTCTTTCTTATCGTTCATCTATTTCTTCCACTCATTAAAAGTGACTAGAAGTTCTCTTATTCCTCATGTATTTGGAGTTTCAATTTCAAGGAATCACATTTGGATGCAATGATGACTAGCCTTTTGGAAAACTGTTTAATTCTTTTCTTGATGAATTAAAAAGATCACACTTTAAGCATTACGTTTTCATATTATTAAATAAGATCCCCCCCTTAATAGACCTGAAAAGCATTCAAAGTTTCCAAATGTATCAGGTCTCTCTCAATTACTATAAATCAAGGTCAAGAGAATTAAGAGAAACAAGGAAAGGAAATAGCAAAAGAAAGTAGGATCCAAGAGAATATGGCATTCCCACTGACTCCAAGTTCATCTTATAACTAGTTATTAATCTGACAGCTTTAAAAATATACATTCAGAATATATTTAGGTTGAAAATCCATTTAAAAACATTAGTTTATAACCTAGGTTCTTAATGTGAGGGTTAGACCTTAAACTCAAGGAGCCTGATATAGTTTTGATACATATTTTACAAGCCAAATTCTATTGTTCCAAAAACTGCATAATTTGATGAAAAGATCTCCATGTAACATGTGATGGCCCATTTATTTCAAGCCATCTTTAATGAAACTAAAGAATTAGGATAATCCCTCTATATTACTGACTCATTAATAAAGTATTAAAAACACAGGTCATTTCCACTGTAATTTCACAAATGGCCAAGTGAAGCCATGTTTGATAACAAGATTTCTGAGGCTTAAAAAAAATTCTTGAACTTAAGCCAGTCATCTAAACATAATATGGAAAAAGATTAATCATTTGAGGTGTTCACATTACAAAGGTACTCCGAAATTCTGGATTATATGGCCTTCTCTACAACTGAAACTAACAAACAGATGCTCTGAGGGCAAGCATATAAGAACAAAACTGCCCTTGGTGAAATGAAATGACTAAGTTGGTCCAAAAGAACTAAAAAGAAAATGAGTATGGAAAAATATTTGGCAGTTTATGGGTGAAAATATTAAGCCCCTGGTAAAGTCAAGGTAATGTAACATCTTCAGTGCAAAGTCACTGCAACTACAGCTAATAATATCTAATTGGACATCTCATTTTACTGTTTCCTAACCAACCCCTCATAAACCTCATCTCAGTACATGTGTACTTCATCTTTTTTTTTTTAATTTAATTATTTATTTGACAGAGAGAGAGATCACAAGCAGGCAGAGAGGCAAGCAGAGATAGGGGAGGAAGCAGGCTCCCTGCCAAGCAGAGAGCCTGATGCGGGCTTGATCCCAGGACCCTAAGATCATGACCTGAGCCAAAGGCAGAGGTTTTAACCCACTGAGCCACTCAGGTGCCCCTGTGTACTTCATCTTTACACTCGCTTAGGAAAAACACTGTGATAACTGTAAGTCTCCTCTTGAGTCTACTCTCAGTTCTTCTGAAATCAACCACTCCATCAGTTCCACTCTGTCCAAATTATAATCACCTCTAGCCTGAATTATGGCAAGGGTCCCTGAGCTAACATCCCTGCTTCCACTGCTGCCCAATCCTTCCCCCTGGCCCAAATTGCCTATTCTCCACTCCAGCCACCAGGGTGACCCTTTAAACAGCCTGTTGTATCTCTTCTCTATTCAAAGGGATGACTCCCCTCCTCACTCAGAATGTTAGACCAAGTCCGTCCAAAGGCCTACAAGGCCTCACCCAACCTGATTTCCCATTCCTACTTAACTGACTTCAATTCTACTCTTACTTTACTCACTGCACCATAGCCAAATCAGCCTTTGAGCCCTGTACACTCCTGCGTCAAAGCTTTTGCAAGTGCCTTTCTTGCTGCTTCAACACTCTTCCCCTAGAGAGGGGTATGGAGTACTTTCCCACTTCTTCTGATCTTGGGCTCAAATGCCACGTTCTCCAGGAAGTCTCCCCTGGCTACTTCTCCTTAAAATTGCAACCCTCTCCCCTTATCCTCCCCCTTTCCTGCTTTTTCATCTATAGTCCTTAACACAAAATGACATAGCACATATTTCATTATCTGAGATCCCCCACTAGGATGTAAGCTCCATTTATCTGTTCAGAAAACGGGCACACAGTCTATGCTCCCTAAATATTTACTAAATTTATACATCATTTTATAGCTTTCAAACTGCTTCCATGTGAGTTAAATTATATAATAACTCATTTTCTCCTAATTCCTCCAATCTTTAGGCAATAACAATATGGAGGACAGCAAAGAGCTATTGGGAAAAAAAGTTGCTGACGAGTTGCAAAGCTCTTTAAAACAGATACCCCGGATTAATAACTGCATCTATAAAATGAAAGCTCAGAGTCAACATCTTTATTAGCTTAAGGTTTCTGGGTGTGGAAGTTTAAAGCAGCAGCAGGCCAGCCAGGAGCCATCAGGAAGAAAAGCCCAATTCAGTCTGTCCTATCGATGTATCCCACAAACCCGGGGAAAATGAGAGCTGAACTCGGTGTTCAAGGAAATGCTGGTCTGCTTTCAGCACGAGACTTAACATTTTCTATCCGTTCGAAACAAGCCTCACCCACCACCAAGTGCGGTCGCGGGGTGCGGAGTCTGCCGTGCACACGGGGCTGGTTTGTTTTGTTCAGCCTGATAAGAGAGAAGGCCAAGGTGCGGCTCCTAACGCCTCGGATCCCGGCCCCTGCACCGCTCCACAGCCGTCGACCCGCACACGATGGGGTCAGCAGGGGCAGGGGTCTCCTGGGTCGCTTCTCTAACCGCTGAATCCTGCCGGAGGCGAAGGGGCCCCTCGGCCGGGCTCCAGGGACGCCCGCACAGACGGCAGACGTCGCGGGGACTCTCCGGAGCGTCTCGCTCCCCGGCCAGGGGGTCACAGGCGCGAGGAAGGCAGCAGAGCGAGGCACCGGGGGAGATGACAGCTGGGACCGCGCGGCGGGACCGGAGCGCAGGAGCGACCGCAGGGTGGCGGCGCGGAAACCGTCCGCTCCTGCCGTCGACCTGCGGTCCGGGCCGGGCGGGGGGACCCCGTGCCACCGCAGCACACTGCACACAAGACCCCGCCGTCGGCCGACCCGCCCTCCCCCGCGCCGGGAAATAAAGTTGGTGGCGGGCGGCCGCGGCGAGGGTCTGGGGGCAGCTCCCGCTCCCGCCCGCGGCTCAGCGGCTGCCCAGGGCTGCCCGGGCGCCGAGGGGGACGCCTCGGAGAGCCGGAGCGGGGAGGACGCCCGAGGACCGGCTTGGGGCCGACTCCCCCGCGCCCTCCGCCGGGTGGCCGCGAGCCCCCCGCTCCGGCTGGCCGCCGCCGCCCCCAAACCCCCGTCCCTCTAGGCCGCGGACGGTGTCGCGGACCCCCCGGCCGGCGTCATCGGCTGCCACGGCCGCCTTTTCCTGCTGTGGGCCGACCGCCGCGCGCTTCCACTCACCGGGAGAATCCCCCGTCGTCTTCGCTGTAGCTGCCGCCGCCGCCGCCGCGAACTCCCCACCCCCGCCCCCTCAGGTAACCCAGGAAACCGGGAACACCGCCCCCTCCCCTCCCCCGTCCGGACCCGACCCGGCCGCCTGCGCGTGCGCACCTGCCCCCCCTCGCGCGCCCCTCGCCCCGCCCCTCGCCGATAGGGCGCGTCGACGTCGCAGGCATGACGCGTGGGGCGGCCGGGCCAATGGGGCGGGGAGGGGGGCGGGCCGAGCCTCAGGGTGGGGGCCTAGGGGGTTTCTCTAGCTCGGTTGCGGCTTGCTTGGGGCCCTCGCCGGGTCTGCGCCTTGTGGGCCCGGCTGTGTTGGACGCCGGAGCGAGCGACCGCGGTCGAACAAGCATCGAGCCCTTGCGTGGCGCCCGCTTCCTCCAGTCAGCGTAGACCCGCCCTGTTCCCCATTGCAGGGCCGGGAGCCGGGGTGCAGGACGCGTGGGGCGGGCGTGGGAGCAGGAGGGCTGCGCGGGGGGCCGAGCCCGCCTTCGGGCCGGAGAAGGCAGTTCGCGGGCCGCGAAGCCGCCGTGGAAGCGACCCGGCGCGGACGCGCGTCTTTTGTTTCCGCGCTCTTGGAACGCGCTTGTGGACGCGCGCGGTCGCGGCCGGTGCCTCCCGGCGGCGGCGCCTCCGGCCGGGGACCGCGGGTCAGCACGACGAGGCTGGGCTGCACCACCGAGGGCCTGGCCTGGCCCGTGCCCGACGGGCCGCCGCCCCCGCCGGCCGACGTCGGAGAGGACCCGCTCCCCCCTCCCGGTCTCCGCGATAGCGCGCGTGCGGCCTGTCGGACGCGCCCGGGAAGGCCCGGAGCGGGGCTCGGGCCCTGCCTCGTCCTGCACCCCGTGAGCAGGTGGTCGGCGAGCCGAAGGCAGTTGCGTTAGGATAGGCAGTTCGAGAAACAGAAATAACTCAGGACGTGGTGTCGTAAGGCAGTGAACCAGATGCCCCTCTCGCGCGATAGTTGGTCAGGGCTGGGGCCGGTGCTATGGCCGGCTATGCTCCCGGGGAGAATTCCGCACTTTAACACACTCCCCACTAACACTCGAAGCTCAACCGCTAGCTCGAAACTTCGGACAGAGGCTGCCCACTCCCTCCGGCAGTCCGCTAGAACCAAGCACTCCAGCGGTGCACGACCCCAAATCGCTGACGGGTCCGTGTGAGAGACGTCGGCGGGAATTCACGACTCATTACACGGATAATAACGAGCACCTACTAGGGGCCAGGTACCCCGCCCCACCCCCACTAGGGGCTGGAGATCCTCTGATGAATCTCCCTGAACTAAAAGAGGAAGAGGAGCCCAAACTTGACCCCTTTCACAGTTTTACCTAACAGTGAACCTATTCTGTGTTCGCATCAACGTTTACCCACTATCTTAAAAACATGTTTTTTTAATGGACAAAGAAGTCATAGAAATGATAAGTAACAATCCAGTTTCTGTTTCTCTTGAAGGCAAGATAGTCAATGACCATGGTTTTGTTAAAGCCAAACAGAATGAAATAGACTTTGTGTTACAACGGTACACAATTAGCCCTCAAAGTATTCTTTATTTGTAAAAGGCACGAAGTAATGTCATTTCTGACGGTTCTCTTCTCTGTATGTCTGCAAAACCAAGCTACCACAGAATAAACTGTTCAAAAGTATCTTAGAACATGGACATTAAGTATACGTAACTAGATAAAACTTAGTTCAAAAGATTTCAAATGAACACAGGAAACGTGTAACTGTACATTCAATAGAAGAAAGGAAAAAAAGTAATAGATATGTAGAAGGAAGGGTTACTTATGTATGTATCACACTTTGGAAAACTTTCTAAGTGGGAAGTTCTCCAGATAATTTGACTTTAAATTTAGGCTCAAATCAAGGTTAAAAAGATGCATTTAATCTACAGTTGACTCTTTTTTTTTTCTTTTTACAGTTGACTCTTGAACAACACAGGGTTAGGTAGGGGTGATGACCCCTGCACGAGGAACTTCTGACTTCCCTGAAACTCAGCTATTGATGGCCTTCTGTTGACCAAAAGCCTTACCTGTAACATAAACAGTTAATTAGCATGTATTTTGTATACTGTATTCTTAAAGTAAGCCAGAGAAGAGAAAATGTTAAGGAGAAAATTATAAGGAAATTACATTTATACTAGTGTGTTGTACTTACTGAAAAAAAATCTGTATTTAAGTAGACCTATGCAGTTCAAACCCATCTTGTTCAAGGGTCAAATGTAAGTGTGCGTTCATTAATTCACCAAAATGCCTTAAAATAATTTCATGACTACATGGATATATAAATCAGACCACGTCACACCTCCACTCAAAACCCTGCAATGGGGCGCCTGGGTGGCTCAGTGGGTTAAAGCCTCTGCCTTCAGCTCAGGTCATGATCCTAGGATCCTGGGATCGAGCCCCATATTGGGCTCTCTGCTCATCGGGGAGCTTGCTCCCCCCCCACTTGTGATCTCTGTCTGTCAAATAAATAAATATTTTTTTAAAAACCTGCAATGGGGGCACCTGGGTGGCTCAGTGGGTTAAACGTCTATAGTATTTTGTTAAGGCAACCCTAGTAGACTAATATACCCCCAAATAATTTTAATAAGAATGTGCAACACAACTTACACATCTATTATGGTCATTTTTATTCTTTCCCACATAGAGCTTTCGTGAAGGCAGCCCCCTCTGTTCTCTTTGTGATGTATCCCAAGTGCCACAAATCTTTTGATTTTTTTTGCACATAGCAAACATTCAGCAAAGATTTATGGAAATGAACAGTTTGAGGCAAGTTGGTTTCAAGTCAAATAAATATCCAAATAGTTAATCATAATTTTAGATGAAATTTGAAACTTCAATGCCCACTGAACTGCACTGGAACAGAAATGGCTTTTTGAAGAAGTGATACAGGAGGCAGGACTTTTATTTTTGTAACAGTAACATGGTCAAAATGACACAGATTTCCACATTTGATATTAAAAAAATCATAGGGGCACCTGGGTGGCTCAGTCAGTTAAGCATCTGCCTTTGGCTCCAGTCATGATGCCAGGGTCCCGGGATCGAGTCTGCTCGATCTGCTCTGCTCAGGGGGGAGTCTGCTTCTTCCTCTTGCTCTCCCTCTATGCTCCCCCCTCTCTCAAGTGGATAAATAAAGTCTTTTAAAAAATTATAGGGGTGCCTGGGTGGCTCAGTTTTTGAGCATCCAACTTTCAGTTTTGGCTTGGGTCGTGATCTCAGGGCCATTGGATGGAGCCTACTTGGGGCTGTGCACTCAGCAGGGTGTCTCCTCTCCCTCCCCCTCTTAGGTGCTTGCTAACTCAAATACACTTGATCTTAGCCAAAAGGCCGAGAAGCGATCACTGCCTCAAATAAAGAAAAAAAGTCTTTTTAAAAATTATAGATATACAAGTTTAATTTTGGAAGGCTTTATGTTATTGGGCTGAATACGACTCTTTTAAAAATGTGCTTTTTTAGTAGGCATCTTAAAACTTATTGAAGAAGTCAGTTCTTAATGTCTCCATTAAGTGGCTTAACAACATTTGCTCCTTCTCTTTGCAAAACTGACCAGATTAGGTTTTAATAAGATTTTTAAATTAAATTTTCTCTACTAAATCACTGCTAACTTTTTAAATCTCCCAAAGTATGTATATTTTACTTTAAAAACTCTTATGTCATTATATTGCAAAATTTGTAAACATCAAGAATACTTTATGAGGTGCTTTTTACAGCCAGTTAAAAGTGTTAAGACAACCCAAATCCCTCTTCTTTGTTGTGGAAGCTTCCTGCTGAGTGTGTTTTAGTGTCCCACTTTTGTGTGTAGGAAAGACTGTACTTGTGGACAGCTATGAAACTCTCATAAAAGTTTTTTTCTATTTAAATTTTGAATTGTCTTTTTGCTTAGAATGGAAAATAATTGCTATAGTAATAAATTCAAATGTTAAGACAAATATACAATCTAGAAAATGTAAGTCTTCTGTGATCTCATCCCAGAATAGTCACTAGTAAGTGATGTACATGTCCACAGATACACACACTCACACAGTCACATACACACAGCTATAAAGTTGTCACCATCATTGAAAAAGGAGGAATTTTGTCCATTATTGAGCATAATTCTTACACAAGTGACTTACTTGCCTTTTCTTATTTTAACAGTTGATATTTTGTCTGTCTTAATCCCCAATATATTCCTGTGCTCAACAAGTTTATGATGAACTTTGAGTTGTAACCTGCATGAGCTGTTTATTTTGAAAGAGCAAACTAAGTCTGTCCTATACGACAGGCTAACAAGTGGGAAGAAATTAAATGTTATAAGAAATGCATGTTTGCTGTCTATTGTCAAGAGCTCAGGGGATCATAGCAGATTCAAAAATCACAAGAACCCTCTAAAGCTCATGGTGTCTCATTTAGAAGACCAGAAAAATATATCTGCAAGTTTACAGAGCAGAGTATCACTTGGCCAGCTCAAAGCAAGTGTTGGAAAGGGATGGTCAGATTCGAGATGAAGAACAGGTGAAGATCTATATGTTTCACTGCCCACTCAAAAAACATGCTACATGAAAAGATTCTTAATGTATACACTTTGTCTCTAATTTCATATACACCATGATTTTGGACCATTTCAAAAAAAATGTCTCTAACTCTACCTAATACCAGACATCGAATTCACCAGTAATACTGTTAGATTGACCCATTATTTCAGATGTTGATTCAACTACAGGCTATTTCCCATGTACTTGCAATGTTTGAGGCTTTGGGATACAAAGGTAGAGGAAAGACATGGGACTGCTGGGGACCCCAGACAGGAAGACAAGCAGTGACAATGAGAGTGATGAGGGTGAAGACGGCGTCATGGACGGGGATTCCTAGGGTGTGATGGAGGGACATCCAACCTCACATCTGGAATGAGAAAAGCCTTCTTGGACAAGCTCACCCTAGACCCAAGACTTAGAGACACAACAGGCTTCAGGCAGGCCAATTTTTCCTGCATATGCCTTTAGTGCTCCCAGTCTAGATGGACCAAATTTTAAAAATTAAAGGAGTGTTGTGAGCTTTTCACAAAGTTAAGTTTATTCAATTCAAGAAGTCCCCTTCTGAAGCTATGGCCTTACTATTTCTTTGGAATTGAAATAACCTTCCTGTAGGCTATGGCAGTCATACCTACACTTATGTTCAGTGTCTTATCTTGACAAAGCGATTGGCAATGAAGAGTTGGCAAGCTGATTTGTCCCTGAGAGGGTTTGTTGCTCAGTTCTTTTGTTGATGCAGTGGTTGTTACGATTACTGTTGTGGCCGTCTATAAAACCACGTGTCCAGAAGCCACGGACAGTGAGGCCAGCACTGGGACCATGACTCTCCTCGGACTGCCAACACCACCTGGGAACTTGTAAGAAATCCAGAATCTCCGTCCACAACCCCAGATTTCCTGAGTCATACCTGGCATTTCAACAAGATCCTCAGGTGATTTAGTTATAAGTGTGAAAGTTATAAAGCTCCGCTCCAGGAGAGGGAACGGCATGAGGGCAAACCGATGAGGGAGATCATGGTGGCAGGAACATCCTTCCCAAAGATGAAAGAGTGAAGGCTACATTTCAAGGAGGGTGAGGGTGTGTTGGCAGGGCAGGCAGGAGGGTGGGTGATGACTGATATTTTCCTTCTGCATCAACTCTACCCAGATAAATAACTGCTCCATATTTCATCCTGGTCCTCTTACTTTTTATTCTAATTTTGGTGGGTAGGGGAGGAGCAAAGGGAGAGGGAGACAAAGAATCTTAAGCAGACTCCATGCCCAGTGCAGAGCCCCACACGGGGCTTCATCTCACAACCCCAAGATCATGGCCTGAGCCAAAATCAAGAGTCCAACGTTTAACTGACTGAGCCACCCAGGCACCCCCATCCTGGTCATTTTAAACTAAGCTGTGTTCCATATTGTTTACATTGCTCAACCACTTGCTGCAGGGCCTCAAAACATAGGTTAAACTCTTGTGGGACAAATATCTTGGGCCTAATTGATGGCTGTTAGTGGGATGCATTATAACTATCATAATAGGTCATGCTGACTCTCTAGAGTGACTGGCGAAGAGTCTGTTTTAAGGTGGACCAGACGCCAAAGGATAAAGGTTTACCCTAAGCCAGGGTGGGCAGAAGGAGTTCTGTCCCACCTAACAGCTTTCTATCTATTAGATAGATAGATCTAACTGTCCTATGCTGGCCTGAGGCCACATCGAATATGCAAGAGGCACTTGGTAACCACAAGTTAAGGTATAAACTAGACTATGCATTTCTCTCTCTCTTTAATTGTTTATTTATTTGAGTGAGAGAGAGAGAACATGAGAGAGGTCAGCGGGAGAAGCAGACTCCCTGCCGAGCAGGGAGCCCAATGTGGGACTCGATCCCACAACTCCAGGATCATGACCTGAGCTGAAGGCAGTTGCTTAACCAACTGCGCCACCCAGGCGCCCAACATTTTCTCTCTTTTATCTACCAAAAAAGAAAGTATATCCCAAGTAAGTGTGGCAAACAAGTGAGAACACAACCTCTGATAGTCTTCCTTGATTTCCCTACCTCCCAGTAACTACTCCTACTCTTGTTATCTGTTAGTCTCAAATACACTTTGAGTTTATTATGTTGTGAGGACTCTAGTTTATCTTTTGGTGCTCATTTTAAGCAGATAGAGGCTGCTCAATAGGTTTTTTGAGTAAACAAGAAAGATAACGACACAGAGGAACACATGTAGCTGGGAGAATTTTCTATGACCGATAGTCAGTCATAGTCAACAGTTGTTAGAGGTGTAGTCAGTCATAGTCAACAATTGTTATATCTCCTTTTATATTCAAGGAGATTTTATTTGAATCCTTATTTTCGTGCCTGGAATATCCAAATGGTTTATATCTGTGAGCATTCTTACGTGACATCCTATTTGTCAGTAAAGCACTGTTCTATGCAAGAGGAAATAAAACTTATAAAAATTAAATCATTTCCCCAATTCACCATGTAAACGAATCTGAAGGGTAAAGAGCTGTCACATATTTGGAACCAGAACTGGGTATTAATGCTAAAACATAGCCTAAGCTATGTTTACCTATGGAATTCGGATAGTGGGAGTTGTAGGGGTCCCGGTGGGACCCTCCAGGAATAGATAGATCTGCATGAGTCGGGGAGGAGTATTCTGGAGAAGTGGGAACACAAGCTCCTCTACTAATAAAACTTGGGTTGCAGAGGGAACGGATGCTTGTACATACGGCACAGGGTCTGGTAATCAAATTTGTTCCCCACCAGCATTCTAGTTCTAACTCTAAGTCTTGAGATTCAAAGATATTTGAAAGGCGGGGCTCAGTGGGTTAAAGCTTCTGCCTTCAGCTCAGGTCATGATCCCAGAGTCCTGGGATAGAGCCCCACTGGGATTGAGCCCTGCATAGGGCTCTCTGCTCAGCAGGGAGCCTGCTTCCTCCTTTCTCTCTGCCTGCCTCTCTGCCTACTTGTTTCTGTCAAATAAATAAATAAAATCTTTAAAAAAAAAAAAGATATTTGAAAGGCATCTGAGATTAAAAATGGAAAAGACTGTTTATGTAGAATCCCTGGTCCCAGGCAGCTGTGCATTAGAATCCATACAAACAAGTAATCATATCAGAAAGCAAAGTCATGTATAGAGCAAAAATGACCCCATGGGGGTGGGGGGAGGGGCTTCAGTGTGTCAGTCGCAGCAGAGGGAGGTCCTTCATCAGGTGTCTGCCTGGAGTCTCGAGTCATAGCAAAACCCTCTCCCTGACCAGGTGCGCTGACATCCAAGCCATGCAGAAAACACAGGGCTCCAAGGAACCTAGAGTTCATTTTGGAAACCATTGACTCGGGGGCAGCTTTTGTGTTTTTGATGCAGCTATCCCGTGAGCAAAGTTCTGAGAAATTGGTATCGCTTAAGCAGAACAGACGCAGCCCAGGTGAGGCATCTCATTGAAAATAAAACAAAGACTCTGTTTGGAAGTAGATGGTCTGACACAGAAAAGGGGCCCGAAACACACAATAATATTGGGAAAAAAATCGCTGACCTTATATTGGAAAATCAATCACTGAAACAGGAAGTGAAGACTGGGTGTTTCTAGATTCTAGGACTTGAATGGAGAAAATGGTTTATCAGAGACAACATCTTAAAGCATCATTGTGAACTAAAAAGGACCTTAAATAAGCAAGTATCTAAAAATATCTGAGCCATTTAATAACATAATCTTCTGGATTTTCATCTATAAATTTAAAAAAGTAGATATCATCCTGTCATTTCTCACACGTTAGTGTGGCAGAATAGTTGAATCAGCAACACCCTAAGGCAGCATCCCAGGAGCAGGTAAGCTCTGCCTTCAGTGAGATGAGGACTCCCTGCCACGAGATGGTCTCACCAAAATGCATTGCCTCCCTGGGCAAGGGGGAAGTGACTCTGTGACAAGAACATTGCCCCTATGGGCGGACTTTGTGGTCAGTGTGCAAGCTGCCACTTGACTCTGATTCTCCCGAATTCCGTGATTTCTGAAAGATACTCCCCTTTCCATTTTACCCCCTAGGCCCCCCCAACATCAAACACACTCTCACAAAGAATCAGACACAGCAACTGGAAATAAAAAGAGTGACCACAGTTCTGCTTCTACGATGGCTGTTCATACAGCCCAAATGTGTTCTCAGACACTAAAAGCACCCGCCAAGAATGTGAGGTCACCAAATCAGAGTAATACATGACCAGGAAATGTCGCGTAAAGCACCCCTCTCAAGGTCACGCACCCCTCAGGATAACCTCCCTGACTTGTTTCCTGCCCAGCCTATAATACCGTTTCTGGAGCTCTGCTGCCGACTGATAAATCAGGTCTACTACAGAGTGAGGGTTTCCTGATGGGATACAGGCAACATGAATTTACTGTGAGGTGTACCTCCCCTTGTGGTTGGAATCCAGCTCAGAATGCCCCAGTGGCGAATCTCCATGACCAACTTAGGCACTCTAGTGACCTGGGTCCTTTACATGTTGAAGCAGCTATGAGGTGAGCAGCTATCTTAACCACCATGGCTGATTCTCAAGAAAGAGAAATGGAATTAGAACATTCATCCCTGGGGAGGATGAGCTGGTGGGTGTGGGGGGGGTGCCGAAAATTTGATAGATTCCAGTCAAATATATAAGAGAGGTCTTCGATAATAAGCTGACTTGGTGGGCACTGGGGACTGGACTAGCCAAGGTGGTGGGAAAGAGTTGAGTGCCAACAATATTCCCCTCAAGTGCCTGAATGGCACCCTTCGTGGCTACCTAACCAGATGTCTGAGAATCAGTGTGACAGACACCACTTACAGGGAAGGAGAGCAGGGAAAGGACATTTGCCTCCTAATGGCTAGTCTCTCGTCTTCACACCAGGGACCGCCCTCATCTTTTCCCCACTACTTCAAAACGTGACCCTATTTCACACTAAATTCCTTTCTATTTTCCAGGGTGTTTCTGAACTCTCTAGAATAGAGATACACAGATCCATAAACCAAGAGCCCCCAAAGGGGTATTAGTTGTCAGAAGAAGTGCTGTCTCATTTTCCCCCCTTTTATGTGTGCAGCCCTGGGCTTTCTCCCTTGCACACACATGTGATTGATGGTATCTCCCGAATCCCGTAATCGTTCCAAACAGGTGTTCTTTTCCCTGACCTCTTCTTCAGTTGCAGGGAGTGAAGAGGGAGGAACGGAGGAAGGGAGAAAACATCCCACTCAATGTTACTTTATCAGTCTATGTGGAAAAAAAGAAAATCAGTAGTCTTGCCTTGTACTTCCTTCCCTTCTGGAGATGGCCTGAAACCATGGAGGAGAGGGATGTCATTTGGAAGATCTAAAAGTTACTTTCTTAAAAGAATCGGGGGAAATTAGAAGGGGAGGTGAGCCACAAGAGACTGCAGACTCTCTGAGAAACAAACTGAGGGTTTTGGAGGGAAGGGGGTGGGGGGGAAGGATGAGCTTTGTCGTGGGAGCACTGGGTGTGGTGTGTAAACAGTGAATCTTGGAACACTGAATAATAAGATTTTTTTAAAAAAATCAAAAGATCAAAAGAGAGGGAGACAAACCAAAAATACAGACTTTTATCTTTAGAGAACAAAATCTGGTTGCTAGAGGGCGTGGGGACTGGAGGGATGGGTGGAACAGGTGATGGGGATTAAGGAGTGCACCTGTCGTGACGAGCATGGGGTGAAGTATGGAGTTGTTTAATCACTATATTGTACACCTGAAACAAATATAACTTTGTATGTTAATTATATTAGAATTAAAATAAGGTTTAAGAATTAAGAAAAGAAAAAAGAAAGTAACTTTGTCGGTCAGTTCTTTGAAGGCAAGGAGCTGTGCTGGTTTATGACACAGTCAAAGTGTCATAATTTGGCACCAACATCCTAACAGTGACTATGAAGACATCTTTGGCACACTGGCGCTATAGGCCAGAAATAACCATGTGGAGTAGGCTAGAATATTCCACCTGCAGGTCTTCCTAAAAACTCATGCCAATACTGCCCAGATGGGAAGTGCACATAAAGCATAGGACTTACCATCTATTTTTACCAAGAGTATTTTTTCAAATTTTTTTTTATCAGTTTGGCTCAGGGCTTTCTTTCTCTGTGCCTATTCCTTATTTACAAAAACCAATCTCCTCAACTGTCACGTTTTAAAGTCCTGCCAGCTACTTTCCTATCAGATACGCCTCCAATGTCGCTAGAATTGTGCTTTCTACTCAAAGTTTTTTTTTTTTTTTTAAGATTTTATTTATTTATTTGACACTCAGAGATCACAAGTAGGCAGAGAGGCAGGCAGAGTGAGGGGAGAAAGCAGGCTCCCTGCCGAGCAGAGAACGCGATGATGCGGGGCTCGATCCCAGGACCCTGGGATCATGACCTGAGCCGAAGGCAGAGGCTTAACCTACTGAGCCACTCAGGTGCCCTGAAGATTTTTTTTTTTTTTAATCGGAATATGAATGATCAAGTATTGGTGTCCTCCACCCTTTAAAGAATTCCATTTAGCTTCCTTTGAGAGATGAATACGGATCCTGCTGACGGCTAAAGATGCTCCAGTGTCGCCTGGGGTGCCAGGCACTATGATACTTGGATGATCTCTGTGTGTGTGTGTGTGTTTGTTTTGAGCATTTGGATCGGTCTTTTCTGATGAGTGTACAGGAACATTTGTTATTTTACTGATGGCAGAATCAGAGTCTAAAGAACTAGTAGAGAAAGATAAACTGTATAGGAGAGGGCAGGGCTGGAACAGGGGACTCTTGTCTCTACACTCCCAAGCGTGTCCTAACCAAGTAATCACTGACAAATGCGCTAACTGGATTTCTTGGAAGGATTTTCTTAGAAGCATCTTGCCAAAGTCTAATTTTAGAGTTCAAGTGTTATTAGCACTTACACATTTCAAGGGGTTTGCAACTTCTCTATGTGGGAAACATATTTCACTGCAGGGCACAGTCAAATGTTCTTCGTGGGGTGTTTGTTGTGCTTTAATTTTCCCAGGGTCACTGCAAGGGAATGTATATGCAGCTGCGCTCCCATGTTGAAGGTGACACTTACCAGGCACAGTGTCCTCAGAGGGAGAAAGACATGAGTCAGAATGATTATATGACCCAGTAATTCTGCCCTTAGGTACATTCTCCAGGGGCCGAGAGCAGGGCCTTGAGTGGATGTTTGTAACGTGGCTGTTCACAGCACCAGCGCTCACGGTAATTACTGGGTGAAACAACCCAAGGATCCGTAGGTGAATGAACTCCAAAGAAAACGCCGTAGGTCCGGACAATGGCCCATCACTCAGTCTCAAAGAGGAAGTTCTGCTTGACACAGACTGCCACACGAATGGACCTTGAGGACATCATGCAAAGTGAAACAAGCCAATCATGAAGAGAACTAGGGCGTATGATCCAAAGGCACCTAGTTTAGTGAAATTCATGGAGATAGAAAGCAGAATTCTGCTTGCCGGAGCTGGGGGAGGGGGTGGAAAGTTCATGTTAAATGAGGACAGTTTTGGTCGGGGAGGACAAGAAAGTTCAGAGACCACTGCTGGTGATGGTTGCCGAACGATGTGAATGTACTTAATGCCACTGAACTCTCCACTTCAAATGGTAAAACTGGGAAAGATTTGTGTAATACATAGTTTATCTCTCTCTCTCTCTCTCTCACACACACACACACACACTCACACCAGGAGACAGAATGATTAACCTTGATCTGGAAGGAGAGAGATGGAGAAGTCTTCTCAGAGGACATGGCTTTGTCTTGAGAGATGAGGAGAGCTGTGGTAGATGAGACAGAAGAAAAAGGTATTCAGGGCTAAGGGGATAATGTCAGGACGTCATAAGGCAATTGCAAGGTCATATTCCAGGAAGAGCGACTTGTCCATGCCCCTGGATATTTGCAGGTAAGTTACAGTAGATGAAGCCACAATGGCGGGGTGTGGGGACAGGTCTTGAATGCCCCGCCTGCCCTGCAAGATGTTTGAGATTTATTCTGCAGGCAGTGGGAAGCCACTGGAATCCTTTAAGCGTGGAGACGTGACCAAGCTTGCATTTTGGAAAGATGATGTTTGGCAGTTGTGTGAGGAATGGATTGGAGGGGAAAGACATGAGAAGCAGGGACTCTGGTGGTAAGATCATTGCAATAAGCCAAGGGAGGGATCACGAGGGCCCAGCTGAGAGGATGTGGGAGGGGAGGGGCCATTCAAAAGTTTTGGGGAAACACTGAGAAGTGGGGAAGAGGAGGCTTGTGCGGTGGGGGTGGCTCCCAGGCTCCAGCGTTGGCTTCATCCACTCCCCAGCCAGGCTGACCCATCCACAGGCGCTCCACGTCCCAGCTCAGAACAGTTGCTCAAGACCCACACAACCATGATCCTAGCCAGCGCTGGTTCTCGACTCCCGCACTCTACAATCCCATCTTCCACAGGATCCTCAGTTGCCTCCCAGCTGGGTGGGCATTCTGGATCCTCTGAGCACTCCTTCGAATCTCCTCCAGACTCCCCACCTCCCCTTTTCTTACAACTCCAGCTGAGGGACTTGTTCCCTTCATAATTCCCCCACTCCTGTCTGTCCGTAGCTCTGTGCTCACTCCCTCTTCTTCACACACCAGCGTCTGGCCTTCAAGATAGAGGGACAGGGAGAGACTTGAAATCTCCTTAGCACAGACTAGGGATATAACAGAGGCTGGAGGTCAGACGGTACTAGCAGCAAGGGGTGAGAGAGAGAAAGTGTGAGTGCCCTTGCAGTCTGCTGGGTTTCAGGCACCTGGGAGTCCACCTGCACCCATTTATTAAACGAGTCCTTGGAGTTACAACGTGCCCCAGACCAACCATGTCAGTTTCCTGGCATCCAAGAACCAGAGCTGCAGTCTTTCTAGCGAGGGTCTTTGGCTCAGCCCACTCCCCAGACGTATCTTCATTCTCCTCCTCTTTCTGCACAGTACCAGACCACTCTCTGAGCAAGCAGCCTGTCGGGACCAGCTCCCCGGAGCCCCAGCACTGCCAGGACCCCATCTGCTAATCCCCTGACTCAGCGGTTCTTGAGTTCTCAGCCTGGCCCCAGTGGGCCCACCAGAGTGGCACACATGCTCATCTAGTGACCGGGAAGTCTCAGAAACACGGTCACCTACCTGCACGGTGATTCCCTCCTCCAGGTGAGTGAGGAACTCTTCCCTTTGGGAGCCCGACTGCAGGCTGATTAGCAACCAGCCTTTGGGTCAGCTGCAGAGAAATAGGTTCTCCTCCACACTGCGAAGCAATCTTTGGCGCTTGTTTGTAGTTAACTTCTGGCTTCCATTCAGCTTAGGGGAGGATCATTCTCCGGGCATCGTAAGAACGTGCACAGTTGAGTCAAACAGCCCAAGAGATGGCAAAGGCAAAGCCTGCGGCACAGTCTGATGTCACCAGAGGAAGATATGGGAGCAGATGGGGAAGGCGGTAGCTCCATGGACTGCAAGAACCTCAGATCACAGCCTCCCCATGGAAGAACGAGTGAGCTGCTGAAAGAGGCAATGCACCAAACATGGGCACTGAAACTCCTCTCATCCAAGCCAAACTGTCATTGGAAATGGCTGCGTGTCTGCCCGAGGCTGCTTTTGCATTTGGTGATGGAGCTAGGCAATGTCTGTGTTGCCAGGAAAGCGAGTGGCCCTCTCTGTCCCTGGCTCCTTGGCAGGTGGCCACATTCAGATCACATGGGGCATCTGGCAAATCAAGCCCAATTCCTTTGCAGTGGGGCTGCAGCAAGGATTTCCAGTTAGTAATTTCGTGGTGGCTCCTATGAGTCACCGCGCCCTGATTCTCCTGCAGAGGGGGAGGGCCTAAGTTTGTCCCGGAGAGGATCGTCATTACTCTGGGTTTGAGAATTCTGCAGCCTTTGGAGGACAGAGAACGAAGCTAACCATGAGAAAGAGAATCCTGAGCCTCGCCACTGCCACCAGCCACCCGGTCGCAAACTTTCAGCCAACTCGTAGTGCAAATTTTTACCCTTCCTTTGTGCTTAAATCTGGCTCTCTCCTTTTTAAAGCTGCTAGTATTTCCAGTTTAAAATTTGGATTAAAAAGAAATACATCATAAAACGAAATGACTTTTTTATTAAAAACTGCTGTCGTCTTTTAAATCCCACGCCTCTATGGATTTCTGAATTTATAGTTTTATTTTCAAACCCATATGCAAGTACATATAAAAACAATCAGTCGCTCCCCTTTACTGAATATTTAAGTCAGGGTCTGGGCTAGCGCTTTACCAGCATTGTTTTTAATCTTCACAACAGTTCTGCCCCGGAGGTATTTTGTTCCCGTTTTACAGATAAGGAACCTGAGACTTGCCTGATGTCGCACTGCTTTTAAATGGTGGTACCAGCACTTGAGCCCAGTCCTGTTTAACTTCCAGTATCATGCTCTTAACTATAGATTAGACTGCTTTCGGGGCGCCTGGGTGGCTCAGTGTGTTAAGCCTCTGCATTCGGCACAGATCATGATCCCAGGGTCCTGGGATCGAGTCCCACATCGGGCTCTCTGCTCAGCGGGGAGCTTGCTTCCCCCTCCCCTCTCTGCCTGCCTCTCTGCCTACTTGTGATCTCTGTCAAATGAATAAATAAAATCTTTTTAAAAAATAGATTAGACTGTTTTCTGTGTGTGTGTGTGTGTGTGTGTGATACGTATGTATCTACAGACATCATAGTAGATGTGCAGTAAATATTTGTTGAGTCACTATTATATACTATCTGTATTTGCTCAGAACTCTTAGGATTGTTGCTGTACCTGGAAATTGATACCAAGCATACTATTTTCCAGATGAGAGCTAAAGAAATTCATATTACAACATCACAGTGGAACCTAGAACAGCAGCTTTCAAAGTAGATGCTTATAATCGAGGTCACCACGTCATTACGGTTCTCAATTCCCATGCCTGCCTGAGCACTGAAACACCTGGCACAGTCTTCATAATTAGTTTCTAAACAAGTAACTGTCAATGTATTCTGAGACGTTATGTGCCCTGCGTGATAGGTCCTTGGTAATGAGCGGTGACTGCGACTGTGCCCTGTGATGGCTTTTACCATCGTCGGCTTACGGAACCCCTCTGGCCACACTCAGTGACGAGTGCAGATGACTGTACTTGCCGTCCTTGTGTCAGGTCTAGTATAACTCAGGGACACACACCCAACAGAGATGTCAGGGTCGAAGGTACCAAAAGAAACTTCTTTATCTTTCCAACATGAAAACCACCTGAAAGCTGTGGAAATAAAGTCTCCAGGAAAATTCGTCTTTCCCTTGAGAAGTTTGCTGGCTTGTTTCACATTGTGACACATAAAAAAAGCCCCAAGGTATTTTGGTACATTAAAGATGTCCCTCAGGGTGCCTGGGGGTCTCAGTGGGTTAAGCGTCTGACTTCAACTTAGATCATGATCCCAGGGTCCTGGGATCTGAGCCCTGCTCTGGGCTCCCCATTCGGCGAGGAGTCTGCTTGTCCCTCTGCCTCTGCCCCTCCCCCTGTTAATTCTCTCTCTTTCTTTTTTTCAAATAAATAAAATTTAAAAGAAAATAAAGACATCCCCCTCCAATTGTGCCTTGCATGCCTCATGCCTCATTTAATTCTACCACAACTTGATGAACCAAATAAATGTTTTCCTCCTGAAAGCTTTGTGGAGGAAAATATATCTTGGCCCTATTAGGAACTTAGGAGACCTTGTTAATGAGTAGGATGCAAATGCTTCATTTGGAAGAAAAAGGACCTTTACGGGTTGCTACCATGCACCGATGGACATCAATGCTTGCGAGAGTGGCTGCAGCATCCAAAATACCTGATTTTCATTTTCCGTAGCAGCGATCCTTTCTGAGAGTCCTGATTTTGCCAGATAAACAGGTCAGTAAAGTCAAATACAGGAAGTTAGATTTACCCTAAGATGCTTCTAACTCAAAAAGTGGCTCAGTCAGTTGAGCATTTGACTCTTGGTTTTGGCTCAGGTCATGATCTCGCGGCGGAGGGATCCAGCCCTGGACTGGGCTCTGTGCTCAGCGTGGAATCAGCTGGGGATTCTCTCTCCCTCTGACTTCCCCCTCTGCAGGTGCACACACACACACACACACACACACACCCTCTCTCTCTCTTAAAAAAGAGGTGGGGGGACTTGGCAGTTTCTCAAAAACTTAAACCATACCATCTAGCAATTCCATTTCTGGGTACATACTCTGAAGAACTGAAAGCAGGGACTCAAAAGGTACTTATAAGCCATTTTCATAATAACATTGTTTACAATAGTCAAAAGGTGGAAATAGCCCAAGTATTCGCAGATGGATAAATGAAATAGAATGTGGTTTATCTACACGCTGGAGTATTTTTCGGCTTTAAAAAGAAAAAAATTCTGTTGGATCTCGAAGACATTATGACAAATGAAATAAGCCAGACACCAAGGGACAAATACTGTATGAATCCACTTCTGTGAGGCCCTGGAACAGACACGAAAGCAGAAAGACGGTTTCTACCAGCTAGGGTTGGGGAGGAGGGGGGAGTTATTGTTTAATGGGTACATTTGGGAAGATGAGAAAGTTCTGGAGACAGACGGTGGTGATGGTCGCATAACATCGGGAATGTACTTAGTGCCACCGAACTGTGCACTTCAAATGACTAAACTAAAAAAGAAAGAGGGGAAGCCTCAGTGTCCGAGGATGATAACCACAGACGCTGCCCGAGTTGTGTTCCAGACGGTAAGTGTCCTCGAACCTCCAGTTCAGCCCTGGGGAAGAGAAGTTCCTCCAGGCTTCCTCACTACACATGCTCTCGGGAAGAATGCTTGACCCCCTCATCCACGCCCCTCTCTCTCGTGCTTGGACCCACCACGCTCTTACAGTATTGTCCCTTGCTCTAAATAATGCAGCTTCCTCGATCGCCTCCCTCGCCGTGCTCCCTCTGTGACCCCGAGCTCCCCACCAGCGCAGCCAGGGCAGTAGTCCAATGGCTCAGCGGGCTTTCCCCACCCCTTTTATTTCTTCCTTTCTTCAAACTGAAAACACTCGAATCCTGCGTGTGCCGTGATTTGTTAGGTGGAGTCCGTTGCTGAAGACACAATAGAAAAAAATAGTAACATGGCATGGGATGTTTTACTACACCGGTAATAAATGTACAAAGGAAATGGCGATTTTCTGTTAAAATGGGATCCAAAGAAGACAAAAGAGCTTTATTTTAGTTTAGTTATATATATACACACACACACATACACACACACACACACACATATATACATATTCACACACACATTTTTTTTTTTAAAGAAGTGGGGGTTGGGGGGGGAGCGAGGGGCAGCAGGGGCTGGGTGGGGAGAGAATCTTGAGTTCTGGAGATCCCAGAACTCCATTTTCAGTGAGAGGCCTGACATGGGGTTTGATCTCATGACCTGAGCCAAAATCAAGAGTCAGATGCTCAACTGACTGAGCCACCCAGGTACCCTCCAAAGGGGATTTTTTAAAAATTGTGAAATGTTATAGATGTAAATAGTAATAACAGCTAATATCTATTGAGCACTATTCCAGTTGCTTTACGTGAATTCATACATTTAAGCCTCAGAGTAATCCTAAGAGGCGGGTACCATGATGACCCTTATTTTTCCAGATGAGGAAATTTAGTCACAGAGAGATTAAAAAGCCACCTAGTAATACAGCTGGGTTGTGCCTGAGTCCAAATTTGAAGCTGGGCGTTCTGTTTCCAGAGCCTCCCTCATAATTGCGACATTATACTTTCTCTCCTATATTAGCCAGAGAGTAAGATAATGAGCTTTCTGTTCTTGCCAAAAAGTTTAATCGAATCTTAGTATTTGCCAGAGTTTCTGCAGACTTCTAAGAGATAGGAAAGAGTATGGCTGTGCTAAAGGTGATGTGGTATCCTGGGTTGGACCCTGGAATAACAACAAAAAAGACATTAGTGGAAAAACTGAGGATCTGAAGAAACTGTAATGTTGATGGTACCACGGTTAATTTCTTAGCTTTGATTAATGTACCATGATTAGGTACGATGCAAACAGTAGGAGAAGCTGGGAGAAGCCTGTATGGACCTTTCTGGGCCAGCTTTGTAATTTTTCTGTAAATCCAAAATTATCGCAGAAGGAAACATTACCTAAAATAACAATGTTATGGATATGAAGCCTCACCAATACCTTCCTCTTGTGGCCCCTCCACAGAGGTATCATTAATTGTCTGGAATGTGGAGCCCATCAGTTCAAAAGGCCTAACGCAACTATTAGTATGACTAACTTGTGGGCCAAAAGAAACATATTATTTTAAAATGTAACTTTTTAACTTTATTTTATCCAAGCACAATTAATATATAGGGCTGTGTCAGTTTCAGGTGTACAATACAATGATTCAACAATTCTCTGTATTTCTCGGTGCTCATCACGATAAATGCACTTTTAATCCCCTTCTCCTGTTTCACCCATCCCCCCTCCTGGTTCTGGCAACCACTAGTTTGTTCTCTGCAGGTGGGTTTGGTTTTTTGGTCTCTTTTTCAAATCCGTTCACTTGTTTGTTTCTTAAATTCCAGACATGCACGTAATCACGTGGTATTTGTGTTTTCCTGACTGACTTTTTTAAAAAAGAATTTTTATTTATTTTTGCAAGAGAGAGTGCACGAATGAGGGGAGGGGCAGAGGGAGGAGCAGATTCTCCGAGGAGCAGCTGGGAGACCAATGTGGGACTTGATCCCAGGACCCTGGGATCATGACCTGTGCCGAAGGTGGGGGCTTACCTGACTGAGCCACCCAACCATCCTTAACTGACTGACTTCACTTAGCGTTATACCCTCTGCATCCATCCATGTTGTTGCAAAAGCAATATATTTCATTATTTTAAATGGCCGAGTCATATCCCACTGTGACAATATAAATATATATATCGCACATCTTTCTCCATTCATCTGGCAATGGACACTGGGGTTGCTGCTGTATCTTGGCTATTGTAAATGATGCTCTGATAAACATAGGGGTGCACAGACCTTTTCAAATTAATGTTTTCAGTTTCTTTGGGTAAATAAATACCCAGTAGCGGAACAACTGGACCGGAGGGTATTCTGAGGAACCATCACACTGTTCTCCACAGCGGCTGCACCAGTGTATATTCCCAGCAACAGTGCGTGAGGGTTTCTTTTTCTCCACATCCTTGCCAAGTCTTGCTATTTCTTGCCCTTTTGCTTTTAGTCATTCTGACAAGTGTAAAGTAATATCTCATTGTGGTTTTAATTTGCACTTCCCTAGTGATTAACAATGTTGAGCATCTTTTCGTGTGTCTGTTGGCCATCTGCATGTCTTCTTTGGAAAAGTGTCTATTCAGATCCTCTACTTTTTAATTAGATTATTTGGGGGTTTTTGTGTTGTATGAGGTCTTTTTTATATATATATTTTGATATACATAAAAGACATATCATTTGAAAATATCTTCTCCCATTCAGTAAGCTATCTTTTTTGTTAATGGTTTCCTTTGCTGTGCAGAAGTTTTTATTTTGGTATAGTTCCAATAGTTTAATTTTGCTTTCCCTTGCCAGAAGAGACCCAGCTAGAAAAATGTTTCTATGGCCAATGTCAAAGAGGTTGCTTCCTGGGTTCTTGTCTGGGATTTTTATAGTTTCCAGTCTCACATTTAGGCCCTTAATCCATTTTGAGTTTATTTCTGTGTATGGTGTAAGAAAGCCGTCTGGTTTCATTCTTTTGCATGTAGCTAGCTGTCTTGTTTTCCCATAGCATTTCTTGAAGAGACTATCTTTTCCCCATTGTACGGACGCACCTCATTTGTTGTAGATTAATGGACCATAAAAGCATGGGTTTATTTCTGTAGTCTCTTTAAAAAGCAACACCTTACAAAACAAACAAACAAACAAAACCCACCAAAAAAAAAGAAAGAAAGAAAAAAAGAAAGGAATTCTGAAGGCTTAAGGCCTTAAGACTTCAGGGAGAAGTCAGAAGTGAGATTTCCCTGCCCCTCCTGCCATGAAGCCCTGTCCTTGATCAACCCTCCTTCACCATGACCAGCGACCCGGCCCACAACGCTTGGTCACACTATTGACCTCTGCAAGGACCGACCTGTAGGTCCAACCCCATTCATTCAACCTTTCTGGAAAAGCTGGGCACTGAATTTCTCTGAGCTTGAGGTTAAATGAAGAGTTGCCAGTTTCCAATAGTCTGGGTCAGTGGACAAGGCTGAACCATTTTCTGTAGGAGACATGATATTGATACTACAAGGCATGTCCTAAGTGGTAGAAAGGCCAGCAGGCTCTCTATTCACTCTGTGCAATAGCTGTGCACCTAGACCCCCACCCTGCTGAGACAGGGGCTAATCCAGATCTCTGAGGGACCCTTTATTTGCTCCTGAGGCTATTTCCCTTATGTCTAAAGGTCATTAGAAGTGACAGTTCTGGGACCTCATTCATCTGTTTCTTGAGAGATGTCCCCACTGTCCACATCTATTTATAAAACGGTAACTGTGAAAGTGGAGATTCACAGACGCTCTCAAAGAGGAGGCAGAGAAAACTGTCCAGGGAGGAGAGCAGGGACCACCTGGGGCCTCGCAAGGTTCTGGAAGGCTGACTTGGGAAACATTAAAAGAGGGTAAGTGCCACCAAAGTCTTTGGGAAACTAAACAGGCTTATCAACTGTTCTCTGACCTGCAGATACTGTGTCTTTTGCCAGGAAAAACAGTCCCTCAGTTTGGGGATTCCTGAAAGGTAACCAGAGGAATGCGGAGTGCACTTCCTGGGGAAACAGTGTCCTAAATTCTTCCACAGGCACCGTATCTGACACTAGACTCAGAGGCAGAGAAACTACAGATGTGAATTGTTTACTTTTTTAAAAAATAAAATTGATACAAAAGACATAATGTTCAGGGGAGAAGTAGGGATGGGAAGGAGAGTTCAGCTTTTCACAGCTGACAGCTCTGATCTGTAAGACAAGGACACCTGTGTTCGTGCTTAAGTAAATATTTGAGGTGATACGTTCTTGTTTTCCCTGCTAATTCACCTGATTTCTTTTGAAATCTCTATGAAGTGTACTGGATTGTGAAATGTGTTACAGACACCTAGAATCACAGTGTTTAAAGGAGGACCATTCTAGATCTCAGAGTGAGATATGATTTTTGTGATACATAAAGCTAATTCATGTGTTTCTACTTTTCTTGGGGGGGAAAAAAAACCACTCACAGTTTTATTAACAACTGGGACCATGACTGTTTGTTTCCCGGTAGAAAAAAGAAGTTTCTCACCTAATGCAGGGCTATGTGGTCGAGCTGGCTGTGAGTCCTGCCCCAGTCCTGTGAAACCAGCTCTCTGACAGCGGGACCCAGCTTTCCCATCTGTGAATGAGAACTAAAACTCTCACGTGTGATCACTAAGAGGCTGAAATCAGATATTACTCCCAAAGCTGGAAGGTGGACGTATGCAAATGTGAAATCCACATGACAAGGAGGCATAGATGTATACCAGCTATAAACTGTAATAACGAAGGTACCACAGCTAGTAGGGTTAAATGAGAAATGTCACCAGAGATTTTTAGTGAAGGAAATTCTTGCAAGAGATTATTAATCTTGAAACTGGTTGAATATTGATGAGACATTCATCTTCTGAACTAGAAGTGTCTGTGTACTCTATTCTAGATGGTTTTCAGAAAGAGAGCTGAAACCACCTTCCCTGGTAATTGCCTCAATGTTTAAAGAGCTTAGTGGTGAGGCGCCTGGGTGGCTCAGTGGGTTAGAGCCTCTGCCTTCAGCTCAGGTCATGCTCCCAGGGTCCTGGGATGGAGCCCCGCATCGGGCTCTCTGGTCAGTGGGGAGCCTGCTTCCCCCTCTCTCTCTGCCTGCCTCTCTGCCTACTTGTCATCTCTGTCAAATAAATTTTAACAATTAAAAAAAAATAAAGAGTCTAGTGGTAAGCAAGTTATTCCTGACATTTAATCCACTGCTACCTTTGCTCTCAACCCCATAAAGTGGGGCAAAAGGGCATGGCTGTAGTGTGAAGCTGTCCTGGTTTTGTCACCTACTAGCTCTGTGTGTGAGCTGGGGCAGGGTGACTTACCCCCTGTACTCCTGGTCCTTTGTTGATTAAGTGAGGATGATAATAATGCCTAGAGCTAGAGTCTACGGGAAGTGCTTTATAAGGTGATATGGTGATTATCATTTTGAGGTATCATATTTACTACAGACACGGTGTTAACATTCTAAGATTTTAAACGATTAATACTATTAACTTGTTATAACTCGGTGCAGTCTCTTGGAAGAATTGCACAAAGTCACATTGAGTGAAAGAAGCTGGGTACAATACGGTGGGTTTAACACTATATTACAAAGTGGGCTTCTAGGATGCTGGAAATGTTCTATTTCTTGATCTATGTGTTTACATGAGTGTGTCCAGTTAGTGATCACTCATCACATTGTGAATATAGGATGTGTGTTCTTTTCCATATATATGCTCTGCTTTAATAAAGAATAAAAATTTTTGATTTAGTAAAATTATATACCACCTGGAAAAAACAGCAGCAGCCAACATCCCAAACCTTCAGGTTTTCCATCTTCCAGAGCTAGTGAAGGTGTTCAGATCAACATCTTCAAAATGCGCCGCTTTGGCATGTCGATTATTTTGGTCAGAAGGCCATCAAGGCCCAGTGGATTAAAGAAAAGTGAGAACTTTTCTTAAAAACTGAACTACCCCCAAAGAATTTAGATAGGTGGTCTGACCAAGAAAGATGGCTTTTATCAGAGATAACTTTTTATCTGAAAGACAATATACCAGGATGAACATCCAATTATCAAAGATCTGTCTTTAAAGTCCTATGAGTTACCCTCCCCACCTTTGAGGCCCAGGCCCCTCTTCCATTCCTTAGCTTTGGAGGCTATAGAAACCTCAACTGCCTGACTTGTCCGTGATTTGCTTTGTCTTTGTGGGGCTTTCGTACATATATAATTAAATTTGCTTTTCTCTAGTTATCTGCCTTCTATAATTTTTGCTGTGAGACCACAGAACCTAAAAGAGTGGAAGGAAAAATTTTTCCTCCCTGACAATAGCCATTCTTAATGTCCGGATATAGATGCTTCCAGAATTTTTTCTCTGTATACAAACATACATTGCAAAACAGAATCATGCCACATCATTTGGTGACCTAATTTTCTCACTGGACAATATGGTGTAGTCTTTCTGCACCAATAAATTATCAGTCATTAACCATGTAGTACTGGAGTCTGTTTTATTAATGCCCTATTTTGCTGTCACAGATACTGAGACACAACACTGTTCAGACAACTTTGTTCAACAGTTGGTTTGTTTTCATAAGGACTCCCAAAATTGGAACGGGGGACCTCTCGGAGGACACACATCCTTAAGGCACAGGCTTTCTTCTAGAAAAACAGCACCAGTTTACATTCTCATTTGCAGCGGATGCAAGCTCCCCTTCTCCCCTGCCGCCTTGCTAAGAGGGGATACTATCATTCTTTTTTATCTTTGCCAATCTGGAAGTTAGGTGTAACCAAGCACAAAGGGCCACAGTAGGGGGCTAAGCTCCTACTCTGGGACAGAACAGACCTGGGTCCACTTTCAAGCTCCCAGCCTCAGTTTCCCTGTGCTATAAAACAGGGTAAATGACACATTACCGAAAGCCCCAAAGAGGAGCATTCAGTAGAGTCCTAGCCACTTCCTCCGGCTCTCCCTTCTTCCCAACCTCCTCTGGGGTCCTGTCTCCACCCAGCAGCCTGGACGGGACGTCCTCCTGTGAACTGAACTACATCCCATCACTGCATCACGCCCTCTCTTCAACCTCTTCCTCGACCACCATGCATGGAAATGAATCGAAACGCCTTAATCTGAATCCCCTATGCTGCGTTTGCCAACCTCCCCAGCAAATGGTGTCAGGCCTCGCTTTCCCTCGCCCACCTTTTTGAAGCCACGCCAGGCTGTTCCAGTGCCTTGCCCAGGCCAGTCCCCAGGGGCCTGTGGGCTCCTGCTCCTTCCTGCCTTTGTCGACTTCAGCTTGAAAACCACATCCTTAGAGAGCCCTTCCCTGCCTTGTTATTTTCTCTCACAGCATCCTGTTTCTTCTCTCCTTGCTTCTCATTACTCTGTGTAATTACACTTTTCTTCGATTGTGTTGGTATTTTCTGTCTCCCCACCCCCAGCTCAGCTGGGTGGGAAGAGACAAGGCCTTTTTAGTTCACTGTTCAGTGCTTGCCGCATTAGTAGTTGTTCAATAAACATTGGCTGAATGAGTGAATAACCTTTTTACTTTTCCTCTGGTTGGGTGGCCTGGAAGCCTTTAGCAGAGCAATATGGCGAGGCAGCTGCCAAACCTTGGGGACCTGTCCATCCTGGTGGCTCTCTTTCTGTTCTGAGCCTCTGCCAGGCCCTTTCTGATCCCTCCCATGCCCCACCCCTGAGACTGGTTTCTGAATTGCCTTCTGCTGCTCTGGAATGAATATCTGTGATTTTAGGCTGTTTGTGCAGTGTTTGAACTGTTTCCTCCACCTTAGGTTATGACCTCTAATACTATCCTAGTTTCTCCCAATGGCGTTCTGTTGTGAGTGGGGCCAGAGGGAGGCTCAGTAAACAGTCACTTAGTCTCTATTTATTCACGAGGTGCCAGGCACTATGTTAAGCACTCAGGATACAAAGATGTATAACATACAGCACTGCCTAACTTTCAGTCTAGGGATGGAAGCATGATTGTCCTGTGTAGCAAATACAAGACAAAGAGCGTATCCCAGGGAAAGGGGGTCTAAACTAGTGTGAGAGAAAGGAAGATCCAGGACCCTTCTTGGAGGACATGGGATTTGATCTGAGCCAGATGAAGAGGAGGAAAGCATTACGGGCAGAGGAACCGCCTGAACCTAGATATGGACCTGAAAAAGCAACCGTCCGTGGGCGGTTTAGAAACAGTCAGCGGTTTAGAAAATGAAGCACACATCAGAAAACGCAGGAAAAGAATTCAGATGGGTAGGGGCTGACCAAGGAGGGCCCTGGAAGCCTGGTTGTGAGCTCGGATTTTGAAGGGATCACTGGGTTTTAATGGAGGTAAGCAGTGGCATGGCAGGACAACCAGATAAACACGAGGATCTGACCTGGGGCAGAGGTAACAGTGAGAGAGAGCGAGAGAGTCAGTTTTGAGAACCTTGAAGAGCTGGAACCAGCAGAACTTGGTTACTGATTAAATGTGGGGCAGGTTGGCCGGGAGGCTGCTGAGGAAAGGGGAGAGTCCATAGCTTGGCAGATGCAGTTATGATGGAATCCCATCTACCAGGAGAACACCCGGGAAGCAGGTTTGGCGAGCTTGAGGGAGTGAGGTGACACATAACGCTGGAGATATGCTGGGTCTGAGGTGCTTGTCTTGCAAACCTCTTGCTTCCTGCCCAGGAGAAATGGGCCCAGAGACCAGGGTGGCGATTCTAGGTTTTGGGGCCATCACCCCCTGCCCCCAAGAGCATGTAGGATGCACAGAGCAGCAGGCCCAAAGTGGATTCTGGAGAAACCCCTACACTTGTTCTCAGCTGGGGTGAGAGAAAGTTAGATGTAGTTAGCACCCCTTCTAGTTATCATTCCTTCATGGTTGTTAATTTTGTACCCATCGCCTTCAGACCTCCCCTAGGCTTGGGTGGCCGATCTCTAACAGCTAACAAGAGCTATGATTTATTGAGCACCTACTATGTGCTTTGTATATTCAAAGTGCTTTCCTTGTACTGATTTCTTGACTCCTCACAAGAGCACCAGGAGGTAGTTTTCATTTTTTGAGATGACAAAGCTGACACACGGATAAGTGACTTGCCCAAGGTCAAACTATTGATAATGGGGGAACCACCTTAAATGGGGAGAAATCCTTCTGTTTGAGGAAGTCTGCCACATTGTCCTTCATAAAAGACTTTCTTTACCTTTCCCTGACTTTCTTCTAGAGACAAAAATGCATTCACAATATATTGTCTGTTATCGTTGCCAAGACTCAAAGAATTACTAAAGGAAGAAATAACTTTTTAATGGGGTCAAGATTCCAGTTAGCCCTATAAAGAAAGTTTGGTTTTTCTGTTAAATGCTACTGTTTAGAACTGAGTTCCAAGTTGAGTATGGCAGGGTGGCACCATTTTGACGTGTACACAATTCCTATAAATATCTCTTGTTTTAGAATAAGCATATTAGGGGGGCGCCTGGGTGGCTCAGTGGTTTGGGCTGCTGCCTTCGGCTCGGGTCATGATCTCAGGGTCCTGGGATCGAGCCCCGCATCGGGCTCCCTGCTCCGCAGGAAGCCTGCTTCCCTCTCTCTCTCTCTCTCTGCCTGCCTCTCTGCCTACTTGTGATCTCTGTCTGTCAAATAAATAAATAAAATCTTAAAAAAAAAAAGAATAAGCATATTAGGGAGGAGAATGCAAATTGTGTAAGTATCAATGGAACTCTCATATGTTATAAATGTTCCATGGTTGAATGGGGCACCTGTGGGAGAAGGAAAACTGTAAGGGTCTTCCCCACCCTCTCTTTGTAATTCTGAAGATTGAAAGTATATTGTAAAACACTTTTCTGGGGTACCTGTGTGGCTCAGTTGGTTAAGCACCTGATTCTTGATTTCAGCTCAGGTCATGATCTCAGAGTTGTGAGATCAAGCCCCTTGCCAAGCTCCACACTGGGCATGGAGTCTATATAAGATTCTCTCTCTCCCTCTCCATCTGCCCCTCGGTCCCTACTCATGCTCTCTCTCTCTCTCAACAAAACAAAACATCTCCCCCCCAAAAAACCCACAACAAGACACTTTACCTGTAAAAGAACGTTACTATATAGCTTTATTTTGTAGCTTCCTTATGTAACTTTGGAGAACAGAGCCAAGAATTGCTTTATCAGTTAGTCATCTTAGAGAAAGCTTTTTGTGTATATTGTGTGTTATGGTATATTTTTTGAAGTTACATCCAAAGCTGGATAATGATGACCTGAATAGGGCAATCAAAAAATATATATATACAATCCTAGGAACATGAACATCTTATGGATCTGGAAATACTCTAGAACTATTTTATATGCTTGCTGGTATAGGAGTGTAATTAAGAATTCTGCTTTTAAATTAGAAGTTAAAGCTTTATGTACATAAAACAGGTGGCTGCCCAGAGACCATAGTTGGCTAGTTTGATCTTTTGGAAATATTCCATTAAAATATTACTTCTCTAAAAGCTTTCACTCTAAGATCAGGAATAGGACAGGGATGCTCACTCTTGACACTTTTATTCAACACAGTAGTAGAAGTCCTAGCCAGAGCAATTAAGCAAGAAAAAGAAAAAAAGGCATTAAAAGCAGAAAGGAAGAATTGAAAATATCTCTATTTTCAGTTGGCAACATGTGATATGTAAAAAAACAAAACAAAACAAAAAAAACCCCTAAAGATTCCACCAACCCCCCTCCCCCATAAAAACCCATAACTGTTAGAACTAATAAATTCAGTAAAGTTTCAGGATACAAAATCAATATATAAAATTTAGTTGTGTTCCTTACCCTAATAATGGAGTATCAGAAAGAGAAATTAAGAAAACAATCCCATTTATAATTGCACCAAAAAGAATAAAATACGTAAGAATAAAAATAGCCAAGAAAGTGAAAAACCAATACACTAAAAACTATGACACTGATGAAAAAAATTAAGAAGAATTAGTGTTATTAAAATGTCCATACTACTGAAAGTAATCCCTATCAAAATTCCAGCAGCATTTTTCACAGAAAGAACAAAAAGTCCTAAAACTTCAAAAAAAAAATCCTAAAACTTCTATGAAACCACAAAAGACTCCAAAAAGCCAAAGCCAATCTTGAGAAAGAGGAACCAACCTGGAGGCATCACATTTCCTGATTTCAAACTATATCACAGAGCTGTAGTAATCAGTACAGTATAATATTGGCATAAAAACAGACAAATAGATTAATGGAACAGAATAGAGAGCCAAAAAATAAACCCATACATATATGATTAATTAATTTACAACACAGGAGGCAAGATTATATAATGGGGAAGGAACAGACTCTTGAGTAAATGGTGTTGAGAAAACTGGACAACCACATGCAGAAGGATGAAACTGCCCTTTTACACCATACACAAAAATAAACTCAAAATGGATTGAAGACATGAATGAAAGACTGGAAACCATAAAACTTGTAGAAAAAAAAACAGACAGTTAACTCCTTGACATCAGTTTTGAAGATGATTTGTTCTGGATATGACTTCGAAAGCAAAAGCAACCAAAGTATAAGTAAACAAGTGGGACCACATCAAACTAAAAAACTTCAGCATGGCAAAGGAAATCATCAACAAAATGAAAAAAATAACCTACAGAATGAGAGAAAATATTTGCAAATCATATATCTGATAAGGGATTGATATCTCACATATATAAAGGACTCATACAATTTAATTAAAAATCTGATCAAAAATGCACAGAGGACCTGAATAGACTTTTTTCCAAAGAAGACATACAGATGGCCAATAGGTTTATGAAAAGGTGCTGAACATCACTAGCCATCAGGGAAATGCAGATCAAAACCACAATGAGATATCACCTTACACCTGTTAAAATGTCTCTTACCAAGAAGACAATAAAAAACAAGGGCTGGCAAGGACTTGGAGAAAGAGAACCCTTGTGCACTGTTGGTGGGAGTATAAATTGGTGTAGCCACTATGGCAAACAATATGGAGTCTCCTCAAAATATTAAAAATAGAATCACCATATGATCCAGCAATCCCACTTCCAGATATTTATCTGAATAAAATGAAACTACCAACTCAAAACAGTACCTATACCCTTATGTTTATTGCAGCCTTATTTTTTCTTTTTTTATTGCGGCCTTATTTACAATAGCTAAGACATATAAACACAACCTAACTGTCTACCAATGGATGAATGGATAAAGAAAATGTGATATACAATATTTATATAGATATATAATGTGCATATATATGTATATATATATACACCATAATGGAATGTGTCTATTATTGTATATGTTACACACAATAGAATATTATTCAGCCATAATGAAGAAGGGAATCCTTCCATTTGTTGTATGTATGGACCTTGAGGTCATTATGCGAAATGAAACAGGTCAGATGGAGAAAGACAAATACAATATGATCATACTTATATGTGGAATCTAAAAAAAAAAAAAACCAACAAAGCAAAAAAACAATTCATAGACGTAGAGAACGGGTAGGAGGTTGCTGGCCAGGGTGGAGAACAGATGAAATGTGTGCAGGAAGTCTAAAGGTACCAAATTCCAATTATGAAATAATAAGCCATGGGGATATAATGTATAGCAAAGTGACAATAGTTAATAATATCGTATGTTACATTTAAAAATTGCTAATAGAGTAGATCTTAGAGGTTCTCATCATAAGAAAAAAAGAATTTGTAACTGTCTGATAATAGATGTTAGCTAGACTTATTGTGGTGATCATTAAAATTAAAACCATCTTGAAGAACTATGGTATGCCATAGGATTTGAGGCACAAAAAAATTTTTTTCCAGTCTCACATTCAAGTCCACAAAATTTCTTCTACCAGGTTCTAATTTATGACTTAGCCATTATTGTCCTTTCTCACAGGACACATATAAACACTCATACACACACACACACATTCTCTCTTTATAGTCCTTTATTAAAATGTAACCATTTCCATTATTATAAGAATAGGTAAAATCTGCTAATGAAAGTTGACTTTGTGGAACGCCGACTTTATGCATTATGTCACAAGGTCTACGGGACACTCCTGTGGGGAGGTGTTTGTGTTCTCACTTTGCCCCTAGGAAACTGAGGCCCAGAGAAGTTAAGAAGGACATGCAGCCTCTGGAGACTGATCTGAACGTTTCTCTGTCAGACTTCATGTGACTTTACCTCCTGGAGCCTTGGGTTGCTTTTAGGGAAAATGTGAATGCTGATTGTCTTACTTCATAGGTCTCTATAAGGATTAAATAAGATAATAAGCCCAAAGCACTCACCAAGGCACACAGCAACCATTCAAGGAATGTGTTGTTTTTATTATGATGTGATTGGCCGATGGTCAAGAGCTTCTGGGAGGCATGGCTTGCTGCGCCTTGACCCCAGGGAGGTGGGAGCATAAGGGGAAAGGGTATCTATTCACCTCTTTGTGACAGATTTTGAACTACCACAGATACTATTTTCAAGATGTATCATGACCTTGGCCTTTCCCATCAGTGTTTGCTGGATGATGAATGGCAAAGACTATGTCTTCTAGTTCCCTTTGATCCCTGCAACAGACAATAGAACTAGTGTTTGACGACTTGATTTTGAATATTTAATCAATCAGTCAACATTTATTCAGCATAAACTACTTCAAGGGTACTTTCAAGATGGGGGTTTAAAGAGAAATAAAACCCAGCAAGCGGTCTCCAGGAAGTTCATGGTGCCCCGACGGTTCTGCAGGAGAGCATCATGTTGAATGCAAAACTGAGGTCGGTTTCATGTTTGTTTCTTTGTTATACTCTTCACAGAAGAACATTCACAAATCATTGAAAAGTTTCTTCTCCAGACCACATGACCCCCACTTGGTCATCAAAATGGTGGGTATTCCAATCACGCCGTGGCTGTTCCTACAATCAGTGTACGCTACCGGTTGTCCAGAAAGGCAAGGCTTCAGGTTCAAGTCCTACTCTGTGTACCTGTAGGGAAATCACAGTCCCTATGGCAGGACATGTTTGAATCTGAAACCAAGTCATAGGGGTAGGCAGGCTCCCTTTAAACAGTGTGTACCTTTCAAGTTCTGGCACTGGGTCCCCTGTTCGACGCTTTGAAACGAAATCAAAGCTTCCTTTGGTCTTGACTTCAGCTTTAGTCTAATAATAGTCTGATAGGTAGGTCTTGGCAGCCTTTTAAATTTTAACTCTTCCCATTTAATGACAGGAACACAAAGTCTTTGAATTTCTGGGCATGTGTGAGGTGAGTCATGCATCTTATAGATAGAGAAACTGACAGAGGCATGGCTTGCATAAGGCAGGACAGCAACTCCAAGGATCCAGGGAATCCAGGGCCATAAGGTTGCCTGGAATGACTGGGCACGCTGCCCATTTTCTTCTCCCTCCACTGTACCAGATGCAAACATACAGAGAAAAGCAAACTGTGGCTCACTGAGAGGGGAAGAGACAGAAGCCAAGACTTCACAGCATTTGAAAGGGTAGAGACAGACCCAGGTTGCATTTCTGCTCTCCCCATTTGGGGTGGAGAACAGGAGGTAGCGGGTTTCTTCCTTCTTTTATAGGCCTGTGTCCCACTTGGCCCTTGGAAGTCTGCCAGCACTCTTTCTTCAGCAAATGTATGCTGGCTTCTGGGCAAAATGATGTTATAATAAAAACAGAAAAGGTGAACCAAGACATTGCTTCTAATTGCCCCACAGGGTCTTTTTATCTGAGCCAGAAGATAAGCAATCGTGCATTTTCCTGTTAGGGTTGGAGACATTTTACCTGTCAGCCAAAGAAATCTCCCACTTTCTCGGGAATATGGCTGTTAGCAAAAGCATCCATGATATACTGAACACCAATTTGAGCCAGATACCACTGGGTATTTTGTGGGGTCTCATTTAATCCTCATGACAGCAAATCTTTATTAAGCAACTCCCATGTGCCCGACACTGTATTGGAGACAGGAGATACAGAAAAATAAATTGCACATAGTGCCAGCCCTCCAAAATTGTAGTCTAGTGTGGAAGATATGATCAAGATCAGTTTTATAATGCAGTATTACAAGGACAAAGAGGTGAGCCTAGATTGCTGTGGGAGCACATAGAAGGAGACCCCAAGACAGGGTGGGTGCCACGGACCTATTCTTGGAGGCAGTGATATCTAAGCACTATTTGATTGAAATTACTATCTCCAGAGTTACCCTTCAGCCTAATAGAGTTTGGGGAAGCAGAATACTGGCCCCCAAAGACGCCCACATCCTAATCCACAGAACCTGTGAATATGTTACCTTGTGTGGTAGGAGAAGCTTTGCTGATGTGATTAAGTGAAAAATCTCTAGATGGGGAGATTATCTTGAGTTTTCTGGGTGGGCCCAGTGTAATCACATGTTATCCTCTATAAGAGGGAGGCAAGGTCAAAATCAGCATGGGGGGCACCTGGGTGGCTCAGTGGGTTAAACCTGTGCCTTCGGCTCAGGTCATGATCCCAGGGTCCTGGGATGGAGCCCCACATCGGGCTCTCTGCTCAGCAGGGAGCCTGCCTCCCCTTCTCTCTCTGCCTACTTGTGATCTCTCTCTCTGTCAAATAAATAAAATAAAATAAATCTTTAAGAAAAAAAAAAGTCAGCAGTGGGATATAGAAGCAAGAGATTAGAGTAGTGGCAGGAAGGGGCCATGGAATGTGGGCAGCCTCTAGAAGCTGGAATAAAAACAAGAAAATGGATTCTCCTTCCAAGCTCCTGAAGGAACCCCCTCTGCCAACACTTGGTTTTTGTTTTTTTTTTTAATTTTTTATTTTTTATAAACATATATTTTTATCCCCAGGGGTACAGGTCTGTGAATCACCAGGTTTACACACTTCACAGCACTCACCAAAGCACATACCCTCCCCAATGTCCATAATCCCACCCCCTTCTCCCAACCCCCCTCCCCCCAGCAACCCTCAATTTGTTTTGTGAGATTAAGAGTCACTTATGGTTTGTCTCCTTCCCAATCCCATCTTGTTTCATTTATTCTTCTCCTACCCACTTAAGCCCCCATGTTGCATCACCACCAACACTTGCGAGACTCATTTTGGACTTGTTCTAGAACTGTCATAGAATAAGTCTGTGTCTTTTTAAGACACTAGGTTTATGGCAATTTATTACAGCGGCAAATAGAAAACTTGTCCAATGTCACGAACCAGAGGGGATGAAGCCAGGATTAAAACCAAGAGTGATATCAATTATATCTCCATAAAACTGTGGGGAAACCTCCCAAAACCCAAGAGTGAATATTCCAAAGCCTGGACAGTTTTCCCCAAAGCTTCTGTTACTTGTTGAGATTCCTTGGGTATTTGCTCGACATGTTTTGAAGAGTGAGTCTACCAGTCTCCTTCTCTGCTCTCTCGCCCACGGCAGACTGTACACTTGGGGGGATGGCAGGTGGGATCAGATGATTCTAGCATGCTAGAATGCTAGCTCATCCACGGGCCAGTGAACTGTTTCTTGAGTAGTATAGCGGAAAGAGAACTGGGTCAACAGACGCTCCAGTCCTAGTACTGGTACTAATTAGCTCCAAGGCTTGAGCAAACCTTTCACATTTTGGGGCCTCATTTTACTCATGTGCAAAAAGGGCTTGTGTAGGATTTTTTAAAAATTTAAATTCCGTTAATTAATGTGTAATGAATTATTATTATCGAGGTAGAGTTTAGTGACCTGTTAGTTGCATAGAACACCCCGTGGCCTCCTTCATGACCATCACCCAGTTACCCCTCCCCCCACCCACTTCCCCTCCAGCAACCCTCAGTTTGTTTCCTGCAGTTAAGAGTCTCTTATGGTTTGTCTCCCTCTCTGATTTCACCTTATTTTATTTTTCCCTCCTTTCCCCTCTGCTTTATTTCTTAAATTCTACATGTGAGGGAAATCACATGATAATTATTTTTTTCTGACATATTTAGCTTATCATAATGCCCTCTAGTTCCACCCAAATCATCGTAAATGGTAAAGTTTCTTTTTTTGATCTCTGAGTAATATTTCACTGTATACATATGCCACAGTTTCTTTACCCATTCATCTGTTGATGGACATCTGTGTTCTTTCCATAGTTTGGCAATTGTGGACATCGCTGCTATATACACTGGGGGGCAGGTGCCCTTTTGGATCACTGTGTTTGTATCCTCGGGGTAAATACCTAGCAGTGCAATTGCTGGGTCATAGGGTAGCTCTATTTTTAACTTTCTGAGGAACCTCTATACTGTTTCCCAGGATGGCTGTACCAGCCGGCGTTCCCACTAACAATCTAAGAGGGTTCTCCTTTCCCCACATCCTCACTGACATCTGTTGTTTCCTGACTTGTTAATTTTAACCATTCTGACTGGTATGAGGTGGGATCTCATCAAAATCCCAGAGGAGACACAGGCAGCAACCTCTTTGATCTTGTCTGCAGCAACTTCTTGCTAGACAAGTTTTCAAGTCTTTGTTTCAAAGGGAAACAAAAGCAAAAATGAACTACTGGGACTTCAACAAGATAAAAAACTTTTGCACAGCAAAGGAAACAGTCGACAAAACCAAAAGACAACCAACAGAATGGGAGAAGATATTTGCAAATGTCTTATCAAATAAAAGGTTAGTATCCAAAATGAATGCATCAGACTCAACACACAAAAAACAAATAATCTAGGCAAGAAATGGGCAGAGGACATTAACAGACATTTCTCCAGAGAAGAGATACAAATGGCCAAGAGACCCATGAATAAATGCTCAATATCACTCAGCATCAGGGAAACAGAAATCAAAACCTCAATGAGATGTGACCATGCAGGATGGTTTTTTCATGTCCCTTTAAATTTAGCACTCTACACTTTCTAAAGTCTACCAGTACATCCTATCCCTCTTCTCCAGAACACACGCTCCAAAGCCATGAAGCCCTTGACGGGAGTTCAGTCATAGTGACCTGGATGTCAGTTCATTTATTATTTAACCAAGGAAAAGGAAAGAAAGCTCTCCTCTTCCAAAGGGGATCATCTTAAATTCCCCGAGTTTCAGAAACTGGGCAGCTCAAGCTGAAAGATGACTTAGCAACTAGCAAAGTTGAAGGGGATTGTCTTAGTTTGTAAGTTCAGCCAATGTGTATATTTGAGTGGTTCTAGATGAATGAGAGATGTAGCTAATTCTGCAAATGGCCATACTCCATGCTTCCTCGTGCTGGAGCCTGAAAGGAGAGCTTGAAATCAGATCTGGATCTTCGGCAAATGATCTTAGGGGCCCCTGTGCACTGGAGTCAAGGCTCTCCCAGATTATGTGTTCAAACTAAACACCAATTTGTTAACCTACCGTGATCCTGAGGCTTTAGCTAGACTGGAATGACACCCTGTGGGTTCCAAGCAGCCTAATGATGATACCTGCCATGTTACAGCTTTGCATCTTTGAAACATAGAAGCCACAACACACATTCCCCTTTACCTTTCTGGACTGGTCCCCGGTACAATTCTGTGTGTGCTGTTCCTTCATGTTACTCTGCCTTCTGCACTGTGGATGCCTGGGAACCCTCAGGAAAACATGCTGATTATTAACCTGACCAATGAGCCAATAAGAAACAATCTCTTGGCCTTAACGTACTTTCTTTTCTTGACCTCTCTTTACAGCACTTGACACCTTCCTTATTCTCTTCTAGAACATGTTTCCACCTTATTCTGTGATGCTGTACTCTATCCACTTCTCCTGTTAGCTACTCCTACTTAGTCTGCCCCTCTGGCTTCTCTTCTTACTTCTGCCTGTCCATTTTCCCATTTCCATTCTTGATTCTCAACTCTCCCCGCTGTAGGCCATTTCCCTTGATGACCTCATCCCATTCCAGGTCCAGGAGGTGTGATCAGCCTCTCAATGTGTACTGCCCCGTGGTCACAGAGAGCTCAGTGCCCTCTCTCTTTCTCTCTCTCTCCCCCACCTCAGGTTCCACCTACCGGATTCACACCAGGGGGAATCCCACCCCTGCCACCCAGAACAGCTGTGCGAATGTGGACAAGTGACTTTAGCCTCAGCTTCCTTGTCTATAAAATGGGAGGATAATAGATGGTACCTCTTGGTGGTGTAGTAAGCGCTACAGAAGTGGATTTTGTAATGTGATTGGCACATAGGAATCATTTGATCTGTGCTATCTGTAATTTTTATTTGGATAGTTGAGCTTTTTCACTCACAGACTCTACTAGCCCACCTCTCCTCCTCAGCCACCACCACCTGACACAGGCCCTCTCAGGATTCCTGTCTCTGTGTGTGGTATTGCCTGCTTTCCCATAGTCTAGACTCAAGAGTTTGAAATCAACTTTGAACCTCTTTTTCTCTTTTGTCTCTCTATCTAACAAATTGCCAAGTCCCTCCTCTCAGTTCAAATCTGGCTCTTCTGCTCTGTTCCCATCCCCAATAGCCTGATTTATGTTGATTATTGTCATGCTTCCCCAGCCGATCTCTCTGGCTCTCACATTTTTCTTACCGCCAACCCATCTGATACCTGGTGGAAGCGTTCATCTTGGCACATAGCTGTAATTACACACTTCACTGGTCCTAAACAAACTTCCACTGACTCATGCTTCTTGTTGAATAAAAGTCAATTCCTCAAAGTAACATTCAGGTTCCTACACGGTAGGGTTGAGGCTTGGCTCAGAACGTGTGAGGGGGTGGGGAGAGGGCGGCCTTCCGGATGGCGGGATGAGGTGTCAGCTCGGGGTGGGAGAAAATATGAGTCACTTGCTTGTTCTCAGTGAGCAGCAGAGAATATATAAAGAGAATGGATAACTCTGCGCAATAGAAAAAAAATATCAAAAGTCATATGGGCATGAATAACCTTCAGTCACAATTGACTAGGTATCTTCTAAAGTGCAGACCGTAGAGCAGGGTGTGGGGAATGTGACAGCGAAGGGAAGTAACACCCTCATTGCTCTCAAGGATTTAAGGTCGGAGAGACAGAAGGGTAAATTGACACTGTTACATCACGGTGTGAAAACCACTGAACCCTTTGGTGGGAATATGGAAGAACGTCACCCACACACGTGGGGGTTGGCAGGGCAGGGGAACCGCTCCGAGAGGAAATGGCATCTTAGCTGAGACAGAAGTGTGAAGACTCACTTAGCCAGGGGAGGGGGAGGGGCAAGGGGTTAGGGGGTTCCATGGTGAGGGGTTCTGTGGGCCCACAAGACACAGAGAGGCCCTGGCGCATTGGTCCTGCAGGACGGATGCCTAGCTGTGGGCAGAGGTAAGGGGTGTTGAGCAATAGGGAGGGGGATGTAGAGGATGGATTATGGGGAACTCTCTTCACCATGACAAGTGTCGGATTTTACCCCAGGGACAAGGGGGACCCACTGACAAGGGAACGTCCTCATCGGATTCTCTATTCTCAGAAGCTGAGAAAAAAGCCAGGATTTTAGTGGGGAAGAGGTTAAAGATATCAACCATTAGAACTCAAATAATTTCTCAGACAATTTCAAAGAGTTTGATTTTGGTAAATCTGTTTCAACGACTCAAATGATTTCAGTTTCAAGGCACCTAATTGAACTTGGCTCTTTACCTTTGACCCTTGCAGTCTGTAAACAACGAGAGACGTCAACTGATTAACGTGCTGTTGGCTGGGTAAATGTGTATGGGGTCATAACTGTAGGCTGTCGGAGACGAAAGGACCTCAGAGGGAGTCGACTTGAGTATAAAAGCACTTTTTAAAAAATGTAAATATTTTTATTTTTTATTAAATTAAATTAGCTAAGGTAGAGTACTTATTAGTTTTTGATATAATGTTCAGTGATTCATTAGTTGCATATAACACCCAGTTTAAAAAAAAAGCACTGATGCTTTTTTCTGGTTTGCTGCCTTAATTTAGCTCCATCTGGCTTCTGCACCTCCCTCTGAGGTGCAGACAGTATCTGGGAGGGCACTGAGGTGGCCTTTATTTCGGTCTGGCCTGCCCTGATATCCTTGCTTCTCGGGTAAGACGAGGTCATGGTGAGCTCCCCACAGTGAGACCAAAGCAGGTTCACTAGGAAAGAGGTGGGACTGAGCTGGAGGGGTCAGGCATCCCAGAAAAAGGGAATCCAGTCCCCATTACGTTAATGGATACCACCCCTTTTAGCCCAGTTGTGAAAGGCAGAGATACAATCGCCTTCCAGGTCCAGACTCAGAGGCTGGCTTAATCGAATTTGGTCCTTGCAATATGTGTCCTTAGGAAAAAAATCATCGTGGCTTGGCCATTACAAGGGCTACAGTAGCATAATTCGACAGTCCTGGAAAAGAGTATTAGTCACAGAGTGAAGATGACTTAGATATGATTATTTCCCACAGTGAAGGTCGAAGAAGTATCTCCTGCAAACCCCAGGTATTTTTTTAAGGTTCCTGGAAATTTCCACGTCACCATTGTCCTACAATGGTGGAACATGAGATTGTATAGATGTGACAGCTATTTTTATCCCACTTCAGACAAGAGGTTCTTTAACAGAGAGGTTAAGTAACTTGCTCGTTGTCACACAGCAGGTCCTGGTGTCAGACTGAACCCAGGAAAACCTCTAGCAAAAGCCTGTACTATCAGATATTGCTTGCCCCTGAAATATCAGCGATGGATAAAATTAGGCAAAGAGAGAGTTTAATCACTTATTAGATTGACAAAGACTGGGAGGCTGGATGATGTCCAGGGTGTGGAGGGCTTGGGGAAAGGTGTGCTCTGCTAGCCAGTGTAGATAAAGTGATGGATGTCAATCCCTCCTCTCCTCTCCCCTAGCAGAACTCAGAAGTCCTTCATGAAGCTGCCTATGTCCATACCAGAAAGGACTCTGAGTTTGCAAAGCCAGAGCTTTTCCCACTGCAACACATTTGTCTGGTAGATCACAGTCCCTATGCGCTTTCCTTTCCCAAAAAATGACATTGGGTACAAATAGACAATGTGACACCTTTCATCTGGAGTTCCGGTTTATGCCAGAAAAATCAAGCCAACTTGTGTTGGGATTGTTCCTTTGCAGCCAAAAACTTCCTGGATGATTCACTAGAAGTGTGAACTTCTAAAAGTGCACAGTCTTTCTGGACGGCAACCTGACTCCACATGTCAGAATCTACCAGACCTACTCACCAATCCTTAGCAACACCTGCTCTAGGAACAGATCTCAAAGCAATGGATAGCGGCACGGGCAAGGCTAAAGGATGCTGATGGAAACAATATTTCTAACAGCAAAGAAAGAAAGAGAAATGACTTGAACCATCATTAAGAAAGGTTCTATAAACTGTTGTATTCCAGGTTCTATGCAGCAGAGTGCTACGGCACCAGCAATACGATGAGATTTAGGAAGCAGTGAATTATTCACATCCGGTCTTAGCATAAAAGACACAAACAGGATATCAGTCAAGCCATTGAGTTAAAATGAAAAGTTAAGACGTGTGTGTTTTCTGCAACCGTTGATGATGATCGATAGAGGCAAAGATCATCACTAGACACTAAAGCCACTGGGTAAGTGACTGTAGGAGGAGGATGTCACATGGTCTCAGAGGATCTCCCTCAAGGTTATTTGCTGCTTACAAGGGAGGAAAGGCTCCTTTTTATCAAAGAGATCTGGCAGATGCCGCTTAACCAAGAGATCAGTTTCTGTAATCCCAGTGAGACAAATGGATACGATGCCTTCTCGAGTTACCAACCCCACTTCGGCTGTATTCTTGTTGGAGAGACTGAACCAGAATCTAATCAAGGGAAACAGACAAAGGCAGATTGTAGGCCATTCTACAAGAAAACTAGCTTGGATTCTTAAAAAATGTCCATGCCCACAAAAGATAAAAAAAAAAAAAAGGGCAAGAGAGAATATTTTGGAACAACATTATCCAATAGAAATACAATGAAAGCCAGACATGCAATTTAAAAGTTTTACATGGCCACATTAAAAAGAAAAAAGGTAAAATGAATGTTAATAATTTTCTTTAATAATTATTAATTAATCATTTTAATCCAGAATTCTAATTTCCTATTTTTTAGTCTAGTGTAGTGTGTGCACTATCATTTCAGCATGCAGTCCGTATCCAGGGTTGCTGATGAGACAACTCACAGTATTTTGTGTGTGTGCTGAGTCTTTAGTACAATCAGTGGCCCAGCCACCTTGGCCATGCTCAGTAACCACGCTGGTCAGGGGCTTCTGTGTTGGATGGCATAGCTCTAGATTATAGCAGATTAAAGAGTCATAAAACCAAATGAAATGTGGGAGCCTGTTTTGGAAGGAAAAAAAATACCTCTAAGGGAGGTTGTGGGGATAACTGGGGAAATTTGTAGACTGCATGGAGTGTAGACTGTGTATTTGCCATATACTTGTATATACATTAAAGTCCTTGGTAATAAATGTACTCAGTTATGCAGGAGAATGATGTTATTCCTAGGAGGTATTTACTAAATTGGTTATGTGTGATGTCTGATGTCCATAACTTTGTTTTGTTTTTTTAAGATTTACTTATTTATTTGAGAGACAGAGCAAGAGAGACCATGAGTGGGGAGGCAGAGGGAGAAGCAGGCTCCCTGCTGAGTAGGGAGCCCAATGTGGGGCTCTATCCTGGGGCCCCAGGATCACCACCTGAGCTGAAGGCAGACGCTTAACCAACTGAGCCACTCAGGCACTCCTGTAACTTACTTTCAAACGACTTGACAAACTACAGACAGACCACAGACAGACAGAGAACTAGGTAGCTATAGATAAAGAGAGTGAGCAAACGCTACTAAGTGGCAGATCCAGGGAAAGGACGGTCGGTTCTTCATTGCACAGTGTTCTTCCAACTGTTTTGAAGGTTTGAAAGTTCTAAAAGAAAAAATAGATTCTAATCGTGCTAATACCATCCTATGTGACTTTATAGTTTACAGTGTATTTTCACATATATTGTGAATCAGGTCCTTTTGGAAGTCCCTGCAGGTAGACATAGATGGTGTGTTTTACCATCATTTTATAGTCAACAGAAACATTCCTTAACTGGGCCGGGCGCGGTAGACACACTTTCTCTTCTAATTTCTGCAAGAGCTCCCAGAGACAGGCTGAGTCTCTCCCATTCACCCAAGCGGACACCCGAGGCTCTGGGAGGTCAGGGGGCTGCCAAGGTCGCCGGACAAGCAAGCCCAGGGCTGGGTGTGAAGGCACCTGTGATCCAGTCCATGGCCTGACCTCCTTTCTCTCTTTGCTTCCTGTTGTAAGTCCTCTTGGACGGATGCAGACATGGGACACCAGAGACTTAACTAACTTGTAGGACGTCGCACAGCTACTGAGGGGCAAAGCCGGACTTCAAGCCAGACATCAGCCTCCCCTTCCAGGGCTTTATTTACAGAGCCCCCAAGCCCCGCGGGACGGCCCTCCCACCCAGGAACGCTCTGAAGTAGGTTCAGGCCCTAATGTGGTGACTCACCTGAGACGTCTTGGCTCGAGGGCACCTCAGCACAGGAAAGTCCTCGAGCTCTTGAAGTGGAGCCAAGAAAAGGCCCACAAGCTCTGCGCGGGCCTCGCCAGGGAGCAGCTTCATAAAAATAAAACACAGCCGCATCGACTAAGTCATCTGATGTCCTGATTAAGAAGCATGAGTTGCCGCATCATGTGACCGAGAGGCGGTGAGCACCAGCCCTGGAGACAAAGACTGGGCACAGATTCTGCCAGGGGTTGGGAGGCTGGTGTCCAGGCGGGATGATGTTTCAGAGGGGGGGTGGGGGGGCACGGTCAGGCCTCCAGTCTCACAGCTAGGCTGCATCTTTAAATGTTTTTTATTTTTTAAAGATTTTATTTATTTATTTGAAAGAAAGAATGGGGGGAGGGGCGGAGGGAGAAGGAGAAGCCGACTCCCCGCTGAGCAGAGAGCCTGATGTGGGGCTCGGTCTCATGACCATGAGAGCATGACCTGAGCTAAAATCAAGAGTCAGACTCTTAACCAACTGAGCCACTCAGGCCCCCATGCTGCAATTTTTTTTTAAAAGGAAACAGAATTCAGTGGTCATTTAACTTTAAATGAAATTTAATTTTTTAAATGGGAAATTAACATTTTCATTTAATTTTAATTTTTTTTTACATGGAAATATCTTTTTTTTAAAGAGTTTATTAATTTGAGAGAGAGCATGAGTAGGGTGGGGGGCAGAGGGAAAGGGACAAGTAGACTCCCCACTGAGCAAGGAGCCCCACACGGGCCCAATCCTAGGCCCCCAAGACCATGACCTAAAAGGAAGGCAGATGCCCAGCCGACCGAGCCACCCAGGCACCTCTAATTTTAATTATTTGATTAAAAAGCCTTGTGCTGGGGCACCTGGGTGGCTCAGTGGGTTAAGCCGCTGCCTTCGGCTCAGGTCATGATCTCAGAGTCCTGGGATCGAGTCCCGCATCGAGCTCTCTGCTCAGCAAGGAGCCTGCTTCCCTTCCTCTCTCCTGCCTCTCTGCCTACTTGTGATCTCTCTCTGTCAAATAAATAAAATCTTTAAGAAAAAAAAAAAAAGCCTTGTGCTTTAGTGAAAGTCTTAGGCTGGAGAGCAATGAAGTCATGTGTCAAGTACTCAAGTAAGTAGACAATAGCAAATGGATTCTAAGGGAACCGTGAGTTTTGCATCAGAACAGGCTCTCCTTCTTGTGCTCGCTCTCTTTCAAATAAATAAATAAATAAATAAAACCTTAAATAAGAAATCCCAGAAGAGGCTCTGCATGGGGACTACTAAAGAGGGCTTGATAGATTTCATTCCTTAGAGGACCGTCCCCTTCTGTCCCTTTGGGCAGGGACTCCAGCAGTGATCCTCCAGGACCACTTAGCTATAAAGCTAAGAAGGTCACCCACTGAGCATTGATGTCAAACCACCAAGCACTGCTTGAACCGCTGGAAGGAGCTGCCTGGCTGCCCCGGACACAGCAGGGTCCTGGTCTGCAGGGGGCCGTCAGCGGCTTGGCTCTACAGGACTGTGGGCACACGGAATGGCGAGGCCCCCACTACGAGACCCTGACTCTGACTGTGGCAAGGCCTGGGCTTTAGAGTCACACCTTCTTCTTTTCAAATAGCTTCTCAGCCGAAGATGGAGCAGTGCCTGTCAGTCTAAACCCTGAAAACAGGGATGGTCAGTTAGTGCTGAGCCCCCATGAGCAGGACACAGATTCAGCTAGAGACCTGGGAAGCAGCCTTGGCTTTAGGGTGATGCTGGTGGGTCGCTAGAGCCTACCAGTAGACTCCAAACCCCTAGCAGAGTGGTCCTCGGGGTGTGAGTCCAGACAAGCAACCGAGATCAGTGGTTCTGCCTGCCGGTGTGGACTGGACTGGCCCATTCATGAATCCTGCAGAACTCTGTCTTCATTCTGAACCATGACCTTCATCTGGGCTCCTCTGAAAGGAACCTGACAGAAGACTGGCAGAGCCAGTGGTGAGGGGCTCATGTAGAACACGTCCTACGTGAACGCCCACCAGGCAACTGGTATTTGATCCAGTCTTCACCCTGCCAAGCACTGGGAGAGAGAGGACACACACAGTTAAGAGGTGACACAAAGGGGTCCCTACATGTGGGTTAGTGACTCAGCAGCCCAGAAGGGCTTGCTCTCCCTTGGGACCTCACAGGCCCACTGAGCCTCCAGGTGCTTGACCAGACCTCAGGGCCAGAAGGACCTTGTGTGCACATCTCAGAGCAGAGTCCACTGAGCTGGAGGCTCTTATGAGGGAGAAAGCCAGAGGGGCCTCAGCAGTCGAGCTGTAGACTTCATGGCGGCCAATACGTCTTGTGACTTCCGGTATCCAAGCTGCTCCTGGTGAAGGAAGGCCTAGAGCTCCCAGTGCTCAGAGGGGCTCAGTGGAGGGCTCTGTTCTATTTTAGGGACACAATGGTCACATTATTCTTAAGATGAAGAAAATGCTCTCTGGGCATCCTGCTAGTGCGTCCCTCGTGCTCTGTCCCATTCTTCCTTCCTGTCCTCACCACACCCTCCCTTACTCTTTGCTCTATTTTTACTGATGTGAAATTCATAGAGCATACAAGGAACCACTTTAAAGCATATGACTCAGTGCCATTTAATGCCTCACACTGTTGCGCAAGCATCACCTCTGTCTAGTTCCAGAACTTTTCATCACCCCACAACGTCCCCGAAGGCATGATGCAGTTGCTCCAGCTACCCCTCCCTGTCCAGGCGGATGTGGCTCCCGCAGACATTTCATAGGAAAGTAATCCTGTGACACGTGAATTCTCGTGTCCGGTATCTTTCCCTTCGTGTTGTGTATTTGAGGCTCACGTAAGGTGTAGCATAGAATAGGAGCTTGTTCTTTTTTTATGGCCAAAGACTATTCCCTGGCGTTGATGTACCACAACTCAGACCATCCTCGCCAACGGCCATTTGGGTGGTTTCCACTCGCGGCTGTTATGAATATTCACACACATGTTTCTGTGTGGGTGTTTGCTTCCCATGCCCTAGGGTCAGAGGTAACTCCAGGTCGAACACTTCAATGAACTGCAGAACTGTTTTCCAGAGCGGCTGCTGCTTTGTGGACCTTCCCCTCCCCCGGCACAGTAGGGGGTTCTCTTGCCCTTTTGTCCAAGGAAACAAAACAAAGTCAAGAAAATAATCCGCTCATCCTAAAACACAGAGTCTGCCAAGGGCATTTACATAGCCCAGCACATTTCCTAACAACGTTCACAAAGCAGCCACAATAAAAGGTGAGCCTAAAGCAGCTGGTCGGCAAAGTACCTTGAAAGGCAGAACCAGATGGTCTGTCTCTCTGGGGTCAGGGAGAAGAACAGTGCTGAGGTCGTTTGGCTCCTGCGCTTGCTCCCCTGGCCAGCTGCCCTTCTCTCCATTTGAACAGGTCCGGCAGCGGGTCAGCCTGGCTAGACTCCTGCTGAGCGCGGAACAGCCACCTCTCCGGCAGGTGGGAGGACAGGCAGATGTGGAAGGAGAGCCGACAGAGTTCAAGGAGCAGTGTAGACAAGTCTGAGCCAACACGGACAGGGATGGCATCTGCAAACTGGGAAGGACTTGAAGATCTCAACCTGAAGTCAAGCACAAGGTCAAAGTTGAGGAAATGGAGGTTCCCCCAGGTTCAATGACTTCAGCAGGGGAAGCCAAGGTGAGGAGTCAGGTCCCGCCATGCCTGTGTTCCCAGACTTGCCCGATAAGGCTCACCCGAGGAGCCGGTAAAATGCAGGTCCTCTAACCCTGGCCTGGCCAACCAGGCCTGACTCTATGGAGAGAGGGTCTGTGCTTTCAATAGGTCTGGTCAGGAAGTCTGGTGAGCATGCTGCTAACTGTGGAGAAAATGATAAGGCTGATTCTAGGTGCACCAAAAGCGCTTCCTTCTTGATTATATTGCTGACATTCCCTTGCATTTGAGCGAAAACTTGGAGTCATCACATTTGTGTGATACGTGGTCTCCGTCGGTCTGCGTCGGGCTCTGACGGTCGGATGATTTAGATAGTTCCAGCCTTTGAGGCACACCTGGGTGCGCATGCGCCTCACACACGCACGTAGGCGGGACGGTGAGCTGCCCATCTCTCCGCGCATCTCTTTGAACCCAGATAAAAGCACTAACTCCATCATTCTGTACTTCACCTTTAAAAAGGAAAAAAAATTAAGTGCCATATGTAATCTGATAAAAATTAAGAAAAATAGTGTGTTTTTAAAATCCAGATTTCACAGATAAATTGAGATTCTGTGAGTCTTGATTACTTGCTCAAAGTCATGAATCCGGTTACTGGCTATTATGGGTTGAACTATGTCGTTCCCCACTCCAACTTCACCCCCCACCCCCCGCAAAAGATCATGGGGGTGTCCTAACCTCTAGTCCCACAGAGCGTGACCTTTTTTGAGACAGGCTCTTTCCAGAAGCAATCGGGTTAAGATGAAATCATCAGGGTTGGCCCTAATCCGATTTGACTGGTGTCCTTATAAAAAAAGGGAAATTTGGACCCAGACATGCACCTAGGGAGAGTGCCCCATGAAGACGAAGATGAAATTGGGATGAGCCTCTATGAGGCAAGGAATGCCAAAGGTTGCTGCCACTACATAAGCGAGGGGAGATGCTCTTCCCAGCCCTCCTTAGGAGCCAGACCTGCGGACAACTGATTTCAGCTGTCTGACCTTCAGCACCACAAGACAATATGTTTATGTTGTTCAAAGCCACGCAGTCTGTGGCACTTTGTATGGCTGTCCTAGTAAACTCACAAGCCAGCCAAACTGAGGGGCGAACCTGAGTCTGTCCCCATCTAGTTCAAGTGCCCATGTGTCAGCACGGTGGCCACCTCAGCCCAGAGTATGATGGGGAAAAGACAGGGGAGCAAATGAGCACCTGACAGTTCCACACAGCTCTGTGGAAAGATCACAAGAGAGCAGAGGAGGGAGTGGCTCGGGCGGGGGAGGCTGGTGAGAGGTGGCTTCTAGCAGGTGATGCCTGGATGTGGCCTGTGTGCTCCAGCTGGTTCCAAAGTTATGGTCTAGAATGTGGACCAGCAAGCAGGTGGTGAGGGCTCATAGATCTTGCCTCCCCCCTCAACACACATGCCCACAGGTGCACATGGGGACAGTACCATGGACAGTGGAAAGAGAAGCCCTCAGAAGGCAAACACACTGAGTCCTGGCCCCATTCTATCTCTTGGACAAGTTACACAGTCTCTTGGTTATTCTTATAAAATTGTGATAATAATACCTACCGACCCTAATGCAGGTAATGGATTGATGCCCACTGAGGGACTGTTTATGAGGTTTATGTCTGGGTGGCTTGCCTTTAGGGTAGCAGTTTCCAAATGTGGTTCAGTCTGCTGAGTTGTTGAGATACACAGATTCCTGGGGCTTCTCCCAGAGCCTCTGATTTGGTAGTCTGAGGAGCTGCCACAGAACACGTGGGCAAACACCCTCTCTGAGTGATTCCGATGGGCTGCCGGGGAGAGGGTTCTAGATCATTGCTGAACACTGGCACAGACAGGCTGTGGGTGTTGTAGTAAGGTAGCTTATGTATGCGGGCACAACCAGATACAGTTTTTCAGGCCCAATGCAAAATGAAAATGCAGAGCCTACTTGCTCAAAACTTGAATACTGCAAGACAGCAGGAGAGCATGCAAATGAACACAGGCTTTTGCTGAGTGCACATCCTGCACAACTGCAGGTCATTCTCCAGGGAGGCTAACCCTGTGTGCTAGCTTCATGGGGAGGGAAGGCAGTGAGCTCCCAGCTACATGTGTTAGAGCAGAAGCTGTTGGGCACCTCGGGGTGACACCTGCACTGGGGAAAAACAGCTCTGAGACCGCCCACTAAAGTCTCCCTAATACTGAGTCTTTCATTTTATCAGCTAAAAACCCTTCAGGGCTTTGTCAATGACATAGCATGGGCCAGGCAAGTCAGCCTAAAAGATAGAGCAAAGGTCCCTCAAGGCTCCTGCCCAAAAATTCAATCACAGGGACTTCCTATATCAAATTCTGCAGCCTGTCCCAGCCAAAGATTACCGTTCTGCTCTAATTTAGACTGGGGCACAGGAACAGTCACAACGGTGCAAATAGTCCCCAGGAGGCGGGGTGCTGCTGGCCACATTCATCACTTTCCTCATATTTCCCGTGCAGTCTTGGCGCCAGAGAAAACAAGCCTCTCATCTCTTCTGAAGGGTCTATTTCCTTTCTGTCATGAGTTCAGCACCGCTGATGGGTAGAAGAGTGGCAACGTGGTAATTGGATTCCTGCTCTGATGTTGTAACACTCCTGCCTGAGAACAGGTCTCGGGGAAAATACCTGCTTCCATCAAATTCAGGAATCAAGGGAATGTGTTATCTCCTCTCCTTCTGGAGGGAAAAAAAAAAGATGATCTAGTTGTTGAGGCTAGTAGCCCGCAGATCTAGCTCAGAGGTGACACCTCAGTCCTTTAGCTCTCTGTATGTACATATGTATGCATATGTGCTTGTGTGTATACAGATATGTGTGTGTGTGTATGCATATACATATATACAAATATTTGCATATATGTGTACACATTTGTGTATATAGTATCTATAAAACACTGACTATGAAGACAACTTTTCAGTCAATATTTATTTTGGGGGAAAATAATGTGTTAGGGAAGCTATAAACTCCATTCTGAGAAATCTGTCACCTGTATGGGGGAGACTGGGCTCCCCCACGTCTGCTTGTGACGGGGTACTGAGATCACCCGTGTGCAGATCTCAAGCTCCCTTCCCTAACCCTGCCCACCCCGCAGATTTGCCAAGTCACAAAGTTCCTAAAGCACATTTCTCTGTCCTGCAAAGAAACAGGAACTGGGAGATTAGTTCGAAGACCATCAGCTGGGAGTGCCAGGGGCATGACCCGTAGCACGTTTCCCCCAACGTTTGAATTGGCAGGTAAGAGCCTCTACGAGGGGCTCCTGGGCGGCTCAGTTGGTGAAGCATCTGCCTTCCGCTCAGGTTGTGATCCCAGGCCCCACATCGGGCTCCCTGCTCAGCGGGGAGTCTGCTTCTCCCTCTCCCCACCGCTCACCTTCTCTCTCTCAGTATCTTTCTCAAATAAATAAATAAAATCTTTTAAAAAAACAAAGAAAAGATAAGGAAGAAAGGCTCTGTGAGCAAAAACACACTTAAAAAGATTTTTGATGGCAGGCTGGCCATCAAAGCCCTGCTCTAGCAGAACTGTAACTCGGTTTTACATATCAGTGGGAATTGGTTCCAAAATAAGGATGGGGAGCCTTCACGGTCCACTGACTGTGTGAGGCTGATGATGTCCGGTTCAGAGAAATCAGATATGGAGACAAACAGCTCAAGACTGTGAAAGACACCTGCTAGGTCTTTCCCTGTGTTCAGTGGAAAATTGTCTTACACATCGTAGTGCCAAGGTCTCCCACAGTGAGTCAGTAATAGCTCAGGCCATTTCTTATGTTGTTTTTATGACATACCAAAGCCGTCTATGTGTATTGAAAAAGAATGAGGAAACTGTATGCACATGTACTCTCCCTCATGCCAACCGGCCACTTTTGGGTTTGGTCCCTGCATCGTCTAGGGGTTCCACTCTCCACCAAGAAAGAGGAACTAGTTCTTGCTATTTTAGGAGAAAGAAGTTCTAGCTATTTTAGGAGAAAATAATTCATTGTTTGGACAGATCTTGAAACCCCAAACCTACAAAATCATGATGTTTATAACTGCATGTTTAAAACAATATTAGAATAAGAGAAAAATAAAGACAAAATATTAAGATAAATTAGACAGCTGTTATTTTCCTGAAAATCGGACTCGCTGTTTTCATTTCCCTCTCCGATTCTAACTCCAGGAAGGCAGGGTCATTGCCACGTTTATGCAGAGTTGACCATTACTTGCACGGTGGAGCCCCCTCCTCTAGGTATTGGACACACAACCTTCAGAGGAGAGAAAGAATAAATTAACAGCGGCATGAAGAAAACGTTTTGGGACCGGAGAGAGTTGGTGAACGTACTTCCTGCCTGTCACAATGGTGAGACTGGTGGTTTTTATCCAACGTGTACTTTATCATAATCGATTAATTAATGGGTGTCCACCAGACACAGATCCAGAAAAATGGAATGAAGAGATGAAAATTGCACAGGAGTCCTTGGCATACACTTCACAGATACACAAACCACATCCACTTAAGAAGACCCCCCCACACACACACATACATTGGGGTGAGCCTACAATGGTAGCGGTAAGTTGAGCGCACATTAAAAGAAAAAAAAAAATAACAGTGTCTAGCCATCCAAAGGAAATCCTCTAAACCAGGAAAGAGATTTGTAGGGATTGGCAAACTAGGGCCTCTTTGCAAGTCCAGCCCCGTGCCTGTTTCTGTGTGGCTTGTGAACTAAGAATGGTTTTCAGATTTTCGAATGGCTAAGAAAAAAGATCAAAAGAAGACATGCATTTCGTGAGCCATAGAAATGAAATGCAGGTGAAATTTCCATGCCCCTAAATAAACTTTTCCTGGTAAATGCCCATTCGTGTAGGTATTGTCCTTGGTGATTTGGAACTCCAAGGCAGAATCAAGTGATGGTGACGGAGAGCATATGGGCAAATGATCACAAAGTAGTAAAGGTTTCTTGTGTTTGTTTGTTTGTTTTTTTAATTTATTCATGAGATACAGAGAGAGAGAGACAGAGGCAGAGGGAGAGGCAGGCTCCCTGCTGAACAAGGAGCCTGACACGGGACTCGATCTAAGGAACCTGGGATCACGACCTGAGCTGAAGGCAGACACTTAACAGGCTGAGCCACCCAGGCGCCCCTCCTCTGGGGCTCTTTAAGAAGAAGTTTGCAAAGCTTGCTCTGGAGGATGGATGATCCTTCAAATGAACCGTAGACTGTCCCAGAGTCTTGGGCTTGTGCTGGGGGCCACCATGTTGATCCAGCAGCCCCCGGAGAGAGGTTCAACAAAGAGAGGGAGAGTCTGGTCCAGTGCCTCCAAGGGGCCTGCCCTGCTGAGCGGCAAGCTGGAGGCAGAGGGATGGCAGAAAGGACAGGGGACCTTGTGGGTCCTAGGCTGCTGTGGGTAACAACACTCCCACCTCCCATGTGCTCCAACACACCATCACCCACAGCATCTGCTTCCTGCTTTTTCTCCTTTCACACCTCCCATGTGTGCTCACGGTAAGTGTCTGGGTGCCCCAGCATTGGAAAGGGAGGGACGGAGGCACAACTGAGGGTCTGGTGGGTGCCCAGTACGGAGCAGGGGCTCTTTGTTCCTAAGAGTCTCCCATAAGGTGGGCAATACAAGCCCCATTTTATACATAATGTCAACTCCTTTTTTCTTTTTCTGAGCCATTCCCCTGGTCCCCAGGGTTCTTCCACGAGCTTTATGTAAATTAAATCATTGAATCCTCAGGACTAGTCTATAAGTAGGTACAATTACTATTCTCCTTTTATAATTATGACAACTGGGTTCAAGGTGTATGACGTTACATTGCTCAAAAAGAGAACACAGAGCCAGGATTTGAACCCCAGCGCTTCGGCACGAAGGCCCGGCCCTCACTGCTCGGCTAGACCGTCTCCCAGGGCAGACAGCCCAGAGTGGTTCTCAGTTCTGCTCAAGGCAGGTTCTCAGTTCTGCTCAAGGCAACGCAGATGGCCACAGCAGAGCGCCATTCAAACCACGCTGCCCCCCTTCACGCTCTTCACTGGATCCTCTGCGTGAGCGCTGGTGCCAGGACACGCACAGCCAGACCCTGCTCTTGGATCAAGAAACCACGACATGGGGCGCCTGGGTGGCTCAGGTGGTTAAGCCGCTGCCTTCGGCCCAGGTCATGATCTCAGGGTCCTGGGATCAAGTCCCACATCGGGCTCTCTGCTCAGCAGGGGGCCTGCTTCCCTTCCTCTCTCTGTGATCTCTTCCCTTCCTCTCTCCTACTGTGATCTCTCTCTGTCAAATAAATAAATAAAATCTTTAAAAAAAAAAAAAGAAAGAAAGAAACCACGACACCTGTCAATTCTAAATCTCCTCTGATACCTAGTGATGGATTTGACGAGGAGTAAAGGGAAAGGCTGTCCTCCTGGATCTGAGCTGGAGTCCTAGCTTTTCAGCTGGCTCTTTCCAGAACTGAGAAGATCAACTCCATTACCATTGTCTGTAAGACACTGACTAAGAAGATGAACTTGCTCTGTCTGTCAAATAAATAAATAAAATCTTTAAAAAAAAAAAAAAAAGAAGATGAACTCGCTCTGATAGATGTAGAGTATCCAGGGAGGGAGAGAACTTCTTTGGCTCTCAACTGGCTCAGAAAACTGGGGAAACTGAGGGAAATTTTCCATGCATCATCATATATTTGTAGTCATTTGTGATTCAGGTAGCAGAGACAAGCGCGCGTTCTAAACAAAGAGGTGTTCACAGTAAACAGCCTAATAAGGGAGTCGGCAGGGAAGGGTGAGAGTGTGGGTTCATGAGACTCCTGTCTGCCCAGCATGGACTGCGGTTGGTTGGCAGCTACTTGGAAGAACAAGACACCTTGAAATAATCTGGAAGACCAGACGCGAGACACCAGAGAGCAAAATGAATCTCTGTTTCTTCTTTCTTTATGTGTGTGTGGGTCCGGCTCTGCAGGTTTAAAGAAAGACTGGACCCCAGGAGGCAGGAGAGAGAAGGAGCCTTTCCTCTTCCCCTTCCCCAACTGCCACTCCTCCCCCACTGCCCACTGCTCTGCTCCCAGCAGGAGCCAGCAGTTGTAGACCAGAGATGCCCGGGGGTCCTGGCTTTGGTGAGTGTGGGAATGAAGAATCAGAGCATTTGGCAGGTGCCTAGATGCTATTCCATTGATGCAAACAGGAATATAGGGTTGAGCCGGCGAGAACGTTCCTGGTAATTGCACCCAGGGAGACCCTGCAGTTGGCATTTCTAAAGGGAAAAAAGATCTTGGAAGCCGATAAAGTGGTGGTTAGGTGCCCTTCTGTACATAAGAGCTGGTATTCATTTTGACAGCAGCCCTGCAAAACGATAGGACAGATACCTTTGTTTTTAGCTTTAATCAAATTCCCTCAACCCTTGGTTCTATTTTGCAAACCCTGAATGGCTGCTTTGAGCCAGGCCTTGTGTCAGCCTCTGGGAGAACAAGGTCTATTAGTCACAGTCCCTGACCACAAGGAGTTCGCCATCCAAACCTTCTGCGGACCTCTGAGGAGTCAATCCCAAGCGTTGTGCTTGTCGACTTGTGTTTTTGAGGGCAGAAATGCAGCCGCCTGGGACTCACAGCTGCATGTCCCTTTCCTCCCAGGGGACCCTTCTCTCTGTTCCCCAACCACTCAGTGGGCTAAGCACTCGTGACAGCTCTGTAATCTCAGCCACAAAGAGGTGCCCCACCCTTTGTTCCGGTGAAACTCTGGATCGGCCTGTAATTACCGCCACGCTGCAACCTGGAGCCTCTGATAAGTACAGATTTCCAAACAGTGCTCATAATTCCTGCCAGAGCTACCCTGCCAACTTCAGGCATAAACGCCGGCCTGAGCTGAGGGTTGAGTGCTGGTGCCATAACATGAGATTTGGGGCCATACAACAAACAGATGGAAACTCAGCAAGCACCTGCAGTAAGCTGGCACACCCGTATTCACACACACCGCTTCTTCCTGCGGCTCTGACCCCGTCACTTGTGGGATCCCACTGCAAATTTCTAGAAAAAAACAATTCATCTGGAGCACAGTCTGTTGAAAAATAAACACGAGTAATCTGATACGTTCTCAGACAGATCAGCAGGGCCGTGTTGGGTTTCCTTGGTTCTTCCACAGGAACACGCCCAGGTAGGGTTTGTACCAGAGTGATTTCCAGCCCCCGGTCCCAGGAACTGACCAAGAAGGGTCAAGTTTGCCGTGTTTAGAAAGCGAAAGCCACAGCCATCATTTGACAAAAGTTACCAGACTCTATCAGCCGTCTTCCGAACAGGCTGGGGCACCCAGTGGGGTTGGCAATCTTTTCACGGCAGCAAAAGATAAGGACATTAATAAAGAATTTCCAAGAATGCACTGTGAGCCAGGTCTTGTGATGAGAGCTTTACAGGCCTCGGGTCCTGGACTCCACACAGCTACGAAATGATTGCTCTTATCATTCCCATTTCACAGAGGGGAAAACTGAGCTTTCCCAAGTGGAGCCATTGGCCCCTCCCCCTGTTACCATGCTCACCCCTGCTGCTCCCCAGGGCGCTGAGCAGCACAGACAGAGGGAGAAGCACAAAGACTGCAGGCCGCCCTGGTTCCAGAATGTGGGGATGGGGGGGGGGGGGAAGGTGTCCTTTTCCTTGTCCTTGACGACAGAGTCTCCCTTCCGGGGCTTTTGGTCTCAGTACATTCAGACACCTTGGTGCCCGGCCTCCTGTCCTTCATCTGGGTGGAGCTTGTCTGTTTCATGTCCATCTTTCCCGTCCATCCCCTGCCGACTCCCGTCCTCGCCCTGTGCCTTCCACGCTTACACGAGTACGTACCTGTCCCAAGGTAAATGTGCACTCCTGCCCGTGCATGGGGTATACGTGTGTGCGTATACACACAGACACCGTGTGTGTGACCCTAAGTTCTACAGATGGGACTGCGGCGTCCCCTCTGTTGCCTTCTCTCAGCTGACTGTGTTCTTAAGTTTCCTTCTGTTCATGAATCTCGCTTATTGCTTCTGGCGGCCCAGAGTGTTGTACCCCTGTGCCTCTCTCTGAACTCCGATGTGTGTGTGTGAGTGTAAGTGCGCTCCCATGGGTGTGTGCACGTGGGGGATAGTTGTGCATTGTCAGCTAGCCATCACTCAAGTGTGTGTTCCTTCAAGATAGGGACATTGCTTTATAGCCTCCGCAAATAGAACCGTGCCAGGCCACAGAGGTTCTCAGTAAATATTTGTTGAACAAATGAATGAATCCACATCCACCACAATGTGCTTTTTCTCCAGTGAAGGACACGCAGGTGGTCTCTTACTCTGCTGCTGTAAACCCAGCATGGAGGAGAGTGGCTGGGTCAGGAGGTGCTTTCCTACTGAGTCCTCCCTTCCCCCAACCCCCAGCCACCCCCACCCGTCCTTCCCTCCCGCTCCCTGCCTTCCCCCTCACTCCTTCCCCCACCCTCTCTCTGTCTCTCCTTCCCTCCTTCTTTTTTACATTCATTCCACTCCAAGTTCCTTGTCTGAGTCCCCCACAGGCAGATGAAACAAAGAATGTTTGTGCACCTTGAGCCTCACGTCAGTTCAGTATAAATGAAATCTTTCTTTACGTCACCAGGATCGAGACATTAATCCTGACCAGATACCCGGGACCTCTGATCACGCATGTTTAACATTTACTTAGATTTAACAAGTATTTATGGAGTCCCTCTCTGTGCAAACCTCTGCGACAGGTGGGGAAGGGTGAGGAGGAGGCATGGGGAGCTGACCCTGTCCTCACAGTGGGGGAGAAGGGGGACAACACAGGGGGGACCCACAGCGGGACATGGGCGGACGTGGGCAGCCAGGTGCAGACTGGGTGTCTGTGTCGTGGAATGTGTCGCTTTCTGGTCTGTGCTAGAAGCCCCTGGGTGCAAATTTGAGAGGAGCAGGATATATATAGTCCCCTGGTATCTCCCCACGAATTCAAAAGAACATCATTGAAAATTAATTAATTAATAAAAAAAAAATAAAATAAAATAAAAAAATAAAAAAAAAAAAAAAGAACATCATGTCCTTAAGGCGTGATGCACTAAGGACATAACGTTATGTAGCGGTTCTGCCCAAAGTGCGTCATCTGAACCTAATCCCAAGGAACCAATCAGACAGGCCTAGGCAAGGGGCATTCTAGAAGCCCTGTGTGGTTCGACACGAGTGACACAGCAAGGCTTAAGAGCCTGTCCCAGAGTGAAGGAGATGAGTGTGACACGTAACTGAGGACAAAGTGTGATGCTGGGTTGGCTCCTGGAACGGGGAAAAGCAATTTCTCTAAATGATAGTATCGGGTTGATAGGTGAAATTTGAATATGGGCTCTATAGTAGATCGTATGTTGTATTAATGCTGAATTTCCTGAATACAACAATTGTATTGTCACTTTAGACGTGTGTGTGTGTAGTCAATTTATGTATATATGTATATATCTGTGTGTGTGTGTATTTATATATATATCCAGAAACTGAATTCTGAAACTAGCTCTTGTAGTCCACCAACCAAAACTAGTGCAAACATAACAAGGAACAGGTCAGAAGAAAGTGAACCCAGGAATTATAGCTAGCTAGATATATCTCCCAATTCCTAGAAGCAAGGGGCAAAATTCTACAATTACTGCAATTCACTTCTCAGATGGTCCCACAAAAATATCCGTAATGATAGCATGTACACAGAAGAGGAAAAGATTTTAAAAGGCAGCAAAACATTAGTACTCGGAGGACCTGAAGGCTATAGAGAGTTCATTGTACTTGTCATCTGCAGAGTAAAAGGTTTGTCAGTCTCTCCTGGTGTTCGTTAACACGAGGCAGGGGTGGGTGAGCCACATGACGATGAGCCCGTGACGGCCCCGAGAGTAAGTATCATTTATTGTTAGTGCCCCGAGTCACTGGTGCGGAAACTCACCCAAGGCTCACAGCCGGCGTGCGATGAGCAGGGACTGAAGCCGGGCGGGTCGGCTCCAAGAACTCCGTCCTCCCCCGGTGGGGACCACAGTGGAGACTCCCGATCCCACCCCCATCATGTTACTGACGGGGCGGCCATGGGCAGGCTACTAGCCTTAGCTGCCGAAAGTGATTTTTTAAAAATAAGGTTTACATGAGGTGCCTGGCTCGCTCGGTCCATAAAGCATGTGAGTCTTGATCTTGGGGTCATGAGTTCAAGCCCCATGTTGGGTGTAGAGTTTACTTTAAAAACAAAACAAAACAAAAAAAACAACGAGGGTTATAAAAGCACCGTTCTGGGGTTAAATGAGGTAGGGTATGTTAAGGGCCCAAAAAAGTGTTTGGGGCACGATAAACATATCATCGTGTGGAGCTTTTTGGAACCTGGGCCCGTCCGGTGGTTGCTCCTAAACTGTATCGATGCCCACAGGTGATTAGACAGAAATGAGCGACCGCAGAGACGAAGCCAGCTTGAGACAGCCGTTCCATGTGAAATGCACGCAGAATGACCGGAATCCACGGCAGAGCACTGGGCGGTTCTCCTGACCACCTTCGATTCCGAGGCCCTTCCTGGCTCGTGGGGTAAGTGTCCAGCACCAGAGCTGCCGTCGCCTGCAGGGAATGCCAAAGGGAGGCCATATTTCTCTGTCCTGTGAGCAAACAGCTTGTGCTCGCCCCGGCTCCACATATACTGAACGAACAGCTCCTTCGCTTTGGGTCCCGTCTATGCTGATAGAAGCCCCTTGGTAAGAATGCTCAACTCTGTCTCCATCTCTGTCTGTCTGTCTCTCCCTAGACACACACACACACACTCCATCACACTACCGAGGGGTCCTTTGGACCGAATCCCCCATAAACATGTAGAATAACACCGCCCTCTGCCTGTCCACACTAACCACCATGACTCTGCAGGTCATTTCTGTTGGAGATGACGCAGTTCCCAAGAGTCCCTGTGACAAGTACCCAAGAGGCGAGCACAGGAACTGTGCTGTTCAGAGGCAGATAGGGTCAGTGGGCTATCTTTGACTACAGTTGTTCCTTTGGGGACAGAAAAGGCTGAAGCTGGAAGTTATTTGTGGAGATTGAATGTATATATAGAGTCAGACAGAGAGATATAGACAGACAGGGAGACAGAGAGAGAGAGAGGCACAGACTCGATTAGCAGCCTGGAAATGGATTAGCGACCTGGAAGTCAAGGTTTGGCAAAAGTGGTAACCAGCAGGCAGTGGGGTTTAGGAAGTTTGGGATCAAGGTATCCACAGAAAGGGGAAACCTGAAAGGAGCGCCTGTAGTCTCTCAGCCCGAACTAGCCCAAACATAACTAGGAACATGTTGGAAGAAAGCAAACCCAGGAATTTAGGCCTTTTTGAGGCGACCAGCTTGGCCAAGGGTTTCCTGTTCCTTCTCAGGGCCTGGCAAGGCTGGTGGAGGGTCTTGCCTAGGGTGCTGGGGACCGGGCGGGGGCCTAGCAGCTGGGCTGGTGGGGGACCTCAAGCCTCAGCTGTCCTGCAAAGGAGACACAACTTTGAAAGGGAGGCTTCTTCATGAGAGTCTTGGACCGCTTTACTGTGGGTTTAAACTACTTTTAGGTGGCTGCCTGTGGGACGTGAACTGTCCTCTGGGATATACTGTAGCAGACTTAGAAAAGTCTGCTTATTTAAGCTCATTAGCTTAAATCTGCCATCATATCCCTCACTGTCCCTTGCCTCCATCTTGCCCATCAGCATGACTCAACCTAGCCCAGGTTCTTAAGAGTCTTAAGGTGGCCAAACTTCGATAAACGTCCCCCACGAGAGAGTAACCATGGGCCCGACTTCCTCCCGACAGTGCGTGTGTGTATGTATGTCACACGTACAATCACAACCCCTGTGTGTTGCTGGACTTGCCTCCGTTGAAAGAAAACACTTTGTTAAGGAGCCTGAGCGCCTGGAAGGAAGTTGCTCAATCGAAGTGGAAACCAAACCCTGGCTTCGGTTTCCTCGGGAAATTTTGCAGTAACTGTTTCTCTGATGTTAGGTAGCACGGGCTTGACCAAGGCCCCAGCCTAGACCCAGCCACAGCAGAACAGACGAGAGCCGTGCGCAGACCTAGAGCCGTCCTGCAGGTCATTTGTGCCATTCTGGGGCCCGGAGGCCTTTGAGTCTTGCAGGAAACCACCGAGGCTGGCAGTGTAGCAGCTGTTTTTCTGAGTCTGCTACGGATCCGAGAGAAGGAGGAGGAGGGAGGGAGGAGAGGGAGAGGAGGGTTTGGTGCAAAGCAGATTCACTTCCACCTATTGTCTCTAATAAGCCCACATTTGGAAGGGGATTCTGTTGTCAGTGAAAAGGGACAAGGAGTTGGCAATTACAGATCTGCCTTCGCTTTTTCACTGATGAGGAAGTAAGTCCAGAGATGTGAAGTGGCCCGAGGTTGTGAGTTTACGGTAAGTGCCGAGGCTTCTGACTTCCCGCCCAGTGCCTGTTCTCACAAACCACCCCCTACTCCCCCATCTGTCCACAAATAGCACTGAGGACAGCAGAGTGACAGGTGACAATCCGTCAGTCACTCAATCATCTATTGCTGTCGGTCAGGCCAGCTTACCATGCCGGCACCTTGAGGCCCAGACAGGCTTTAGATCGTGTCGTCTTCCCCACAAAGAGCTTCATCTGTACTCTGAGATGTGACACATTTTCAGAAGGTGTAACTATCGTGCAAAACCAGGATGAAAGAGTGTGGACATCAATGCCATGACAATCAGAGGAGGGAGAGTGGTCTCCCTGGTGGGCTTCACGGAGAAAGTGAGCCCAACCCTGGGCCTTGGAGATGGCCTTCCAGGCACAAGGGCAGGAGGGCAGCCAGGGACCCTGTAGGCGCAGCGTCAGCGGCAGAAACAGAGGGGTCCGTGAGGACCTAAGAGGGTATCCTGGCGTCGGGGGTACATTCACACTAGAAGAGATGGCCTGCACCTGCTGGGTTCCCTCTCCCACCTGACTGCTGGGAAAGTCATAGTAATACAATAGATTGTCAACAGCCACTGCTGGGTCCTTAGATCAGACCTTTATCGCCCCTCTGTCCCGGCCTTCTCTCTGCTCTTCTAGCCCGGGACCTGGCTTCCCCACCCTTCTATGGCCCCAGAATTCTCTTGCTAAATAGCCAGTTACTGTGTCCTCTGTCCTCACTCTGCTTTTATTTTTATTTTTAATTTTTTAAAGATTTTATTTATTTATTTGACAGGCAGAGATCACAAGGAGGCAGAGAGGCAGGCAGAGAGAGAGAGAGAGGGAGGCAGGCTCCCTGCTGAGCAGAGAGCCCGATGCGGGACTCGATCCCAGGACCCTGAGATCATGACCTGAGCCGAAGGCAGCGCCTTAACCCACTGAGCCACCCAGGCGCCCCCTCACTCTGCTTTTAGACCCAAGCAAGCCATTGCCCGTAGGCTAAGTCCACACTCCTTTGCAGATGAGCCTGGGCTCATGTCCTTACAGCCACTTCCTGTAAACAACATCCATTGCCCCCAATGAGACAACGGCAGCTGAATCCTCCATGCCTTCCTGGCATAGTTCCCACCTCACAGAAAGTCTTTGGAACTATTTATCTGCTACGTTTTCTTTGAGACTCACCTCAAATGCATCACCTTCTCCATGAAGCCTCTCTTTCTTTCAGCTCAAGTTCCCAGCCCCGAGCTCTGATGTCACATCATTGTTCCTGTTCCCATATTTGTTTAAATATCTACCTCTTCTAGAAGCCAGAGCCGGGCGCCCGGGGCCTGATTCTCAGTCTGTTTTGCCCAGGGCCTGGGGTAGCTCGTGGGTCATAGAGTGCGACTGAACAAAGATCGGCTGAATGAAAGAATGAGTGGGAAAATATGACAGAGAAGAGTGAAAAATGGAGGCAGATTTTTCAGGTTTGGGGGGCAGAAGGTGTAGAGAACACTCTGTGCACAAGTGGGCCCTACTCTGCCCCGAGAATGGCTGGGGTTTACCCCTGTTGGGGTCGTCCCCCACGTGCTACTGAGCCCCCATCCTGGCTCTAGGGGGGTGCAGGGAGGCACTCCTGGTCTGAGCTGACTGCAGTGACCACAACGCAGACATTTCACACACTTTAAAAAGCCCATTTTGATGGTAAAAGCCAAGAAATGACATAGAAAGTCAGGACGAAAAAAATGAAGTTAGCCATGTTCCCACGACCTCAGTATGATCAATGACCATTATTTTTTGATTTTCCATCCAGTCCTTTTCCTCATGTCTTGTGATGGTTAATTTTATGTGCCTGCCTAATGGGCTAAGGGGTGAATAGAGGGCTGGATAAACATTATTCTGGAGGTATCTCTGAGATCGTTTCCTAAAGAGATTAGCGTCTCAATCAGTAGACTGAGCAACAATGGCCTCACCAATGCGGGTGGGCATCATTCGTCCATGAGGGCCTGAAGAGAACAGAAAGGCAAAGGAAGGGTGAATTGTCTCCTCCTGAGCTGGGACGTTCATCTGTTCCTGCCCTTGGCCATCAGTGCTCCGGGCTCTCAGGCCTTCAGACTTGTACTGGTACTTACACTATTGTTTTCCCTGGCTCTCAGGCCTTTGGGTTTGGACTGGGATGACCCCGTAGGCTTTCCTGGGCCTCCAGCTAGCAGACAGCCAATGGTGGGACTTCTTGGCCTCCGTAACTGCTGAGCCGGTCCCTCAGGATAAACCTTTTTCTGAAACACCTCTATGTTGTACATCTTAAACTTAGACAATGTCATATGCCAATTACATCTTGGTAAATTGGAAAAGAAATCTCGTTTTTTGTCCTGTCAATATTCCTAATGGTTCTGTTTCTCCGGAGAACCCTAATTCATGTCTAGAGTTATAATTATGGCTTTATAAATCCAGCACAGAAGCAGGAAACAAAAATTCTTGAGAACAGCTCTTTTGGTTCTTTTCTAGGGCTCTGCATACAAGGGGCGCTCCGTAAGGAGTTTAGGTAGACTGATATGTGTCCTGTCCAAAAGGTTTTCTGAAAGGTCAACATGGCAGTGACCCTTCCAGAAGGAAGCCTGTGATTACATCTCTCTAGCTTTCTCTTTTCCTCCCTTTACTTCGAACTTTTCAGTACTCAACCAGTAATTCGGTCAACATTTAGGGAGTGGCAGTGATGGTGTGGACCCAGTGACAGAGTCGGACTAGCAAGCCAGTCCCCACGCCTGCTGTCTGCCCTCGTGACAATCCTGCAGCCTCAGAGACCCCTCAAGACCTTTTACTGGTGGCTCGTTGCTCAGCACTTGTCTGGTTCAAACGAAGAGTCCCTGCGTGCTCAGGTCCCTGCTTTTGTGTGTGCCGCACCCAGAAGCAGAATAATCGTCCAGCTGTCCTGGGAACAACCAACAGTTGGGATTGTGTCAGCGAGTCTTTGTTCGGTTCCTATAAAGGATGGTCTATTGGGTAATAATCTGTTCCAAATGGAAAACACGCCTTTCAGAAGGCCTGAAATTAATTATTGCCACATCCCCCCTCAGGCCCACAAAAAGTTCTTTCTCTGTGAAAGAACAAGCTTTCCTAACTAGAAGGAGTCTCGAAAACATCTTTTCTAGCTTTAAAAATCATGGGATCTGGCCTCGGAGACAAGCAAAGGACCAGAGCCAGAGCGTGTGAGAAATGCTTCCTGACAGAGGCAAGGCCACGGGGGCTCGTATGGGCAGAACCAGCGTGTTCTTGGAGGGCAGTCATGCTTCTCAAACTATTCCTCTGTGCAGGGAACGTGAGCGAGGGTGGGCTTGTGAAGGCGAGGCTGTCACAGGGCAGCACTTGGGGAAAAGTGTCACCTAACGCAGAAGACACACTACGGGAATTTAGGAGGAGTTCGTCTCCAATCCTGACAAGAATTGCGTGAACCTGTGGCAGGTCAGAGCTCTTCAGCCTCCCTCATTAACTCACAAGCCCAGGATGAGGCAGATTTCTTATATGCCAGGGCTCCTGAAGGACAGGCCGCTGATGAGGGTGTCCTCTGGAACTTTCTGTAAGCACAGGCACAGACACACACACATACACTGTCACAGGCCCAACTCTCTCCCCCTGAGATTCCTGTGTTGAAGTCTCGACTCTCAGTAAAGTGACAGCATTTGGACACAGGACCTTTAAAAGAGGCATTTAAGGTTAAATGAGGTTATTAGAGAAGGAGTTACTCCACTCTAATTGGTGTCATTATAATAAAATGAGATTAGGGCCCAGACACACAGAGGGATGACCATGTGAAGACACAGGGGAAGGCGGCCACCTTAAAGCCACTGACAGAGGCCTTAGAAGAAGCCAAACCTGCTGAAGGGGAGAGTATGTGACCTCAGAATGTGCTGCTTTTTGATTATTTTGAGCTGAAGGCAGTCAAGACCCAGAACATTCAGAGAAAAAATTTTCTCTCTCTCTTAATTGCCTAGAAGAATTTAAATGGGGTCCTGGCCTCGAATGACAGCAATGGCCAGAGATAACGGTCTTATCTGAAAGACGAATCTGCAAGGCACTGTTCTTCTCGTGGTCTGTGCCGTAGACCACCCCCTCCTCCGCCAAAGCCCAGGCCTCTATCTGATCCAGCTTAGGATGGTACAATAAGCCTCAGTTGTCAGACTCCCTCAAGGTCTCATATTTTTATAGGGCTCCTGCACATACAAAGTTAAATTTGATTACTCCCTGTTAATCTATCCCATGTCAATTTAGTGCATCAGCGAAGAACATAGAGGGGTAGAAGGAAAATATTTCCTTCCCTACATGGTCAACCTCTTGATCTCAGAACTCTTGCCTCCAGATCTGTGAGAAAATCAACTTATATAGTTTAAGCTGCTCGGTCTGTGGTAATTTGTGGCAGCCCAAGCAGACTAGTACACCCACATTCACACATCCTCTCACTCCTATAGAAACTCACATAGAAACACTCTCATTCACACACACACAAACTCACATACTTAAAAACCATCCAGACTCATATCCTCACACACTTATACACACACAAATCATACACCTTCTATACTCACCCACCCAGAAATGCTCACACTCATCTCAAATACACTCACTCATGCTCTTGCTCACTCACACTTATTACCCAGATTCACACTCGAACACTCCCATACTCATTTCCAAAGATGAATACGCTCTCTCTCACAGACACACAGACTCACATATTCAACACAGACTCACATATTCAAACACACTCACTCACACTTATATACTCATGCACAGAGACACACACTTATCTCCCATCCCCATCCACACCATCTGTGTAATTATTGATCTACTTGCACACCCACACCTTATCCTCACATACACTTCCTTGAGCCCAGAGACTTAGGCTGCTGTGGCTCAGGCCTGCACTGAGGCCTGTTCCCATCCTTGCTCCCTGTCAAGCTCAGTCCTCTTGCTAGAACCTTGGATGCATCCTGGAGCCCTTTGCCCGGACTCTGACTTCTTGCATCTGGTGCTCCGTGGGTGCCTGCCACTTTGCTCTCCTGTCTCCAACCTTGACCTGGACAGGAGCTGGGAAGCCTAGATTCTGTTGACCATGAGTGAGGAACAAATGCTCTGAGCCTCAGGACTCTTACCTCTAAAATCAGTAACGTCGGCTACCGCAGTGTTTCTGAGTGTGGTCCCCGAACCAAGAGCATCAGGATCACCTGGGACTTATTAGAAACGCACATTCTCAGGCTCTACCCAGACATACTGAATCAGAACCTCTGTGGGATAGAGCCCAGAAATGTACATGTTAATGTGTCTTTGGGTAGTTCTGATCCAAGTTTGAGAACCACTGGACTGGATGATCTCTAAGATTTCTGCGAGGGAATAAACCTCCCAGACTCATTGTACGCATGTATGATAACTAAGATGGGTGTTATTTATGGAATGCCTCTCATGTGCCCATTCCCTTCCAGACGTTATCTCTACCATCCCCTAAAAGAGGCATCATTAGAAGTGATTCCCAGATGAGTGAAATGAGGCCCAGAGAGGCTAAGTAACTCACGAGGGGACACACAGCTGGAGACGAACAGGAGGAGGACTGACATGGGGCCTCCTCACCATGCGATCCCTGCACCCCCCACGGGTTACCACTGTGACGAATGCCTGACCTCTTCTTGGCACTCAAGGAACGTCATTTTCTGGTGGTCCTGTGACCCTTGGGTCCCTGCTCTTCCCACCTTACCTGGCCTGGCTCGCATCCAGCTCCTCCCACCCCACTAGATCCACCTTCTTCTGATTTCCCCCGGGGCATCCCTGCCACTGCTCTGGTGCCACATGTCTGGAGTCAGTTCCAGACTGTCGAGGCCTGGAAAGAAACGCATCTTCTCTCCTCCCAACCTCTCCTTAAAAGAGAGCAGCCTGCAAGCAGATGTGGAGACTCTCGGAGATCCTCACAGCGTTCAGACCCTGGTGGGAGGAACAACACTTTCCTAAGGTTTCCCTAGATGAAGCCGGAGGCCTGCGGGCACTGAGCGCAAGGTGAGCCCTGCCCAGGATGGGTGTGCGTGGCTGGGTCAGCTGGAGACCCGCTTCGCCTTCTTCTGGTGTTAGCGGCGTGGCCCTGCCTGGTCCTGTCACCTCAAAACCCTGCTCCTCTCAGCAGTGGCTGCCGGGCCGTCCCCCACCAGGCCGTCCCCCACCGGAAAGACAGGGATTTTGTTTTCTCACTGCTCTGGCCCTGGGCCATGCACACGGAAGTTCCTAATCAATGTTTGTTGACTGACTGACTGGATGTTGTCCCATCTACCGGCTTCTGCCTCATGGGGGAATGTCACACACACACACATACACAGATACACACACACACACACGCATGCACGCACGCACGCATGCACGCATACTCTCTGGGGCTGCGGGAGGACAAGGAGGCTTGACAAGGAGGGTGGTGAGGGGCCTGGGCCAAAGCCTGAGGGCATTGGGGGTGAGAACAGGTCTTTCACAATTGAGGTCTGGAAAAAGAAGCTACACTGAGCCTAGAGGAAAAATTCCAGAAATTGAAAATTAGGCCTGAGACCCGAGAATGATGTTTTTCAAATGACGGGTGAGATCTGCTTACAAAAATTAGGATTTGCGTCGAGGGCAGAAAGGTCACTCACAGGGGCGAAGAGGGCCCCAGGCCGGCGCACTTCCCTGGGAGTCTGGGTCACAGCCGCTGTGGGGTGGCCCCGCGGCCAGGGCTGATTTGGTGACATGCAGAGGCACGCCGAGGGGGGTGGCTCGTGGGCTGGACTTTCACCCGCAGGGACGGAGCTTCGGTTCCGTTTTCTGCCCGCAGAGAATTCCCGCCCGCCTGGCCCTTCAGGGAAGCGTCACTTTGCATCAGGGCACTCACGGCCGGCCTTGCCCAAGATCGCATTGCAACAGGGCTGGGCGGAGACTCCAGGCCTTCTGTGACCCGATGAAGACCCAGTCCTCCCAGTCCTCCCAATCCTCCTACCCCAGCTCCTCCTCTCTGCCGGCGCTTGTCCCCTCAGATTCAGTGGGTCATCCAGAAATTCCGGCAATTCCGTGACCCGGGCCGGGGATCCACAGCCTGGGCTGGGCTCACCTTCCCTCGTGATGCTGCCCATGGCCCTGTTCTTGGACCTGCTCAGGCTGGAACTCGTGTGTCGCTGCTGCCCTCTAGATGCAGGTCATGGTCGCTGAGAGAGAGGAGGATTGTGGACAAAACACCAGTGAAGGCCGGTGGCCCAAGACAGCGAAGGCTGGTGGCCCGAGAGAGCGATACATCAGCTGTTTCGCAGAGATAAGCCTGTGCGTGAGGTTAACAAGTTAACATTCACTGGGGGCACACACAGGTCCCGCCCTCCACCGGCTGCCCTCCTGCGGGCATTTCCCTCGTGATAAAGAAGGACACACGGCTGCGGGACAGACTGGCTCCCTGGAGTGCGATCGCAGAGAAGCGGAATTGTCCCCGTGATGGACGTACTCAGTCCCGGCAGAGACCTCACGACCCGTATGGTCCAGCTTTGAGAACAGCCTCCCCAGTCCTGTGATGCTCCCGGCTTAGGGGTGCGCTGGATGTCAGCCGAGGCTCTCCAGCACCAGCACCCCGCACGGAGAGTAAGCACCGGCACGTGCTAGGTTCCTCCAGCCCAGCCCTGCCGGGAGTGTGGATGCCTCCTAACAACAGTTTTGTAGAGCAAACAATACATGTTTTTGGGAATTTAAATAACTGTGAAGGAGGCCAAAAGATGCAACCTTCCACTTACTAAATGAAAAAAATAAATCCCGGGCTTGTCGTGGATACCTTGCTGACTATGTCGTCAACGATACCATATTGCATGTTTGAAAGTTGATAAGAGTTGATGCAAGTTTTCATCACAAGGAAGAGAACATGCAACTCTGTATGGTGATGACTGTTCTCTAGATTTACTGTGGTGATCGCTTTGCCATGTGTGCAGACGTCAAATCCTGATGGGGGACACCTGCAACTAATATCATGTTATCTGTCAATTATAGTTTGAAAAAAAAGGAATTTTTAAAAATAGCCATGAGGTTTTGTAAGCAACACATAAGCACGGCGTGGGTCTTTGAGTAGTGAATGAGTAATACAAAAAGAATATGGCAGAGGAGCTCTAATCGCTAGCTAACCCCACGCTAAAATCCCAATTTTCCTACGTGTTCAAAGTGCTTGTTAATAATGAGCACGTGATACACTGTCCCAGGGAGAGGAGATTTTGTCTTTGCTTCAACTCCAGATGCACAAGAAAATACTATTAAAAAAAAAAATGAAATGGGTGACCATCAAATTCTAGCTTTTCAAAATAGAGGAATGATTCCTCCGTAGTATCACCAGGGTATATCAAAGGCAGGAAGATCGAAGGAAATGAAAATATTAAAGGAGTCACCGAGCTCAGGGCTGGGATGATCATAACATCCCAGTGAAATGAACAGATACAGCTTCTCCACCCGGTGGCCAGTTTCTGGCCTCTGAAGAGAGCAGTTCAGTGAGGTGACCCACCCCCCAGGACCGTAGGACCCGCTGAGGAGGGACTCCCATAGCGGCCAGTTGTTTCCTCCCCAGCTCCTTGGGCACACCCTATTCCGCCTGACACAGTTTGCTTGGCTCAAGGCTGCTTTACTCCCCACTGTCCCCTGTGACCCTGTGACTCAAGCCAGGGTCACAGGAATCTCACATACAAATGGCCACAAAGCCGTTGAGCAAAGCCTGAAGCCTTCCAGAACACAGAACTTCCTAACATACCAAAACCCACTTCCCTGAAGATGTGGGCAGCTGTCTCGATTCTTTTTGGCAAGAGGAGAAGCACAAAATATTCATATTCATTAAATAGAATCATTTGTCTAAAATAACATGTCCGTTTACCTCTGGGCAGAAAGCGTCATCTGCTTATGCTTAGGGCCCCGGTGCCCAGCTTCTGGGGGAAGTCTTCAAAAAGATGTGACCACCAGTTGACCCAAGCCAGGCCCAGGCAATCAAAGCTTCTCGGCGCCTCCCCCATCCTCGGAATGGGGGTCTTGCTTGTCTCTCCTGTTCTTAGAGGCGGCTCCAAGGACGCAGCCTTGAGATAATGACGTGGTGTCGAGAACACCTGCCCCGTCTACTTAACTGGCCCCAGTTAAGGCCTCTCCCTGTAGAAACTGTTAAGATCTGGTGAGCAGCTGTACGGATCCGTTTGCCTTGCTGCTGCCCAAGATGAGACTTGTATGCAAGTTCCCTTTGTACATTAGACCTGACACCAGGGGCGCCTGGCTGGCTCAGTCGACAAAGCATCTGCCTTTGACTCAGGGAATGATCTCAAGATCCTGGGATCAAGTCCTGCATTGGGCTCCTTGCTCATCGAGGAGTCTGCTTCTCTCGCTCCTGCTTGTGCTCTCTCTCTTTCAAATAAATAAATAAAATCTTAAAAAACAAAACAAAAACAAAAACCACCTCTCACCCACCAACCCGGAGTAGCCTGCCTCTTCCTTCGGCCTCCCCCTGACCTCCGTGTATGGGGCAGTTTCAGATTATACTGGGGAGGCTCCCACGAGTGTCAAATCACCCCCTAGGTGAACAGGCGGCGGCTGCGCTGTTCCCTCACTGGGCTCGGTCACCAAAGCCGGGTTCTCGACTCCAGAGGCTCACCCCAGACCGTGTTTCAGGACTCGAGTTGCGCTCAGTCTATGTAGCTCTGCTCTGCGGTGACGCAGGTGTGACTCGGGAGCCGGCCAGCACCACGGCAGACTCCCTGGCCCTGGGCTGCACAGCCTGCATCTGTCCCACATCTGTTTCCCACTTAGTGACCCCCCATAAGTAGTGGCCAGCAGTGCTCACGGCCGACCTGTGCCACCTGGGGCTCTGCAAACCAGCTTTCATAAGGCTGTTCTCTTCTTGGACACCCGGGAGCACCAGTGAGGACAGACACCCAGTGTCTCTGGGGTGTGTTGTGTGTGCAGAGCAAGACACACCTCTCTGGCCCACACTCACGGGGCAGCGGGCTGGTGTGTGCGGGGCCACATCTAGGCAACAAGAGAGAGTTTGAGCTGGAGGCACGTTCATTTTGGTAGGAATATGTCAGCTTCCCCTGCATTAGCCCCTTCTGTGCCTCCGTCCCTCCCTCCAAAACTTAGGGTACGCCTGTTATGTCCCTGCTGTTTGCCTGCAGGATTCCAGGCACCGGGAAAGCAAAGAGGAGCAAGACAGAGTTCTTGCCTTCAGAACACTCGCAGGCCAGTGTGGGATATGGACACTGAAATAGGCCATTTCAGTGCTGTGTGAAAAGTGCCCTGGGGAGGGCAAGTTGTTGGGTGCAGTTGGCTGCGGGCAATGGCACAAGAGAGAGCCAGAGTGAAGACTTTATCCACTCCTGGGTCTCCAGGGACCCCTGAAGCTGCACTGGGGGCATGGCCCATTCTGCTGAGCCTTTTGCAGGAGACCTTCATCCCCAAAGGGCAGGAGCAGGCGGCACTCCCCAGAGCCACTGGCTGATACAGCCACAACTTCCTCTTTGTCACTTCCACATGGTGCCCTCGTCCGTGGACAGGAACTGCTGCAAGCCCTCACGAGCCACGGCTGAGTGGCCCTGGAGATGGGGTCAGCGGTCTGTGCACACCCCAGGGACAGCCCACAGCCTCATCCTGCAGGCAGTGGCTACAGCGACACACCCAGCCTGCCCCCGGGGGGAGCACGGGGCACGACAGGGACAGGTCTGTTCCCACAGGTATATATACCTGCCTCCCCCGCCCCCGCCCCTGCCAGCCGCAGCCCGTACCCGTGACCTTCAGAAGGATGGAGTTACTCCACAGTCACCACAGTGGGGAAGGGGAACCGAGGAGCTTCTCATTTTCAAGATTCTGCAATTGGCAACATGGGGACCTTCTTCCCCATCTCTCACAACTAGAAATTCTTTTAATTGTAAAGGTAACTCATGCTTATAATAAAGCACTCTGAAGACAGCAGAGGATAGTCTACAATGGAAAGTTAAAATCCTTCTCACTAACCCCGCTAACCCCACCAGCACCCAACCATCCCCCCACCTTGAGCCACTGTGAGGAATTTCTCGTGTCCCCTCCAGGCCTTCCCTACGTGCAAACACACGTGCCTGGTTGTTCCAGAATGGGTAGTAGGATACACAGTGTTCTGTGTCTTCCTTATTCACTTAGCTTGGCATTTTGGACATATTTCCATGTTACTCTAGATAACCTGATTTCTCTTTCGTTTTTATCAATCCCTCATCTCTCTTTAAAGGCAATTGATTATACCAATAAAATGCCCTAAACCAGAACTGGCTGGGGGCTGTCTGCCTCCTTACTAGTGAGAAGAGGCAGCAGATTGAAGGAGAAAGAGCACTAGACAGATCAAGCTCGGAATTCTGGCACGTTCGCTGTGTGGTCTTTGGAGGTGTCTTAACCTCTCTGGGCCTGGATGACACATCAGTAAAAATATGATTATATACATGATTTAGGCTAAGGACCAGAGTGTCCTAATAGCTCAGGAATTGTAGTTCTTCTTAAATAAATGGAGAGACTTTCCATATTGGTGGATTGGAAGCCTCAGTGTTATCAAGACGTTGATTCTCACTCTGCCTGGGTGGCTCAGTGCATTGAGCATCTGACTCTTGGTTTTGGCTCAGGTCGTGATCTCGGGTTGGTTCGTGCAAGCCAGCCCCACATGGGCTCCACGCTCAGTGGGGAGTCTGCTGGAGTTTCTCCCTTTCCCCCCCACCAACGCTCTCTTGCAAATAAATCTTTAAAGGAAAAAAAAAGATAATGATTCTTCCCCAATTTATCTATGGATGCAACCAGTTCCCTATCAACATCTCATAAGGTTCTTTTTTCCCCCAGAAACTTTTTCAGTGATTCTCACCTTGCCGCGCACCAGAGTCACTCGTGCAGAGCTCAAAAGAATACTGAGCCTGCTCCCAGCCTCCAAGGCTCTGATTTAAAACGGGGCTGGCCCGGGCAACACAGGGCTGACTAGGGTCACCGGACTGTGGCCATGCGGTTGCTGTTAGCAGCGTGGGCTGGAGTCACCTGGGAGGTCTCCTCACCTGAATGTCTGGTGGTCGATGCCTGCTCTAGGCGGGGCCTCAGCGGGGCCTCCAGGCCAGACACGTCCACGTGGCCTCCCCATGCGGCCTGAGCCCCCTCACATTGTGGAGGCCGGGATGCAAGAGAAAGAATCCATTGCCACCAGGAAACTCTTCTATCTCGCACAGTCTAGCCCAGGCACGACAAGGTAGCCCCTCTCTAGTCATGGGCCCCCTTAGATTCAAAGGAAGGAATGGAAGTATTCTTCTTGATGAGAGGAATGTCAACATCACATCAAGACAAAACTGTAAGAATATGTGGGATGCAGGGCGCATGGGTGGCCCAGTCGGCTAAGCCTCTGTCTTTGGCTCAGGTCACGGTCCCAGGGTCCTGGGATCGAGCCCCATGTTGGACTCTCTGCTCAGCAGGGAGCCTGCTTCTCCCTCTCCCACTACATATAGATTAAAGCCCCCTGTAAGGTAGAGAAATCCCGAACCCCAAAATCCCTGGGATGTATTATTTGCAATATATGAGACAAAGGCTAATTAACTTAAGAATAGGGTGTTTGTAAGTCAATAAGATTGTTCCAATTAAAAAACAAAACAAAACAAAACCCAACAAACTTGTACAGGCAATTGATAGAAGAATGTACAATGACAAATATACATTTAAAAAGTTGAACTCAACTAAGAGAATGTAAGCTTTACTAAACAACCAGCCCTCGATGTTCCTGTGTCTGACTGGCAGAGATGAAAAGAAAAAAGAACTCTTCGAGAATAAAAACGCAGGGAGCAGGTGCTCTCAGACACTCTTGCTGGTGGGAGTATAAGTTGGTACAAACTTCTGGACAGTATATATCAAAAGCTTTACCATTTTGAATAATATTGAGTCTTATTCTAGAGAAGTGAATAAGGACATTTTGATAGAGGTACAATGTTGTTTATTAAGTGTTATTTACCATAGCACAGAGAGAGAGAGAGAGAGTGAGAGAGAGAAAAGAAATATTCTAAATGTTTGTCTATAAGAGAGTTTGTGAGAGTTGATTGTCCATTCATAGAATATAATACCATTACGGGCATTAAAAGTGATGTTCATATGCACATTTATTTAAATGGAAAACAAAATACCTAAAAGTATATTAAGCAGGATCCCATTTTTTGTTATATATGTTTTACAATATACACATAAGATGATTGTGTGTGTCTGTGTGTGTTTACATTTCTGGGATAAGAGATCAATGTATTAATGGGATTATTGCTAAATAGTGAGCTTTCTGGTGATTTCTTTTTCTTGAACTTAACCTTGACTTTCCAGTTTTCTTAATGTAAATGTGTTAAGCACAAAGAAATAAAAGTAAAATTCCATAAAATTTTTAAAAAAATTAAAAAATACAGTAAAAATAAACCTCTAATTTCTACTTAAAATGTTCTCTAAAAAGGGAGGTGGGAAGGATGTGTTGAGTATGGCCCGTAGAGCAAACCAGATCCAGAAGCACCTTCTGCTCTGATAGTTACTGACTGACTGGCCTTTGGGGAGTTACATCACTTTGGGCCTCAACTTCCTGACTCGTGCAATGGGCACAATAAATTCTACTTCACAAGATTATTGTGAGGAAGGCATCCCCTTTCGCATTTACATTCATCAAATGAAAGCTTCTTCCTGGAGGGTCACTACGTAATATTTGAGCCAATCGTTTTGCACCACCAGGCATTAATATCTCCTAAGCAACTAGATACACACTCGCTGGGTCTCCCTGACATAGCGCCCGCATTTTCTGGAATTCCGTGGCAGCCTGCAGTTAGATGCACTGGGAACCTGGTCTCCAGAGGGGTGAGTATACATGTCCGTGTACACGCGAGCACACTTAGGAAGGCTTCCTCCTAAACGGACCATGCTGCTGTGGCAGGGGCGCCATGGACATCTGCAAACGTTGACTGAGGAAGACAGGACGATGGGAGGAAGCGCGCTGGGTTCTGTGGGGGAATCTGCCATTGAGAGGCTTGAAGAGGGCGCCTGGGTGGCTCAGTGGGTTAAGCCGCTGCCTTCGGCTCAGGTCATGATCTCAGGGTCCTGGGATCGAGTCCCGCATCGGGCTCTCTGTTCAGCAGGGAGCCTGCTTTCCTCTCTCTCTCTTTGCCTGCCTCTCTGTCTACTTGTGATTTCTCTGTCAAATAAATAAGATCTTTTAAAAAAAAAACTGATAATAGAAAATTATTATTGATTTTGTTATGTGTGATAGTGGTAGGCTGGTTATATAGAGAAATGCTTATTATTTTAGGACTGCCTACTAAAACATTCAGCGATATAAATCAAGAAGACTGTAATTTTCCTTGGTACACCAGCAAAGGGAAATTAATGAAACAAATATGGAAACTGCAAGCAACCGCTATTAGGTTAATGTGCCTGTGGGTGCCCATGGAATTATTTTCTCCCTTTTATGTGTGTGTTCGAAACATTTATAATTAAAAACTAAATGGAAGAAAAAAATTTACTTGAGGACAAAAGCAGTTATGAAACCTCCTCCCGAGGGGCTAAGAACCAGCTTCCCTCACACGCAATGTGGAGGTGAGCGGGGGTCATGTCATGGGGAGGAGCTGGATGCACGGGTGGGTCCTCTCGTGCACTCGTGAGCCGTGGATGCATGCGTGACCTTCAGAGACCATTGCACAATGCCCCGCAGCACTGCGGCCCCACAGTCTGTACAGAACCGGGGCTCTTAAGATACCGTCAAGTAAACAGATGAATGGAAAGGAAAAGAACAAAGTGTTATCCAATGTGGCACAGTATAAAGACCACAGAACTGGCAGGCAGAGGATCAGAGTTCGAGCTCCAGCCCATACTCGGTAAGTGAATTCCGACAAGTGCCTTAGCTGTGCAGGTCACTTTGCTGCTCCACAATAGGACGCTCATCCCATGACCCACCTGAGCTACCTCGCAGGGCTGCTGGGTGTCTCAGATGGGATAACACGCGAGCAAGACCCCTCGCTCCCACCTTCCAGAGAGGTCTGGAACCTACCACCGCCACCACCTCTCATCTGGAGGTCTCTCTTCCTCCTCCACCCTGTCCCCGCAAATCCTCCGCCTGGGAGACGGCATCAATTTCTAAAACTTTTTATAACCAGACGACTCACACTGGAAAATTGCGACACACAAAGGAGACCAGCAGCCGCACACCGGGACACTCACCCATTAGCTCCTGCGATCAGCAACAGCCTCCCATTCCCGATTCACCCATCCCTCCCACATGTGTGCATGTTTACTTTTTCTTTTTTGAAGTATTCTAGATTTTATTTAAAAACTAAATTTTATTTTATTTATTTAATAAAATCTCGGACATCAAATCACTTCACTTGTCAATCTTTTCCTAGGCATCTCTTCTAGAAAAGCAGTGGGTCTCAAAGATGTCCTTCATGGTTACTTAGTTTCAATCGGGATCCAACAAGGGCCACTTGGTTAACATGTCTCTCATATCTCTTTGAATCTATAAGGGTCCTCCCTCCTTTTTCTCCCATGCCATTTTTTTTGTTGAAGAAAGTGGGATGGGCGCCTGGGTGGCTCAGCGGGTTAAAGCCTCTGTCTTCGGCTTGGGTCATGATCCCAGGTTCTTGGGATCAAGCCCCGCATTGGGCTCTCTGCTCAGCAGGGAGCCTGCTTCCTCCTCTCTCTCGCTCTGCCTGCCTCTATGCCTAATTGTGATCTCTCTCTGTCAAATAAATCTTAAAAAAAAAATTATACCTATCATTTGATAGTTTAAAAAAAAAAAGAGGCTTGAAGAAGCTGAGAAATTGTGACATTTCGACTTCCTTTGGTAGCAGGTGAGGCAACTAACCAGTATTAGGAAAGTTCTAGAGCAGGACGATGGGAAAGCAAAGTCTTTTGGGGAAGTTATCTGGGCCTTCAGGCCTGGAAGCCTCAACCCCCACCCCATAGCCCCATCCTCCCCCCAAGCAGGCATCGGGAGGCTTTCCCTGCCCTCTAGTGGTCTCCTGTGGCATCACCTGTGACAAGACCGGCGGAGGGAAACCTTGGATGTCTCTCAGGCTGTCACCGGGACACATCTAGTCCCAGCTCGCTTCAAACCACCGCGAAGCCAGCCCGGGAGGTGGTTCTTGAAGATCCTGTGGTTCTTCCATCCCTTAACCCTGGCTATTGTTGTTTAACAAAGGCCCCTGCGGTCCTTCCGCACGGTATGGTGCTTGGCCTGCGGCGGGACCTCCTGACCCCGGAGGAGCCACGGCCAGCGCCAGTGCAGACTAGGGGGCCACAGCCGGGGCAGAGACAGCGCTGCGGGGGTCCCGGCGCCTCCTCCTTGCGGACCGGTGGTCCCCGAGCCGCTTGCTCCGGCTCCCACTGAAGGAATTTTTCAAGACCACGTTCCCCCTCAACATAACCATTATCTTTTTTTTTAATTTATTTTTTATTTTCAGCATAACAGTATTCATTATTTTTGCACCACACCCAGTGCTCCATGCAATCCGTACCCTCCATAATACCCACCACCTGGTACCCCGAGCTCCCACCCCCGCCCCATATCCATTATCTTTGCAACATCTTTGTCACAGGTTTTCTTAGTTCTGCAGGGACCAAAGCTCCAGCGTGTGGTCTGTGTTGGCAATTAGGAAATCAAACCCTTAGGGCGCCGCGCAGGTGTGTCCGGCGGGACCCCGACGTGAGTGATTACAGCCCTTCCCGAGAAATCCTAGTGAGTCGGTTTGTGCTTGTCATTCCCATTCCCCCATCAAATGTTGTTGTGATGTGATGTGCTTCTGTCCTTCGAAATCTTTCAGGGGCCACCCTGGAATGCATCACCCAGACTGGAGGGCAAGGAAGGGACTGTGGAGGGAGGCGCCCGGCTGGGAAGGTCAGGGCGGCCGGTCAGGCGGTTTGCACTGGGTGGGGGCACGTGCAGGGCCACCTTCCCTGTGGGAAGTGGCCTGAGCGTTTACTGTTCTGACCTCCCCCGCTCGCTTCAGGAGGCTCTGCTGTGACAGGAAGTGGGGGTCTCAGGGGATGATGGCAGCCGGGCCCGCAGGGCCCGCGTGGACATCAGCATGGGGGTCATGGAGGCCCCCGCGTAGCCGCTGGGACCACAGACCCACGTGATCAGCCGCGGGTGGACAACCGGGCACCGACGTCTGATGCCATCCCTTCCCCAGGCAGAAGTGTCAAGGGGCTTGCTCCAGCCCTTTCCCTGCATCTGCTGAGCTAATGTGAGGGAGTGGCCCCTGCCTGCTTGTCGGGTCTGAAAGGAGCACTGACTGCAGAGTCTGGAGCAGCCCTTCTGCTCTTCCGCCCTTCAGTAGCACCTGCCGCCCGTTACCCATTGGTCCGCAGCACTGATGTGTCCCGACGGTACACACACCCTCTCATCCCTAGGGGGCGGGAAGAGAGACTCCGCTTTGTACCTCTTTCAGTGTCTAACATTCTAAATTTACCGTTTGTTTTTTGAGTCAGGAGAACCAATGCATGGAGGGTTTTGTTTTTGTTTAAGATTTATTTATTTTAGGGGCGCCTGGGTGGCTCAGTGGGTTAAACCTCTGCCTTCGGCTTGGGTCATGATCCCAGGGTCCTGGGATGGAGCCCCACATCCGGCTCTCTGCTAGGCGGGGAGCCTGCTTCCTCCTCTTTCTCTCTGCCTGCCTCTCTGCCTACTTGTGATCTCTGTCTGTCAAATAAATAAATAAAATCTTTTAAAAAAAAGATTTATTTATTTTAGAGTGTGAGGGAGCAGGGGAGGGGCAGAGGGAGAGGAAGAGAATCTCATGCAGGCTCCATGCTGAGCAAGGAGCCCCAATGTAGGGGTTTGGGGAGGACTCAATCCCCACCCCCGACCCTGAGATCAGGACCTGAGCTGAAACCAAGAGTCAGACACTTACCCCACTGAGCCACTCAGGCACCCGTGGTGATGGTTCTTTAAATCCATGAGTGGATGAACAAAACAGAAGCTGTGCTGGGATTACTAGGCAGACACCCCACTCCCCCCCCAAAAAAAAACTTCAGTTCCTCAGTTAAGAAGCCCCAGTTGCCATGAGTACTGACATGAAATGGCCAAGGTCGCAGGTGAGATTCAGTTCGCTTTAGGACTACGGCCGAAACGATGGCATTTACATGGCCTGCCTTTCAAGACCCAGCATCTGTTCCCTCTGAGAAGCCTTTTTAGATCAGTTATGCCCTTATTATTTATTTATTTATTTTCAGGTGGACAACGTAGTGATTCGACGATCATACACATCACACAATACTCATCACAATAGGCGTAGCTGCCATCTGTCACCGTGTGTCAACGCGGCTATCACATGATCACTTTATCGCTTTTCATCTCCGTGATGCTTTTCTTTCTTTCTCGGATTCTTGAATTATGCATGTGTATGTGTTAGGTAAACTGATCATCTGAGGCAACGTCCTCTGAGATGTCCTTTCTCTCTCCATCCCGCCGTGAGAGACTGGCCACGGAGGCTCCGCACATTTCCAGGAGGGATGTCCTTGGGGTGCTGGTGAACAAGGGATAAGCAGGAAGAGAAGTGCAAGGCCACGCCTGTGTGTGGAGGAGCCCATGGGGGGCTCAGAGCCGAGGGAGAGGGTGGGGTGAAAGGAAGAAGGGGGCAGCCCATTGACTGCCCTGTCCCCCTTGGGGCATGGAGGGGCAGCTGCACCTTACCCCTCTGCACTAGTGGCGAGGGAAACACCGTAGCCCCTGTCGGCCAAGGGGCGGGGATAAGGAGGCTGCAGAGTGACCCATGAGGACCACAGGATCAAACACCCCAAGACGCACAGAGAGAGACGCTGTAAAATGAGCCGCCAAACACAGCCACCGCCACTGAGGCTTGAAGTCCAGCCTGAGACTGGGGGTGGGGGGACGTTGGCCTGGGGGCGTCCTAAGCAGCAGGTCCGCAAGCTGTAGACAGTCTAGATAGGGGTCTGGGGAGAACCCTGAGGAAGGAGGGGGTTCAATAGGACTCCTGGATATGACTGAGTTTGAACCCACAGTGACTAAGAAATGACTGCATGGAAGTCGAATCCCCCTAGAGTGAGTTTTCTGCCAACGCAGGGCTCCGAGTCTGCAAGCCAAAATGAGCTGTGGAACAAACAAGGCTTTTTGAGTACATTTTGTGTACACCTATACAAGCCCCACCTACCAGTTATGCTGTAACATTTTATCCTAACTGGATGCAAATATATGTGAGATGATTATGAGGTAGCTTTTTTTTTTTTTAAACAAAACTACAGACAACACACTCAAAAGTAGAGATCGCCAGATCTGCAGGGCCTCGCCCTTTCCTGGAGGCTCTGGGGAAGAACCCGCTCCCAGGCCCATTCAGGTGGTAGCAGGACCTGTTCCTTGTGGTTGTAGGACTGAAGTCTGTTTGCTGACTGTGTGCCAGGACTTGTTCTAGCCGGTAGAGGTAACCTTGCTCCTGGCTCGTAACTGCCTTGCTCCACTCTGAAGACACCCGATGGCCAGTGGCGTCCTTCAGCCTCATCTTGCCTGCTTTGTGTTTTTGCCTTGATTCTTCTACCTTCCTCTTCTGGCTGTCAGGGCCCACCTGCATTGTGCAGGATAAAAATCTCCGTTTTTAGGTCACTAATAACTATAGGTAACTAATAACTATAACTACTTCTATCGGCAAAGTCCTTTCACGGAAGTATCCAGACCAGAATCTTGGAATCTTTTGAATGTAGCCAACTACCACGTGATCAGCACTTGGCCAATTTCGGTCACAAGTTTTTTTTTCTTTCTTTAATTACAGTGATTAAAAAAAAAAAAAACTATACTGAGGTATACCTCACATGCCATACAATTGACTTATTTAAAGTGCACATTTAGGGGTGCCTGGGTGGCTCAGTGGGTTAGGCCTCTGCCTTCAGCTCGGGTCATGACTCAGGATTGTGGGATCGAGTCCCGCATCGGGCTCTCTGCTCAGCAGGGAGCCTGCCTCCACCTCTCTCTCTGCCTGCCTCTCTGACTACTTGTGATCTCTATCAAATAAATAGAATCTTAAAAAAAAAAAGATAAAGTGCACATTTAACAGTTCTTGGTATATTATTTTATATTAAGAATATATATTATATTCTTAATTTTTTAAAGTTGTGGTAGAATATATATATATGGGACATGTGATAAAATTTGCCATTTTAACCATTTTTGAGTGTGCGTTTCAGTGGCATTGAGTATCACAATGCTGTTTATATCCCAAACTCTTCCAATGACCCTAAATAAAAACTCTGAAACCATTAAGTGATTTCTCTCCCTTCTCCTGCCCCCAGCCCCGGTGACATCGAGTCTACCTTTGGTTTCCGTGAACTTGCCTAATCGAGGGACCTCACATACACGAAATCGGGTAATAGTTGCTCCTGGTGATGGCGTATCTCACTCAGCACAGTGACTTTGGATTACATCCATGCTGCAACGTGCTGGGACTTCCTTCCTTTTCATGGCCGAATGTTGCATCACAGGAGTACGACACTTACTTATTCTTTCGTCTATCAGTGGCACCTGGGCTGTTTCTACCTTCGGTTATGAGAAAATGCTGCTGTGAACACTGGTGGACAAGTAGCTGTTTGAGCCCGACTTCAATTCCCTTGGCTGTAGACTTAGAAGTGGAATTGCTGGATACGGTAATTCTATATTCAGATTATTAAACAGCTATCATCTCATCACAAATCACCCAACAGTAAGTCCTTTCATTCAAACAAGATAAAGATTTTTTTAACAAAAAAAAATTGTTTAATTTTCTGTACTGATATTTGTACAACTGTAAACTTAAGGAATCATCCAATACTTGTATAAATCTGGGGGAACAGTTAATAAGCACCTTCAGTGGGTTCCACAGTTTAAGAATTGACCATTTGAAGCTTTTAGAATGAATCTAGTAAAATGAATAAAAGTTATAAACACTATACAAAATCATGACAAACATTTGATATAGAGGGCTTGATATGGAATGATAAATACATAAAAAAAAAAAAGCAAAACTAATTCAGGGAGCTGGGCTGGATAAAAGACCCATGTATTCCCCAAATCATGTGATTCGGGGGGATAGATTTGGCTCTCACAACAAACTCCATTTATTCAGGAAAAGGCTCTTTCCCCGTCCAGGCGCCACTGCATTGCTGAAGCAGATGAGGACAATGTGGGGAGGGGTGGGCGGGGAGGAATGAGCTCTCTGAGCTTTGCAGATAAGGGCAAGGATCTCTGCCCCAAGGGGAAAAACAAGCAAATTCTTCCATGTCCTCAAGTGTTAAGTGTTCTTTGGCAAAAGGTACCATTTTTTCTTTGGGATTATTAAGGAGCTTTTCTCGTTGCTGTTGTTAAATAGCCCTCTCTACTCTTTCCTCTTGACCAATCTCTGTGAGACTTTCCGCTGTGCCTTCGCTACTCCCTTACCCTAACCTTTCCTGACTCTGACATCTGATGTCCAGCTTTCAATTAAAAATTCCTGTTATTTTGCAACTCTGGGATACAGCTGATAAAAGGTAACATTAGCTACTCATCTGGCCTAGAGATGTTTTTAAACACATCAGCATGACAGAGGGCAGCGGTCCCTTTAATGACACCGAGGAGCAATTGAGGGTCTGGGTCAGGGGTATAAATACATGATCTGATCTTCTTCGATGAGAAGACTGCCAGCAAGACCATGAGCAGAGGGAGAGACAGAGGAGAAGTGAGCTCTTGGTGACTGGCGGTCAGCTCTCACCGGCGGGGGAGGGTGGGGAAGGTCTAGAGGGAGGCCATCAACTTGGAGGAGGCCTACCAGCCCCCAGCTATGCCTAAAGTGAGGGAGGGGGGATCGGTGCCAGCCACGGGGCCAGGCCACTCAAGAGACCAGATGCTGGGATCCAAGTGCTTTGCACAAAGAGGAATACGCTTGTCACCATTGGTGTAACTCAAGGAAGCACTTCCAAACAATCCTTACCCTCAAGCACCTGACTCCACACCTTGAAATTCCTACCACCAGATACTCTTGACTGAAGGCTTTGCTTATCAGAGGCTACTGCTGAAATGCCAGTCACTTTTCTGGGAGGGGCTGCTCCTCACGGCCCACAAGTGTCCACGCAGCCCTAAGACAGGGTGGGTTTTGATCGAGGGGCAAGGTTTGCTCACTGTGATGGGGGTCTTGGGCAGGATTCAGGTGGGACATAACTCAGGGAAAAGCCAGGGGTGTGGGGAGGGAAATCAGAGCACCAAGGGCAAAGAGGGGGAGGGGTAACGCCCTCCTTCATTCACAGGCTCGCCTTGGTGGCCCTGGCTGGTGTGTCAGGGAGATAACAGGATGGCAGGTGTGTCAGAGTGAGGCTGAGCTCATAAGGCCACAGAGAGGACAGTTCAGGCCTGGGGAGGCTCCCCTCACCACTGGGGTGCGAAGTTGGGGAAAGGTTCCAGAGCACTGGTACGGGCATATAGTCCTCCCTCAGGAGGGTTTTCTGTGTGCAGGGGAAGAGGCTTTCCCATTCTAGAAGCCCAGGGCATATGTTTCGGGGGACAGTGAGGGGGACACTGTTGGGGCTCAGGCTGGGTAGGACCTGGGCGTGGTGGCCACCAGGTCAGATAGTTTTCAGTCTGGACCCTTTCAAGCAGGGTGTTGAATATGTCCAGAGGGAATAAGGCACTCTCGTCTTCATTTCCGCTCGATACAGTCGACCCCCAGCGTGTTGTCGGGGCAACGGCAGGTCCTGCTTCCAGGGGTGGCCAAGCAAAGGTGGGTGCAGCCACCATTGTTCACTGAGCAGTAGTTGTGACCTGGAAAAGGCAGAAATCAGCTCAACTTCCCCGAGAGAGCAGCCCCCTATGAGCCCCCTTTTTGGTTTCCAGGGGGCCGAGCACATGGCTGCTGCAGGAACAGGGAATCCTCACTAGGATTTGCCAGGTGGGCAAGACTACCATTTAGAGGTTCCTGAGCCGGGGACCGTGCAGATTTACCACCAAAGCTGCTGAACGGGACCTGGGAAGGTTTCTCTGGTTTAGATCGTAACGCGCAACTGGGGGCTGGATTTCCAAGCACAAAGTGTGCAGTGTCTCTCTTGTCCCCTCGGCTTTGCACTGGGCCAGGGGAAGGGGGTGTGGAGGTGGGAGCCGGGGAGGATGAGCTCAGGGAGAGCAGGTTCTGGAGCCGGGCTGCCCAGCTCAGCCCCCACCGTCCCTCTGTGAGCCGCGCACCTCTGGCCCATGGCTTCGGCTTTCCCTATGCATGGAATGGGCACAAGCCTGGTGCCCACCTCGCGGGGCTGCTACAAGGACAAGGGAACGAAGGAGCACCCAGCCTGAGCATGCAGGGCTGCCGTGTGCGAGGCAACCGGCTCTGGCACGAAGCTTCCTGGGTGCGTTTGGGACTGTTAGGAGCAGCGATGAGTACCGTGGCTGGGGGGCCACATGGACGGACTTTTTTTTTTTTTTTTAATTTGACAGACAGAGATCACAAGTAGGCAGAGAGGCAGGCAGGGGCAGGGGGAAGAAGCAGGCTCCCTGCTGAGCAGAGAGCCCTATGCGGGACTCGATCCCAGGACTCTGGGATCATGACCTGAGCTGAAGGCAGAGGCTCTAACCCACTGAGCCACCCAGGCGCCCCACGGACAGACTTTTTAAAGCAGGAGAGATGGTAACACGGATGTTCCTGTTTGGAACCCGAAGACCACTTACTTCTAGACCAGCCCGAGATGTGCGCTTTCCCTACCCCGGTCCACTGTCCCTGCCTCGTCCCCTAGCGTTTTCCACTTGGCTCAGCCACTAAATAATGAAGACCCATGATGGAAGGGACGGGGTCTCTCCTGCCCCGTGGTCAGGGCTGCGAGGGGCCAGACAGGTAGCGGCCGGGGCTGTGGGCTTGCAGGCCAGGGCCCTCCCAGCCCCTGAACAGGAAGAGCCCACGTGGGTTACCTTGAGGACACTGAGACAGGGCCGTGGTGACTCCATAGAGCCGGGTCTGCTTGAGGGGCTGGAAGATATCGGTCTCTTTGGAAATCGCAAGATCTATGGTGACCACGGAATTCCTGCGGAACACCAAAAGGCGGAAGTTAAAGGCACATCAGCTGGCTCGCACCTTCTGTCTTCTGTGGTTTGGGGGTCAAACCGGAGGCCACACAGGGACACACTGGCCTGAGCTCCTCCCAGCCATCCCCCCCTCCTCCTCTTGCGGAGGGACAAGCCTGCGTCTCTCTGACTGCTTAAAATGGGACAAAGGTTAGCAAAGCTCTCCCCTCCGCTCTAAATTCCAAGCTGGGGAAATGGCTTTCTCTCCAGATGGCCCTGGCTGCAGCCGCTGGCGTGGTCTGACCCCTCCTTTGTGCAGGAAAGGGTGGGAGCACGGGCTGTGGGAACACTGCAGCCTTAGAAGCAAAAGGAAGTAGAGGCACAGCAGGGGCATGGAGCCCACCCGCCGGGGGTCCCTGGGCAAGCTCACTAGGACAGAACAGACATGCTCCAGAAGTCTGAGGAGGTGCCCATCCAGGAGCAAACAGACGAATAAACGGTACCTCCTGCCCCCAAGGCGCCCTCAGCCCCCGAACTCCTTCACCCTCCTCTCCTGACAACTGGAAGGGCGAGGCAGAGGGCAGGCATCTCTGGACGCTGGAAGGTCATGCTAAGAGTCCCCCCCCCCCCTCAGGGAGGGCTTGGCCTCGCAGAGACAGGGTGGCAGGGCCACCTCCCCGGCCCCCGCTGACATACGTCTTCCAGTCCGTGTAATAGAGATGCTTCCCGTAGCTGGTGACTGCAAAAGGGTACTGGAGCCCTTCGAGGACCTTGCGTCGGCCCGACTGGCCGGGCTTCAGACACTCCATCCGACTAGTGCCTGCGTGGGGCGAAAACAAGGCGTTCATTGTGAATACGAGACACGGCCCCTTTGTGTCACGATGAGTAAGGAGGGCAAGGGTGAGAGGAGTCAGCACGACGATGACAGATCCTAGAGAACACACGTGACCTGCTCTTCTTGACAGTGGAAAGCTTTCTCTCTGCCTGGTCAATCCCCACCTCTACGGGGGTCGGGGGGGAGCACCCAGATCTGGTCCTGACGTGGGCTGGAGCCGAGGGGCCCTTCCTTGCTCCCACCCACTCCCGGAGTGCCTGGGGACATAGTAGGACTGATGACACTCCCCAGATCTTGCTCAATCCCTGCCCCCCTGAAGCCTCCCAGGCCTTCCCCCCTCGCCCTCAGAGCCCCTGCTCCAGTCACAAGATTGCCCTCCTCGCAGCCCCCCACCCTCCATGGCAGCTGACAGCTGCGAACAGCGCAGGGGCTCCACAGACACGTGGGGGACGGCTGACCTTGCTTCCCTATGCAGCACCCACCCACATCCCTTGCCTGAGGGATACCCCAAGGCCGGAGCGGAAAGCAGGACCGCATGCTTTTCTCTTCCACGGCTCCAAGTCCTGCCTGTGCCCCGAGGGACAGATGCAAGCGAGAGGAATGTAAGTCATGAATTGCGTAACGGATAACATTAGGATGAGGACAGGCTGTAGGGGTCAGCACACTTTTTCTCCAAGGGCCAGATGGTAATTAAGTTAGGTTTTGTGGGCCAAGAGGCAAAACTGAGGACACGGCAGAAGCATTTATGTAACCTCTTAAAATGTAACATTGAAAAATGTAAAATCCATTTATAAGAACCGGGTGGTACCAAAGCAGGTGGCGGGCTGGACCCGGCCTGCAGCCTAGAGGAGCTAACCCCCGACGGAGAAGACTGAGAACTTGCCCTAGACAGTGAGCATCAAGCCTAGAGAAACCATACGTTGCAGAGCAAAGACGGGAAGCAATTCTTGGGGGGGCGGGGAACAAAAGAGCTCTCTCATACTGTCTTCCCCATTACAGACACCAGCCCACCGTGGGTAGGAATAAAAGTTTAAAGAAAAATAAAGCACTGTTCCAACCCCAGGAGTCAGGCCTGGGGCTTTGGGTCACCTGCGTCCACCCAGCAGAGCTGAGACGAGTAGGCATCGAACGTCAGCCCGTTAGGCAAACCCAGGTCCTCCTGCACGAGAACCCTCCGGTTCGTCCCATCCATGTACGAGGTTTCAATTTTGGGGCTATCTCTGTTCCAGTCCGTCCAGTAAAGATTCCTAGAAGAGGAAAAGGAAGGGAAAGAGGCAGGGGAGTAACGACGGTGGGTGAGACGTCTACGGAAGCAGGTTTAAAAGAAACCACAACGAAGACATCAGCAGACGTTCAAACACGGGATGGCGAAAACGGTCTGGAGGCGCTAAGACAGGTCCTTTGCAAGACTTGGAGTTGGCTCTTTGTTTGGATTTGGATACTCTGTTACTGGTGACTTCCCTTCCCTTCAACACAACTGACATGTTCCATCTCATGTTAATCCGCTGAAAGCAGTTCAAAAATAGAGCCCAAGACAGAACACCACAACCGAGACAAACACGTGGGAGGTCCTGTCTGCTGTCCCTATACAGGGTGGCACAGCACCGGCCACGAGGGAGGTGGGCATGGGGCCACAGAACTAGGGATGTGGCCTCGCAGGGAAGGGGTCAAAGTGTGAAGGCACGGAGGGGCCTTGTGTGTAAGATTCAAGATTGCTGTAGGGAGCAAGAGAGAAAGCATCGATGGGATGACAAAACCCGGGAAGGGGTCTTCTGGGGGCCCATGGTGTGTCAGCCTGAGCCCCAGGGAAATCGATGCTGCTTGATACCCTTCCAGGGTTGGTACAACTCAGGTACTCATCCACATTCAACTCAAAGGGAAATAACCAAGAGCTGCCGACTTACAGAGCCCCTTCCTAAAAGTCTTAGAGGGGCAGCAGGGGATCAAGTCCACAGTCGCGGGGAACAGGGATCAACGTCCTGGCGTTTCCCTGTGCATATCTCTAAGCCACCTACTGGGACTTGTTCATCCTACGAGGCCCTCATGTCAGGAGAGTAGTGCCAGAGTTAGAGACTGACGCTTGAGACTATATTAAAGAGCAGCAGCAAACAGACTGGACACGCCCAGATGGACACCAGGTTACCCCTGCACGGAGTCGGTCACGATGCCTCTGGGGTTCACCAGGTCGGTGTCAAACAGCACCCGGCGCTGAGTACCATCCAGCTTTGCAACTTCTATTCTGTCCAAGTGAGAATCCGTCCAGAAAATGTTGCGGCCAAGATGGTCAAGGGCGATGCCTTCTGGACTTCCAAGATCTAGAACCAAACACAGGACATTTCTGGTTTTTTTCAGCAGGTGAGATTCGGTTTTTCTGATTACTCGGTGTTATTTCACACAGTGTTCAATCCTTGGACTTTGGGAAAACAAAAGAGAATGTGGAATGCTCGTTGTGATAAGTTAACCAACATTCAAAGTGATGAATTAAAAAATGTCGTTCATTGACTTGGCAGACACCTACCCTGGGTACCACGTTGGGAACCAAGCCCACTATCACACCTCAGCTGTGGCCCTGGCTTCTGGGAGCTTGTAAGCTCTCGTAATTCAGACGGAGTTCTGATTTTATGGGAACGTGGAGGCAGACACCGGACTCAGCCTGGGGAGACCCAGGAAGGATTTCTAGGGGAGGTGACACGTGAAACTGGCTCCCAAAGGACCAGTAGGAGCTTGCCCAGCAAAGATCCTAGTTGAGGGCTGCCAGACAGAGGGACCAGCACATGAGTATAAAGGAAGACTGGACACGGCTTGAAGTGGACTATATGTACTTGTGGGTGGCTGGAGTCCATGGGGGTAGGAGAACTGCCAGAGATGGAAGAAAACAAATTTGCCTTAGTCATTAGTTATTGGGGGAAAAGGGTCACCTCAGAGAAGTAATAGCAAGAAATCATAGCTGTTATTTCTTTTCTGCAAGTATTAGAAGTACAAAGAAGGGGTGATCACAAGTAACACTCCCAGAGTCCTTACTAGCTTGTCAGTGACTGACTTTGCAGCCAGGGTTGCCACACGGCAAGCCCGCTGCAGTACGAGCCTTCAGTGCCCGTCTAACCTCACCACAAGTTCCAGGCTGCACTGATTCCCTGACGATGTATAAAAGCAAATTAAACATTAGATCCCAATCCAGGGTTTTACTTGTCACTTAGGATTCTGTTCTCTTACTGATTTGAGAGATGAAGGTCACTTAGTACGGCTGGAAGCCAACAGGGGAAGTGGTCCAGGATAGAGCTACCCTAACCCAAGGAATCCGGTTGGAGGAAATCCTCCCTCAGCATCTGAGGAATCATGTGCTCCTTTGTCAATGGGTAAGTGGTTCAGACCCTCAGCTCTCTCACAGCAGCCTTCCCTCAGCGCCTAACATGACCTTGACTGGACGTTGGAAACACCAAAGCCCCACCCCCCGGAAAGGACCCTTGCCAGGGCAAGTTTATTAAGAATGAGGAATAGTCCTTGAACAAGGTTTTTATTATTCAAACCAGAAGTAGAGATCTGTGAGGTATTACAATATTTCCCATATCCCTAGAGGAGAAGGGGCAGCGAGACTGACCTCTGCAGACCTCTTGTGTCTTTCAGACAAAAACCAGAATAAATCATTCTGGGGTATATCTGGGATGAGCACGTCCTCTGCCAGTGACACTGGTGCACTCAGACACACAGAAGAGTCAGGGGGAAAGAAAGGCTGTTCAATGGCACTATTTCACAAGACACCCAGGGGCACCCAGAAACCCTGTGTCATTTTGTCTCCTTATGAACAGCTCTGGTCCCGACTTCGAACCCAAGAGCAATCAAACTTCCTTCTCCAACCAGGAAAATATTTCTTCTTCTTCTTCTTCTTTTTTATATTTTATTTATTTATTTGACAGAAAGATACAGTGAGAGACAGAACACAAGCAGGGGGAGCAGGAGAGAGAGAAGCGGGCTCCCCACTGAGCAGGGAGCCCGACATGGGGCTTGATCCCAGGACCCTGGGACCCAGTCCAGAGCCAAAGGCAGTCATTTAACCAACTGAGCCACCCAGATATACCCAGGAAAATACTTCCTCTTGAACTATCATGCCAAAGAAGGATCTAGAAAACCTCACCCTTTACTGTGCAGTCAGGGCAAGAAGGCAAGACAGCAAGGCAGTATTTTCCGGACTGCTTACATCATGAGGGAACAGATTATGAGACTTATTAAAGATATTTGGTTAGTTTAACTCAAGGAAGGAGAGAGATGCTTAGCATTCGGACAGCATGAAATAAAGAAGAGCTCCTCACTCTACCTTCACTCACTAGCAAGGCACCAACCTGTACTGACGTGGAAATTTCTTTCTCTCTTTTTAAATAAAAGAAAATTTATCCCCAGTGATCTTTCCTCTACAAAGGTCGCATTCTAGTTTCATTCTTTATTTTCCCAGTGGACTTCTGCCTGGAATGTTTCTTACTGAGTTTAAAGCTTTCTTGGATGATTATTAGTTCCAGAAGCAACAGGAAATAGCAGTGATGACCTATTCCCCTCTTCCACTGGGTTCGCAAGTCAAACCAAAGAAAACAGCAACATTTTTAACACACACAGAGAGAGAAGACACAAAAAGTCATTTTCAAAATTCTGCTCATTACGCCAAACCATGAAAACTGGCAGACATTAGTTAAGCAGCACCTTGACTTCTAGAAAAGGATGTGGGATCTATGTCCGAAGCTAGACGTGTTTAACTCAACCTCATATTGATTCCTGCTCCTGCTGCATCAGCTTTTATGAAGGAGCCAAGGAAGGGAAAAAACAAAACAGAACAAAACAAAAGAAACTGCCGCACAGGCTGTTCCACACACATAGGGACCCTTCCAGAATATCAATTTTTACGGAGATATTAAATTGGAAATTGGGAAAGCAACATTCAGCCCTAAGTTGAAAGAAATACCAAATGAGGCTCAAACATTTTGAAGGTGTATCGATTGGAGAGCTCGCAGAGGAAGCAAGATGATGTTATACAAGACCTGTCACTGGCATGACAGACAGCATCTTTTGATTGAAAATACCTGCAAGGCAGCGGATGAGTTACTGACTTAGCAATATGTAACATTTGACCTTTTCAGTAAAGGGGAATCTGTGCAGGTCCTTGGGTCTTTATAATCTTGATAAAACATATCCACATAAAATAGTCATGACTTGTTGAAAGTAGACATTACAACAACGCATAGAGTCCTTGACTTAAATTGATCTCTATAAGTTAAGGAATCGAGGTTAAATGTCAAGGGGTGGACTGTGCCAAAGTGTTATGCGCTGTGTTATCAGTGATGCAACTAAAACTGGAAGGATACCTGTGAAAGCTCAGCCTGCTCTGCTGTACTCGGTCACAGGCGGTCTGAGCAAGTGCCATGCGGGTAAGGGAGAAATGAGCGAGTGCCATGCGGGTAAGGGAGAAAAGGCCCCCCCACCGTGATGTCACAGGTTTAAGTGATAGCTTCTGACTTGAAAACTGTCTTGGGAAGAGACAACCATCAGGGATAATGTTTGCCAATATGCTTGTAATCCTCCTGACTTTATGATGCAGCTGCCTAATGGAGCATATACCATAAGGCAGACATTCTGAGAATCAATTCTAGGCTCAACAGCCAGTTTTAATTTTATTCTTCTTAGGCTAGCAATAAATCCTAGATAAGGTGTTCACGATTTCATGATGAGTCCTTGGAGGACTTTTTAGAGAAGGCTGGAAAGGGTGGTGTTGAGGCCAAGAACCCAGCCCCACTCAAATCCCTATATCCTGTATGCAACCACACACCCCTTCTGCTCTTCCCCAAGAGCCACCTGGGCTGCCAGAAGCCAAACCAAGAAGGAAGAGTGGTGTTTGCTTGCCCACCTTGTCGAATGATGGTGGTTGGCTCTCCACCATGCAGACTGGCTCTCCCAATGGAAGGCTCACTGATGTCGGTCCAGTAAACCATCTTGTCCACACAGTCGAAGGCCAGTCCAATGATGACTTTATCCTGGAAGTACAGACAGCATAAGAATGGCCACTCACTAGCATCTGAGTCACCAACGATGGTGGGAATCTTTCATGTGCTTACAGGCATCTGGACAACTTTTTTTTTTTTTTTTTTTTAAGATTTTATTTATTTGACAGACAGTGAAAGAGAGACAGGGAGGGAGAGAATGAGCACAAGCAGGAGGTGGGGCAGAAGGAGAGGGAGAAGCAGACTCTACACTGAAAAGAGAGCCCAACGTGTAGATTGATCCCAGGACCCTGGGATCATGACCTGAGCTGAAGGCAGGCGCCCAACTGACTGAGCCACCCAGGTGCCCCATGGACACCTTTTTTAATGAAGTGTCTTTAAGTCTTTAGTCTACTTAAAAATGTTTATTATTGAGGTGTAGGAGTTCTTTATGTAGTTCGGATGAAAATCTTTTGCATTATACATATATATGTATGTGTGTGTAGGTGTATATATATTTCCACTCATTATATAGTTTGTTTTCTCACTTTCTTGTTTTTGTTTTGTTTTATTTTCATTTTCTTAATGGCGTTCTTCAAAAAAACAAAAGTTTAAAATATTTATTTAGATTTATTATTGTTTCTCTTATGACTAATGCTTTTTATACATCTAAGAAATTTTTACTTACCTAAAGATCTTTTAAAAAAAAAGACACAAATAGGGCACCTGGGTGGCCCTGTCGGCTAAGTGTTTGCCTTCAGCTCAGATCATGATCTCCAGGTCCTTGAATTGAGCCCTGAGGTAGGTTCCCTGCTCATCGGGGAGTCTGCTTCCCCCTGTGCCCCCCTCCCCTGCTCATGCATTCACTCTTTCTCTCTCTCTCTCTTTTGTGCACATGTGCATACACACTCCCTCTCTCTCTGAATTAAATAAATAAAATCTTTTTTAAAAATACAGAAATATTTGAAAGGAAGAGGTGAAACCACTCTAAGACAATTTGATGGTTTATGTAGAAAATCCTGGGGAATCTATAAAACTATTGTAACTACCAACTGAATTCAGTCCAAGGTTGCAGGGCACAAGGTCAATACATAATGGTATTTCTACATAGTAGCAAAAATTAAGTAACGTTTATAATAGCACCAAAAAAATAGCATGGAAATATTTAAGAACAAATATTTTTAAATATGTAAGATACTATACTCAGTATTATAAAACATCACAGACTGAAAATAAGGAGACTCAAATAAATGAAGAGAAAAATTAGTCTAATGGATTGTAAGGTTTAATATCACTAAGATATCATTTTTTTCCTAAACAGAGTTAGAGATTCAGTGCCATCGAGATCAAAATCCCAGTAGGCTTTTTTCCCCCTTTGGTAGAAACAAGCTTACTCTAAAATATCTATAGAAACGCAAAATGAATATATAAAGAAATCCTACCACTCTGTAACAACAAGCCAGCCAGCTACGAAATGGGCAAAGGATACGAGTAGACATTTTACCAAAGAAGACACACGGATGGCCCATAAGTACATGAGAACATGAGACTATCCCTCATTAGGGAAACGCAAATCAAAACTACAATAAGATCCCGCTTCACTCATATTAGGATGGCTACTATTAAAAACCAGAAGATAGTAAGTGTTGACAAGAAGGTTGAGAAATTGGAATCTTTGTACTCTGCCGGCAGAAATGTAAAATGGTGCAGCTACTAAGGAAAACAGTATGGCAGTTCCTCAAAAAATTTTTTAAAAATCTGCAGAATTACCATATGATTTGGAAATTCCAGGCCTGGTTTATGGTCAAAAAGAGAGACAGCAGGGACTTGAACAGAAATGTGTACACCCATGTTCACACCAGCATTGCTCAAGACAGCCAACGGCTGGAAGTGGCCCAAGTGTCCATCGATGAAAAATGCATGAACCAAGAGTGCTCAGTCTGTGCCACAAATATTATTCAGCTTAAGAAGGAAGGAAATTCGGGGCGCCTGGGTGGCTCTGTGGGTTAAACTTCTGTCTTCAGCTCAGGTCATGATCCCAGGGTCCTGGGATCGAGCTCCTCATCGGGCTCTCTGCTCAGCAGGGAGCCTGCCTCCCCCCCTTTCTGCGTGCCTCTCTGCCTCCTTGTGATCTCTGTCTGTCAAATAAATAAATAAAATGTTTAAAAAAAAAAGGGAAGGAAATTCCAACACCTGCCACACCACGGACGGATAGATAAATACCATAGGGGACGGATAGATAAATACCATAGGATTCCTATGAATATGAATGAGTCAAATCCATAGAGACAACACGTAGACTCATGGTTGCCAAAGGCTGGTGAAAGATGGGGCTATTATTTAATGGGGACAGTGTTTCTGTGGGATGAAGGGTGGATGGGGGTGCCGGTTGCGTCATCGCGTTCAAGTGGTGAAAACGGTAAAACTACACCAAAGACACACACATTAAAAGAACTCAGTGAACGTTGATCCCGCTGTTTCAGGGTCCTCCCCCTCCACTCGTCCTACTTCAGTGTTTTGCTTTTCACAGCCTCACTTGACATTGGGGTTCTGCCTTTGACTTGGGCGATCATGACTGTCACAGGGGGCTCAACTCCCTCCCGCACCCTGAGCGCATGCGCCAGAGGACACGAAGGAAGAATGATGATTGCCCCCGAAGAGATTTATGCTTCCGAGAGGCAGCGGAAGAACACAACGCTCACTTAATTCTGCAAACAGTCTTCGCGTGCCAAGCACTGTTTTGGCTCTAGTACCCAGCACTGGGAAACAGGCATGTCCGTGACAGAGACAGCGGTTGCTGGTCTCAGGAGCTTACTTCCTAGTGGGAACAGATTCATCAGATACAGACATGTATGTTGTTATATAACGTATCCAGCAGTGCTAAGGTAAAGACAAAGCAGGACAGGAAGACAGCAGTGTGGACACGGCCAGAACAGCTTCCCAGAGAGGTGCCGTGCCAACAGAAGTGGGATGAGGTGAGGAACGGCACTGCACAAGTGCTGGGGAGGGTGAGGACTCCAGGCACGGGGACGGTAAGTGCAAAGGCTCAAAGACCGGGATGTGTGTGGCGTGTCTCGGACCAGACAGAAGGCTGGACGGCTGAAGCTGGTGGGGGCCAGGGGTGCACAGTGACAGGGAATGGGGTGCGAGAAGTGGCTGGGGGCCATGGAAAGAACTGGGTTTTATTCTGGGTGAAGGGAGAACCCATCAGGTTTTGTGTAGGGCAGGAATATGATTGGAATAGTCCGATCAAGGCTAATGACAACAGGTTGTGAAAAGCTTCTTCACTCCTTATGGGACTTGAGGGTCTCCCTCAGCCCTGGCAACCCTGAGCGAGTTGTGCTGGAAGCCCCCAGGTCTCAGGCCAGGTTTCTTGCCGAGGGGGTGGTCAGGATGGCAGATGAAACTAAATGGCTTTTCAGAAGCGTCCAACCCTAGAGAGGCTGGGGGTGCTCAGTGGATTGAGCATCTGCCTTTGGCTCATGTCATGATCCCAGGGTCCTGGGATCGAGCCCCACACTGAGCTCCCAGCTCAGCGGCGAGCCTGCTTCTCCCTCTACATACACCACCCCATCTGGTGTGTGCTTGTTCTCTCTCTCTTGCAAAAATAGATAAATAAAATCTTAAAAAAAAAAAAAAAAAGAAGTGTTCAACCTCGAACAGACAAAAGTCCCCCGCTCACAAAATGCATCTTTGATGCTTTGAAAAGCTCAAAGCTGAAGGCTGTTTTTGTCTCAGGGCAGATACGAGGCTCTAGGACCAATGTGCCAAACCTGAGCCACCGCGCTAACTCGGTACGGCAAGGTGGGACCTGGGAGAGGCACCCAGATGAGACACCAACTCTGCGATGCCCCACGCACGGGGTCAGACGCCACGGTGGTCTCCGAAAGGCCTTCCTGCTTCTGCCTCATCCCCTCCTGATGGGAGGGCAGCTCAAGTGGCCCCATTCAGAGATGACAGCTGGGGCCCCATGGAAATCCCGAGGCTTCCGAGTCCAGGGGTCAAGGCCTGGGGCTGGTCTAACGACCCCGGGCTTGATTTTCCAGGTCCCTGAAGCCGACTGTCGCGCAGGGCAGTTAGCCAGCACTCACCGGGGCGTGCAGCAGCGTCCTGGCTTCTGTCTTCTGCAAGCTGCTTCCTTCCAGGGGGAGGCGCTCAATCTTCCCTGTCTGAGCGAAGAGTAAGTGGGTCCCAGGCGGCAGGGGGATCACAGCGGTAGGAACGGAGGGTCTTTGGTGAATCGGGGGAGCCACTGTACTCAAACCTGGGTGTCAGGAGAGGTCAGTGAGCAAGGCCTGCGTGCAGCAGGAACACACACACCAATGCACGCGCGTGGGCGCACACACACACTCGCCCGGGGTCAAGCCACCTTCATGGCACCACAAACAGCACAACCACACAATGCTCACTGTACCTCTAAAAACACAAGGAGCGGAAAGACCACAAAGGGCGTTTGTGAAGGTGATAAGGCAAAGCCTGAGGTTCATATTAAAGGTCACGTGGAAAGCGAAAACAAGGCAAGGGCTTAGCCTTCCCTTAGGAACAGAAATACTGTAACCACTCCTGCCCTGCTTTGGACACATGAACCAAAAGGACAGCAAGAACAGACCCCCACCCCAACCCCTGCACCCAGGGAGCTCACACCCCAGGGGAAGACGCTGGGCTTCCCCAGGCTGGAGGGGCTCTCAGAGCAAGCTGGCCCTGCTTGCCCCCACGGACCCAGCCCCGTGAGCAGACACACAGCCTGCCCCGCCTTTCAGGAACAGAACGCGGGTCAGGGGCCCGTTTTCCCCGAGAGTCAGCCTCGCCTCCTAAGTGCTGCCCCTGAAGCTGGCATGACTCCCGGCTCCCCCCAGGACAAGAGAATGTCCTGAGGAGGGACAGGCTGCCTCGGCTACAGGGGGAGGGGCCTGGATGTGGCCCTTCCACGGCTCGGGCTCTGGCTCCGGTTCTCCGACCAGAGAGAGCCGGACGGTCCTAACTGGGGCCATTTCCCCTTCTCTCCCCTGCCCGCCTATCCTGCCCACTGCAACCAGTCAGTGACATGAACAGGCGGGCTGACCTCTTCTCTCTCTGGAACCCATCCCGCCTCTCCAAACTCCCTGCCGGCCTGCTGGCTGGTCATTCGCTTGCCTGTTAGGCACCTGCCGGGGCGACTCACTCCAGCTCAGCTTCTACCCGTTAGCCACTGTATTTCTAAATCCCAAACCTGGCTGCATCAATGTCATAAGCCTCTGGGTTTCTCGGTGAGCTCCTCTCCCTGCCCTGCCCCTGTTCACCTGTCCTGCCAGGTTCTGGGGGCCGGCGCTGTGACTTACCCCTCTGGACCCCGAGGCACTGATCCCAGCATTGGAAGCTCAGTTAATGCTGGCTGCATGAATTAAGACCACTTCCTACTCACTTGGCCTCTTAGCGGCTTTGCGAAAATAGCTGGTCACTAGCTGAATTGAGAAAATGGAGATTCAAGGACTGATTGTGTTTGATTTTGATTACTTGCAACAATGACCATCTCCTACATCTGAGACAGAAGCAGTATTGTAGAGCTGGGATCCATCCTAGAGAGAGGCTGAGAGGTCCCAAGCAGCACAGACCCACTGACCTCAGTCTCCCCGACCCTGCTTCCGGCCCCACACCTCCCAGGGAAGGCCTTCGGGGGGCCTCTTCCAAGCCTGCCACAAAGCACGCAGCCGGAAGGCCAGGAGGCCACTGCAGGGAGTGTGCCCAGAGGACCCACAGCATACATACCCTGTGCTACCCATGCAGGATGGCTGCAGTGGGTCCCACCAGCATTTGTACACGACAGGTGTGCAGAGAGGAAGAGAACAGGTATGGGGGGTAGAGAATAGGTGGGGATAGAGAGATGGAGGGGGTGGGTGCATGACCAGGGAGACAGAGAAGAGAGGTGCAGAGGGCAGAAAGGGAGGGGGGGAGCGGGGTCTGGGCTGGCGGAGCAGTGCTTGATTTAGGGTAGACAGAACGTGCCACCAGTGCCCTGGGCAAGACCCCCAGGGATGCTCAAAGGCACTGGGACTCTGGTCCCTGAGGCCCTTCTCAGACCCAAGCCCAGTACAGTGTTGCCCTCCGACTTACATGGGGGCCTCATCCCGGGCCTGGTCCTTGTGCCCTCCAGCTCCCGACCATCACGATCCACGCACCAGCACTGGCCCGTGCTGCCGTGGCACTGGGTGGGCATGTAGTACCCATGCTCGTCACACTCAGGGACAAACAAGCCGGGCCGCTCTGGGATCATCACCCCCGCTGTCCCGAGGATGTGTTCTCTCTCCAGTTGGCATCGGGTTTTCTCCATTTCTGCAACAGAGACAAGCACGGGGGAGGCGGTCAGCTGGGTCGCTGGGCAGGAGCCCCATGGCGGACGCAGACCCATGAAAACTGATCGTTGGGTTTTGTGTTGTTCATTTTCTAAAATTTAAAATATCATGTTATTTAATGGATGTCACTGTCAAGAAGATGATATTTACATTTTCTTTTCTCTCCTATGTGATTTGTTTTCAGTTTGTAAACATTGAGGCAAAACGGACAGAACATAACATTCATTGTTTCGAAGTGAGCCCATCAGTGCCATTTAGTACAGTTATGATACAACATCAAACCACTACCTCTATGGGATTCTGATCCACCATCCTTGGCTCCACACCTAGAAGCAGCATGCTCTCCACTCCCACCTCCTCCCCACCCCTGGCAGCCAGCAACCTGCATTCTGTCTCCATGGATTGCTTCTTCTGGACATTTCCTATAAATGTGACACGTACAGTCACGCGTACGGCGCATGACCTGTTGTGCCTGGCCGCTCTCACTCAGCACGTTTTCGAGGTTCATTCACAGTGTAGGATCCAACAGTGTATCATTTCCTTTTATGGCTGAACAGTGTTCCACGGGTTGGCTAGACCACATCTTGTTTATCCATTCATCACTAGGTGGGCATCACAGAAATTTGTTTTAAGAGACTTCATTTCTCTGAAATTCGCCCTTTGTATCATCTCAAGCTTCTTGATTATCCACGCTGAGTCGAGATCAAAGATTTGGAAGACCAAACACCCCAGGGCACATTTTCCAAATCTGTGTTTCCTTTCAAAGATGACCTTGTGTTTGGCATGAGACATGGCCTTTTAACCATGCAACTAGGACCCCCAGGTTAGGAAATCCTTCTCTATCTGTGGGAAATGGCCTGGAATCAACGATCCCCCAGTACGCAGAGCTGTAGCTGGTTCCACACTGGCTGGAGGGCGGCCACACCTCTGCAGCTGTGGCATGGAAGCAACCCAAATTTAATACGTAAATAATGAGAGTTCCAATAAAACTTTATTTATAAAAACAAACAGTGGGCCAGATTTGGCCTGTGGAGATGGTAGCTATCAACCTGTACTCTAGGGTATTACTAGTTATGTTAGGGAGAAATTTTATATAAATATGCTCATTTACATATTAATACATGTTAACTAATATAATGTATCAGTAATAAGATACATTGTAACATAATAATCTATTTCACAGAACTTTGTGTCTGAAAAGTGTTTTCGACTCTCGGTTCCACCATTTTTGGTGTTATCTTGGGCGCATCCACAATGCTGGATGTGTCACACTCCTCACCATAGGACCACGATGGCACCAGTAACTAATCTCATGCATTATTGTGAGGAGTAAGGGAAATATGATGGGACAACATGTACAGACGGAATTTGAAATTCCACACTCAAATGTTCATTTGTCACTGCAACATGGCCTCCATGGTGACATTGTGTGCATGTTGCCAGCAAATATTTAAAGTACCTTCTGTCTATGCTGCCAGTTCTCACGCTAGCCTGCTTCATGGGGTTGCTGCCACGATCAGAAGCAGTAAGTGAGGCCAGGAAAGTGTGTGTTGAACCTGGCAAGGGAAAGAGTGGGCATGCTTTCCTTTTTGTTCTAGGAGCTAATACTAAAAAACAAATAAACAAACAAACAACATATTTGATGTAGGAAGAGCCAAATGAAGATACAAATAAGCCATCTGCTTGAGAATAAGATATTGGGTTTTGTTGGCTCTTGGATGTAGAATTTGTTCCTTCCTCAATATCTTGCACGTACGCAGGGTTTGCAAGTTTCCCGTATCAACTGTCTCCATTCACACGTGTTTCATTTAATTCTCTACCAGAACAGTATGCAACAGGCAACTCCATTTTTATACCACATGAAAGAGCCAAGGCTCAGGCTGGTGAGGGAGTTCCCAGGCCACAGCACTAGGAAAGAGCTCAGTGCAAGCTAGAACCTGGGTCTTTGGATTCTTGGCTCAGCCCCTCTGTATCCACAAGCCCAGAGCCCAGAACAGCTCATGGACACCAGACATGTTATGTCATCGGTGATATATACAAGCAAGCTTAACGCACGCACTGAAATTATCTGTGGCCCACAGACTCAGTTTCCTTTTTTTTTTTTTAATAAAGATTTTATCTATTTATTAGACAGATCACAGATAGGCAGAGAGGCAGGCAGAGAGAGAGAGAGAGAGGAGGAAGCAGGCTCCCCGCTGAGCAGAGAGACAGATGTGGGCTCGATCCTAGACCCTGGGATCATGACCTGAGTGAAAGGCAGAGGCTTTAACCCACTGAGCCACCCAGGTGCCTCCAGACTCAGTTTCCTTCCACCGGCGTCTGTATACCATGCTGCCTTTCCAACTAGAGAACAGGCCTGGTATTGCGTGTGCTGTCAACAACGCCTAGCTTTTAAGGAAGTAGGGGTGACTCCATTTTATGTGGCTGACAGTTTTGTGTTGACGTGTTTGGCCAACATACAGAGTCTCAAGTGATCTACAACTTATAGAGGAATTTTTAAGTTGCTGTATCTTGAACTTACAAAGAGGAGGAGAAAACTACCAATTGGGACTCAGGATATGGAATTTCAAGTGTGTTTACGGAAAGCTGCGATGTCACTGGGTTTCCTGGGATGGCTTCCCAGCCCGGCTAGCAGGAGCAGCCCCAGTGGGAGCCGCCTGCTGAGGGTCTCAGCCCTCCATGGGGAATTTTCCATTGCAGGCAGGGATGGGAGGGGTAATAAAGACACATTTCCTGGCCCTGTTCCTGCCTGATAAAATGAAAACTCAGGCAAGATTCTTTTTACTCATCTGCTCTGAGCAAGCAGTCAAGACCTGATATTTATCCAGGGACGAGCAGGAAGTCTGGGATGAATTTCTCAAGGTTGGGGACAAAGAAAATGAGAGAAAAATGATAAAGAGAAATAAGAAAAAAAAAAGCACCTTTAAAATCTCTTCACTTGTATCTCATTTCCTTGCCTGATTAAATTTCTTTCTCCATGTTAATCCAAAATAAGTAACTAGTGTAGCCTCTGATATTCTCAGGGTGGAGGGACTCGTTTTGGGGGAGCCTTCCTTATGTAGCCTCTTCCTGTCTACTCTGCCCCCTCCAGGGGCCAGCTTCCCCGCACATGGATTTATCTATAATAAAAATAATCCAGCAGCAGAGACCATAGGAATTTTTTTTAAAGGTCTTACTCAATTTTGAGAAAAACTGCCATAGAAAATTCTCTTACATAAGGAGTTCAAGGAACTTTTTGTAAACCAAAAAATTATTCAGACCTCATGTTCTTTGTTTATAAAACAAAGGAGATGAATTATAGAATTTCTAGAGCCCTTCTAGCTCTCACTGGGAAATTCAAGTTTTCTAACACTGGGTTTGTTTGAAGCAAAGTGCACAGGGAAACAGAAACGATATGATACAAACAAAAAGTGTCCATTAAATTGTTTCTCAGTTTTCCTTAAGTTGTATTATCTAAATGTTTTCATCTTTCCTTGAAGCCTGCTCTCTGATCTCCTGAATTCCTTTGTGTCTAAAGATGTATACTGTGTCTGCTTGTGCAACATGCTGGTAAGCGTGACGGGTGCCGAGCATGAAGAGATGCAATCCAACATCGGCAGGTGTGGTATGTGCCCTTAAGGACTGAGCTTTACGACTCTAGCCAGGACTTTGTAGATGCCTCTTTGATCTGCTACTAATCCAGTCTCTTACTTTCCAACACTCTAGACAATTACATTCCCCCAGACAAGGCTAGCAGCCGTGGTGAGCAGCCTCCAAGATGGCCCCAGTCTCCTGCCCCCTGGCATTCTCATATTTAGGCAGTTCCCCTCCACAACGTCCGAGGGTTGCCCTGTGACTAATATTATCACCAGAAGTGACAGCCTGTCACTTCCCAGATGAGGTTACAAAAGACTCTGGCTTCCATCTTGGATGTACTCGTTCTTTCTCTTACCACCTGCTCTGGAGGAAGCCAGCTGCCAGGTCTTGAAGTCACTGAGGCAACCATGTGAGAGATCCAGGCCGTGAGGACCTGCAGTCCTCAGTCCAGCGGCCTGTGAGGCGCAAGGGCTTGCCAGCAACCACATGGATCCCTCAGGCCCTGGTGAACCTCAGAGAAGACCAGAGTCCCAGCGAATGCCTTGACGACAATCCAATGAGAGACCCTAAAGCAAGACCACCCAGCTAAGCTGCCCCTGAGTTCCTGACCCTCAGAGCTGTGAGATAGTATTTATGTCTTCGGCTGCTAAATCTGGGGATCCTTTATTACAATACAATAGATAACTACCATGAACCCTTGAGCAACACAGGTCTGAACTGTGGATTTTTTTTTTTTTAAGATTTATTTATTGAGAGAGAGAGAGAGTAGGGGAGGGACTGGAAGAGAGAGAAAATGCACGAGTGGTGGAGAGGGGCAGAGGGAAAGGGGAAAGCTCAAGCAGACTCAGCTAAGCGTGGAGATCAACTCAGGGATCGACCCTGCGACCTTGAGATCATGACCTGACCTGAAACCAAGAGTCAGACACTTAACCAACTGAGTCATGCTGGCACCCTGAACTGTGGATTTTTTTTTAACTGTATTTTCTCTTTCTTATGATTTTCTTAATAACATTTTCTCTCCTCTAGCTTACTTTATAGTTGGAATATAGTATACAAGACATATATGACATACCAACTATATGTTCATCGACTGTTTATATTATTAGTAAGGCTTCTGGTCAACAGTAGGCTATGAGTAGTGAAGTTTTGGGGCAGTCAAAAGTTATACACAGATTTTCAACTGTCCCTGTCTGCAGGGTGGAGGGGGGGTCAGGGCCCCAACCCCACATTGTTCAAGAATCAATGTAATATGGCAGCCCTCAAACTTTCTGCCCATGACCCACAGAAATACACTTCACTCAGCAACTACACACACACACACACACACACACACACACACACACTCATCCACACATAGAGACAAGCATCATTTCACCCAACGGCACTTTCTCCTACTATGCACACTCCACCTACTCGGTTGTTTTCCTGATTGTTTTCTGTTCTATTCTGTTGAAAAGGAAAGATGATAGCAGTCGGCTGAACTGATTCCACAGTCCACACACGGGTTGTGGGCAAGAGTGCAGAGGCGCAGGGGGCACAAATCCGAGTTTCTTGTCTTGCCTGTCATTAGGTTGACACTGCTATAGCCGGGACCTTAACTGGCTGACTCACCCTCAAAGCCAGTTTAGTTTGAATTTTTTAAAAACTTGTCCCCTACTGTATACAGTAGGACCAAGCTAAGTGCTGACTGATTCCCCGTACCTCACTGTGCTTGGCAATAGCAGTTGGGATGACACACATATTATTTTTCTCCCTGTTAATATTTCACAGAATAATTTAGTCAAAGTTTAGAAAAATATGATGAAAACCTCTGTGTTCATTTTCCAGCTGAAAAAAAAATTGGAAATACAAAGGGTGGCTCAGTGGGTTAAAGCCTCTGCCTTCCGCTCAGGTCATGATCCCAGGGTCCTGGGATCGAGCCCCGAATCGGGCTCTCTGCTCAGCCAGGAGCCTGCTTTCTCCTCTCTCTCTGCTTGCCTCTCTGCCTACTTGTGATCTCTGTCTGTCACATAAATAAAATCTTTAAAAAAAAGAAGAAAGAAAGAAAAAAAAAGAAATCCAAAGGCAGCCCCTGTGTAGCCCTCCTCAATCCCATCTTCCTCTCTCTCACTGCTCAGGTAACCTTGAGCCCCGAATTTTTGTTTTTCATTCCTATCTATGCATTTTGTAGCTTTCTTACCTATGTATACACACGTGGCTTTATTTTCATAGTGTTATATTTTACATAAACGGCCTCATGCTGTATATATCCTTCTGTCACTTTTTTCCTGCTTACCATGTTTTTGAGAATTATCCATTGATTCTGGCTCACACATTTTAACTGCTGTACATGATTTCATTGTAGGAATTGTACCAAAACCCACTGGTGCAGCCCTCCTGTTGACAACCATTTAGTTTGTTGCTATCGTTGTTACCAGCGATACTCAACGAACACTCACGTACACTTCTAGCACACTCCTCTCTTGACGATGTAACTAGATGCTAAATTTCTTAAGAGAATGGGGTTGAGTCCATCAGCAATCCTAGCAGACAGCTCTGATTGGTTTTGTCCTTGTCCCATCTTCCTATTCCAGTCTGCAGGTCTGAATTTGTTTCTGTTTTGTTAACAGAGCCTTAGGGAAGGGGCAAGGAGTAAGGTTAAAAATAAAAAACGGGCGCTTCGGTGGTTCAGTAGGTTAAAGCCTCTGCCTTCGGCTCAGGTCATGATCCCAGGGGTCCTGGGATCGAGCCCCACATCGGGCTCTCTGCTCAGTGGGGAGCCTGCTTCCCCCTCTCTCTCTGCCTGCCTCTCTGCCTACTTGTGATCTCTGTCTGTCAAATAAATAAATAAAACCTTTTAAAAATAAATAAATAACAAAAACCAAAAAATGAAGCAATATGAAGCAAGCCTAAAGAAATAACGAGCGTCAGTCATTTTTAGTAGCTGCTGGAATGTTTGATTGAGATTATCACGAATTCTTCCCTGCTTATCAGAATCTATGGGCAGCGAGATGGTTTTTATCCACAACTTCAAGAATAAAAGATTAGCTCTGCCTCAGTTCATCTTGGCTGGGGGTTGGGAAACATTTCCTGTCAAGGGCCGAGTGGTAGAGATTTCAGGCTTTGTATGCCTCTTAGTCTTGGCCACAACTACTGAACTCAGCCTGTGTCAAATGAAAGAAGCCATTGGCTCTACATAAGCTAACGAGCATGGCTGTTCTCCAATAAAACTTCATTTACAAAAACAAGAGCTGGGCTAATTTTGACGTGCAAATGACAGGACACAGATCCTTGTTCTAACCAGAAGAAAACAATGTAGATGAGAAATATATAGTGTTATATGTTCAAATTTTAACCTTAAATCTATTATTTTTCTTTTTGATGGGTGACTATCCTAAAAACTGGTCACACCTAGCCCTGGTGAGAGGGTGGAAAATAAATACTTTCCTACACTGCTAGTAGGAGAGGAAACTGGTGCAGTCACCTGTTTCTTCAACAACTATAAATTGGGGTCGGGGGGAGCACAATCATGGGCCACGTCCTCCACCGGATATTGGGGACATAGGAATAAAATGCATATGCAGGGCGCCTGGATGGCTCTGTGGGTTAACCCTTTGCCTTTGGCTCCGGTCATGATCTCAGGGTCCTGGGATCGAGCCCCACATCGGGCTCTCAGCTCAGCAGGGAGCCTGCCTCCCCCGACTCTCTCTGCCTGCCTCTCTGCCTACTTGTGATCTCTGTCTGTCAAATAAATAAATAAAATCTTGAAAAAAAAATAAGTAAAACTCATATGCAGCCTACACTCACAGGTTAGTGTAGACAGGCATTGAAATAGTTACTAATTGCTTAACAAGGTGGTGGTAAAATGGATATTTTGTTGAAACATTATGTAATTGTGCATATACAGGACATATTTACAGTGGCATAAATACACCTGGCAGTAACAGTGGCAATAATTAATATGTAAATGTTAATTAATTATATATTGTATATTAATTATATATTTATTAATAATATATAATATATACTATAAATATAATTAATATTTATTAATTAATAAATATCAGTTCATACTAAATAAATAAATAACAAATAAGTAACCACATGACGCCAGACTGAGGCATCTGGCATATTCTTGATCTCATGACAGAACAGCATATGGTTCCGGGGACTGAATCCGGGCTAGAGTCCATCTGACAGAACCGGGTTTGGATCTTGGTTCCAGCACTTACTACCAATGGGTACTTGATTACACCTTTATCTTTTTCAGCATCAGGATCCTCGGTGTAATTGGAGATTGTAATTGTGTTCATTTTAAATTTTTAAAATTAAAAAAAAATTTTTTTTAAGATTTTATTTATTTATCTGACAGAGAGAGATCACAAGCAGGCAGAGAGGCAGGCAGAGAGAGAGGAGGAAGCAGGTTCCCCGCTTAGCTGAGAGCCCAATGCGGGACTCAATCCCAGGACTACTGAGATCATGACCTGAGCTGAAGGCGGTGGCTTAACCCACTGAGCCACCCAGGTGCCTCTTGTGTCCATTTTAAAAAGATGATTATGAGGCACCATCAGTTCAGCATTGGATTCTTGATTTCGGATCCGTCGTGATCTCAGGGTCATGAGCTCGAGCCTCTTGTCAGGCTCCAGCTGGGCATGGAGTCCGCTTGGGATTCTCTCTCTCCTTTGCCCCTTCCCTCGCCTCTCCCCCATTTGCTCTCTCTCTCTCGGAAAAAGAAAAGAAGATTATGAACATCACGTGAAACAGTACAGGTGAAGCACCTACACAAACGGCCACCCATTACGTGTATTCATTCGGCTGCATCTACGGAGTGCCTCCTATGTTCCCAGATCAGCTCCAGATATGGACCTAGGACTATCATTATCTTTATTGTCTAATGAGACACCACGCAAGCCTCGGGTCACCAGGTCACTTCAGAAACCACACAGTCAGGTGTCATAGTTAGCAATGTGGACAGTTCTGTAGGGTCTTTAGCCAGCATCTTCCCCCAGTGGTGGCCCTTCACCCCTGCTCCCCTGCCCCGCCCGAGCTCCATTCCCTACGACTCCCAGGAAGCTGGGATGGCTTAATTTTATGTGTGAACTTGGCTGGACCACAGGGTAAAGATATGCTAGATATCTGGTCAAACACTGTAGGTCTTTCCGTGAAGACGTTTTGGATAAGATCGCCCTTTAACTTCATGGACTGAGTAAAGCAGATGGGCCTCATCTAATCAGTGGAAGGCTAGACTAGAACACAAAGGCTGGCCTTTCCCTGAGTAAGAGAGAATCCATCCTTCCCAACGATCAATGACCTGGGACACCAGCTTTTCTCTGCTTTCACACTCAGATGGAAACATGGGCTGTCTTGGGCCCCCAGTTTGCTAACTGCAGATCTTGGACTCGCAAGCCTTTACAATTGGGAAAACCAATTCCTTATAATCTCTTTATAATACACACACACGTGCATGCACACACACACACACACACATCTATTAGCTCTGTTTCTCTGGAGAACCCTGACTAATACAGAGTATTCTTACCCTGAACTGCTTGCTCAAGTTACAAGGATGCCCAGACTCGAGGTTGCCAATATAGTTATGGTCTGCGTGGTACCCCCTAGCGTTGTGTAGTGCACAACCGGTTGTACACTGCAGCTGTGCTCTCATCTCCCACCTTAACATCCCTTGAGACTCTCCATACAGACTCCAACTTCCCCACCTTAGTGCCTCTCCCAGGGCCATGTGCTCAGCATCAGAAACATGGCAAGGCCTACCAGCTCCAAACGTCTCCGACACCTTACCTCCGGGCACACAATGGAAGCCGTCTCCGTGATAACCAGGTTTGCACTGGCACTTGAAGGAGCCTGGAGTGTTGTAGCAGAAGGCGTCGGGGTGACATCGGGTTGACTGACACTCATCCACATCTGCAAAACAGCCACCAAGCCCAGGGGACAGTGAAATTTCTTCTGGAATTCATAGATGACACAGTAATTTAAACCACTTTCTCAACCCTGGGGGACTCTGTTTCTGATCTGGGAATAGCAATTCAAAATTTACAAAACGTGACTCATCAAAACACGAGCTCTCCAAATTCTATCCAGTGTATTTATAAATGTGTTTCACTCCAAGCATGCAGAAGGAAAAGAGAGAAGATTGGTTTGCATTATAAAATGAGCCTTCTCATCACAAGAGAGGGCTTCAAAAACCTGGGAGAGTTTGGAGACATCATTAAGGGCGGAGAGGAAAACCTCAGAGATAAGAGAAAATTCACGTGTTCAGTAATGAAAGTATCTCAGAATTTATAATCCTAGAAAAGCTTGGACTTTTCAGGAACACTGTTGGCTGTACTTTTAAGCAATTTTTCAAATCAGGGGGTGGGGGTAATTATCTCATAGTTCTCTCTCCTGAAATAATCTTTAAAGAACATCTTGGGAGCCATGAAGGACTGACCACAGGTCTAAAAGAATTCTGGGTAATCATTTATTCTTTGACGGTAGTCATTTATTCAATAAGGGCACTGGGCTTGTTTCGGAGCACAAGGTGAGAGCAGGTCAGATGAATTATATATACACATTTATATATCTCTTACTGAACAAAAACCTAGACCTCAAGCCCCATGTATCCAAGAGTTGTTTGCCTTTTCCCAAAAGAAAATCTCCTCAGTTCCTAGTAGACAACAGGAGTCTAATTGTTGCCTGAGTGAGCAAGTCACAGAGAACAAAGTAGTAGGGGGAGGCTAAGCATTTTCTCCAATGACAACAGCCCCCAAAGGAAAACACAGGGTTCACACTATGCAGAGAGACAAAACGCAGCCCATATGCTCAAAAGAGTTGAAAGAGTAATTCTCTTAATTTCAGGGTGAGTCGGTAATTGGCAGATGGGATTTTTTTTCTTTCAGGTTCCATGGAGAGAAAAATCAGAGCAAGCACGCACCTTGGCAGGCTCGGCCGTCCCCAGAGAAGCCCGGCAGACAGGAACAGGTGTAGGAGGACCCTCCCACGTAGACACACTGAGCCCGCTGGGGTATGTCGCAGTCATGGAGGCCAGTCTCGCAGTAGTTGATAGGGCGCTGGTCCACGACAGCTTCAAACAAAAGGTTGACACACAGTGTTTGGAGAGAGGCCCCAAATGGTCTCGGTAGCCTTCTAAGCAAGTTCCCTCTACATCAATGGTTTAGTCCACTGAGGGGACTGTGCCTAGACCCCGGACCTCCAGACATCCTGTCAGGCTTCCTCCTCTGCCCCCCCAGTGGGTTAGTACCCCTGAATTTTCTGTTTTCTGCCACCTGCCTCCAATCAGTCTTCAGAGACGGACACCATGGCTGTTCAGCCCACCTGGTACTCAACCTTGACAAAACCTCTCTCTATATTGGCTCCCTCAAACCCAACTTTCCGTTCACTGAGACATGGAGGTGGGCATGTGTGGATGTATGTACACACTTGCTGCAGCGACCCTGCTGGGGCACCTGGATGGAGCCAAGGACCTGAGACTTCTGCATGGTGGCTTGACCCCTGGCCCACCAAGCAGGTCAAGCACTGACTACAAACGCTGAAGGCATTTCCCGTGATGGGAGGAGAAGTTAATGTTTCCAGGGTGGTGAGACAGGTGTAGAGATACTGTGGATTCTGGGGTGTAAGCATCCCCGAGTGTCTACCAAGTACACATGTGTCTGCCGCATGGCTTTTATACCTCACTTCTCAGAGTCTCACATTTTTCCTCTGTGGGGAGGCCGGTGGATGAGCTGTCATTCTTTACAGGGTCCCAAAGATAGAACCCACAGAACGAGGGCTTGGGAAGCGGGTAAGTGACTAAGGGGGTGGCCGGTAATAACGTCTTGTGCTCTTGCCTCAAGATGGAAGTCAAGGGCTGAGGTCTCGGGGGTAATTTCAGTGGCAGTGCAGGATCTCTGGGGTTCCCAAGGCACCATTTAGCTTCTGGTTTTAAAGCTCTAAGACCCACGACAGAATTCTGTCCTTCAGAACTGATGTTCCTTTCCTTCCCTTCAAGGAGGCCCTTGGTGGCTGGACTATCCCAAGCAAGGAGGGCTTCTCTTCCTTCTCCTCCTCACTGAGTCTTTCCAAGACTGATTCCAGTTTTTCTTGTCTTTGAGAGAAAGAGAGAGAGAGCTCTAAGCACGGTCAGGGGACACGTCAAGGAGAGGGTATTCCTCAAGGTTCCAAATTTCTGGAAAACAGTCACCCAGATGATACCTAACAAGTGCAAGAACACACTCGGCTTCCTTGGGCCCTTCTTTCTTCTCTCCCGTCCCCTCATCTCTAAGTCTCTTCTCTTCTCTAGGGTCCCCTTGCTCCCCGCCCCCACTCCTTCAGCTTAGCTGCCCGACTTTCAAGAAATTAGGGTCCCTCAAAGGTCGGGAATGTACCCGCAGACAAAACCACCAGGAAACGAGTCTCACTCAGCTTTCTTTTCTCTATCTCTTCCGACACATATTTGTGTCATTTATACCTCATAGGTGGCCATTTTACAAGTGACATCTGCTCACGGCTTCGTTTGCTCCACCCTAATTAACAGAGACCCTCCGTAAGGGACACGCCGGGTAGGTCTCGACATTCCCTCCCAGCCATTGCGGTCGCACGTGCATTTCTATAATCCTCAAATCATTTCTAGAAAAAAGGCAATTTAGAGCTGCGTTTTTTTTTTTATCACTTTTTTTTAATGGAAGATCACTTTTCCATGCCAAAGCCATTTGCTCCTTAAAGAAGTTTTAAAAGCCAGCCCTATCATTCCAAACTGTTTCGTTCGAACGGTTTCATTTTCAAAAATACGTGAGGCATTTTTTAGGGAGGTTTCATGTCAGTTAAGAGGGAAAGTCTCTTCGACATTTCTTGACCATGAGCACACAGCCCACAGCCCTGGCAGTGTGTCTCAGTTCTCACACAACTGGAATTTCTAGATGGCTTTGCTGACAACATTCATTCAGAGGGGTCAGGACGGTCACGGCGGACAGCGGCTGCCCGGAGAACCTAAGCCACTGGAGGGGACACTGGGGCACCACGCAGTGCTCTCCTCAAAGGCTCCTGACCTTGCTGAGCTGGCAAGTTCTCTACAACTCTGATCCCACCCCTTTTACGAATGGGAAACGACATGCTGGGAGGAAGGGGGTGCATTCCGGAAAGGAGAGAAAACCAGGCTCAAATGAGAATTAAAATTTAACTAGAATCCCAAGCAGACTGTAAGCTGGGGTTGTGCTTTCCTAGCGCCACCTTTTCTGAGGAGAAGCATGGAGAAGGACCCTTCCCTGACCTGGAAGGAGTAAAGCGGGCTGCTGGTCCTGAGCCGCTGCCGCCCCCCGGCAGCAGTCCCCCAGAACCACCTGCAGGCTGGTTGGGCTGGAAATGAGACAGGAGAGAAGGGGGAGATGCCAAGAAGGAAAGACAACCGAGGGTAAGAAGTCACCGGTTAGAAGGAAGGAAAGGTATACAGGGTGTAAACAGCTCTAAGGAGGGTGGTTTCCCTCGTTACTTTGAAGTTCTGAAAATAAGGTCACAAAAGTGAATGTTTTACATTAATTTTTCCCAACAATACAATAGGCAGGGAAGGGAGAACACTGGGTGAAGCAAGTCCTCTTCCTGGCCTGTGGGATGGGCAGGTACATGGTTTTGTGCACTGCACGAAGACACCCACGTAAGGGGGTCAATGGAACCTCAAATCTCCCCACATTCCACACACAGAGCAGCGTATCCTAGGGCTATGGCCACGCAGAGGGGGATTGTCTGTGTCTTTACATAAAGGTGATTTATGGGCTGTTTTCGTACTTTGCACATTCTAATTAACTGTAAAAGTTGGCATGCAGTGGCAAAGAGAAAGGTCGCAGGTTTACAGGAAATGCCAAACACAGAAGTCCACGAGGCAGTTCCCCACAGGAAACCGAACCTCACAGAAAGAGGCAATGACCCCAGCCAGCCCACAGCCCCTGCACGAGCCCCAGCCCTTCACCGTCGGCAGCCACTGCACTGGCCTCCGCAACTAGCCCAACTGTCTTCTCTCCCTTCTCTGCTGCGACCTGGGATAAATCTTTCCAACCCGGGCTTTCCGTGCAGCATACAGTTGTGACAGAGAATTTCGGCAGAGGTGACCCGGCGACAAGCCAGAGCGACTGGCTGGAACGCATTTAGGCCGACGTGGTTTTCCCCGTGAGCTGCCTCTCCATGCAGTGGCTCTCGAAGGAGCTGGGCAATGGGGGATGGTGGCCAGGCCTGTGGGCAGGGGGGACTCGGGAGGCCTGGTGGCACAGCTCCGGGTGACTGTCACATGTGTTCCTGAGCAGTGGGATCCCTGGTTCAGACAAAATCTCACCCAGAGTGTGACATGCAGAGAAACGAAAGGCTGGAGGTCATGGTGGGGGACAGACGGGCCCCGGCTCCCACAGCTCCTCCCCGGCAGCTCCCGAGGGGCCTCCAAGGGCTCTGGGCGACCCCGTGAGCCCATGATCCAGCCTGAGGAACCGAGGTCCAGACATGTGAGGTGTCCTCCTCAAAGTCCAATGCCTCGGAGCGGACATCTGTTCCCCCCTGCCCTGCGGTGAGTGCGCTCGGCAGGAGGACGTCGCGCCTCCCGGCCACCCACCCCGGAGCCGCGTCCCCCCACCCGCCAGGGCTGAGTCCAGACGTAATGGAAATGGGGCCGTCATGAAAAATAAACGTTCAAGTCACCTCCATCTCCAAAAAGCAGGGAAGGAGCTTGGGCCAAACACACAGAAATGGTTGTTCTCTACCAAGAGAGAAAAAAGTGACCTTAGCAGGGCCGGGATCTGCACTCTGTGCAAGGGGACCGGCTTCCCAAAACGTGCAGATGTTTGGGTCACGTTCAAAACCCGAGAACGGCCTGTTCCTTTCCGCCCCCGGGCTGCCACCTCACCCTGGGACCTCAGCAGCCCTGCCTGAGCGTCCGGGTGGAGCGAACGGAGCGCGTCCGGCTGCAGGGAGCAGCCAGGCAGCAAAAAGGGGGCGGCTCCGTGATGAGACACAAGAATCTGTTTTAAAACTGGGACCACAAGGCACCTGGGTGACTCTGTCGATTAAACCTCTGCCTTCGGCTTAGGTCATGGTCTCTGGGCCATTGGATGAAGCCCCACATCAGGCTCTCTGCTCAGCGGGATGCCTATTCCCTCACCCCACCGCCTGCCTCTCTGCCTACTTGTCTGTCAAATAAATAAATAAAATCTTTAAAAAATAAATAAATAAAATTAGGAGGACAAGTTGAGCTTGGAGGCCCATTTAGCATGCTGCCCACCAGAACGGACATCTCCAAGAATCTTTGAACTTAAACTTCTTGGCCCCCGTCAGGTCCAAGTGCAGCAGCAGGAAATAAGTGGAAACGTCTGAACAGTCAAGCCCTTGGGGCAGGCCCACGAGCACCAGTCCCCACAGCACCGGCCTGCAGTGCGGTGAGCCCCACGAAGAGCTTCTCACCTCCTCTGACAGGGCCAAGAAGCTCTGCTACAGCTCGTGGCTTATTCTAGCACTGCTTCTGCCTTAGGTGTGGGACCCTCCGGTATGTGGAGGGAAGGGATGAAGTCTGGTTCGTCTTTGTAAACGGCTTCCCCGAACAACAGAAGGCGGCGCCCCCATGTCAGCAAGATGACGACAGGGCGGCGCCTGCACTCAGACTGCAGGCAACACACCCCGCATGCATGAGCGGTGTGACAAGTCACCCGCAGAACTTACTGGATTTGACAAGTCACCTGCAGAACTTACCAGATTTGACAAGTCACCCACAGAACTTACCCGATTTGACAAGTCACCCGCAGAACTTACCGGATTTGACAAGTCACCCGCAGAACTTACCCGATTTGACAAGTCACCCACAGAACTTGCCCGATTTGACAAGTCGCCCGCAGAACTTACCCACACAGGCTCCCGCCTCTGAGAACCGATAGCCGTCCACACACTCGCAGCGGAAGGTTCCAGGCTGATTATTGCAGACGGCGTGGCTCCCACACACCGAGGGCTGTTCTGAACATTCATCGATATCTACAACAAATTTTTTTTAAAATCCACACTTAAAAAAAAAAACCACTTCAAATATGGGTAAATACAATGAAATAGTATTTTGGACCACACAATTGGATCGATTCTAAGACAAACTCTTCTATGGTCCAAAAGTTACATGAATACGATTTTTTTCCTATTTATTTTTTTATTTCATCATCAGCAGGAGAGCAGAGGGAGAGAGAACCTCAAGCAGACACCACGCAGGACGCAAAGCTCAGTCTCACGACGCAAAGCTTAGTCTCACGACCCTCAGATCGTAAGCTGACCTGAAACGAAGGGTCGGACGCTTCATTGACGGAGCCACCCGGACACCCCAGTAAGAGTTTTCTTCCTGCGTGCCACTTTCGAGAGTGACCCCAAGGCCCTCCTACGTAACCGCGTGCTTCCCCTGCCTGTCCTGGAGGCAGCCGCTGAGCCTGGGGCTCGCTAACACCAGACTGGCCCGTGCACGTCAGAAAGCCAGGTGCGCAAGCGTCCAGACTGTAAACACGGCTCCTGAGGCCACGGAGCATATTTAAATGTGCTACTCAAAAATATTACTTAACCCACTTACAGGTACAAAGCAAAGCTGAACAATGTCAGGCCTAATTGTGAATTTTTGAATGTTGTCTAGAGCTTAATGCACTAAAAGGAAGCTTGTCAGTGAACCGGCAGGGTGATGTCCTCTCATGACAATACCAAAGCTATCACAAAAAACCATATGCTTTGGAACTGGACATAGCTAGGCTCCAATCTGCTTCTTTAGTTACCAGCTTGTGTGGTCTTGGGCAAGCTACTAACTACTCAGCCTCAGTTTCCCCGTTGGTAAGTGAAGCACAGTATGACTGACCTTGAGGGATTCTTCTGAGGACTACAGGAGTTGGATGTAAGCCAGAGGAACACCCAGTATGCTCAAGAAACGTAGCTATTATTGTAATTTTTAGGGGTTCATCCTATAGCCGTGGGGATGGATTGGGCTGATCTAGGGCCACGGCCCTCAGATTGCCACCAGGCATCAGGGTCCAATCTGCATGCAGCTAACCCCACAGCAAGGCTGGTTGGCCCAGACGAGAAGCTGAGCTAACTTGTCATCGCCCTGATTACCTGCCCACTAATGGACTGAAATAAACACAACCACATGAGGTTCTTCCTATGCCAGCCTCATCCTCAGAGTATGCTGAGTATGAGTAGTCTAGAAATGCTGGCATTTCTAGAACCTTGAGACATGGGGACGTCATTTCATGAGATCATGAGATCTCATGATCATACAAGTTCCCTCCTCTTCTTACCCTCCTCCAACGCCTTCACGGGAACTTTCACATTTGGAAGACAAAGCCTCATGCGTCTATCTCCAATGGCCAGCCTCGCCCATCTCCTCCCTGGTGAGACATATCCCTGCTGGCCTATCGGACCATGTTGCCAAGAGAGGCACTTCTGCCACATCTGCCCCAGAGCCTGACCTCTACCCGTGCAAACACCCAAACCAAATGGTATTCAGCTTTTTAAATATGTACCGCCAATGTCACGTTCCCGTGCAATGTTTAAGATACAAGATCTCACACTAGAGGACCGCTCCGGGCACAGGTGGGAGGTCACAGCACACAGCCCCTCCCAAAGTAGCCCCTTCCACGAACTGGAGCTGGAGTGCGGCTGCGGGATACTCAGCACGGCCCCATCCGCCAGCTGCTGCTCCGACAACACAGGAAGAAAAAAAAAATCGGTCCGGCTTCCACGGTCTCTGTGCCCTAACTCTCAGAGGACACTCCCTGCACAGATGTCTGCACGCCCTGTTCAGACTGCAGGGCTCCAGAGCTCGGACTCCACTGCCAAAGCCCAAGAGCCCAGAGCAAGAGTTTTCAGTCAAAGGGACAGAGCGAAATCACCCGGGTAAGTGTTCCAAGTTCCAGTCCTCCCCCAGCAGTTTGTGGACAGGGATGCTGTGTGTTTCTAAAAGCTACTTGGGTGATTAAGAGGGTTAGCACTCCCTTAGCCCCCACCTACTGCTGCCCAGTAGGACCTGCGGGCCCGTGGGATGAGGGAGGGTATGGCCCCTTGGCACGCGAAGGTCCCTCTCTCTATACACCCAAGCACGGTGACACCTTTTCTGTAGGGCAAGACTCTAGGAGTTTCGTCCTTATAGTGAAATTCTTCTGAATGTCTAATCTAAAACCTCCCTTCTGTAAACCAAGGGTGGGACTTTAAACCTTCCGTTAGTCGAAACAGTAAGCTGGTGCTAACTGCCCCCTCGTAAAATATCACAAAATCTCCTTCAAGTTTGTTTTTTACTCTCTGGGAAGAGATCTTGCACATAGATCAGTCTCTAGCCCAACAGGAAAGTCCTAGATAATTTGTGTAATCATTGCTTCCTAACTTTTTTCAGAGTGGCTACTTTTCATGTATTTTCAGCCAATCTTAATTTGCCCCTTTTCTGAGGGCCAGGCTCTCTGAGGAAAGCCTCATGACTGATCTGTTACGTGCCTGTGTGTGCCCAACATTACCCGAAGAGAGGTCATCCAAAACGATCTCTACAGACTCCCGGCTGAGCAATGGATGGGAGTCATCCTGGCAGCAGATCTCTGCGATTTGTCTGGAAACCTTCTCCAAGCTATGCTGGAGGGACACCATGCAACATGTCGCCAACACCAGGCTTGCTGGGGATGTCATCTATCATCACATCAGTGTTACACAACAGAGTTGCAAAGGCTCATTCTCATTCTCTTCTAAGTCACTTTCCAGGTCAAAATAACACACGATGTGATTTGCCTAATGCAATTTCCTACCAACAGCCTCACGTCTCGATGCTTTAACACTCCGAGGCATGTTCTAGTGACTCTGAACAAAACAGTAGCCTGACCGGGAATATACTCACATTCCATCGTGCTAATCCCCCAGAACAAGGACTAACCAGAGAACAAAAGCAAGTCCACACACGACCACTTGTCTTCCTGAGCGAGCACAGAGAGGGTTCTCTGTGACAGCAACAGAGTAGGGAAGGTACGGCCGGGTCGTGTGCTGGGAGGTGAAGCAAGCGTTCCCACTACGGTCTGCTCAGGTGCTGGGAGTGGATGAAACAGCCGGAGGTCATGGCTCAGCAGCAGTGGGTTGGGGTGTCTCCAAGCTTTACTCACATGTGTTCGTCTTACGAAGTTGAGGTAGGGCCATGTAAAGACCAAGAAGGTATACGCTTCCAGCAGAGAAGTGAGGGAGCTCCCTCACTGCACGGTGTCCAAAACCATCTTCCTGGCCCTGGGAGGGCTCTGCCCCCCACTCCCCAGCTACCATGCTGCTTCAGACTGGCCTGAGCCAGCTCAGCCATGTAGGATTGCTGGGCCATGTGGGGGAAATTCTGGAACACTCTGATGATTACAGGCACGTAGGAACTCTGTCCCCTTCCCAGTCGTCTGTTACAAGGAAGGAGAGCATTGAACTGGATTCTACCACCTGTACAAAGCCATCAGCAGGCTAAACTGTTACACGGTCTGTTCCTACAAGCACATGTCCCTGCTCCCCATTATTTCAGATGCCCCAGTGAGCACCTTACTCTGAGCCAAATACAGGAACATAGTGACAGTAGGACCTGCCAACCTTTATGTTAAATCAGCACACGAAATCTGCCACTTGTCAGAGGGCTGGATGCCAGACCCCAGGCATCACCCCACGATTTCATGGCTCACCGGGTTGTCAGACCCCAATCCCTCAAGAGGACTGGTCATCTTTCTGGCCAAACATACAGGTGCATGCCACTCTTTCACTGGGGGGACATCCTTCTAGCATCTGCGACACCTGCTAGCGAACCCTCGGCTGCAGACTTAGGCTGCTCTGATTTAAGTGCTTGACACTCCTGCACTGCTTGCTTCTGCTGGATGGACTCGTCACTGAGTTAGGAGTCAGCTAACTGACCCTCGGTAGTGTCCTAAAACTTAGTCACAAACACATGGGTAAGTATGCAAAATTATATTATAATCAGGAGCGCCTAAGGGGCTCAGTCAGTTAAGTGTCTGCCTTCGGCTCAGGTCATGATCCCAGGGTCTTGGAATCGAGTCCCGCACCGGACTCCCTGTTCAGCGAAGATCCTGCTTCTCTCTCTGTCTGCTGCTCCCACTCTCTGACAAATAATAAATAAATAAATAATGAAATCTTTTTAAAAAAATCTTAAAAAAAGAACATATTAGTATGCAGCTGTCACGGGTAAGTATTCAAAGTTAAACTACAATCAAGTAAGTCTGGCGAGAAGGCAGTGAGTGTAACGTTCGTGCGTGAGTCAGACCCCCGGTCAGACGTTCCGGTGTCACCGGCTCGCTCAGATGAGCCACAGCATTTCTCAGCTACAGAAAAAGGAACGAATCTGCCACCGGTGGAACAGCCACGATCAAAGTAAATATGTAAATAAACCGCATTAGCAAGTGTTGGCCGGGATGTGACGGAGGGGGCGGAGGGCAGCCCCCCCCCCCTCCCGTGCGCTGCTGCCGGGAATGTGAAATGGGACCCCCGCTGAGCGGAGAAGTGTGAAGGCGCTGGAAGAGCCAAACCGGTATTTCATACACTCGGGTTCACAGCGGCATCACCCACACCAGCCAAAAAATCGAAGCAACCCAGGAGTCCACAGACAGACGGCAGTGTGTGCAGGCCACGGAATCGATTCCCGCCTTCAGCAGGAAGTGATTCGGGCCCAGGCTACCACGTGCTAAGCCCTGAGGACACTATGCTCAGAGAAGTGAGCCAGTCACGGAAGGACAGGACTGTGTAAGGCCACTCTATGAGATATGTAAAGAGTCATATTCATGGAAAGTAGGGCCGGGGGGACAAGGGAATGGGGAGTTGTTTAATGGGGACAGTGTTTCAGTTCTGCAAGACAACCAGAAGAACCCCAGGTGTGGGGCCTGGCACACGCCCTGGTGCTCCCCTCGCCCCTCCCTCTCTTCACCCAGCTCTGGTCTGCAGACTTCGGACACCTCCTCCTGGCCTCTTCCCCAGCCCCCACAAGTCAGAAGGGATGGTTGTACCAGAGCAGATCCTTCCGTCCCCTCGGAAGCCTATGGAACACTCGCAGGTGAACTGAACCCCAGGGCCAGGGCGACAGGCGGCGTTGGTGTCACACCCGTGAGTGCCGATGTAGCAAGGGTTCTGCAGGGCATCCGGGGAGCCATCTGTGAAGGAGAGACACGGAAGCCGAGTGAGTGATCCAGGGATGCCTGCGGGTTTCCTCCTTCCACAGAGAGCAAGGCCCAGCTGATGACCCAGAAGGTCCTGGCCTAGAAACCACCTGATTCCCATGTCACCCTCGGGCGGGATCGGCAAAGCATGTCCCTCCAGATCCATGCCTGTTTTTGTAAATAAAGTTTTATTGGAAACCAGCCGCATCCATTCACTTGCAAATAGTCTATGGCTGCTTCCGTGCCACAATGGCAGAACTGAGATCTTCAGACACTACAGGGCTGGCAAAGCCTAGAATGTTTAATGCGGAGCCTTTTAAGAAAAAAAAAAAAGTACCACCACCAATGCCCAGGACCCAGCTGTCACAGGAGGGAGAAAGACACCTGTCCTCCTCCTGCTTTATAGAGCTAAGCAAGGATGAACACGGCCGGCTGGGGAGGTGGCCTGGGTATGCAGGGAGCACCAAAAAGAATTAAAAAGAGAAAAGCCTAATGCTGGACCCCAAGCATATAGAGCCCGTAGGGCTGGAAGATTTGGGTGATACGCAGACAGCATGCAAGCTCTCCGAATGCCAGCTTCCCCGCATGCAGCCCAGAGCAACCCCAGACCGGACCTCGGAGCCAGTGACGTGCTGCCCCTGGGCAGGGGTGCGGAGGCTCCATGCCGGACCTGCACTGGCTTTGCCTAGAGCCTCAGACCCTGAGCACACGCTCCTTTCACGGCCAAGCACGAGTACGCTCAAATGCCCTGCCAAAGCCGGCTGTGGCCTTGAACAGTCCGCTCCGCCCCACATGGAAGGATGAGGAGAGAAGTTATGTCCGGGCTGCCACTCCTACCCCTCACAGGACCGATGGAGTTGCTCAGTGCATAGCGCAAGATCTTCTCCTCGCGGTTGTACAGGACAAACACACTGTCCACGGACAGCTGCTGGGTGCTGGGCAGGTCCGGCCGGGAGGGGTCGTGGGCGCACTCCTGGAAGGTGATGGTCTGGCGCCACTGGTAAGCGTGGATGTCAGAGGGGGTGGCGCCGTCCTGCTCCGGGCCCGTCACGGTGTACTCCCGGGACGAGGACGACGTGATCACTGCGATGTGGCGGCCGGAGAAGGGAGACAAGGCAGGGTGACAAATGGGGCAAGAGGTTTAGTCGAGGGCTTTCAAACAGCGAGCAGAAGTCTCTGCCCAGATGAGCTATTGGATGGAATAGTACCTAAGACCATTTACTTCTGTGTTGGGACTCCTTGTGCTACCTCGGTCTCCCATACTGTTATGGTCTTGCTGGCACTGGTAATATTTCCTGCTTTCTCGCCTCAAGGGCTCTCTGTAGCTTCTGAAGCCACCCAGAATCAACCGAGAGATCGAGTCTGGTGGAAAGGGCACACACGGAAAAGCAGGTTCACCTGAACCTACACCGGCGCGCGCAAGCTGTGCAATCATGGGCCACTTACAACCTCTTTAGCTCCCATTTCTTTTACAAGTGGGTAGGGGTGAGAATGAGATAATGTGTGTCAAATTTCTGGACCCACACAGGCTAACGCTACTATGATATACTACCACTGATGTGGCATGGACATCGTGACTAGCAGAGAGCTGGCAGCTTTCTAGAGGTTATCGCATCTGGGATTCAACAAATAGTGGCTGCTATGTATCACTCTAGATGAAGCAGTTCTCTGATACAAAAAATAAAAAGAAGACACTAAGTGGGTTTCATGTAGCCAATTTCTGGAAAATTACTAAAATGCTTTGAGCAAACCTCAAGAGAGAAGAAGAGAGACAGCCTTCGCGCTCAGGAGAGAGCCTGATTTTCAACCATATGATGAAACTCTCAACTTCCTATTTAAAAAAAAAAAAAAGAAAGAATAAAAGGCTCTTTATATTTGTGTGCTCTGCTGTAGTTCATAACAAAAGTCAGAGGATAAATAAAAGATTAGTATAAGCTGTCTCTTATCCAGCTCCCACGTGCTACGCTGCCAGAAACACCATCTGGTCACAGGCTGACTGCAGCCGGGGTCCCACTGCTCATTCCAGCTCCCATTTACCAAGCCACGTGGTCTCCAGGGGAGCCTGATCAGGCCACAAGCCGTGGTAATTAGTACAACCTCGCTGGATGGCAATTTAATGAGAGACTTCAAAAAGTTTCTATTGTTTGGCTCAGCAACTCTACTTCTAGGAATTGAATCTTAGGAAAGAATCGGAAATTTGGTCAAGATTTATGATGAAGATGGTCCTTGGAACTCATTATAGGATGGGAAAATTGGAAATAACGTAAGCTTTAGAGAAGAGAATGGTTTAAATTACTGGCCATATAAAAGAGTAGTGCCGATTCATTAAAAAGGATGTTCAAAGCCTATTGAATGAACTATAAAGTATTCAGGATTTCAAATTAACTGGAAAATGAAGATATAATAATGGGGTACCACTGCAATTCTATTTAAATGAAAAACTATATACCCAACTGTAGAGAACATGATAATACTGCATCAATGTCAAGTTTCCTGACACTGATCATTGTGCTGTGTCCACATAACAGAATATTTTTGTTCTTAAGAAAAACGGGGGACTTATTCAGAGGGTGGACAATCACAAGGACTACAACTTATTTTCCAAAAATGTATTATTTGCAAATATATATATATATATATATATATATATATCTAGGTAAGAGAATGATAAAATAAATATGGCAAAATCTTAACAATTGGTGAAACTGGGTAAATGGCAGGTCGAAATTGTGTTACTTTCAACTCTAATGTAAGTGGGAAATTATGTGAAATACTAAATTAAAATATAGGTATATACATATATACAAATGCACATATATTTACATACAGATACAATAGCCATGCTGTAGGTTATATCCCTAGGACTTACAAGATCTATACTGATATATATTATATATATATATATATATATATATATATATTTATTTATTTGTAATGGGTATTTTTCAAGATTTTTATTTTTAAATAATCTTTAAAAATCCTTCAAATCCTCCAGTCCACCCCCCCACCTACCACCCAGACAGCCAGGAGCCTCTGCTGGGGTATTTTATATGTAAATGGAGAAAAGGCTGAAAGGAAATAATTTAAACCTAATAATAATTATGCCCCAGTTTTACCATTATGCGTAATTTCTTTTTTGGGGCACTATTTTTCTATGTCTGTATTATGTCTGTAATTAGAGGAAAAGGTGATTTTAATAAGCTAGCGCCCATCTGTTTCCTGCCAGGAAGCCCAGGAGACCACCCTGGCGTAGTAGGGCCGCTGGAGCAGTGGGTGGGTCTGGAGTCAGTGGGGAGCTAGGGTTGTCCCCACAACCCTCCCCGCTACCCCCGGCCCCTCCCTCCCATCTCCTTACCTCCCATCCCCCCTGCCCCCCATGCAGCGCTGGCGGCTCACCCCCACGGGAGTAGTGGTAGAGCTCTGTGTAGGGCTCGATGTGCACAGAGGAGCCGAACGGGATGTGGGGCACGTGGCCCTCCAGCTCTGTGTCGATGGTCAAGTGTCCGTGCTCGTCAATGCCGCTGAACTGCTGCTTGATGATCAGCTTGCCCGGGGACCCCACAAAGGTCACCTCAGCCTGGCGGGTGAACTCGCCTCCTGGAAAGCAAGGCCCGTCATTCTACCATCTGGGAAGTCCCCCATTCTACCGTCTGGGAAGTCCCCCTCAGGCCAGCCCCAGGCGTGGGGGTGCTGCCCGAGGAGACTCGCACCTCCTCCATGAGCGCTTTAGTTGGGTCGGGAGACACAGAGCTGGTGACACTGAGGGCAGAGCCGGGACCTCCACGCAGCCCCGCTGAACACACACAGAGGAGAGAAGCTGCTTTCCAGCCCCACACCAGCCTCTGGGACGTGGTGGGCTCAGGGACAGAGCTGGGAGATGCCAAGGACAGGAGTCTGACTCCCAGCTGTGCCAGGTACTGACTGAGCGAACGAGAACAAGTTACCCAACCGCCGAGCCTCCGTGTCTTGATGGATGCCAAGTGGTGGTGACAACTGTTGGAACAGCTCAGTGCACTGCACACCATCACCGGTCCCCAAAACCGCTCAGGGAGCACTCACGACGGGGGTTGGCGCAACAACTCCCCTCAGCCTGTGCAGCCACAGACAGCGGCAGAAACCCTTGCTCTACTACCAGCTTCTTCCCTTTTCCACATGTGCAGACCCCCAGGACGGTGAGGATGCTGGCAAACTACGGCCCCGGGGCGAACTCTGGCCGGTAGCCCTGGGGCCAAGAATGATGTTTATGTTTTTAAATGGTTTATTAAGAAGCCAAAAGAATAACATTTCCTATTATGTATATTATCATACATATTTCACATATATAATATGTGAAAATTATATGAATATTAAGTTTTAGTGCCCACTAGCAAAGTTGCATCAGAACACTGCCACACTGACTCATTTACATACGAGCTACGGTGCTTTTGCTCCCGAGTTGCAAGGGAGACGTATAGACAAAAATATTTAGGCAAAGCAAATATTTACGATCTGCCCCTTGGCAGAGAATGGGACAACCCCTGCTTTATAATAAGGACTCCAGTCCCAGGCAGATATCCAAGTGCTAATCCAGGTCCCAGGGCAGTTAAGAACCACTGTCAAAACGAAACACAGATTTGCTGTGGCAGGGGATTTGTCAAGTCTCCCTCGGCTGGGCTGACGATAGTTGTTACGAAATATGGCCAGTTTAAATGAACCCACAGACAAAGCAACACCACGTTGAAAAGCTGTGCAGGAAGGAGCAGCATCTGTGGTCTGACTGCAAAGCTCCACTGTGTGTGCAAAGGAAGGAGCATGTTTGCATGAGAACATGAACTCAGTAATAATACTCGGGATATATGTGCCTGGGGGAGAGAGGGAAAAAATATTATGCCATGCATTTGATATCTTATGGGTAGGTGCCCCCCTTTCCAAATATATATCCTCTCCTTTCTTAAAATGGTCACATTTACAGAAGCCTCTGTAGCTGTTGGAGGGTTACCCATGCAAAGCCTAGGGACCCTGCCTCACGGTGTCTCTGCGATAAAGTCTGGCTGAGGCTCCAGCCAGGCGAGGCAGTGGGGAGATAACAGACTGAGGGGTTCAGAGGCAGCGATGAGTACTGTGACCCAGAACAGGCTCCAGGTCCTGGGAGTGGCCAGAGAGGAAGGACACAATCTCTCGTATCCAAGCTGTTCCAGGAAAGGGCCTCCAGGACGCACAGGGGAGCTGGCCTCAGCAGGACGTGGGAGGCGTCACGGCCACACTATGAAAATGCTCCCCCCACCTGACCATCTGTCCATGTGTCTACTAAAGATTGAACTGTCCCTGACAGGGCAAAGCCTCTAAAAAGCTCCAAGGAAAGTCAGGTTTTCTAAGACTTGAGAGGATTGTGTCTCTCAGGTTTAATTTTCCAGCTAGAAATGAAAAGTTTCTGTTCTCCAAGCAGATACTGAAGCAAATATCAGGTCAGGTTGGCTGGGAATTTGGAGGCTTGAGAAACAGAATGAGGCATGGGAGGCTCGAGAAACACTTCGGTGTGGGAGGCTGGATGAGGTCACCTCATGGGCCCCAACCTCCACCACGAAATCACTCCCTGATCAAAATGCAATTCTAGATGGCCTTAGTGAGTACATACCAATGACAAAATTAATGATGGTTTTACCCCAACATCTTCTTTCTGGAGCCCCCAAACGCTCATCAGTAAATTGTCTGCAGACCTGGAATTCCCCTTCCATTCACGCCCAGGCTCCCCAGGCACCCCCGGGCGGCCCACTGACTGGAATGTCTGAGACAGTTTACCTGTGATGCTGAACCCATTCTTGAATCCATCCTGTTCCACTGCAAACATCCATCCAATGATGCCTCCGACCGGGGCCAGGGGAAGCAGAGAGTAGCCAACGGTCTCGGGAATGGTGCTGATGGCCGTGTAGGAGCGCCCGTGGTTCATCACCACGTAAGAGTGGAGGTCAGTGTTCTCAAAGACGATGGGGACCGGGCTGTTCCCCACAAAGATCCTTCCTTTCACCTTGCCGTTAACTCGCTGGGGGGAGCCTGAGCAGGAAACAAAAAGGCCAGCCTTTTCAAAAAGAAGAACGTGCCTGGTAGGACCTATACCTATATTTTTAAAAAAAAAAAATTTTTTTAAGATTTTATTTATTAATTTTTTAAAAGATTTTATTTATTTATCTGTCACAGAGAGAGAGTGAAAGAGAGAGAGAGAGCACCAGCAGGTAGAGTGGCAGGTAGAGGAGGAGGAAGCAGCAGGCTCCCCACTGAGCAAGGAGCCCGATGCGGGAGTCAATCCCAGGATCCTGGGATCATGACCCGAGCTGAAGGCAGACGCTTAGCTGACTGAGTCCCCCAGGCATCCTGGACCTGTACCTATAAAGCAAAGAGGCAGAACAGCATTGGGGTAAAGGGCTTTGGGTTAAGTCAAAGTAGTTGTCCTCAAGAGGACAGTACATACAACCATCTGTGAGCCTTAGAAATTCCAGCATCCCGCCTCCCTCCCATGCTGATGGATAACAGCACGGAAGGAGCTCCGACGGGAGTCACATGTGATGGAGGAACTTCAGGGACAAATGAGATAATCTCAGGAGAAGAACAGTGTCACGGGTGATGCAGAACTAGGTGATCCCATCACTGATCACTTTTGAGCATCTAATGGACAGAATGAGTAATCTGGGTGGGAAAGAGGGCCGGAACGGATGGTCCTGGGAGTCTGGGACATTTGGCGGCCTGATCTATCACACATCTTAACACACAGCTTAGGCTCAATTACGGTCCTCTTGCCAAGCGTGAGGACTGTCCGTCAGCCCAAGAGGCAACAGCCACAGGCACCACAGATGTCACGCACCACACAATGTGGCCAATGGCCCCGACCAGCTTGTAGGCTGGGGCGTAGTCACAGCTGACTGTTCCATTCAGACAACTGGGAAAGATACACAGCGTACTATGGAAATTTAAAAGCTTTTGCCATAAATTACCTAATAATATATAAATAATATTTTTGTTTTAAAAAACACATTAATAATAAGTGTCAGCATATAACTGGGGGAAAATACCAAAAGAGATATACACAAAATTGCCAACAGGGATTAACTCAGGGCAATACAGTAAACTTTCATTTGCTGTAACATATGCCTCTAGGAGGTGCATATGTTCCTGTTTAATCAGGAAAATGTCAGATCTAAAGAAATGAAGAAATGAAGTTGTTCTTGCATTCAAATAAGAAAAGTTGGGGTACCTGGGGGCTCAGTGGGTTAAGCCTCTGCCTTCGGCTCAGGTCATGATCTCAGGGTCCTGGGATCAAGCCCCGCATCGGGCTCTCTGCTCAGCAGGGAGCCTGCTTCCTCCTCTCTCTCTGCCTGCCTCTCTGACTACTTGTGATCTCTGTCTGTGTCAAATAAATAAATAAAATCTTCCTAAAAAATCTTTTAAAAATAAGAAAACTGAAGGTTACCATATGATCCAGAAATTCCAACTCCTAAATATATTCCCCAAAGAACAGGAAAGCTAGGTCCACACAAGAACTTGTACACAAATGTTGTTAGTAGCCTTGTTCATCACGGCCAGAATGCCCATCGTTGGTATAACTGTGCAACAGAACACATAGCTAGAAGAAAGGAACCAAATACTGACAGATGCCAACACACGGACGGACCCCAGAAACACCTGCTAAGTGAAAGAAGTCAGACTTGGACGGTTCCATATTGTATGATTCCGTGGAATGAGATGGAAAGATTTCTGAAGAAGACAACCCATCAGGAGAGGGCATGGATTAGTTGCGGACAGGGACAGGGGACCCCGGGGGAAGTGGGGAAGACGGTTAGTAGGTACAGCGTTTCTTTCTGGACTGATAAAAGTGTTCTACAACCAAACAGAGGTGATAGTTGCCCAAATGAGTGAAGAGCCGAAAACCCACCAAACTCTATGCTTTAAACAAGGGTATTAATTATAGCTTTAAGAAAACTGAAGGACCATACAGTTGAGGGTCTATTTCTGGGCTCTCTATTCTGTTCCATTGATTTGTGTCTGTTTTTGTGATGTCCACAGTAGCCAAACTATGGAAAGAACCTAGATGTCCATCAACAGATGAATGGATAAAGAAGATGTGGTATATATACACAATGGAATACTATGAAGCCATTAAAAGAAATGAAATCCTGCCATTTGCAATGACATGGATGGAACTAGAGGGTATTATGCTGAGCAAAGTAAGTTAATCAGAGAAAGACAATTATCATATAATCTCCCTGATATGAGGAATTTGAGAGGCAAAGTTGGGGGTTGAGAGGGTAGGGAAGAGAAAAAATGAAACAAGATGGGATCGGGAGGGAAACAAACCATAAGAGACTCTTAATCTCATCAAACAAACTGGGGGTCACGGGGGGAGGTGCGGCAGGAGAGGGTGGTTGGGTTATGGACATTGGGGAGGGCATGTGCTATAGTGAGTGCTGGGAAGTGTGTAAGCCTGATTCACAGACCTGTACCCTGGGGCTAATAATACATTATATGTTAGTTTAAAAAAAAGGTAATAAAAAAAAAGAAAACTGAAGGAAGAGGTCAACAAGTCACCTTGGGCTGTTCAGGTTTGATGCACAATTAAATTCGATCAGTTATCGATTGCACATACATTGGTTCTCTTCCTAGATTACCAGGGACAGGATGTTCATGCCCAGCTCCTTCCCTTGGGACTCAGCACAGTTTTCGGAATGCAGTAAGTTCCCAGTAAAGTCTGTTGAGTAATCCTGACAGACGGGCTCACCCTTGAGCACGTGCAACAGAACACATAGCTAGAAGAAAGGAACCAAATACTGACAGATGCCAACACACGGACGGACCCTTGTGCAGATCTTTTGCTGTGTTCAGTACACCCAAGCCATTATGCAGGGTCACTGACCAGACAAGGCATGCTCGATAAACACAGTGCTTCTACACACAGATTGTGTCATTACACCAGGGAGTGCTATGCAGTTGGAAGACTAATAGTGAAAAAATGCATCCCCCAAACAATTACAGAAACAAGCAGGAAAGCCAAGCGAAGGAAACCAAACAAATTTTTTCCACCAAACCTTGAGCCAGAAAATAGTTTTATAAGTAGCAGGAATCCAACAAATATTTAAACCACAGAACTATTATGGGGTATGTATATAATGTCAAAATATGCAGCTGGACAGTCTGTTATAGCTGAGCTTGCCTCCAAACAAACTGCTCAGCATTTCCAGCTCTGATACTGGTGTGGGAAGAGCTAAGAGGTTGCTCTTTGAGAATGAGCTCTCCTTGCAGATTCTGGAAGCTTCTCTCAGGGCGAGAGAAGTACAAAAGCCAAGCCAGAAACAAAGAAGCAAAGGCACGTCATACCTGGGGTGGTGGGATTTCAAAGAAAACAGAACATATTTACAGTTCAGAACATCCCCCCGAATTTACATGAGACGTAGACATAATTTTCTTTCATTTATTCAGATGGTATTTAGCAAAACTCACTTTATCTCACTGTGACCCAGAGGAAACTTTTTTTAGCAAATTGAAATAACTGATTTAACTACAGCTATGGCTGGCGATGTGAAAAACAGAAACCAACTGAGTTTAATTCCTCCAACGGAGTTTAATTTAGTCAAAATTTTTAAAAATATTTTATTTATTTATTTGACAGACAGAGATCACAAGTAGTCAGAGAGGCAGGCAGAGAGAGAGGAAGGGAAGCAGGTTCCCTGTCGAGCAGAGAGCCCGATGTGGGACTCGATCCCAGGACCCTGGGATCATGACCCCAGCCGAAGGCAGAGGCTTTAACCCACTGAGCCACCCAGGCGCCTTAATTTAGTCAAATTTTGCAGAACAGTTGAGGTTCCTCATTCAACACGAGGAAAATGACCAGTGAGTGACAGGTGAGGTAACTTGGTGTCTGAGGGGACAAAGGTTCAGTAGGGTCGGGTTTCTGTTGCTCTTGTTTTAATTTTAGTTTATAGCCCCAGGCTCCCAGAGGTCTCACTCTCTGAGTATCATTATCCTGACCATCTAGGCTTTCACCCAGATTCTCCTGCTCACCCGAGAGCATCAACACCGGTTGGTCCTCTTGGGGGCAAAGCAAGGAATGATGCTGACCTACAGCTTAACGGGTTTTGGCGTCAGCCCCACAATGGGTCTTGTGCTCCAGAATTAAGTGGCGTACTTCTCATGTCCCGCCATCATCATGCTGGGACTTCAGGGGCACAACGAGAGGACAGCCTGAGGGGAAGGGTGCTGGAACACACTTTCCCCACTACAAACTTTGGTCCACGCCTGCCCACTGTGGCCCCGCTGGGGTTTCACAAGCTCTCAGGTCTTTGAACAACACCACGGAGGAGGTTGGAAAGGAACAGAGGAAAACGAGAGGCATTCACCATGCCGGGTCCGGGCTGCACTCTTTCAACACTTCAGCCTTTGTCCCACACGAGGGGCAGCTGTGAAGCTGGGCTCCCACGGGCAGTCATTTCCAAGACGGTGAAGGACAGAGCACAGGAAAGAAAGAGACCTCACCACAGTGCTAAAGTGGGCATTCCCTGAGAAACGGGCGTTAGAAATGGATGAGAAAGAATGGTAACGAGATTAAATATCACTTAAAGTCTAGTATCTACAAAAAACACTACTCCCCCTTCGCAGAGCTGGGTAGAGGCCAACATTTCAAAACAAACCTCAAAACAAAAACTCCACTCCCTCCTTCTCCCTGCACAAATGGAACACATAAAAGCCAAATGCCTTCTTTCCTTTCCTGAGAGAGAGAGAGAGCGAGCGAGAGAGCCCGCAAGCAGAGGGAGAAGAAGAGAGGGAATCCAAAGCAGGCTCCACGCCCAGTGTGGAACCCAACCCTGGGCCTAATTTCACAACCTGAGATCATGACCCTGAGTCGAAACCAGGAATGGGACTGTTAATGGACTGAGCCCCCCACGCACCCCCAAAGCCAATTACCTTCCGCAACACACTGCCGGCCGTTGCCAGTGTAGCCGGCCACGCAGCTGCAGCAGAAGCCAGTGGCGAAGTCCCTGCACTCGGCGTGCACAGAGCACTGGTGTCTGTTGTTGGCGCACGTCTGGCGGAAGTCCGTGTTGTAGCTGAACACTGTTCGAAGAAAACACAGCGTGCCGTCAGCACTTTGCACGGTGGGGGGCCAGGCTTCCCTGTCCCGTGCGTGCCCAAGCCTTGCAGGAATTCCCATCTGCGGGGGCATTCTGGGCCGGCGCTCACCGCCGATAGCCACCTAGGTCCTGCGGTGGCTCCTGCAGTCCAACCACCAAGGCAAGTGGATCTAGAAGGAGTCTGAGAAATCACAGAGTTATTATTTAAGAATGCTATAATCCAATGGGTTGGATCACTGAATCCGTATTATCACTGTATCAATACTAGGTCACCGCCACCCAATACCAACCTTAATATGGTACCTGTGTAATGGGGTCAGATTAGCTTCACATTTTGGGACAGAACTCAAATTTTTTTTTTGTACTATCTTTTAATTGTGGTTAAAAATAATTATATATGTATATACATATATCTTAAAATTTGTCATTTTGATGACCTGAAAATATTTTAAAACTTTTTCTTTTTTCTCCCCCAGGGGAAAATTCAGAAGCTCTTATACGCAGAAGCTGATTAGAAATAATTCCCTGGTCACACTTGGTCTAAAGCTCTTTGACCCAAGAACAAAAAGTATTTCTATTTCAAATTCCTACCTCCTGGCTTCATTTTGTGAGAATTATGAATCATCTCATTAAATTTTATAATCCAAAGCAAATTAACTTAGAATGAAGTTCAAAAGCTCAAGGAGCCGGAGGAGGGATGGGCTTTTCGAGGGGATAATGATCCAATTTATAATTGAGTGTTATGAGGGAAGAAGAAAGTAAAGTTTAACCTAGGTAGATGGGATTTGTCTACACAGGCGGGAATTCGTCTACACAAGCGGGAATTTCCAGTGCGTATAAAGGAGGCGTTTGGCGCTGGGAACACTTGGGCCCTAAGCTGAGCACAGGACGTGACTGACGGCTTCGGCTCCAGCTGTGGCCCGGCTCCCAGTGTGTCTCTGACGGCCTGTGAATCTGCAGGCGACGTTTCAAATAACACCAGGAATGTACGGCTGCCTACAGAAAACTGGCCTTTCTCATAAAAACAGTGAAAGAAAGCCATGGGACAGAGGAACAGAAAAACATCTGTTTTAGACACATTGGGGGTTCAAATCTAGGCTTTGATCAGGACCAAGTACTATCTATATACCTCCCTAAGTCAATAGTGCTAGCTCTGATCTCATGTCACAGTGATGGCTTCATAGATAAGAATCCCACAGACACCTAGATAGGGGAAAAGCAGAGTAAGACTCCAGACTCCACACGGGCGAGTCAACATACTCCCCATATCTGGGGGAATTAGTCTGGAACCAGCTATTTAAGGGCAGAGAACTGTGTGCTGAGGGCTGTTAATGTCGCCCCAGGAAATCCAGGATGTGGAGGGGAGCTCTGAGCCATGAACCCACATCCTCCTCATGCCATAATGGGTAACTTCGTCATGTCTGTGCCTTGGAAGCTGAGCAAGCACAGTTCCCAGGGCCACCAGATCCTGTCCGAGCTTTGGGATACTCAAAGAAGAACAGACATTTAGAACGACTGCTGTGAAGCAAATCGGAAGTAAAGAGAAATAAAAATTGAGTGAATCTTGTGGCTGGAGTTGATTTCTCTGGGGGCCTTATAACCTCATACTAGAATCAAAGCATCATGTGGAGGCTTGGACCATCTCACGAATGTGGATGTCAGAGGTTACAGGTCAGCCTGAAGCCGAATCAGTCCTTCAGCTCAGTTGGAACATCTGTTATAAGACAAATCAAAGCACGCTGGCGCGCCAATGGTTTTTCTATCAGAAATGTAACAAAAATCCGAAAGAATATGGTTGACAAGAAAAGATTGTGTTTTAAAACTCTCTTTCAAAAAAAGACATCTCTAAAAGGGTAACTCCAGGGGCGCCTGGGTGGCTCAGTGGGTTAAAGCCTCTGTCTTCAGCTCAGGTCATGATCTCAGGGTCCTGGAATCAAGCCCCGCATCGGGCTCTCTGCTCCGCGGGGAGCCTGCTTCCTCCTCTCTCTCTCTGCCTGCCTCTCTGCCTACTTGTGGTCTCTGTCTGTCAAATAAATAAATAAAATCTTTAAAAAATAAATAAATAAAAGGGTAACTCCATTGGTTTTGTATTTTTACATCTTCACAAACCAACTCTGAAGCTGACAGGACCTGGGAGGAAAAAATAATCAACCACCCTCATTCCAAAACCAAGAGGAAACAAACATCAAAGATAAACGGGGTAAATAGCCAAAGAAATTTCTAAACTGTTTTTTCAGGTGGGTGAATCTATTTCTGATCCCAGAAGTCACAAACAAGAAAATCTGACTTTCAAAATAACTCCAAAGCAATCTTCTCTTTAAAACAGGACCAAAAAGGAGGCAGGAGACACTTGAAAGAGCGCCGACTCAGCAGCCTCATAGCCACAGCCCTGATCCCCAAAGATCCCTCGGGGTCTTTGAAGCCATCAGGCCCGTCCAGCAAAGCCCCACAGCCGCGAGGGCCGCCTCCCTGTCCCCGGCTCTCATCCTCCCCCCAAACCATCACGTAAGGCGACAGACACCCTCCAGCAGAACTCCCATCGGGAGATCCAACTGCCCCTGGACAGACCCGCTGGGTGGCAAATGGCCTCACCCACTCCCGTCTCCTCGACTTCGTCCACGTCTATGACCTGCACAGGCTGCCGGGGAAATGTCTCCGCGGGTGGCTGGAACGACCTGGTCCTCTCCGTGGGAGGCCTGGGGAGTCTCTCGGTGGGCAGGCGGCGGGGGGCGAGGACACGGGGCCCACTGTGCGTGTCTGGGTCTCCCCTCCCCTGGGCCTCGTGGGGGAAAGGTGTCGTGCTCGCGTCTTCCAGGTCCAGCTGTGTCACCGGCTCATAGTCCTCGTCATCGTACTCCGCTCCATCGTCCAGTCCGAGGCTCACGTCGGATGGCACCACGCCGCTGGCTGTGGCGGGGCTCCCGATCTCAAACACCCAGACGCCCTGCTGCCCCGAGTTGCTGCTCCTGGAGAAAGGACAGGTTTCTTAGAAACGGGCCAGCAACCCACAAACCGCCCCCACTATGCAAGTTGGAGGAGTCCCGGGGATCTGGGGGTCAGCCTGAAACCCACTGCCTACTCTGTCTTGGTCTCTGGTTCTGGCAGATAAGTTCCTAAAATCCTCGTAATCTCCGTCCCTCGCATGCTCATGAGAAGACAGGTGACTGGGACCCTAGGGAGCTGCAGGATGGAGACGGGATGGACGCTTCCATCCAGCGGGGCACGATGAGAGGGTTGGAACTTTCAGCCCCAGGACCTGACTTCCAGAGACGGGAGAGGGGTTGGAGACGGAGTTAACGGCCAATGGCCAAGGAGCCCATCAAACATGTTTATGTAATAAAATCCCCTAAACGATGAGGTTAGGAGAGCTCTGGGATTGGTGAGCATAGGAGGATGGTGTGCCCAGAGCCGGCACGGAAGATTGAAGCCCCCTCTCCCTCCAATATCTTGTCATATACATTCTTTCTATTTGCCTGTTCCTGAGTTGCACCCTTTAAAATAAACCGGTGTAGTAAGAAAAGTGCTTTCCTGAGTTCTGTGAGCCATGCCAGCAAAGTTATGGAACCTGGGGTGGGGGGTGTTCCAGAAACCCCGGACTTATAGCTGGCAGACCAGATGTGCAGGGAGTATAGCACCTGGAGCTTAGGGCTGGCTTCCAAAGCGGGGGCAGTCTCTCGGGGTCTGTGCTCAGCCGGGGCTGTCTGCATCAGAACCCAGCTGAACTGTAGGACAGTGAAGAGATGCCCGGAGAGTGAGAGAATCGGTAGGTATTGGGAAAAAAAAAACCCATCCATGTGGTGTCAGAAGTGTTGTGAGTGAACATAGTACAGACTTGGATTATCAGAAATGCCAGCTCTATCAGCTGTGGAATCTCGGACAAGTCTCAGTTTACCTTTTCCTGTCCCATTAGTGAAGTGCAAAGGACATTCAGGTCCGAAAGGCCTTGTGTAATTAAAAACCACAGTAGAATGACCCTAATCTCTCTTCCTTCTCCACCATTTTTACTGTGCGTCTGTGTCTATGACTGGAAGCTCTCCTCCCGCAAACTATGGAAAATGACCAGCTTCTACATGGGAAAAGAGGGGACAGACATTACCCAGTGGAGAACCCAACATCGGGGGTGGGATAGGGGATGAGGAATCGAGAAAGCCTTCAGAAGGAGAGGGGTGTGTGCTCAGTCTGCCTGTCCAAGGACTCCGGGAGAGGCAGTGGTATGCAGGGACCCGCCAGCCAGCTCAAGAGATCCAACGGCTACGTTTTAGTAATTTTGCAAGCCAGTTATTAAACAGAGCCACTGCAAAAAATTAAAATCACAGAAACTTACAATCCCATAAATGATTATAAAAACAAAGGCCATAAACACTTGAAACTCATCACACTGAATTATTTTACTATTATCTGTGTTCCGGAAGTTAGTTAAGTCTACTGCATCTGTGTGGTGTGAAGAACGGTTCTCTTCTCAGCTTCCTGTGGAGCAAGACAACGTGTGAAGCTGGCACCCAGCCAGGCGAGGAGTGATCACACCAGTGAAACACGCAAGCAGCAGAGACGAGGGGTCTCTCCACCACACAGAGCCCCTTGCTAAGCACACCATTAAGCCAAGGGCAGGGGGGTTTTAGACTTAGCTGGACTACATGAAAATGGGAGGGAGGCTGTTCTCTCTTCACTTTTTAAGGCCCAATGGGAGGGGAAAGATTCTAGTTTTAGAAGAAAGCAGTCTGAGCTTTCCCCACTTTTCCCAGATTCTGCAAAATAGCCCCCGAGAACCCTAATTCTTTTTTTTTTTTTTTTTAAGATTTTATTTATTTGACAGAGATCACAAGTAGGCAGAGAGGCAGGCGGGGGTGGGGGGGAGGAAGCAGGCTCCCCGCTGAGCAGAGAGCCTGATGCAGGGCTCGATCCCAGGACCCTGGGATCATGACCTGAGCTGAAGGCAGAGGCTTAACACACTGAGCCACCCAGGCACCCCGAGAACCCTAAATCTGTTGTAAGAATTTCTCCCCTAGTCCATGTGGGGGGAGAAGGTTTTTCTCAGCTTGGGTTCAGGAGACAGGGTTTGAATAGCATTTATTTCTAATTGTAGACTCACAGAGGAGCTGGTAGAAACTTCCAGATGAGCATGGTATCTGAAAAAGGGGATGTCTATTCGTTCTGAGAGTATATTACTTTGAGTTCATCAGGAAAAAAGAACTACATAATATAAAAACTATATACAACATTTAAATCTCTGGGAACAATTTTAGGTAATGTTCTTTAGGGCCCATTATATCATCCTTAATAAAATAATAAAATGATCATCTTAACAATAAAATGATCATTAAGGGGAGAATCTACTGGAGAACAAAGAAAGCATACTTGGCCAAATTTCCAATTGATTCTCTGTCGTTAGCAAATATGTTATAAGCTCCTTCGCTCTTCCAGAATAATCCCTGTGCACCTTGACTGAATGCAACCACAGCGGGAACTTGGCTCTCGTCTTTCTTCGAGAACGTCGTATAGAACTGCAGACCGTCTTCAGGATAGAGGAAGATGGCATAGGAGCTGGAGTCAGAGGAGGCCAGAACAGCCTGGAATGTATTTCTCTGTGAAGATGAGTTGAGATTCAGTTACTCGGGAATATACTGATACATTTAAATCGTTCGATTCACCAGACTATACAGAGAAAGCCCAGAGGTGGCCGTCGTCTTACCTCATTCTAGAAGTATTTTTGTAGCAAGAACCAGGTACTCCAGGACGGCTCCACTTAAATATCTCTAAGGCTTTGTCAACATGAAATTTTCCAGTCATTTAATGAATCACCCTCTGCATGAAGGGTAGTCAAAAATTCTAGAGATGCTACCTCTGGACAGTGACCTAAATCTCATGCCACGTAGCAAATCCTTACCCTTAGAATTTGTTTCCATGGCCATTAAACATATTAACCACACTCACCATTCGTCATACATTTATTGAGCCCAAGCAACATACAGTAAGTGCCCGAAGCTGGGGGGTGGGAGCAGACGCGGCTGTGTGAGCCTAGAGCATCAAGTATGGGTTGGACACCAGTAGTGGGGGGTCAGGGAGGAGACGCAGCAAGCAGAGAGGGCAGCTATGTCAAAGGGTGTGCAGAAAAGGAAGGGGGTAAGGGAAGATGAGGCCCAAGAGGGGGGCAAGGGCTCTGTCCACGGGGCTGGGTCCTCACTACTCAAATAGAAGGGACACACAGTTGGGAAACTGCAGTTTTTAGGCAGTTTTCAAATAGAGCATCAGACAGATAAAAAAGCAAGATGTGTCCTGCAGGCCCATAGCAGGCTTTCCCAAAGGGTGTTCTGCAGGACATAATGTATTTTATTTGGGAGGGAAAAAAGAGTATGGTCAAAAGGTTTGGGGACGGCTAAATTTTTTTTTTCTTTAAAATTAAGCAGGTTTCTTTATTGCAGGGCTTTTCAGAGTGAGTCATCAAGGGGGAGATCAAGTTTTGCATTTCCCGAACTTATCTGAGCATGGGGGGGCTTTTTCCCAAGGACTATCTTGTAGAACTGGTGATCTGTGGTACCCACTTTGGGACATCCCCTGTCCCAAACCTGGAACATCCTCTGTTTAAATGGAGTGCTTTTGGCCCTTTCCAGTTTCTCTCTACTCTGTAATATTATAAAAATTAAATAATGGTGGAGTGAAATTGTTTTTTCTAAGGAAAAAGAGAAGCATGTCCTGGAAAGTTACCTTAGACCTAGAGATGACTTTTTAACCTACTCCAGTGTCTCCCTTCCTTCAAGGTAGACCAAAGTGTGCAAAACCAACCTGTTGACTATTTGCCCTTGTACCTGGGAGGTCCTTACCTTGCCTTCCTGGTCGGGGTCCTTGCTGGGTCCCTGGTAGGGGGCCACAGATTCCCAAGTGACAACCACCACGCTACTGGGCTGGAAAGGGACTTCTGGGAACCCTCTCTGGACACACTCTGCAGCCAGCTGAGTGACGGACGGGGATAAGTCCTCCCGATAATAAACCTTCCCGAGGCCATCTGTCGTGTCCAAGTCCGCCAGGAAGGGTGCGACCGCTCCGAATGTTGGTGGGAAGAAGCCCGGAGAGATCTCTTTGGCTGGGGGTTCACTCATGGCAATGATGCCATTTGTGGTGACCTGTACAAAACAAAGCAGAGTTAAGAGGAAAGTAGGAAAAAACGTCTTTCTTGGGGACTCTGATCTCCCACGCACAGAATGCTGTCTCAGGAGGACATGATCCCGAATTATGAAATGCAGCTCCTCTCTCCTACACAGGATGGGCTGGTGGAGGGGGTGTGGGGCAACAGTCACAGGACCTGACCCTGGCACATACATAGCCATCACTGGACCTTGGATATGTATCTTGAACTTCAAGTCTTGGGTTTCCCATGTGTGCCTGCTTGACATGCAAAGTAGCACTCAAACCTAAGCCATTACTGAAGCCTTCACTAGGAGCACCTGGGTGGCTCAGTTGTTAAGCCTCTGCCTTCGGCTCGGATCATGATCCCAGGTCCTGGGATCAAGCCCTGCGTCGGGTTCCCCACTCAGCTGGAAGCCTGCTTCCTCCCTCTCCCACTCCCTATGCTTGTGTTCCCCCTCTCGCTGTCTCTCTGTCAAATAAATAAATAAAATCTTTTAAAAAATACATAGAGTGTTCACTAATTTACCCAACAAACTGATAACCGTTACAAACCAGAGCTGTGCTAAGTGGTGTGGGTCCCACAATGGACAGTACACGTCTCTCACTTCAAGGAACCCACAATCCGAAAGACTATGGGAAAAAACTGACACACACAGATGATGATATAATGAGTCATGGGGTCAAGAAGTCATTTTGGGGGCACCTGGCTGACTCTGTTGGTATAGCATGAGACTCTTGATCTCAGTCATGAATTCAAACCCCACTTTGGGTGTAGATCTTACTTAAAATAATAACAATAAATAAGTAAATAAATTGAAAGGGCATCTGTTAAAAGGAGGAAGTAAATTTGAATGGGGCCTTAGGGTATCATTTTATTGTGAATAGTTTAATGCGTCAGAATAAGAGCTAACACTGAACGTTTACCAAGATGCAGGCATCTTATTAGCAATTAATTCTCAGAAGAACTCCATAAGACTAGAAAATATTATCCACATTTTCCTGATGGAGAAAATTAAGTAAGTTAAATTTATCCAAAGTTACCAGTAACTGTCGGCACTGGGATTCAAACCCAGGGAGCCGGACTCCACAGCTGGCCTCTTAATCACTGCACACAACCTTCTTGAAATCAGTTCTAACTGCGTATAAAAGAGACTGGTGTTCTTACCCAGCTAACCCCCACACTGCGGAAAAAAAGGAAAAGGGACAAAGACCCCCTTGACTGTTGGAGGGTACTCGGGGTGGGGGTACTTGGGTTCCCTACAAAGCCATGGTAAGAATGAGGCTTTGAGCACCCCCCTTCCTTTTTAGTGCACATCCCGCTGATGACATAGAACACCACTTCAGTGCCCCTTTTACTTCGAGAATCTGTGAATTTAAAAAAAAAAAAAAAGCCCAAATCAAATGGGAGAGACTTTACAAAAGGCCCCTGGTCTGCACTTTTAAGAGGCAGGGGATCAGAAGAACATGAAAGCAGAAAAGGGGCTCATTCCTGTGCAGGGGTTGGTTGCAAGACCTATGGGTTTTCCAAGTTACTTACCTCCCTCCCCGCTCCTCCCACACAGCCTTCTCCCCTCCTTCCTCCAGACCTCATCCTTAGAGGAGGGGGTGGGGTGGACACAAAGAGGAGGAACTTCAAAGCAAACCCTGCAACAGGCCAAGAACTGAGTGACAAGGTTCTGACAAGGTTCGAGGGCGTGGTGTGGATCTGGGCCCAGGGAAGGGAAAGGAAGGAGAGTCCGAGTCCCGGGGGTTGCGGAGGTGGTGTGGGGACTTAGCAGAAGCCCTGCTCCCTTTTCACCCGTCTGCGGCGATTTTCTGGAGTCAGAAGGAGCTCGGCCTGCTCTTCCCCATCCCACCCCTGGTCCCCATCCCGCCAGCCCATCCGCCCTCTCCCTGCTGCGGGGACATCCCAGTGGGGCTGCCATGCGGGGGGCGTGGGAAATAGCTCATTTCCCAAACTGGCAGGAGCTGGCCAACCCGTCGCTGATGGGAAGCGAGCACGCAGAGGCCACAGATGGAAAACTCGGTTTTAAAAAAGCTGTTTTCCAGTGAGATTTAAGTCAGTTCAACAGTTCTGAAAACACGGGTGTCTTTTACTATTTCGAATCTGAGTACAGGACTGTGTCTCTTCTCGCAAGGAATGCTTTGGGAATCGAGTTTTGAGACAAGTATCGAGAAGCAAATGCTTTGGACACAGACCACATAACCCTCATTATTATTAGTGCTGTTAAATTATTTTTCAGCCTTTTTTTATGGCATTTGCAACCCAGCTGTTGGTGATAAAGAAAGACGAGGGCAGAGACCGATGGCAGAGACAGAACACCCGGAAAGTTCATTTGAGTCTGAGCTTTAAACTTTCCCCCGGTCAGTGTTCATTTGTCTGTTTGAGATCGACCAAAGCCCAGCTGACTGGAATAATACTCTTACACTTGGGGGCCAATCCCACCGCACACATCTGTCGAGCGTGTGAGGCTCCTGTCCTCTTGCTCCTTTTCTTCATCTTCTCAAAGTTGAGCAAATCGACAGAAGCACGGGGAGCACGAAGGGAAGGGCCTAGTAAGTACTTAGGAGGCCAGGAGGACGGACTCCCTTTCTCCCCCATGTCCTGTGTGTCCCACCTCTGAGGTCCCTGGCACTTGCTCCATCCCCACGGCCAGCGGCACCTGCTCCCCAGGGCCTCACGAGGCCCTTCTGTCTACCCAGCGTGGCTACTCCTGCTCACCCCGCCTCCCTTCCCTCACTCCTGGAGCCCCCATTTCTGTCTCCACTTCCTCTTTGTTTCCCTCCAGGCGCGGACCACCAAGTGTAATGACCTTATCGACTCCTCTGCTGGCTACTTGCCCCCCCAGGCGGTATGTCTCATCAAAAGCTGGGACCGTGGCCACCTTAGTCACTGCTGGAGCTGCGAAGCCTCTACACCACCCGGTGTGTGTCAGTCCCCTCCCTTCCCAACCTCCTCCAGAAGATGGGGGTGGGGAGGTTCAGACAGAATAAGGCCCAAATACCAAGGCTGTGTGAGAAATAGTGCCTGAAAATGTGTGAGTTCCACTCATGAGCCCATGAAAGATCCCGCATGATGTATCACGGCTCCTTCCCAATGGAGCCCCACGCCGGTCACTACAACAGAGTCTGCACAATGGCCCGATGACTCAAATCCAAGCAAGTCTCCAGATCTAACTCCCAGTTTTCAGGAAATAGAGGGGACAGGAGGACATGTTCAGTGATACTACAGGGACATGACCAGCCAAACCCAGAACACGGGACACGGTGAAGGACAAATACACAGTTTCTTCAATAAATAGATTTCCAGAAAAAAAAAGGTGGTAGGGGGACCTGTAGATTTAGTCCTAAGTCCTAAGAAAACTATCTGCCAGATCTGGGTCCAGGGTCAGACTGGATCCGACTGAGGCTGGACTGGGTCCAGTACGAGGCTTTGAGTGAATAAAATTTCGTTTTAAGGCTGAGCAAACGGGTTAACCCTACCAAAGATAATCTTGAAATAAAGGCCACAGTGGAGACCTTTAAACCTAGATAAGCTTAGCCATTTATGAGATATCCTAGAGAAAAAGGGGCCCCAGCCAAGCACTCACCATAAAAAGTAGAGAGAAAATTCTTTCTCCTGCCCTCCCGCCTCTGGTGACTGGGATATGACCTGCCAGGACACCCTACTCGCTCCAGAGCATGCAGATGGGATCCTGGGAAAACTGGCAAAAGCCGGCAAAGGGTGAGAATTCTTGCCAAAGTCAGCTCTCCCACATCTCTATCTGCACAGCCTGCTTGAGAGAGGAAGGTCAAATTTCATGTTTTCCTTTCCTTTCCAGATTCAGATTGGCAGGCAAAGACATTTGTAACAATTAGGTCTTTGAATGGTGACTTGCAGATTTACTTTTGGGTACCCATTGGTTGTTGATGCTTTGTCTCTCTAAGGAATATCTACTGCCTTCTTATTTATCTGGTTTTGTGTCAGGTGGGGGGGTCCCCCAAAGCTGGCCAGACAGAGATGTGTGTTGCCCTCCATTTGTGGCTAGGGCCCCATCAACTACTGCCAACTCCTCGGGAGAATTGTCTAAGTCTTCCTTTCTTTTGGTTATCTTTGGGAGTGGAGAGGGGAATTACCTTGGGGAGGCAGTATTCTTTGTACCCCCTTTGGGGGATGCCTCTAGCATCCAAGGGGTTGTTCAATTCTGCCGGGAATACTGTTTCTGCCGGCTGAAACCTGATGAGAAGGGATTTTTTTTTAAGTAGCTCTATGGTCAGAAGTTGGCCGAGTGAGAAGCTGATATCCAGAGATGATAGGAATATGTTTTTAGGATTTCTCACCTAAGCTAAAATCAAACTACGGACCCAGGGGAAAAGAAAAATATTCTGAAGTCTTTTGTGGAAGGATTTACTGCAGCTCCAAATCTAGAACACGAGAACCTTTTGATTTTCACCTTGCTAGAAGACCTTCACCCTGATACAAAGAAACAAACTGAAGATAATGTATATCGATGGGAGGTTCAGCCCCTTGATATCTTTAAGGCCAGATCCCAATTGTTTGTGGAATTAAGAGCAACTGTCCTTATCTCACAAATCTTTGCAAAACCAGCAACACAGCTCTAGAAACAATCCAAGTCTACCTATCATTATCAACCCTCAAAATTCCCTATTCATCTCTGAATGCCTACAGATATTGTAAAAGATCAGAACTTTGGAAAAAGAACTAGCCTGCTTTAGAGAAAATGAAGGGAAAATTTAAATAGCAAAGGCCCTACACTTCTGGTAAAAGAAAAATATACCCTAAAACTCCTAGAAGAAAATTTGCATTTCTTCTCTGTGCTCCGAACCTCCTCACCCCACCGAACCTGACTTAGGTTCTGGGACTTCATCACTTAGAAGATGAAAATAATACCTCATCCTTGAAATATAATAAAAACACAGCCCACATTCACCTGAGACTGAAGGAAAAAAAGGTGGGGGGAAGGAGGCTTTTTCAAAATATAAACACTTAAAAAATCTCACTCACCCCAAATCTAGCCCGCAGCCTCCATAAGATTACTTGCCAAGGACAAATACAAGTCTGAAGTCTCTTCCACGAATATTACTAAAAAGCATTAGCCACCTGCCATCTGACCAGATAAACTTTCCATCTGCCAGAAACAAAACGTGGATCCAATTGTCCTTCCATAAACTAGTGACTTTTTGCAGTATCATACCAGTCCCACAGCTAAAGTTTTAAAATAAAAGCTAGGAGATCTCTGTGTGCATTTGTCAGCATGTTTATGTATGCATATTTCAAGTGTATGATTTGTCTTCTACCTCCAGATGGTAATGCCAAAATGAATTTGTAAAGAGCTCTACTTAATTGGTTAAAGACAAACATGCATTATATCAATCAAGTGTACTCTCAGAAATACAGAAACTAACCCAAATGTTTTTAAAGCTTATAAAGATTAAACCAGAAATCAATGAAACAGAAACCAAAAGAACAGTAGAAAAGATCAACAACACTAGGAGTTGGTTCTTTGAAAGAATTAACAATATCAAGAAACTCCTAGCGAGACTTATCAAAAAGAAAAGAGAATGAACCCAAATAAATAAAATCATGAATGAAAGACGAGAGATCACAACCAATACCGAAGAAATACCAACAGTTATTAGAACATATTATGAGCAACTATATGCCAACAAATTAGGCAATCTGGAAGAAATGGATGCATTCCTAGAGATGTATCGACTATCAAAACTGAAACAGGAGGAAACAGAAACCAGCAAGGAAACTGAAGCAGTAATCCAAAATCTTCTAACAAACAAGGGTCCAGGGCTGGCTGGTTTCCCAGGGGAATTCTACCAAACATTTAAGAAAGAATTAATACCTATTCTTCAGAAACTGTTTCAAAAAATAGAAATGGAAAGGAACTTCCAAAGTCATTCTGTGAGGTTGGCATTACCTTGCTCCCCAAACCAGACAAAAACCCCACCAAAAAGGAGAATTACAGACCAATATCCCTGATGAACATGGGTGCCAAAATTCTCATCAAGATACTAGCCAAAGGATACAACAGTACATTGAAAGGATTGTTCACCACAACCAAGTGGGATTTTTTTCCTGAGCTTCAAGGGTGGCTCCACATCCCCAAATCAAAGTGATAGAGTGCATTAATAAAAGAAAGGACAAGAACCATAGATCCTTTCAATAGATGCAGAAGAAGTATTTGACAAAGTACAGCATCCTTTCTTGATTAAAACTCTTCACAGTGTAGGGATAGAGGGAACATACCTCAATATCATAAAAGCTATCTATGAAAAACCCACCGCAAATATCATTCTCAATGGGGGGAAAACTGTGAGCTTTCCCCACTAAGCTCAGGAACATGACACGGGTGTCCACTATCACCACTGTTGTTCAACATAGTACTAGAAATCTTAGCCTCAGCAACCAGACAACAAAAAGAAATAAAAGGCATCTAAATCAGCAAAGGAAAAGTCAAGCTGTCACTCTTTGCAGATGACAGGATACTTGGAGAACCCCAAAGACTCCACCTCAAAATTGTTAGAACTCACACAGGAATTCAGCATCATAGAAGGATAAAAAGCAGTTGCATTTCTATACACTAACAATGAGACAGAAAAAAGAGAAATTAAGGAGTTGATCTCATTTACAATTGCACCCAAAGCTATAAAGGTACCTAGGAATAAACCTAACCAACAAGGCAAAGTATCTGTACTGAGAAAATGATAGAATGCTCATGAAAGAAATCAAAGAAGACATAAAGAAATGAAAAAACATTCCATGCTTACAGACTGGAAGAACAAATATCATTAAAACATCTATTCTCCCTAGAGCGATCTATACATTTAATGCAATCCCTATCAAAATACCACAAACTTTTTTCACAAAGCTGGAACAAACAATCTCAAAATTTGTATGGTACCAGAAAAGACCCCAAATAGCCAAGGAAATTTTGAAAAAGAAAACCGGAACTGGTGGGCTTTAAGCTCTGCTAGACAGTATGGTACTGGCACAAAAACAGACACACAGATCAATGGAACAGAATAGAGAGCCCAGAAATGGACTCCCAACTCTATGGTCAACTAATTTTGGATAGAACAGGAAACAACAGCCAATGGAAAAAAGACCGTCTCTTCAACAAATGGGTAATGGGAACACTGGGCAGCCAAATGCAGAAGAATGAAACTGGACCATTTTCTTACACCATACAAAAAAATAGAGCCAAAATGGATGCAAAACTTAAGTGTAAGAAAGGAATCCATCTAAATCCTAGCGGGGAACACAGGCAGCAACTTTATGATCTCGTCTGCAAGAACTTCTTGCTAGACAGGTCTCCAAAGGCAAGGGAAACAAAGGCAAAAATGAACTCTTGGGACTTCATCAAGATAAAAAAAAACTTCTGCACAGCAAAGGAAACAGTCAACAAAACCAAAAGACAACCAACAAATGGGAGAAGATATTTGCCAATGACATACCAGATAAAGGGCCAGTATCCCAAATCTATAAAAAATTTATCAGACTCAACACCCAAAGAACAAATAATCCAATCGAGAAATGGGCAGAGGACATGAACAGACATTTCTCCAAAGAAAACATTCAAATGGCCAACAGACACATGAAAAGGTGCTCCACATCACTCGGCATCAGGGAAACACAAATCAAAACCACAGTAAGATACCACCTCACACCTGTCAGAATGGCTAAAATCAACAAGTCAGGAAACAATAAATGGGGGCAGGGATGCAGAGAAAGGGGATCCCTCTTACACTGTTGGTGGAAATGCCGATGTGGGACTTGATCCCAGGACCCTGAGATCATGACCTGAGCCGAAGGCAGCGGCTTAACCCATTGAGCCACCCAGGCGCCCCAAAATAATAAGAGTTTTTAAAGCATGCTACAGGGGCGCCTGGGTGGCTCAGTGGGTTGGGCCACTGCCTTCGGCTCAGGTCATGATCTCGGGGTCCTGGGATCGAGTCCCGCATCGGGCTCTCTGCTCCACAGGGAGCCTGCTTCCTCCTCTCTCTCTCTGCCTGCCTCTCTGCCTACTTGTGATCTCTCTCTGTCAAATAAAAAAATAAAATCTTTAAAAAAAAAAAATAAATAAAAATAAAGCATGCTACAATATCAACATATTCTGCTCTTGACAAGAGATTGCAAATGGTTTTTCTTTACCTTTTAAGTAATCTACCTGGAAAGCAAAGATTTTTGTCTTGCTAAAATAACTCACTGTGATTAATGGTATCTTTCTCCTGACTTTGATTACTTAAGAAAATACAGTCTTCTCAATTATAAGAGAGTAAAGTTTTATTCACAACCTTCTATATTTTCCCTTAACATTGTCTTTTGTCACTTTGACTAAATAATGAAGTATTAAATCATAATGATCTGTGATCCTAATTAATCAGATATTCAAGCCTTTTGACATCTTCTAAAAACAAAATTCTTTAAAAAATTTTATTTATTTATTTGACAGAGATCACAAGTAGGCAGAGAGGCAAGCAGAGAGAGAGAGAGAGGAAGCAGGCTCCCTGCCGAGCAGAGAGCCCGATGTGGGGCCTGATCCCAGGACCCTGAGACCATGACCTGAGCTGAAGGCAGAGGCTTAACCCACTGAGCCACCCAGGTGCCCCTAAAAACCAAATTCTTTTGGTTTGGAGGTTTTTTTTGACACAAAGTAATTTTAAGATTTCCCAGAGGGTCCCTTTCAAATCTCAAAAGACTTGTCTCTCCTCTTGTAAAAGAGAGATGTTAAATTGCTTAGGTTTACTTGGTATGTTAAAGTACATGGGGTTCATTGTCAAATAAGTAACAGCCGAACCAGGTGGTTAAGGGCAGTCACTTGCTGGTAGCCCCAGGAAACTCAGGATGTCCTGGGGACCTCATGAAGAGAGAAATTCACCCAAATCCATGGGTATTTTCAGGCTAAGTCTGACAGTGAGTCCCTAGCCTGGCTTCTTAGTCTGGAAAGGCTTTTAAAAGTTCCTAAGATTCCTTATGAAAAGTTCCACCAGAGGTGCAGAGGTGGCTCAGTCAGTTAAGTAAGTGTCTGACTCTTGGTTTAGGCTCAGGTCATGATTTCAGGGTCAGGTCATCATTTCGAGGTCAGGTCATGATTTCAGGGTCGTGAGATCAAGCCCTGCCTTGAGCTCTGTGCTCAGTGTAGACTTTGCTTGAGATTCCCTCTCCCTCTGCCTCTCTGCCTCCGACAACTCCTGGGAGCGAGCTTTCTCTCTCAAATAAATAAATCTTAAAACAACAGCAACAACAAAAAGTTCCAGCAAAGCAGATTTAAAAGGAGCCGATATAGTCAATCACTCTTCTTGCTGCGCTTTACACAAATAATCCGGTCAAATTTAATTTTTCAACTTATTTTGCAAACAGTTTAGTTTGCATGATTACCTTTGATAGAAATATGGTGACTGGTTCAGAGAAACTAGTAACACAACCTTGTGGATGTCACATTCTACTCTTGTTCATTGTGTCTGAGGATTTGTTATATCCCTGTATATTGGACTGAATCCTCCATTCTTTGTGTTTCTTCAAATGTCTGGCTACACTTCCAGACTAATGTTTCCAATCTTCTCTCCCCCTTCTGATTTGGAATCACTACAAACAAAGACTGCCTTTGAATATCCCTGTAAGGGACCATACCAGGTCTTCCATACTGCCAAGAAAGCAGTTAAACTTCAGGGACTTGAACCACGGTTCTCCCAGTTCCTCCAGACCCTTGGAACTGCACCCCAGCTGGAGATATAAAATTAATATCAACAAGGGACACAGATGGCATCTTGAGGTGGACAAACCTCCCAAGGTCATGGATCAAGATCTTCACCTCCTGGGGGCCTTTCTGTCTTAGTCAGTGAAGTGTCTGACTCTTAATTTCAGCTCAGGTCTGAATCTCAGGGTCATGAGGTCAAGCCCTGCACCGGGCTCCACGTTAGATGTGGAGTCTATTTATTAAAAAAAAAAAAAAAAAAAAGACTTTCATCTCCAAAATGAAGTCTTTATTCCTTTTTCCTTTTCATCACTTGTGTTTTCTCTCTGAATGCATGGGAAGGCGATGCTTCCGGGGTGTGGTCCATCTCTGAATGTATTGTTAAAGTAGCGCCGACCCAACAAAACCCTTAGACTCCCTCCCCAAAATTTTTCTTGGTAAGAGGACAGCCCTTGATTATCTTTTAGCCGAGCAAGAAGGTGTCTGTGCCATGGCCAACACCACTTGCAACACTTGGCTTAAGAAAGCGCTCCTTCGGGGCACCTGGGTGGCTCAGTGGGTTAAGCCTCTGCCTTTGGCTCAGGTCATGATCCCAGGGTCCTGGGATCGAGCCCCACATCGGGCTCTCTGCTCAGCAGGGAGCCTGTTTCCTCCTCTCTCTCTGCCTGCCTCTCCGCCTACTTGTGATCTCTATCAAATAAATAAATAAAATCTTTAAAAAAAAAAAAAAAAAAAAAAAAAAGAAAGCGCTCCTTCAAGGGGGTCTCTCTTTGACTTACTTGATGTTGATTGGTTTGCTTCTTAGATGCCATCACTCCTAAGTGCCCTCAAGACACTGGGAATTATCCTGCTTGTAATAATCATGGTGGTCTCCCTGAAACACTGTGGTGTTCTCTCTAAAGCTATAAATGTATGTTGGAGCCACTAACCACCAAGCAAATGATCTTCTTAAGACTGATTCATCAGAGGGTCACTCGGGTGGCTCATTCGTTAGGCATGTGTCTTCGGCTCAGGTCATGATCCCAAGGGTCCTGGGTCCTGGCCCCGCATCTGCATCCGGCTCCCTACTCAGCAGGAAGCCTGCTTCTCCCTCTCCCACTCCCCCTCCTGTGTTCCCTCTTTCTCTGTCAAATAAATAAATAAGATCTTTAAAAAAAAAAAAAGACTAACTCATCAGAAAAGAAACAAAGGGAACAACTGACCTAAAGAATGTAAACCCAAGGTCATGACCTGCAAATACTCTGGAAAGATTCAGGAAAAAGACATAATAACCTGTGAATACCATATAGAGGATGAGAAAAAAAAAAAAAAAAAAAAAAAAAAAAACAAGAACTCCAGAGCTGGGAAAAGAGCTAATGCCTTCAGTTTTGATCACATCTCTTAGGCTGAGAGCCTGATCAAAAGGGGAGAATTGCTGAAAACAAAACAAATCCCCACAAGATAACACGACCAAATGGAGTCGCTTATGCCAGGCTCCACATCACCAAAACCAAGACTTAGCTTTTTTTTTAGCTTCAGAGACAGACGTTAGTGATTCATCAGTCTCGTATCATACCCGGTGCTCAGTATGTCATGTGCCCTCCTTAATGCGCATCACCAGTTACCCCATCCCACCCCCCATCACCCCTCCGGCAACCTTCCATTTGTTTCCTATAGTTAAGAGTCTCTTATCAGGGCACCTGGGCAGCTCAGTGGGTTAAAGCCTCTGCCTTCGGCTCAGGTCAGAATTCCAGGGTCCTGGGATCGAGCCCCGCATCGGCCTATCTGCTTGGTGGGGAGCCTGCTTCCCTGCCTCTCTGCTGCTTGTGATCTCTGTCACTAGCAGATAAATAAATAAAATTTTTTTTTAAAAAGAGTCTCTTATGAACCAAGATTTAACTAAATTACAGTTTTGGCTTTCCCAAAAATGGAATCTGAAACCAATCAGGACTCGCCTGACCAGCACTAGCCAGAAGATCTGCCGGACGGACCCTTCCCATCCTCTTAAGGAAAGGGACCTTGCAACGACCAATCCCCTTTTGTACACAGTGTAACTTCCTTGTTCCTCTCCCTTCTGGCTATGAAAGTCTCCCGTGTCATACAGCTTCTCAGAGCTCATTTCTATCTGCTACTTTGGATACTGCCCAATTAGAACTGATTTTTGTTGGAGTAAACTCTTCAAGTTTTCAATAAGCCTCAGTTCATATTTTAACAACAGTTCACGATTAGCATGTTGGAGCCCGGACTCAGGCGCCCTGACTCCCAAAGGTCCCGCACACTCTCTGCATAGATTACACCATGGAACTGTTACGGATTGAATGTATTCCTGAGAAAGACTTTCTGAAATATTGAGAGGAGAATAATAATAATAATAATAATAATGTTGTATTATTGTCCACACCACTTCTTTATTGAAAACAGCTACTTCCAGTCCACTGACCAATGTAAATATTGCCCTGAGATCCTACTTAGAGTTTACACTGGGGAAAAAGACGCTCCTTTGGCAAAACTAAACTTCAGTTCAGTGTGCTCGCAGCACAGCTTAATGCACCCTTTACAGAGCACATCGAGGAGCCCCTGACTGGCTCATTCGGTGGGGCTGGCGACTCTCGATCTTAGGGTTGTGCGTTCGAGCCCCACGTTGGGTGTAGAGCTTACTTTCAATAAATAAAAGAAAGAAGGCACATACCTATTCTCTCACTGCAAGGAACACACTAGACAAGAGCCCGTGCATTCAGCTGCACAGGGCAGAACACGTCACTCCTATCACAAAACACCCGGGGGGAAATGCCCAGCCCCACACGGCTGACAGCTGGAGCCACTTACTATGATTGTTTGAACTCAGCTGCCACGGTGAGGAGGGAGGACAGAGCAACTAACTCGTGACGGGGAGTGTTTCGTGATCATCCTTAAAGACAGCAGAGGTAACGGGGGAAAGTCATTCAGTAAACTGCACGTTAGACTCTACATTTCACGCGGGCACTGCGGACGTTGAAATGACCCTCTTTTTAGGCTTCAGTGAGTCTAGTAGCAGTGCCCAGGGCAGAAAGCAGCCAGCACGAGTGGGGGATTCTTCAAAACAGATGTGGTTCAGAATACTTGAGGCAGGCACAAATAAGAAACAAATGGGGTCGTTTTTTACAAAAGCAAAGGGCTCTACTGAGAAGACCATGAAATCCCCTGCTGTTGCAAAAGCAAACTCCACGGGTGGGAGGAAGCAGGAATTTAAGGTAAAGTTAGTTGGTGTAAAGAATGGAAAGGCAACATTTACTGAGCAGGCTGCTGAGTCTGAGGTCCTTTACTAAAGCAGTCGGCCTTTTTCAAAATGTAATACAAGCACCCTTCTTTTCACATATATAAGAAAGACAAGAAAATGAGACTCAATTTAGCTTAATATCACATAGCCAGCAAGTCATGCAACCAAGATTTGAACCCACTCCTGCTCTTTCTGTTATATTTGGCTGCTAGTGCAGAAGATTCTTGAGCCAAAGTCATGAAAATTGCAGTTTCGTTGGAAAGCCTGGGTAGCTAGAAACCGTGAAAAAACTAAAAGGGCCTAAGGAAAGAAAAGCTTGAGAAAGAAGCCCAGGAAACAGCCAGGTTCATAATACCATCAAGAAAGAGGTTGACTGGGACGCCTGGGTGGCTCAGTTGGTTAAACAGCTGCCTTCGGCTCAGGTCATGATCCCAGCGTCCTGGGATCGAGTCCCACATCAGGCTCCTTGCTCCGCAGGGAGCCTGCTTCTCCGTCTGACTCTGCCTTCCACTCTGTCTGCCTGTGCTTGCTCTCGCTCGCTCTCTGACAAATAAATAAAATAAAAAAAAAAAAAAAAAAAGAAAGAGGTTGACTGGGGCGCCTGGGTGACTCAGTGGGTTAAGCCTCTGGGTTGGATCAGGTCATGATCTCAGGGTCCTGGGATTGAGCCTGCTTCTCCCTCTCTCTGCCTGCCTCTCTGCCTACTTGTGATCACTCTCTCTGTCAAATAAATAAATAAATAAATAAGATCTTTTTAAAAGAAAGAAAGGAAGAAGTTGACTGATTTTAAGCCTAGGGCAACTAAGGGACCTGGGGCCTGACGCACTTTCACGGTACTTTCCAGTGTATGAAGCACCTTTATTCCAGTTATTGGAGTCAATCTAGTAAAGTAGGCATTAGTATCATCTTCATTCTCCATTTCAGAAAAACTGAGTTTCAGTTTACAGGTCTTGCCTAAGATTATACACTAGAAATGCCAGAACAAAACTCTTGAGTCCAAATTGCAAATTTTTTCCATTAACCCCACAGAGCCAGAGAAATGGCTCTGGCTTGAATTAGAAATAAAAACAAAAGTCTTAGCATTTAAAAACAAGGGACAACTTAGGGGTAATAGTTAAGAGATGTGTCAGTGTTTTTAACTTAATCCAGTTAACATCTAATGAGAGACTTTGGATCGATCACCCATCTCTTCTGTACGAAATTACCTGAGGTACCTTCCAACATTTAAAAATGGTAGAATCTTTAAATGTCCGCTTCTAGTGTGTCTTCAAAAAGAGGAGAGAAATGTCCCTCAGGATTCCAGAACAGAAGCCGGTCAGGGAAAAGGGGGAAGGGCTTGTCTAAACTCTCAATCGCTGGGGAGAAGCAGGCTCCTCTTTGACACTTTGGAGGTAGATATCCGAAGTTGACCAAGTGGAGCCCCAGAAACTCCCCTAATGTGGATTACGGCACTACTTAAATTGAACACCAATCCCTTCGTTTTAACATTAGAAATTACAGAGAAAGAATTAAGTCTCCACCTGCCTATTCCAGAATGAGAATGAGTCAGTATCACCCAAAAGCCCCAGCCAGGAGGGCAAGCTTCCCTTTACAGAAGTACAGCAACTAATAAATGTAGAAAGCATGACAGAAACAAAAAAGCCAACAACAAAACAAACTAAAACACCACTTGGCAGCACTTAATTTAATAACCGATTCAAGCAGAAATCATCAATGGATACTAAGATTAATTAAAAGGTTGGTGGGAAAGGGGCAGCTGCGTAAGGCTTAAGTTTCATCCCACAGCTTGCTCAGTGTTCGCAAGGGGGAAAACATGACAGACATGATCCGGCCGTCATCTCATTAGCAGGAGCAGCTAGTACAGTAATAATCAGACATCACTTGTTTCCTGATGTTATAACATACGTGACTTCACTCATAAAATATCCTAAGTAAAGTTTAAGCTACTCCGTAATAAAAATACTAATATGCCAAATAAAAAATAATCAAAGGACTTGAGTAAATGTTCTCTAAAGATATATAAATGGCCAATAAGCACATGAAAAGATGCTCAACCTCACCAGCCATCAGAGAAATGCAAATCAAAACCATAGTGAGATACCACTTCATACCCATTAAGTTGACTAGGATCAAAAAATCAAGTAGTAAGTTCAACAGAAGATGCAGATACATTGGAACCCTCATACATTGTTGGTGGGAACATAAACTGGTGCAGCCACTTTGGAAAACAGTTTGATAGCCCCCAAAATGTTAAACAGAGTTACCATGTTGATGAAGTTCTAGAACATCGGTGAGGTTCGGTGGGGTGGAGTCTGGAGCCAATGACCAAAAAAGGATTCTTGAGACATCTTTGGTGCAAAATGGTGGTTTATTAAAGCACGGGGACAGGACCCGTGGACAGAAAGAACTGCTGCCCCAGGGTTGTGAAGGGCGGCATTTATGTACCCTGGAGTTGGGAGAGGTAAGGAAAAGGGAGGTTTCAACAGAACTTTCATACAGCTGAAGAAGACCAACAAGACACCAGAGCCCTTGCCATTGCCAAGGTCGTTTTGCCCTTTTTAGCAAGCTATTAACATTAAGGTAGTTGGGAGACTCCTAAAGAATGTCCCATGTATCCCACCCAGGAGTGGGGGTGGAGAAAGGCTGCAGGTGTCAACTTTTGCTTTGTCCTCAGCCAGCCTTCTGTTCCAGCATCAACATGACCTAGTTTGGGGAGGTGAAATTTACCTCTACCCTCAAAATTTCTTCTGACTGGTCTAAGAATAAAATTGACACAAGACACATTAACAGGATAAAATTAATTTCAAATGAATAGGAGCACCATATGTGGGGGTCACGTTCACATGTTCCCAGACAGGAAGGTAAAATGAGGCATATACACCATTCTGCACTAAGGAATGAGATAGGAGAGTAAGGACATTCACAGGACTCTGAGAGCAGATGTTTGATCATTGGACGTTTGTCTTCCATGTAGATGGGTCACTCAGAAAAAAACTTATCTCTGATAAAAACTCTCATTCTGGGAAAGACTGCCAACTTACTTTCTTCTAGGTCGTCAAAGCAGGGATGAACGCTTTTCTCAAGCCCATTTGATCTTGATAGCTTTCTGCTCAAAATAACCCACATGCTAACGCGCACACTTTTAGGGAGACTTGTTTTGAACCCCACAACTTGCAATTCCGCTCCTTAGTACAGACCCAGGAGAACTGTAAGCAGATGTCCACACGAAAACTTGCGCACAGATATTCATGGCGGTATTATTCATGAATCGCCAAAAAAGAGAAACAACCTGGATATCCATTAACTCATGAATGGACAAAACAGCAATATTATTCAGCCATAAGGAATAAAGTACTGATCCACACTACAACATGGAAGAACAGCCTTGAAAATGCTATGCTAAGTGAAAGAAGCCAGTAACGAATGATAACATATTGTATGACTCCATTTATGTGAAATGTCCAGAACAGGCAAATCCATATAGATGGACAGTAGATTAGGGGGATATGGGGTATGACCGCTAAAGGATATGAGGTTTGTTTTGAGGGCAATCAAGATATTCCATAGCTAGACAGTGGTGGTGATTGTACAACTTTCTGAATATATGAAAAATCACTGAATTGTATACTTTAAAGGGGTGAATTTTATTTATGTGAATCATATGTCACTAAAGCTGGTATTTAAAACGTCAAGGAGATATATAAAATCAGCAGGTGGCTATACATGTACCTATGTTTGTACATTTGAGAATCTCTGTGCAAGGAGATGAATAAATAATCATCAACAGTGATTGTCTCTAGGGAGGGAAGTATGGGGCTCAAGGCCAGGGTGGGACAGAAATTTCGTTTTTCCCTGTTTTTACAAGTTATTTTTTTTTAACCATTTGCATCTAGTTCCTAAATTAATTTAAAATTGTGGGGTGCCTGGGTGGCTCAGTGGGTTAAAGCATCTGCCTTCAGCTCAGGTCATGATCTCAGGGTCCTGGGATGGAGCCCTGCATCGGGCTCTCTGCTCAGCGAGGAGCCTGCTTCTTCCTCTCTCTCTCTCTCTTTCTGCCTATTTGTGATCTCTGTCAAGTAAATAAATAAAATCTTTAAAAAAATAAAATAAAATAAAATTGTAAGTGTTTCTAAAGGAAAAAAAGAGTTTAACCTGAATATTTTCAAGATGGCCAGTTTTCAGGAAATACGGAGATGGAATTAACAAGCCAAACCCCGTTCCAGAGAAACAGTGGAATGCAGAAGGTGGGGCATCCTACAGGACAACAGGCAGTGATTCTTAAATAAACCAATGAATCAAATGGGGGAGGTCAATATTAAAACAGACTAAAGAGGGACTCCTAGGTGGCACAGTCAGTTGAGCCTCCTACTTCTGGTTTCCACTCAGGTCATGATCTCAGAGCCTCTGTCGGGCTCCATGCTCAGTTCAGAATCTGCCTCGGATTCTTCCTCCCTCCCCCGCTGCCCTCCCCCTCCCCCTTGTGTGCATGAGCGCCCATGCTCTCTGTCTCTTTTGAATAAATAAAATCTTAAAACAAAACAAAACAAAAACCAGACTAAACAAACATAGTCACATGGAATGCTTGTCTTTCTGTAGACCAGTTTGAGTAAGTCTACCTGTAAAGGACAGCTTTGGGACTACTGGAGAGCTCTGACATGGAATGGACATAAACTAAAAATAGGGGGGCGCCTGGGTGGCTCAGTGGGTTAAGCCGCTGCCTTCGGCTCAGGTCATGATCTCAGGGTCCTGGGATCGAGTCCCGCATCGGGCTCTCTGCTCAGCAGGGAGCCTGCTTCCCTCTCTCTCTCTCTGCCTGCCTTTCCGTCTACTTGTGATTTCTCTGTCAAATAAATAAAATCTTTAAAAAAAAAACTGATAATAGGGAATTATTATTGATTTTGTTATGTGTGATAGTGGTAGGCTGGTTATATAGAGAAATGCTTATTATTTTAGGACCGCCTACTAAAACATTCAGCGACGTAAATCAAGAAGACTGTAATTTACCTTGGTACACCAGCAAAGAGAAATTAATGAAACAAATATGGAAACTGCAAGCAACCTCTATTAGGTTAATGTGCCTGTGGGTGCCCATGGAATTATTTTCTCCCTTTTATGTGTGTGTTCAAAACATTTATAATTAAAAACTAAATGGAAGAAAAAAATTTACTTGAGGACAAAAACAGTTATGAAACCTCCTAAGCTAAGAACCAGCTTCCCTCACACGCAATGTGGAGGTGAGCGGGGGTCATGTCATGGGGAGGAGCTGGATGCACGGGTGGGTCCTCTCGTGCACTCGTGAGCCGTGGATGCATGCGTGACCTTCAGAGACCATTGCACAATGCCCCGCAGCACTGCGGCCCCACAGTCTGTACAGAACCGGGGCTCTTAAGATACCGTCAAGTAAACAGATGAATGGAAAGGAAAAGAACAAAGTGTTATCCAATGTGGCACAGTATAAAGACCACAGAACTGGCAGGCAGAGGATCAGAGTTCGAGCTCCAGCCCATACTTGGTAAGTGAATTCCGACAAGTGCCTTAGCTGTGCAGGTCACTTTGCTGCTCCACAATAGGACGCTCATCCCATGACCCACCTGAGCTACCTCGCAGGGCTGCTGGGTGTCTCAGATGGGATAACACGCGAGCAAGACCCCTCGCTCCCACCTTCCAGAGAGGTCTGGAACCTACCACCGCCACCACCTCTCATCTGGAGGTCTCTCTTCCTCCTCCACCCTGTCCCCGCAAATCCTCCGCCTGGGAGACGGCATCAATTTCTAAAACTTTTTATAACCAGACGACTCACACTGGAAAATTGCGACACACAAAGGAGACCAGCAGCCGCACACCGGGACACTCACCCATTAGCTCCTGCGATCAGCAACAGCCTCCCATTCCCGATTCACCCATCCCTCCCACATGTGTGCATGTTTACTTTTTCTTTTTTGAAGTATTCTAGATTTTATTTAAAAACTAAATTTTATTTTATTTATTTAATAAAATCTCGGACATCAAATCACTTCACTTGTCAATCTTTTCCTAGGCATCTCTTCTAGAAAAGCAGTGGGTCTCAAAGATGTCCTTCATGGTTACTTAGTTTCAATCGGGATCCAACAAGGGCCACTTGGTTAACATGTCTCTCATATCTCTTTGAATCTATAAGGGTCCTCCCTCCTTTTTCTCCCATGCCATTTTTTTTGTTGAAGAAAGTGGGATGGGCGCCTGGGTGGCTCAGCGGGTTAAAGCCTCTGTCTTCGGCTTGGGTCATGATCCCAGGTTCTTGGGATCAAGCCCCGCATTGGGCTCTCTGCTCAGCAGGGAGCATGCTTCCTCCTCTCTCTGCCTGCTTCTCTGCCTACTTGTGATCTCTGTCAAATAAATATATAAAATCTTAAAAAAAAAAAAAAGTGGAATCTTCTCAAAATAAATCATGTCTCTCCTCTACTTAGAAAGTGCTAATGGCAGTCCCCTGCTTAACAGAATAAGATGAAAAATGCCTAGTATTCGTTCACTCATTCATTCAGTAAATCATAACAGAGCGCCCACTGTGTGCCACAGGCTGCTAGCAAACCAGAGAATGGGGGCGAATATGGCAAGCCAAACCCTGCCTTTCTAGGGCTCAGGCTTTAGAGGAAAAGAGAGCCAACAAACAGGTAAGTGAATAAATGATCAGCCTAGTTTTTAGAAAGGGACGCATGCCTTGATGAAGATAAGGCCGATCGGTAAAACAATCCCAAAGGGGGTCCGTGTGTCCCGCCCGCAGGACAGGAAGGTGCGGCCACAGGACATCAGGGCCGTGTGTCCCAGGCAGAGCCAAGTACCAAGACCCAGATGGGACAAGCTGGCTGTGTGGTGGGGGGCAGAGAAGGCAAGTGGGTGCAGCTGGAGCCTGGCTGGCATGGAGAACAGAGAGGGGGTGGGGGCGGGAGACCAGCAGGTGGGGCCACGTGAGGCTTTGGGAGCACGGTGGGAAGTTTGGAAGCCCTGCCCTGCGCAGTTCCCCTGGAGGGGAGGGTTCTGACTGGGGTGACAAAGTCTCATTTAGCTCTGCCGGGTCCTTCTGCAGGCCTGCCCTCTCACATCTGGGTTTCGTGTCATTCCTGTGATGTGACAAGCTCCTTCTCTCGACACTCATGATCTCATACACAGTTAGTTTTCCTCCATTTGAACCACAGTCCTGAGCCTGCCTTCTTCACAGGGCTCAGCTCTACTCATCCTGTAGTTCCAGCTGGGTTGGGAAAGTTCTTCCCTCCAGCTCTCTTCCCTCCAGCTAGCTCAGGTGGCACCACAATATAAGGACAGACTTCTCCCTTGTAGCACACATCACAGGGGCAATTGGCCAGTTATCGATTTAATGTCCGTGTTCCCCAGCAGGCTGAAAACTCCGTGAGAGCAGAAACAAGCTGATGTTTCAGTCTGCATCTCTGAAGCCTAGCACGGTGCCTGGAACAGCAGGCGGCCGATGAAGTGTTTGCTGCATGAACAGGTGGCCTATCCTAACATTGCACTGCATCTTACAAGAAATAATATCCAGTGTCTTGAAATAGTGCCTGTAACTATTCAACACCGGGTCACTCAAAGAATATTAAAAATCCAAACTCTGGGGCGCCTGGGTGCCTCACTCATTAGGCATCTGCCTTCCGCTCAAGTCATGATCCCAGCATCCTGAGATGGAGCCTGGCATTGGGCTCCCTGCTCAGCAGGAAGCCTGCTTCTCCCTCTCCCACTCCCCCGCTTCTTTTTTTTTTTTTTTTAAGATTTTATTTATTTGACAGCAGAGATCACAAGCAGGCAGAGAGGAAGGCAGAGAGAGAGAGAGGAAGCAGGCTCCCCGCTGAACAGAGAGCCCGATGCGGGGCTCGATCCCAGGGGGATCATGACCTGAGGAGAAAGCAGAGGCTTAACCCACTGAGCCATCCAGGCGCCCCCCGCCCCAGCTTCTGCTCCTTCTCTTGCTGTCAAAAAAATAAGTAAAATCTTTTTTAAAAATCCAGAATTAGATGGGGTTCAGAGCTAATCTTGTCAAGCCTCTCCATTTTATAAGTAACAAGACCAGAAACAACAAGAGGGTGAGAAATGAAGGGATTTGGCCTCAGTTATAAGTTGAACTATGGGGTGCCTGGCTGGCTCAGTTGGTAGAGCACATGACTCCTTATCTCGAGGTTGGGGGTTCAAGGTGCCACCAGCACCAGCGTTACCTCCATGGAACAGATTGGCTCCGTTTATGAGGTCGAGAGTAATTTAAAGAGCTAGTGCTTCCGGTCTGTGTTTATATAGGTAAGTTGCACTCCAGTTATACTAGAAACACAGTGTATGGCCTGAAAGCTGAAACACTATTTGTACAGGATGCTTTCTCTTGCCTTGCTGTACGTCCCCATACATTAAGAAATTCCAGGGAGCTGGGGAGCCCGGGGGTTCAGTGGGTTAAGCCTCTGCCTTCGCTCAGGTCATAATCCCAGGGTCCTGGGATGGAGTCCCATGTCTGGCTCCTTGCTCAGTGGGAGGCTGCTTCCCCCTCTTCCTCTGCCCCTCCCCATGTTTGCACTCTCTTTCGTGCACCCACGCTCGAGCTCTCAAATAAATAAATAAATAAAATCTTTAAAAAAAAAATCCAGGGAGTTTTCACCTTGACAGATGTTATGGTTCTGCACATTTGTGTGTAAAAGTACAAGAGGCATGTTTTTGTAGAAGCCTCTGACGAGCCAGCACGAGCCTGTTACATTCGAAATGTCCTTCTCAAAAATTACATCAAAAATATAGCACCGGGGCGCCTGGGTGGCTCAGTGGGTTAAGCCTCTGCCCTCAGCTCAGGTCATGATCTCAGGGTCCTGGGATCGAGCCCCGCGTCGGGCTTTCTGCTCTGCAGGGAGCCTGCTTTCTCCTCTCTCTGCCTGCCTCTCTGCCTACTTGTGATCTCTGTCTGTCAAATAAATAAATAAAATCTTTAAAAAAAAATATATAGCACCAAAGTACTAACAAGAATAAAATAGATAATGAAGGTTTTGACTTTAAACACACACACACGCATGTGCGCACACACGCACACACACACTCTCAGCTATCAATGCAGAAGAAAGCCTGTAGTTTGAGAGCACATTACCACACGATAAGCAGTTTCAATACATTAATTCAGGGATATTCAAAAACTTCACGGGAAAGGCAGTGATGTCTCTGTTTTCCAGATGAACAAACCACGGCTTTCAGAGGCTGGATAACTTCTCCAGGATCCACAAGTCAGTGGCAGAAGGGAGAGTCAAGACCACACATACCGGGCTGCAGAGACCTCCCTTTTTCTACATCACCTACTGATAGTCCAGGTGAACAGTTAAAATGAAAATGAAGACAGACGAACATCTGTCAATAGTTAAGCTCCAAATCAGTCAGCACCGGCGTTCGGAAAGTTTAAGGACTGAGAGATGAATGCAGTCGCTGGCATGAGTCAGGTAGGAAGGAGGAAGGACTTACGTTGACTCTGAGAGAATGGGAAAGAATCTGAGAGGTAAGAGGTAAGTGAAGTGGAATAAAAGAATAAGCAAAGGGCAAAAGTAAGGCATAATTTCCTCTCTGCAAAGGGTTAAGACAAAGCTAGAAATGAAGCCACAATGGTAGACTGAGGCTCTGAACCCAAGCCAAAGAGCCCACGGTCTTCTGAAGTCAAGATTGTGGGGGGGGGGGTGCAGAGAGCACTAAAGAAGCTGAAAAGAAGCTGGCAAGTGTCATTGCCAACACGACATGAAAGATACAGATGGGAAGGCCTGCCATGAACGTGAAGGCATCGTGGGGAACCGAGCACCATGTTATTCAAGCCAACAGGCAACTCGCATTCCCCACCTTTGGGGCCCATTTAACATGACGGTTCACTCTCTCCCTCTTGACACACTTTCCTCACTTGGCTTCCAGGACTCCTCCTCGTTGCATAGCCCTGTCAGCCTCCACTGCCGTCTCCTCTTCTCCCTGATCTGTTGGAGGCCCCCTGGGACCTTATCTATCTACATATTCTCCCATGGTGGGGTTCATTTAGTTCTCTTGTTTTAGATACCATCTATATGCCAAGGACTTCCAAGTTTATAGTCAAAGTCTAGGATTCTCTTCTAAATTCCAGACTCCCACCCAACTGCCCACTCCTTCCCAGACCCCTGACATTTGTGGTATATCACCTACTAAAATACTATAGAATTTACTTTATTATGTTTGCTGTTTATTTTCTTGGTCCCATTCCCTTGCTAGAACATAAACTTCTTGAGGATAGGATTTTTTGTTTTGGTCACTTGTATTTTAAGTGCCTAAAATAGTGCCTGGCTCTTGATAAGTATTTGCAGAATAAATGGATAAAGGGATGGCATAAGGCAGCCTAGAGGCAATGTAAGAACCCTCACAAGGCACCACGAGCAAGGAAAAGCAAGTGGTAGTGACAGTAGCTGGGGGGAGGAGGGACGTGAGTACTTCTCGGTTTACCACGTGGAACCTCAAGGGACCGCACAGGCATTTGGGTGGAAACATCTGGCAGGATTTTGGAATTCTGGGACCAGTGTTCATTATTATTTCTTCATCTGAAAAGAATATTATTATTTCTTCATCTGAAAGGCGGGTTGTTTTGAGGAGTAAATAACCTAAAACTAGCAAGTCCCTGACACAAGGAGATACATTCACCCAATAATTGTTTTCCTTCTCGGGGACCGTTCATTCCCTCAGCCAGGTGCCCAGGATGGTACAGACCACCTAGCTCCTGAGCACATTCCCATCCATTCCCCTGTCCACTCCGGCCATCACACTGGGCCCCCCTGGACTCATGTAGCCCTCCCTTGTCAGTCCTCTTTGAGGACTGCCTCGACCAGCCCACTCTTCCTTCCAGGGCAGCCCTTATCCAAGGACTGACTGATCAACCAACCGATCACTGTGAGGCACCGTGAGTCCTCTCATACCTCAAAGCTTGGGAAAGCCATCTCACTTCAGAGCTCCCAGGGTTGGCTGAACCCTGTGCCTGGACTGCCAGCCACTCAGAGTCAGCCTCAGCTCAGTCCCTCTGCACCTCCCTCCCCTCCAGAGGTGTGGATGTGAGGGGCTCACCCCTCCCAGTGAAATAACCTGCCTGCTGATCTCCATTTCAGACTCAGTTTCCTGGCAACCCAACCCTTGGCAGACAGAACATCCAACAGTGCTCTGGGATTTTCTCATTGAAATGCAGATTAAACCTAGGGGACCTGGAAGGTAGGGTTTGACCGGAAATCCTTTTTTAGCAATAGATTTTTCTAGGTTTTTAGGATGCGATGTGGTTAGTCTGATGCCACAAATAAAGGGGGAGGAGGTCCCAAATTTAACAAAAGAATTCAGTGGGTCTGTTAAGAAGGAAAAAAAAAAATTGTATTTTCAATAACCCCTAACTGGTATTTAGCATTTCCTTCCATTATGAATGCAGGCAACAAAGTATAGCAGTAACTCTTAATGACCTCACCACAAAGAGAAGTCCCAAATATTCGCATGTCACGTTTTAGTCAGGGCAGGTGTCTTCAAATACTGTTTACTGTCCAGACAATGTTGAAAATAAAGTAATTATCTGACCCCCCCCCCACTGGACACATTGTTACACCTATTTAATAACGTTAGAAATAACCACATATGGGGTGCCTGGGTGGCACAGTTGGTTAAGGGTCTGCCTTGGGCCCGGGGCATGATCTGGAAGTCCTGGGACGGAGTCCCGCATCCGGCTCCCCGCTCAGCTCGGAGGCTGGTTCTCCCTCTCCTTCTGCTCCTCCACCGCTCCTGATTGCGTGCTCTCTCTCTCTCTCTCTCTCTCTCTCTCTCGCTCACTTTCTCAAATAAAAACTAATTTTTTTTTTTAGAGTAAGCACATATATTATTACTTCAGGCACTTTTTGTTTTAATATTTTTATCTGGATTTCAACATAATGACTTCCTGGGCAATCCTGCAGATTTTAGTTTATGTAATTAAAAATATAATGGCAGGACAGACTCCAGCCCCTGTCTGCCCCGGCCCCCCCCGCCCCGTCTCTGGAATGCGCACCGCGTTCTATGAAATCCACATGGCGCGCGGCTGGGGAAGGCGGCGGCGCGGAAGACTTCACCGAGGTGACAGTGTCCCCGGGCCCGGCCAGTCCAGAGAGGGCTCCAAAGAGCTAAAGGCCACCCGGGTCCGCTCCCCGGCGGGGCCCCCCATGGTGACAACGCTCTGCTACAGGAGACTGGACCTCCGGGTCGCCCTGCTTTCCCAGACCGAAACTCTGGACTGAAACGAGCTCAGCGGGGAGCGGACTCGCTGCCAGGACAGGTCCGGGGTCCGCGCGCAGACGCCCGCTCCCGCGGTCTTTCCCTGCCCCCGCACCCACGCAAGTCCTAGGGCCCGCGCGCCGTCCGGGACCCCGCTCCGGCCTCTGCCCTGCGAAGGCTCCGCGCCCGCGCCCGCGCCCGCGCTGGGCTCCTCCCGGGCCGCGTTCGGTCCCCGCAGGCCCAGGACAGCGGCGAGACGAGGCCCGACTTCCCGGCGGCGGGGCCGCCCACAGCTGCCGAAGGGCAGACTCGGCCCGGGGTCCCGGGGTCCCGCGATGCCTGCGTTTCCCGGTCGGGCATGGAGCGCGCGAGGCCGCGCAGACGGGGGCTCCCCACACCCGCGTGCTCCTCCGGCGGCAGCGGCCAGGCGGCGCGGAGACGTCGGCCGCCCGGGAGAGGCCGGGAGCCCGCGAGGGCCCGGAGACCCCGCGCCCCCGCCCACTACGCCCACGTCCGTCCGACCCCGCGGGCCTCCGCGTCTGCCCCCGCCACCCTTCCGACGGCGGCTCGGCCCAGTGCCTTCCTCCCCCGCCGCCCCCGCCGCCCGCCCTGGAGGTCGCACTCACGTAGACCGAGTCGATGCCGGATTTGTCGAAGAAGCGGAGCGGCCGCCTCAGCTCCAGGGCTGGGGAGACGCGGTCGTCCCCCGCCTCCAGCTCCTGGTCCCCGTGTCCCGGGCCGAACGGGAAGAGCTCCTGGAGGCTCAGGCAGCCCCCGGGCCCCGCCAGCAGCAGCTGTAGGAGCAGCGCCCGCGTCCACGCAGCCCCGCTCCGGCGCATCGCGGCCCCCGCGTTCCCGAACCGAAGTCCTGCAAACCTGGCGGCTCCGCGGGCCAGTCTGGGGAAGGCGGAGACGTAACCGGACGCCCCTCGGCGGCCCCTACGCGCCTCCCCCCTCCAGACGTCCCCACCCCAGGAACTAGGGGAGGGGAGCGAGGGGAGATGGGCAGCGCCCCGCCCCGTCCACAGGGCGCGCCGCCGAGGCTGCCCAATGGCCGCGAGGGGGAGGGCGAGGGGCGCCGCCGAATCCCCCTGCGGCTCCCGGGGCGTCGCCCTCGACCCTGCGGGGTCACGCGCGCTGGTGGCTGCGATTCCCTAAACCAGCCCAGTTGCCACGGAAGAGCAGGGCGCGGGACTTTGTGCCACAGTCCTCGGGTCAGGGTTAAGGCAGAGGGCGGGCTGCGTGGAAATGCTCCGGTTTCAGGAACATTGTCGCCCCCGGTGCTCCTGGCGGCGTCCGGAGGTCGGACTCGCTGGGTCAGACTCTGTTGGGCTGAGGGAGTAGGTGCCCAGTGAGTAAGAAGGTGCTGGACCAGGAGCGTGTTCCTTTATCCATCCCGTTTCTCAACGTTATTAAGGCCAGATCTCTGCTTGGTGACATGGAAGTTCGGCCAAAACACGCGGTCCCACCCTCCGAGACCAAGTCACGAATGTGTAAGATGATGTGGTGTGAGGGGGGGTGGGGTCCCCAAGTAATAAAGGATTTTAGGGATGGAATAATGGGCCAAGGAGAGCTTCCTGGGGGGTGTGGGGATCAAACCAGGTCTTCTGGAAGGGATGGAATTTCATCAGGAGGCTAGGGAAGGGGCGTTCTGGAAGGTGGAGCTGTGGGTGGGTTGCTTTGAGTCACCATCCCCCAGCTGAGAATTTGGAGAATGGCTGTTGGACGGGAAGCCTTAATACCAAACCTAGCAATCTGAACTCGCTCTAACACTCAGAGAGCCACGATGGAGAATTCCCGACCAAGGAAGATAAGGCACGTCAGTGGTGTCCTAACTAACGGGTTGATCATTAATTTGGCTTTGGGAAGTCATCAGAGGTCTGTTGAAAGGGAAACAGGGGTGGGGGGCCCTGCGAAAGGAAAAAGTGGAAATTGAGGAGTATTGAACCTAAGAGCCATTACAATGAAAGAAAGACTGAGACCTGGTTATGATTTTGATATGGGGGTTAGGGAGAGAAGTTAGAATTGGGTGTAAGGTTTTAACCCTGCAGGACTGCAACACCGGGCTGTCTTTTGAAGTCAGGGTGGACAACCAGGAGCAGTGCAACTTGGATATTCGTTTGCTGCCAGACTTCTTAACCTGGAGAGGTCAACAGGACACTTTTGCTGCCCGTCACCATCTAAAATTAAGGACCTGGGACCCAATTTGAAAGAAGTCTCCCAATAAACAGCAAATGCAATATAATACTTAAGGAGCATAAGTCCCGAACCAGTAAAAAACATAAAAAGCAAATGAAATCCACCCTTGAAACATAAAGTCTTTGATCGACTCTGGATGTCTTTTTCCTTTAAGTCCATTAGCCAGCACGGAAAACATTTATTAAGTTTCTGCATGTGTCAATTTGTTTTGCAACCTTAATAACCCTAGGAGACAGAGACCATCCCCATTTCACTGAGGAGGGGCATAGTGATTCAGAGAGGTCTAAATCATTTTGCTAAGGTCACACAGCTGAAGCCTGCAAGTGACCCACATGGTTCAGCCTCAGGACCACCTTAACCACTACATTCAATGGCTTTTGTATTGCATTTTTCCCTCTCGTTAAAAAGTGACTAATGCTGCCCGCAATCTGTTTCCTTCAACTCCCTCCGGAACTGCAGCGCTGGGACCTCCTGTCCCCCACCCCAGAAGCACTTCCTGACTGGTTGTCTGGAGCTTCAACAGCAGCATTTCTGGGCTTCCAGGTCCCCAGCACTGCTCATTCCAATTGCCAAGGACTCTGTCTGGAGGCTCCTCTCATCCTCTGTGCTCACCTGCACACGGCGCGGGCCCAGAACACCCCGCAAGCCTCTAACGGCCTGGGCCTCAGAATCTCCTTCGTCAAACCCCCACCTTCTGACTCATTTCAGAGCTGCTGAAGCAGAAGCTGTTGCTCGGGCCTGGAATGCTCTCACCCCCCTCACGAATTCTCTCCGTTTTTGGTGCTCAGACAGCTTCCAAAGCTCCTATTGGCTCATGGGATTTTCCTCGGCTCATGCAAGAGTGAGAGAGAGCCGTTCTCCAGTGTCCTGGTTCAAAGCACCAAGCCCCTTAGGACAAAATCCCTTTTGCGAGCAGCTCCCAATCTATTGAAGAAGACAGAGAGACTAACAGTAACACGGTGAGATGTTAACTCATTTGAACAGAATTAATGCCGTATCAGCTGCTGAAGTTAGTAGCCTCAAGCAGATGTGGGGAGATGAGATTTGCAGAGGTTAGAAAATGCGCCCAGTTTTATAGTTCGTGCAAGAGCCCGGATTTGAAAGTTTTCAAATTTCACTGTACCTGAAACCAAAGCTCATAGTCTTTCTGCCACACCCTTCTGACTTTCTAGAAAAGGAGAGGTTTCTCCCTCAGTTGCCATCCAAAGCTGTATTGACTTTGTTGTTTCTACATTATGTTCGTGCTCCGTTTGTGTGTTCATTTATTTCATCAGAATGCTCTTGCTCAACTAAGACTAGTAGATACTGTAAACTGTCCGCCTTTTCCTATTTATAGCCTGCACTCATTGCATGTCACTTGGGACTGGGGAATGTGACATCTACACTGTGCCTCTGACTGGGACAACCTGGGCTGGATGCCAGCCACTCCTTTAGGATTTCTAGTTTTAAATACATTTAAATACAAAATCTTCATCACAGAATATTTAATTTTATGTCATGTCCTGGTCATTTTCTAAGTGTATATAATAATTATGTATTTGTTTCTAGTTGTTTCATGTGACCCCCATATAAGCTCTTTGGGGGAAGGCTCATGTGTTCTGTTCTTTTCCAGAGTTCACAGAACCTCATCTAATGCTGTGTTGACATTGATAAAAGTTAATAGTTTGAAAACTCAGTAGTACTTTAAAAAGACATTTGATATCTGGCGTAGCACGACACCAGGGTTTTTTAAAATTATTTTTTATTAAACCCAGCACTGAGAGACTCGTACTTTTTCACTGAGTGCTATCTTCCGGATGAGACAGGAAGACAAAATTCAGGAAGCAGGTTATATCTATATGTTAAACTTTCTGTGTGGTTTATTCAGACAAAAGTCCAGGCAACTGGGTGGGGAAATAGCTCAACTAGCTATTTCACTGAAAAAGATATCTGTTGTAATTTCATTCTCCTGTGAGCTTTCGCCACTGACCATATATGGTCACGGAGGATTCCTTTATTTACTAGATGTTACGTAGAAATAAATTTGTTAGTGTTCCAATTCAAGGGAAATTCACCTGATTTGTGAGTAAGATGATCACTATTTTAAACAATTTAACCTCAATTCTGATCTCAGATAAAGACAACATAAATGAAATAACCATCCTCTAACAAAGGAAGATGATAATTTGTGAGAGTACTTCTGTAACTATATCATGTTCCAAAACAATGTTCATTGCAAGGCGATATCATAGGAAACTATTAGGAGATTGATCCAAAAAGTTTATATTTATGGCTTCTCGTCTCCTATTCTTAATTATCACTTTCTAACAATGGATTTTCATATGATAATCATTTTTCCCCGTTCTTTATTGAGGTAAAATTGACAAATAAAAATCGTATACATTTAAGGTGTACAATGTAATGATTTGACATCCATATGGGAAATGATTACCCGAACTGAGGTAATTAACACATCTATCATTTCACATAGTTACCCTTTTTTATGTGTGCAATGAGAACACTTAAAATCTACTATCTTAGTGGGTTGTCTGGATGGCAGTTGGTTAAACATCTGACTCTTGGTCTCATGTCTGGTCTTACTTCAGCATCTTGAGTTCATGCCCCCTTCATGCCCAGCATGAAGCCTACTTACACACACACACACACACACGTATACAATACAGCATTATTAACTCCTATCACCTTGCGGTACATTATATCCCCACAATTTATCTTATAAACTGAAATTTTGTGCCTTTTGACCAACACTTTCCCATTTCCTCCACTCTCCATCCCCTGGCAACCACCATTCTACTCTCCCTGTATGAAAGAACAGCAAAGATTTTTGATATTATAACCCATATTCATTTTAGAGGCCTCACGTGAATTTTCATTGAAAAAATACTGATTTAGCCACAGCAATTAGACAAGAAAAACAAATTAGAGGCATCCATATTGGTAGAGAAGTTAAATTGCACTATTTGCAGACAATGTGATGCTATATATAAGACTCCACCAAAAAACTACTAGAACTGATAAATTAATTCAGTAAAGTCACAGGATACAAAATAAATATATGGAAATATGCTGCGTTTTTATACACTAATAATGCAGTAGCAGAAAGAAGAATTTAAAAACAATACCATTTACAATTGCACTAAAAGGAATAAAATACCTAGGAATAAACTTACCCAGAGGTGAAAGACCTATATGCTGAAAATTATGAAACACTGATGAAAGAAATTGAAGATGACACAATCAATGGAGAAATACTCCATACTCATGGATTGGGAGACTCAATAATGTTAAAATGTCCATATTACCCAAAGCGATCTACAGGTTCAATGCAACCCCTATCAAAACACCAACAGCATTTTTCACAGAATTAGAACAACAACAACAAAAAATCCTAAACCTGTATGGAACCACAAAAGACCCTGAGTAGTCAAAAACTCCTCAGAAAGAAAAACAAAACTGGAGGTATCACAATACCAGATTTCAACATACACTACAAAGCTGTCATAATGAAAACAAGATGGTGTGGACACAAATATAGACATATAGATCAATGGGACAGAACAGAAAGCCCAGAAGTAAAGGCTACAACTATGTGATTATTATCACAATTAATCTATGACAAAGGAGTCAAGAATATAGAATGGAGAAAATATAATCTCTTCAATAAATAAGGCTGGAAAAAACTGGATAGCTATGTGTAAAAAAATGAAAAAGAAACACTTTCTAAACACCACACACAAAAATAAACTCAAGATGAATTAAAGATCTAAATGTGAGACCTGAAACTATAAAAACTCTGGAAGAGAACACAAGGAGCAATTTCTGACATCAGTCATGGCAACGTTTTTTTAGATATGTCTTCTAAAGCAAGGGAAACAAAAACAAAATTAAACTGTCAAGAGTACACCAGAATAAAAAGCTTTTGCACAGCAAAAGGAACTATCAACAAAACAAAAAGACAAGCTACTGAATAGGAAAAGATATTTGCAAATGTAATATCGGAAAAGGGGCTAATATCCAAAATACATAAAGAACATACAAATAAATGAAACAAGATGGGATTGGGAGGGAGACAAACCATAAGTGACTCTTAATCTCACAAAACAAACTGAGGGTTGCTGGGGGGAGGGGGTTTAAGAGAAGAGGGTGGGATTATGGACATTGGGGAGGGTATGTGCTTTGGTGAGTGCTGTGAAGTGTGTAAACCTGGTGATTCACAGACCTGTACCCCTGGGGATAAAAATATATGTTTATAAAAAATTAAAAATTAAAAAAAAAGAAAGAAAAAAAAGGACATACAAAACTCAACACACACACAAAAAATCTAATTAAAAAATGGGCAGAAAATCTGAATAGACACTTTTCCAAGGACATACAGATGGTCAAGACATGTGAAAAGATGCTTGATACCACCAGTCATTAGAGAAATGCAAATAAAACTACAATGAGATACCATCTTACACCAGTTAGAAAAGCTAATATCAAGGGGCGCCTGGGTGGCTCAGTGGGTTAAGCCGCTGCCTTCGGCTCAGGTCATGATCTCAGGGTCCTGGGATCGAGTCCCGCATTGGGCTCTCTGCTCGGCGGGGAGCCTGCTTCCCTCTGTCTCTCTGCCTGCCTCTCCGACTACTTGTGGTTTCTCTCTGTCAAATAAATAAATAAAATCTTTAAAAAAAAAAAAAAAGCTAATATCGAAATGACAAGAAATAACAAGTGTTGGTGAGAATATGGAGAAAAAGAAACCCTTGTGCACTGTTAATAGGAATGTAAACTGGTACAGTCACTGTGGAAAACAGTGTGGAGTTTCCTCAAATAATTAAAAATAGAACTATCATATGATCTAGTAACTCCACTACTGGCTATTTATCCAAAGAAAACAAAAACACTAATTTGAAAAGATGTATGTACCCCTATGTTTAATACAGCCTTATTTATAATAGCCAAGATATGGAAGCAACCCAAATGTCCATCAATAGACAAATGGATAAAGAAAGTATAACACCCATGCACATGCTGAAATATTATACAGTTATAAAAAAGGACAAGATCCTGCCATTTGAGCCAACATGGGTGGACTTAGAGGATATTATACTAACTGAAATAAGCCAGACTGAGAAAGACAAGTACCATATGATTCTGCATATAAGTAGAATCTTAAAAAAATTAAACAAATGAATAAACAAACAAAAGCAGAATCAGACCTATAAGTACAGAAAACAAACTGTTGGTTGCCAGAGGGAAGAGGGATGGGGAGTTGGGAAAAATGGATGAAGGGAAGAGGGAGATACCAGCTTCTGTCTATGGAATGAATAACTCATGGAAATAAAAGGCACAATATAAGGAATACAGTCAATGATATGTAATAGTGATTTAACAGGACAGATGGTAACTGCACTTGTGATGAACACAGCATAATGCATAAATTTGTCAAATCACTAAGTTGTACACCTGAAACAAATGCAGTATTGTGTGTTGACTATACTCAATAAATAAATAAATAGAGAATAATAGAGATTTGTGATGGGTCATACACATGGCCTAAGATTGTCAAATAGCATTCAATCTGAGTCAAATGTAAATAAAGGTATTATTTCTTCTTAATTTTCTTTTTAAGTAGGCTCCACATCGAGCATGAAACTCAACACAGGCTTGAACTCAAAACCTTGAGGTGAAAACCTGAGCTGAGATCAAGTGTTGGACACTTCCCCGACTGAGTCACCCAGGCACCATTTTTAATTTTATTTTGTTATTAAATCTTCATCAAGTCTTTTTTTTTTTAATCTTCATCAAGTCTTATTCCCACATGGCAAATTCAGTATAACCAAACTTGAACATGCCAAATTTGCATAAATAAATGAATTCAGCATAAATTGTGGTAACTGGTTGATTATAATGTACATCACTATAACTGAACACACTTAGTCATAGAGCAAGAAGGTTGTTAGACCGTGATGACTCATTACTTTGTCTAAACTAATTAGATCACAAGTATCCTCAAAACTGTATTTGTAAAAATTTCGTTGTTGTTCTGTGATTGAGCAATAGTCATCATTTGGCTTTGGTTCTATTTGATGCTGAGACCCACTAGCCACTTAACAAAGTGGGTAAGGACCAGATCTTCCAAAATTAAGAAAAAAATTGTAACACATTTACTTGTAAGATCTTTCTGAGATCAAGTGTGCTTAGCAGGGTAAAGTAAGTAAGTATGTTGAACTAAAACTTTTTCAGATAATCTAGGCCAGAGGAATGGGCTGCATGTCACCTCTTAGTGCTTATTTGTACCTTCTGGGGCTAGGTTGCATTAGATAGTGACTCTGGATACTTTACCCTTCAGTAAAGTGGATTAGACAACTGCCTTCAGGGGATTATTTTAGAAGATACAAAAGACTTCTTCAACTGATTTACCCACTGGTTTTAATTTTGTCTAACTTAGGTTTTTCTTCCAATTAAAATCAGAGGGCACCTAAGTTTGTAAGTCATGTAAAAGTATGTTTTGCTACAGCAGAGAGAATTTCAGGGGACTAGAAGAAGTAGAAGGATACAAGTGAAGGCTGAAAAATTACAAGAGATTGAGAAAACCAGGATACTTAAGACACAGTTGGTCCACTTCACAACCCCCCTGGGGTCACCCATTCAAGTATCTGGCACCTATCTGGTGCTTGACTTTTTTGGTGGGTTAATTGACCCCTCAATAATTTTATCTAGCATTTATATTCATACCTTCAGAACGCTATACTGATCATGTGTTCATCAATTACTATTTATTGAGTACCTACTATGTACGTGACACTGTTCTAGGCATTGGGACACACCCAAGAACAAAATCTTCTAGTGGGGGGAGATGGACAATAAAGGAATAAATAAGCATTTAGATATTGTGTGAAGGGTGATGGGCAGAAGTGCTATGAATAAAAATAAATGGGGAAAACTGAAGAGTAGAGTGATGTGGGTGGGTGTGAGAATCATTCTGTTTATTATAGAAGATCAGGGAGGTCCTCATCAGTGCCTTTTCTCCTGGAACAGGGGCCTGAAGAAGTGAGGGAGCCTTATGTGGACGGGAAGAAGGAGCATTGTTAGTAGGGATCTGGTCAACCCTGGGGGCTGCATTCAGGGTATGGGGACCACAGATATAAAGTTCCCCAGAAAGAATGGGCTCCCTCTGTTTAAGACCGTCAGGTTCGGGTGGGTAGAGCTGGGTGAGCAGGGGTAGACCTGTTGCCCCTACTGACCAGAGTTAAGAGCTTTTGATGGTTAGCAAGCACCTGAAAGTCATTCAGAAGGCTCATCAAAACTGGAAGGAACAACCAAATCAACAGAATATTTCCATCACTGAATTAGAAGGTTGCTTCTGGTTTTGGAAAACATTGAAAATGGAACGAATCTAGTCAAGAAGGATGATTTATCTAGTCAAGATGAATCTAGTCAAGATGATTCCCGTGTGAGACTAAATGAGATATCATCACTGGAAAGGTATAAGTACAAAGAGTAAAATTCTGTTGTCTTCTCATCGAATTAGGTATGCTCACTTTTTGCTGTAATGCTTGTTTCGAAAACACAGAACGGTCCAACATGAAATATTAGCAAACAATTTCAGCATAACGCGTTTTTGCATTTGCACGTGGAAAACTTTGTCTTTGAGAAACACTAGATGAACCCAGAGCCCCACACCCACTTGAGCTGAGCCATGCAGGATGCGCACAAGCTCAGCCCTCGCCCAGATGGTGGGCCACGCCCTTCCCCATCTGGGGTTTCACATGACTTTCTGTCCAAATTCACATACTTCTTCCGCCCCTTACACTAACCTGCAAACAGCCCCTTCGGCGAGGGCTGACCTAGCCCTCTGGTCCCGGTGACCCTCTCTTTAATTCCCACCTGGCCTCCATTGTATTTTCCCTCTGTTATCTGTTTTGGTTTTTTTCTCCCTTTATCTAGTTTCTTTCATTTTTCTCCTTTTTGTTCTCTGTCTTCTCACACCCTGGCAGTGGGCCTGGGAGCAGGGTACAAGCTCCTACAGACGTTTTAAATGTTTTTCAAGGGCAGGTGCCACAGGTGCTGTGGTATGTATGCTTTCTCAGCTATTTAACATACGTTAAGCGGCTATTATATGCAAATTTCTGTACAGTGTTGCCACTAAAGTACTATACACTGTTTTGTATTCACCTTTTTCCAGTTAACACTATGATATAATGATTTTCCATGTTGTGACATAGCTTTCATAATTATTTCCTACGCACCGCATTTGTTAGAACATAATTAATCTGACCATTTCCTAACTGTTAGCCTTTAGGTTTTCTTTCTTTTTTTTTTTTTTTTTTTGGCTATTTGTTAATCACATCCACAGTAAATATTGCTCTTTCTCTCTGGGGATTATTTCCTGAAATCCTCTTCCCCAGAGTGGGATCACCGGGTCAAAGGATGTGATCTTTTGTTTTAAAAATCAACTTTATTAAAATGTGAATTACATTTATTATTATTACTTTATAAGTAATAAACTGTAATAAGGATGTGAACATTTTCATGGTCCTTGGTATGTCAGTGTTGGGAGTGACGGCAAAGGGAGATGAGAGGTAGGACGTGGACAAAAGTCACCAGCGCTGAAGGAATAAGCTGCATGTCTTTTCACTTTTGTACAGATCCAGCTCCGATGGACTTCCTACAAAAATCTTTCCCAGATCCCCCCAGAAGAACTCATCTCTTTCCTATACCCTACTTGTCAGTGATTTTAACAACACCTTATCTTGGCTGAGAAGTCTGGTTTGCAAAGTGTAGGCACAATCTCATTTATTCTGCGGTATTTTTATCCCCACGTTATAGACAAGGAAACTGAGACTCAGAAAATGCCTTGCCCAAGGACACTGAAGGAGCAGGAGGCAAGACCAGGTATTTAAACACGGGTCCTCTCCATTACAGAGATATAAAAGGACAGCTCCCATCAATGGTGAACTTTTTATTTTGGCTTTTGAAATAATGCTGATTTTCTTCCACAGCCTCCCTAAACAGCCGGCAGCCTCTTCAGCTTTCAGAAACTCCACAGGGACAAGAACAGTGATTCCTGACAAGAGAATAAGAGGTTCGAGGCAGGGAGGAGGGGAGGAGAGTCCGAATCGCCTTCCACAGATTCTGATAAACCCTGGGGGTGGGTGTTTGTAACAGGATCTGGGAAGGGGGTGGGGAGGCAAGTACAGCTTGCAATTTAAAAGATAATCTGGGTCCATAGGCTCTCATGGCTCACCTCCCCTTCCAATTTCCCTGAAAAACAACCTGAGGGTTTTGAAGGGGGGGGAGTTTGGGGGAACCAGGTGGTGGGTATTGGAGAGGGCACGTAATGCATGGAGCACTGGGTGTGGTGCAAAAACAATGAATACTGTTATGCTGAAAAGAAAAAAAAAAAGATAATCTGGTAAACTGCCTAGGTAGAGAATCATTGATCAAAATTTAAGATTTGCAACTGTTCATGCGATCATGTTTGCTCATCTGGTTCCTGGTTCCATTCAGGATAATTCCCATACAGTGGGATTTCCTATCTACAGAACTTCGTGTGTGTGTGTGTGTGTGTGTGTATTTATGTGTTTTATTTTATTTTTTTTTTAAATTTAAATTTAATTAGCATAAAATGTTTTATTTGTTTCAGGGGTACAGGTCTATGATTCATGAGTCTTCTATAATACCCAGTGCTCATTACAACATATGCCCTCCCCAATGTGCATCACCAAGTTACCTCATCACTCAACCCCCCAACTACCCAAACAACCCTCAGTTTGTTCCCTAAGGTTAAGAGTCTCTTGTGGTTTGGATCACTACATTTGTACCTTTGGGGTAAATCTCTAGTAATGCAATTGCTGGGTCATAGGGTAACTCTATTTTCAACTTTTTGAGGAACCTCCACGCTGTTTTCCAGAGTGGCTGCATCAGCTTGCATTCCCACCAACAGTGCAGGAGGGCTCCCCTTTGTCCACATTCTTGTCAACACCTGTCATTTCCTGACTTGTTAATTTTAGCCATTCTGACTGGTGTGAGATAGCATCTCATTGTGGTTTTGAGTGATGTTGAGCATCTTTTCATATGTCTGTTGGCCATCTGGATATCTTCTTTGGAGAAGTGTGTCTGTTCATGTTTTCTACCCATTTTTGATTAGATTATTTGTTCTTTAGGTGTTGAGTTTGGTAAGTTCTTTACAGATTTTGGACTAGCCCTTCATCTGATATGACTACAGACCATTTAATTCTGGTTACAAACTCTTCATTCCCATATGCACACAAAAATTTATAAGAATAAAGAAAATTTGGGGGCGCCTAGGTGGCTCAGTGGGTTAAGCCTCTGCCTTGGGCTCAGGTCATGGTCTCAGGGTCCTGGGATCGAGCCCTGCATCCGGCTCTCTGCTCGGTGGAGAGCCTGCTTCCCCCCTTCTCTCTCTGCCTGCCTCTCTGCCTACTTGTAATCTCTCGCTCTCAAATAAATGAAAATCTTTAAAAAAAAAAAAAAGAATAAAGAAAATTTGAACCCATACAATGGAAGCAGATCAAGGAAGGGGCATTTCAATCCCTCTTTATTATAATCCTGGGAAGCAATGTGTTCTACATGGCTGAATGGCCCAGTGGGAAAAGGACTGGCCTAGAAATCATGCATGCCAATAAATATAAAAATCAATGGGTTCTTAAAAGTATTCTCTATATATACATAGGGAAAGACTCCTGGAAAGTTCCCCTTCCTTCCTTCATCTGCTGCCTGGGATGCAGATGTTAACCAGAGCTCAGCAGTTGACTGAAACCATGAGGCACACGCAGGGAGAGTGTTGTAGCATTCTGCAAGGGCCCCGAGGAGCTCATGGAGCTGCCCCACTGCCCGCACTGGTGACCTCCAGACTTATCTTACGTGAGAGAAGCACCATCGTGAAGGGTCAAGCACAACATAGGGGACCAATCACAGAGAGTCCCTCTACAGAGTATACCCCAAACCCTCCAAGCTGATGGCACAAGCTTCCCCAGCACTGTCCACCCGGATTCCCTGCTTTTCCAATGCTTGCAGGCTGGATCTGGACTTTGCTCTGACGGGAGCCCTTATATGGAATCCGGTCCGGAACGAGGGTATGGGAGAGAGGACTCTACACCTACACCGTCACTAACACACTAGTGCAGGTGCCAGCTGGAGGCGTGCTTCTCAATCTGCCCGTCATGAAGGATGTCGCCCAATTTGTCGTGGACTGATACTTTTATAAAACCCAATTAAAATGAAAAATAAATTAAAATAAAAAATTTCAAACCACTCAATCTCACGTTATTTAATTATTAGATTGAACAGACATAAAATCACTCTATCAGACTGCTATAAAACTTTCTAATCACAGATGCTCTCAGATTCTGTACTTGCCTGGCTGAGTCTGGTATTCACCAACAGATTAGCTCTGGTCTGTAGACCACACTTTGGGTAGCATGGACTTTTAACCTACATCCCAAGGAATTTTATGGGTGTGATATGTGTATTAATTGAAATGTCTAGTCTAGATAGAGGGAATAATTCTACTTTAGATAATTTTTACCCTGAACAATGTTTGTATAAACGTAAGTCATTTGAAAAGGTCACTGCTGGTTAGTTTTCCCCAAGTTGTTGGAGGCAGTGGAGTGGAAAGCAATTTGCTGACGTTCTTAGATGCTCTGCTCCCATCTATATTGTTATCATTCTCCATTTTAAAATGTGTTACAATTTTAATTGTAAAACTCCTCAAATCATATCTGTGAGCCCTCTTTTCATTGTCTGACTACAGACTGAATCAGATTAATATGAAATTCAAGGGAGGTTTGAAAGAAAAAAATAATTCATAAAGACAAGGGAGCCTTAAGGATGTACAGAGGGCAAAGAGATATTTTTTGGTGATGGGAGGGGAAGGAAGAAAGATGTCAGGGGAATAGCAGAAGCAAGTCCTCTACCAAAGAATCAGAAGCCATTTGGTGGGCGAATGGGTTTGTTGTCTATAGCGAAAGCTGCAGGCTTTCTCCACACCACACTAGTGTGCCCAGAAGGTGTTCATACTCCAAGTCAATGCACCAAAGCAGGGTTTGGTTTGGCTGAGGAGAATACATTTCTTTTGTAAAGTGTGAGGGGGGTACTTTTGAAAAGATTGCTAGAAAAGGAAAATAGTGCGTATGGGCTGAATTGTAACTTCCCCGAACATCCTATGTTGAAGTCCTAAGTTCCTGTACATCAGATGTGACTATATTTGGAAACAGGACCTTTAAAGAAATAAGCTGAAGTGTAGCCATTAGGATAGACCATTATAAGAAGAGGAAATCCGGACACACAGGAAATACCAGGGGTGCACACACACTGAAAAAACCACCAAGTTAGAAGGCATCAGGACAGCAGCCATCTTTAAGCCAAGGACAAAGCCTTCGGGGGGAACTAAGCCCCGCTGATGCCGAGAACTTGGGCATCCAGCCTCAGGCGTTGTGAGACATAAACGTCTGCTGTTTAAGCCGCCCAGTGTGTGGTACTTTGTTATGGTAGCCCTAGCAGACCAAGGCACAGTGGGACGCCTCAGATTTCTGAGTTTTCTCAGCCGTATTTTTCTTTTTAAGTCTGTGCATATGTTTATGACTATGTAGTTCCAATTTTAGTATATGTGCTGCCGAAGCGAGCACTGTTTATGACTATGTAGGAACATACACCTGGGCAAAGAAAGACTGGAAGGAAGTCAGCAACATGCTAGTGATACATGCATTAGGATGATTCTATCATAAACGACTTTTGTATCCTCTATTTTAAGAATGTGGCATAGTTCTATTCTTTTCCCCATTTTTTTTTTTTTTAGGATTTTTATTTATTTATTTGACAGACAGAGATCATAAGTAGGCAGAGAGGCAGGCAGAGAGAGAGAAGGGGGGAAGCAGCTCCCTGCTGAGCAGAGAGCCTGATGCGGGGCTCGATCCTAGGACCCTGGGATCATGACCTGAGCCGAAGGCAGAGGCTTAACCCACTGAGTCACCCAGGCGCCCCTCTTGTCCCCATTTTTGAATAACTTTTATTTTGAAATAGGTGAGACTCACAGGAAGTAGGTGGATCATTTAATTAATTTATTTATTTTTAGATGTATTTATTTATTTTGGAGAGAGAGTGAGAGAGATTGAGTGGGAGGAGGGGCAGAGGGAGAAAATCATCCAGCAGACTCCCCATGAAGCGTGAAGCCGGACACAGGGCTCGATCTCACACCCCATGTGATCCATGAGATCACAACCTGAGCTGAAACCAAGAGTTGGGTGCTTAACTGATTGAGCCACCCAGGCCCTCCTAGGTGGATCATTTTGTTTTATTTTATTTTATTTTTAAAGATTTTATTTATTTATCAGAGAGAGAGAGGGGGAGAGAGCGAGCACAGGCAGACAGAATGGCAGGCAGAGGCAGAGGGAGAAGCAGGCTCCCTGCTGAGCAAGGTGCTCGATGTGGGACTCGATCCCAGGACGCTGGGATCATGACCTGAGCTGAAGGCAGCTGCTTAACCAACTGAGCCACCCAGGCATCCCTAGGTGGATCATTTTAAAGAAGAAACGCAACAGGGGCGCCTGGGTCGCTCAGTCATTAAGCGTCTGCCTTCGGCTTGGGTCATGATCCCAGGGTCCTGGGACTCAGCCCCGCATTGGGTAGGTGGGTGGGGTTCCTGCACAGTGGGGAGTCTGCTTCTCCCTTTCCCACTCCCCCTGCTGTGTCCCTCTCTCACTGTATCTCTCTCTCCCTCTCTCTCTGCCAAATAAATAAATAAAATCTTAAAAAGAAAAAAAAAGAAGGAATGCAGTAGACCTTAAGGATCTAGAAATGGATTCCTTTGAAACTAACCAAGTTTGTGTGGCCATTGCAGGGTATAGCCAACACAAACTCCCGTTGGAGCCCCTACCAGTTACATAACTCTCATTTGACTCATTTGTTTGTTATACCCCATTCTGCATCTGTCTGTCACTGCTCCTAACAGAGATAGGAATACAGGCTGACAAGCAGCTCAGGGCCTTGGTTCTCAGGGAGAACTGAAAACTCAGCTAGAACATTCAGGTAACCTCTCAGATTTGAAACAAAGTTAAAAAATAAAGGCTTTCCTATTAGAGTTGAAAGGTTCCGGCTTTGGAAGGACCACAACAGAAAGGGTTGGATGTTTGGGATGGTTGTTTTCAGGATCTCTACTGGAGAAGGGAAAATAAAGCACTTCCTGGGAAAGGAAGGGGAAAAAAGCACTTCCTCCCCACCATCCCTCAATCAGTGCGTATCAAGAGGAAGGGAATGCAGGTGACTCTGTTTTAGGGTACCCTCAGGCATAGCCAGGTCACCTGTGACTTGGGTTGCCAAAATTCAGGCTGAAGAGGGTGCATTCTGTGCTGAAATAGAAATAGAAATTGACTTTGGGAGGCAGGCCTCCTTAACTCTTGTCTTGACCCCCAGTTCTCTCCAGCGGGCCTGCTACCTCCCATCCTCTGAACTACTGCCAGTGTGAACTTCCAGAAAGCACAATCTGATTCCCTCTTGTCCCTCTCTTTTCTTATATTTTTTAAAGATTTTATTTATTTATTTGACAGACAGAGATCACAAGTAGGCAGAGAGACAGGCAGAGAGAGGAAGAAGCAGTCTCCCTGCTGAGCAGAGAGCTCAATGCGGGGCTTGATCCCAGGACCCTGAGATCATGACCTGAGCTGAAGGCAGAGGCTTTAGCCCACTGAGCCACCCAGGCGCCCTAAGGCAATGCTATATTAAGGTGATTCTGGTCCCCCTTTTTGGACAAAATAAAATACAAGTTTATCTTCTCTGTAAAAACAAAAGGAAAAAAACCATAAAGCTTTGATAATAAATGTATATAGTAGCAAATTATGTAGCATCCAGAGTGTCATAAATGTTGGCATTTTAAAATGTCCCATGACTCCTTGAAAAGTAATGAGAGAAATCTAAATTTGATAGTAGTTGAAAGCCATCACATCTATTTTAAATTATATGAATAAACTAATTAAAAGATGGGGAAAAAAGGTAGATTTTATCACTCATGCCCTGGAAGAGTATCACTTTTATATCTTTGTCATTGTGTTGATAAAAAAAGAGTCCTTCTTCCTTACTAGACTCACTATTTCTGGTTTACTTCTAGGTCCTACCACAGAACAAAGCACATAGTAGGTGCTCGTGAAATTCTTACCAAACTAGCCAATGTTGAGCAAAAGCTATCCTGTTTAAATCAAAGTCTCCTTAATGAGAACATGAGCCAACTAGATAACAGAACCTGGGGTATTAGCATCAAATACCACATGGGAGATTCCATCATTATTCTCAGTTTCCAGAAAGGTCTTGGGAGGGAAATGATAGCTATAGATACATGTTTAAAACAAGCACAATTTTTCATTGTTGCCCACAAAATGGAGTCTTCATTTATTCAGAAGACATTATTCCACAGATAATACTAAGAAAAAAAACACAGCTGATTGTCATATTGTTAAAAGGAAAAAAAAGCAAATGAGTAAAATACTGCGGTTATGAAACTGTTAATAACATATTATCTTTAAAAATGGGAAAAAATGGGACATAATGTATTATGGGTAGATTTTTTTAAACCTAATGTGGAAGAAAATACTTTCTGTAAGTGGCCTGAGGTGCAAAATGCACTTTTCACTTAAAATCTGCTGACTTTGGGGCTTACGTGGGGTTCTGTGTAATGCACACACATTTCTTTTAAGCCTGGCATCTCTGCAGATAAGTAAAAGGACAGAAACTCCCGAATCCTTTTAGTCTTGCAAACCCTGTATTGCGTGGACCTGATACCCTTCATTCCAGTTACTAGAGTGGAAACTGAAACAGTCAGCAAGCCACTCATTTCAGTTCAAATATGGTGCGACATTTTGGCTCAACGCACACACCCTACAGGGTAGTTATGCAGCACAGGAAGGTTTACGAAAGTCAAGACTCATTTTCTTCCAGGAACTAGAGGACTAAATATTTACAAATGTAAAGAGAGACAATACGCCTGAGAACCTCTCAAGGGAGGAGTGGTTGACTGAGAGGGTCTTTTTTCCTTTCTAGGTGTACACTGAAGATATATTATGGCAAAACAAATGATGAAAAATGAGAAATGTGTCTCTCTGGTTGTTTGGACGGCAGCATCGGCTGGCTAGTTTGGCCCATCTGTAGAGCATTTTCAGACTTATTCTGCTATCTTTGCCTCAGACCCATCCTTTCCCACTGTCTTGTAATGGTAGGGCACACCACATGGCAGCTTTCCTGCGCTCTCTGAGGCTGAACAATTAAGCCTGAAAAGTGAATTTTTTCCTTTTTTTTTAAAGTTGTGTTTTAAGTTAATGGTACACTCTTTTTTTAAAAAAGATTTTATTTATTTATTTGACAGAGATCACAAGTAGGCAGAGAGGCAGACAGAGAGTGAGAGGGGGAAGCAGGCTCCCTGCTGAGCAGGGAGCCCAATGTGGGGCTCGATCCCAGGACCCTGAAATCATGACCTGAGCCGAAGGCTGAGGCTTAACCCACTGAGCCACCCAGGCGTCCAATGGTACCACTCTTTATTGTGGTAATTTTTCACCAAAATATCTAGATTTAGGAAAAGTCCTTTCTTTTAGTGTATGTGCTGCTGAAGCGAGCACAAGTCCTTTCTTTTATAAATTAGAAAAATAATGCTTGACTGTTATATAAACTTCAAACATTCAGTAATGTGTAATATAAAAAGGAAACTTTCTCCTTCCGCATGTGTATATTCCATATCCAGAGATAATTTGGGATTTACATTAGGATCATGGACTCTGGAGTGCATGTCCCAACTCTGCCATTTTCATTGGAAGACCTTGGACAAGTTCCTTGACCTCCTTGTGTCTTAATAGGGACAATTATGGAACTCACGTTATAGGGTCGTGAGGATTAAATGAGTTAGGGCATGTGAAGTGTCTGGAACAGTGACCGGCACATAATAAGCACTAGATGTGTGATGATTGTGATTATCAGTAGTGCTAAGACTATACGCCCATACTGTGTTCCTTAGGATCTAGAATTAGCTGCTGTAATGGCACAAGCAGCATAGAAGTTTCTTCCTCTTTCTAGAAGCAGTGAGAGGACTGCGCAGGTAACCTTCGTTCCATAAAGTTTCATCTCCTAGAAGGGGTCCTTGTCTGCATTAAAATGTTATCTCTGGGGTCCAGCACAGGAAGGGAATAGGAGACGGGAACGACGGCAAACTTCTTTTTGAAGGATGTGACCATTTCGTTGTATGTGTAGCTTCTGCTCATATCCCATTCGCCAGAATTTGGACCCTCTGCCACACCTGGCTAAAAAGGAGCTTTTGGCTGTCCATATACATGTAGGATTGAGCTACGTTGCCCCTTGCGGTCTTCATACCCACCCAAGCTAATGTAGTCTTTAGGTGCCCACTTAAAATGGACAAGAGAGGCAGGAGGCCAGAATCCTATCACCAAATGAAATAAAGCAGGGATCCTGAAAAACAACTAGCAAGCCCGTCCTCACACTTTCTTTTTTTGATGGTATCATTTCATGCATATTGCTTTACACAGAGATTTTTCTCTTGGCAATATGTGAGGTAGGTCACCCTATGTCAGCATACACACATCTCATTTACATTGCCTGTCAGCACCTCATATGCCAGGGAAAGGGGGTCTCACAACTCACCAAACGAAACCCGAGATTGTTTTTGATTTGGCTCTTACAAAGCTTCCATGTGCATCCTTCTCTGGAGATATGTTTGCAATTTTTTGCCAAGGCTTCTGCAACATAGGTTTATAGAAGTGAGTTGTTAAGGAAAAACATGTGTGTTTAAACTTTGTTACATACTATAAAATTCCACTCTGAAAACATTGTGTCAATTTGGGCTTCCTCAATCATGTATGAGAGTCTTATTCACAGAAGAGAAAACTCTCCTTTATAGGGAAAACAATTTCCGTCTGACAACCTGGGGGAGAAGGGCTGTAGCAAGAACCCCTATCTCACCCATAAATGATAGATTTAATTTATAGCTGGCTCAGTCGGAGAGTATGGAACAGGGACAAAAGAAGGAAAAAAGAAACCCAATATTTATTGCAGATTAGGTATTATCATTCCTACCTTATATGTATGGAAATAGAGGTGTAGAGCTATTCTTACTTTGTTGAGTTCACTTAGCTAGTAAGGCCTTGTTCCCCTCTCTTTGCTACCACTTCTTGGAAGTGTTCCTCATTTTTCCTTCTCTTAATTAACTTTTTTTTTTTTAAGATTCTTATTTATTTATTTGACAGACAGAGATCACAAGTAGTCAGAGAGACAGGCACAGAGAGGTAGGCAAAGAGAGGCACAGAGAGAGAGAGAGGGAAGCAGGCTCCCTGCTGAGCAGAGAGCCTGATGTGGGGCTCGATCCCAGGACCCTGGGATCATGACCTGAGCCGAAGGCAGAGGCTTAACACACTGAGCCACCCAGGCGCCCCTCTTAATTAACTTTATTGCCATATTACATACAGTACAATTCACTGACCCTAAGTATGCGATTTGGCAGATTTTAACAAATGGATATAATCATGTAACCACTATCACAATTATGCTGTGGAACATCTCCAACACTCCAAAAAGATCCTTTGTGGGTTTTTTTTTCCCCCACAGTTAATCCAGTCTTCCACTCAGCTGTTTTGTCTCAGTTTCCTCATTTGTTAAATTGACTAATAACCTTTACCTTCTGCGGTTTTTTTTTTTTTTTAAAGATTTTATTTATTTCTTTGACAGAGAGAAATCACAAGTAGATGGAGAGGCAGGCAGAGAGAGAGAGAGGGAAGCAGGCTCCCTGCTGAGCAGAGAGCCCGACGTGGGACTCGATCCCAGGACACTGAGATCATGACCTGAGCCGAAGGCAGCAGCTTAACCCACTGAGCCACCCAGGCGCCCCTACCTTCTGCGGTTTTTGCAAGGATTGAGTTACTGCATGTAAACTACTTAGAACCATGCCCGGGTTAAGTTTTGGGTTGTGTTTGCTCTCCCTTCACAATCATCTTCATTGCTCATTACTGTTTACCTATAAGTTAACTAAACCGGATTTCATTGGCACTCAGATTTTCTTGCCCAGTACCAAAACCAACTGTCCTGATTATATACAGAGTAGGTAGCCTCAGGAGAACGGGGCAGAAGAGCTATCCTAGGGCAACTACCCCAGCCTTTGATTCTGGGACAAAGTTGTCTAATCCATAGAGGGAGCTGTTGGAGCATTGTTTGCAGATTTGCACTGTTGTGCCCTATCATCACAGCGGGGGAGAATTTGGCAGCGGAGGTACGGCTCTACGCTGAGCTGAGAGTGTGGACAAATACTGTGTTTCCGTCCACTAGTTCCCACTCGGTCTTCCAACATGTGGCTCTCTTTGATCCGTGGAATTTCACAGGTACTGCTTCTTGCGTACCCTGACGTGTACAGCACATTGTTGCAAACCAGACATGCTTTTAAAGTTAACTTGAAATCCACGTATCTTTTGCAAAGCCCAAGATTGTTAAAGTAGCTGCAACCTCCAACACTTCCTTCCTTCCTGGCCAGAGGGTTTGACTCACTTCTTAAAGGACTGGCTGGCCCAAGCGAGGTACCACAGCAGCCTGGGAGGAAGCCCTGCAGCACTGGACGGTGACACAGGACATCTGGTCTGACCTGGCCTGGCCAAAATAATGGTTTCAGCAGGCCTGCTGTCTACACAAGGCTTGAAACCCTGGGATCGCACAGCCTTTACCCTGTAAACAAAGACAAGGGTAGGCAGAGAAATTACAAGTGAAAATTGTTTATTCATAAAGAAGAAGAAAGGAAAGAGGTAACTAAGGCAGAATTGTAGTCCATTGCAGGTCGTGTTTTGAAGCTCCTGGAGCTCTCTCGTAAGTTCCGTGAGAGCCAAGCTGGTGTCTCGCTTACCTTTGTGAGCTCTTCCGCAGAAAGCAGGCACCCGGTGGGTTCTGCGTTGAACACTCCCCTGCTATGGGAGCATTGTTAGTGGACAGCCCTCCTCTTCCATCTGCTAAGGATGGAAGGATCCCAGGATCCTTTTCGGGCCCCTTTCTTAGTATCCCTGCTGCCTGCTGGTATCCTCTGAGTTCTCTCGTCTTCCTACAAATGAGTCTCTCCTCTTCTCTCTTCCTCTTCCTACAAATGATTCCATGTCCTCTACGGGTTTCAGTGTCCTTGTTTGTGCCGTGAATCCCTGAAATCTCCATTTCCAGCCCAGATCTCTCTACTGAATGCCCAATGGACATTTCCACTGCTGTCCCATAGACATCTTTTTTTTTTTTTTTAAGATTTTATTGATCTGAGAGACAGTGAGAGAGAGAGCAGAGCAAGGGTAGCGGCAAAGGGAGACGAAGCAGACCTCCCACTGAGTGGGGAACCGGATGTGAGGCTCAATCTCAGGACCTCGGAATCATGACCCGAGCTGAAGGCAGATGCTAAACCCACCAAGCCACCGAGGCACCCCTCACAGACGTCTTAAATTCAGCATTTCCAAAACTGGAAATTGAAATTCTTTCCTGCAAGTGGCTCTTCCACCTGCTTCCTTATCTATGTCCATGAAACCAACTTTCCCTACCTGCTTTGTTTAGAAACCCAAGTCTTCTTTGATTCCTCTTTTTCCATCTCTCGCCACTCCATGCCTAATCCATAGTAATAATTATAGCTAACATTTGTTTAGAAGGTCCTATGTTCCAGACATTATACTAATCCCTAATATTTTAACTTCATGTACCAACGGTATGAGGTAGGTACTCTTAGCCATGTTTTATAGATGTAGAAACCAAGGCCCATGTTGCTTGTTCGAGATTGTACGTGAATAGATAGCAGAACCGGACCTTGGATCTGTTAAATTCTAAAGCTTGAGTTCTTTGAGTGCCACCTTTGATCATATGTCTTAAACACTCCTCACTTCTGCATCTTTCCAGTCCCCTGTCCTGGACTGGCCTTTTTGGTACTGCGCTATTCCTCACATGGATGAATGCTACCCTTCTGTGACTTCTAGCCTGCATCTTCATGTTGCTAGCACAGTCAGTTTGAAAACTGTTCAATGGTTTGGTATTGTTTGTAGGAGAAAGCCAGACCTCCTAAGCATGGCAGAAGGAAAACAAAACCCTTTGCCCAGATTTTTACTATCACCTCTCTGCTTGCCCACTCGTATCCTGTATCCATTTCTTCCATGATGGGGCGTGATCTTTCATTTCTTAGGGACTTTGTCCATGTTGTTCTTTAATGGGGACTGGCCTTTCCACCTTAGACATTTGTGAATTCTACTTGTCCCTTAAAATTCAGCTCAAATGGCAACTTCCTTATGAAGACGTCTGTGATGCTGTGATTTATAATAAGAAATATAATTTGGTCTTTTCCTGGCACAGCAAAAGTCCAGTTCCTGGCACAGAGCTCCTAAAACCCTGGGAATTTTCTAGGTGATAGAGCCATACAGATCTCTTTTGTTAGTCATAATAAACTCCTCTGAACTCCACTGAGTTTATATTAATAAGGTGACTTTTTGAAAGCACCTAAGATTGGGGGCTGGATGCCAGGGCAAGCAGCTATAACTACAGTTGGAACTTTCACTCCCCACTTCAGACCTCTGGGGATGGGAGTGGGGCTAGAGGTTGAATTAATTACCAGTGGCCAGTGATTTAATCAATCATGTCAACATAATGAAGCCTCCAAAAAAATTCCTAAATTAGTGTTCGTTCATTCATCTGACAAACGTTTATTTAATACTTGTCCTGAACATGCTTTATATTAGGCATTTAGAGAGCTTCTGGGTTGGAGGTGGTGGGAGGGTAGGCTTTTCAGAGAGGGCGTGGAAGCTCCATGTCCCTTCTTCCATACCTTGTACTGAGCATCTCTTTCAACTGGCTGTTCCTGAGTCATATCCTATTAGAATAAACCAGTAATATAATAAGCGGCCTGTTTACCTATTCTTCAAGCTATCCTAGCAAATTATCAAACTTGAGAAGGGGGTGGTGGGAACTTCTGATTTTTTTTTTTTTAAAGATTTTATTTATTTGTCAGAGCGAGTGAGAGCGAGCACAGGCAGACAGAGTGGAAGGCAGAGTCAGACGGAGAAGCAGGCTCCCTGTGGAGCAAGGAGCCCGATGTGGGACTCGATCCCAGGACGCTGGGATCATGACCTGAGCCGAAGGCAGCTGCTTAACCAACTGAGCCACCCAGGCGTCCCGGAACTTCTGATTTTATGGTTGATCAGTAGTACAGCTGATGAGGAGGGCTTACAACTGATGTCTGATGTAAGGGCAGTCCTGTGGGATGGAGCCCTTAACCTGTGGAATCTGATACTATCTCCAGGCAGACAGTGTCAGCATTGAGTTGAATTGTAGGACACCCAGCTGGTGCTGGACAATTGCTTGGTGTGCGAACCACCCCTCTCCTCCCCCCAATGTTTGATGCCAGAAATATTGAGAGTAGAGTGGTAAATAAAGGAGAAACAATGAGTTTTCCCCTTTCAACATCACAGCCCTTCTAGGCAGAATTAAATGTTCTTTCCTCTGTGTCTATGTTACTTTTTTAATTTCTTTAATAAGTGGTAGCAATAATTCCTTTATTTGCATGTTACCATAGAGTCCTTGCTGACAACATACCGTTGCCACCTTTCTTCTAAAGTGGGCACGTTGCCATTGTTGCAAGCAGATGATTAATCATGGACTCTTAGTCATTCAACAAAGACTTACGGAACTCCTTCTCTTAAATCTCAGATACTGTGCTAAGTGCAAGGGATGGAAAATAGTAAGACAGGGAAGCACACATTGAAGAGCTCTGATTTTATTTTTTATTTTTTTATTTTTTATTTTTTTTAAAGATTTTATTTATTTATTTGACAGAGAGAGATCACAGTAGACAGAGAGGCAGGCAGAGAGAGAGAGAGGGAAGCAAGCTCCCTGCTGAGCAGGGAGCCCGATTCGGGACTCGATCCCAGGACCCTGAGATCATGACCTGAGCCGAAGGCAGCGCAGCGGCTTAACCCACTGAGCCACCCAGGTGCCTCAAAGAGCTCTGATTTTAAATGCACTTTTATTATTATGTATCTTATCTCCTAGGGCAGGGACCAGGTTCTAATCGCATATTTATTTCTCATGCCTAATATAAGGTGTGCTCAGTGCAAGTGTAAAATAAATGTTTGTCAAGTGAATGAATGAACTTCAATTCTGCTTCTCATCTAATTTTTGGATTGAAACTAGAAGTGAGGAGTGAGGATAAAATCTCTCTCAAGAGCCTGACCTCTTGCTTTCCAACTAACATCCTCAGAGAATTCCAAAACCCCAAAGCTCACTTTTGGAACCAGCACTCCGCAGGCAGCAGTGGACCTCCCTGATCTATTTAGAGGGTCCTTGCTTAAGGCCCAGATAAAATTATTGTGATCATGATGCCAATTGATAGAACTTTCAAAGACCATGGACGGGTAAGATTTTGCTTTCTCCTATATAGAATATTTATTAACCTCTGTGAAGCCTGGAACATAAAAATGGGAACTGTAGTTTACTTCCAAACCCTTGAAATTACTTCCTTAGTTCTAATGTTCTGAAAACCAAAAGGAATTACTCATTGGTATTTGTGGGAAAGCTCCACGGGGATTGTTAAGCAGTCATTATTGGAGGAGGACAAAGAAGGGCACGTGAGAAGACAGTGTGGGTCGCAGGCAGGGTGTCTTCTAAGCTGAGCCAGTTGAAGAGTTTCTGCCATTAAGATGGAGCAATTTCAGTGACCACCGTCCTATCTCCAGGAAGGCTGGGAGACCCTACAGAACAGAACTAGCTCCCAGGATGATAATTAACCATTAGGGATGCTTCCAGAAACCAGGGAAAGTTGTCACACTGGCCCAAACCAATGACACTGTACAGCCCCTGGCTTCCCACAGCTTGGTCCCAGCAAGATTAGAGTATGAAAAAGTGGGAAGAGACAGTCCTTAGTGAACCCTCATGTTTGGAGAAAACCTTCATGAATCTTGGCATCTTTAATGCCTGTGTGACTTGCTCCTCAGGGTTTTAGGTGGCGCAGGCCTCTGGGGCAGCCCTGGGAAGCCTGAGGGGTAAAGAGGGTCTGGGAGTCTCTGTCAGTGTGTGTGTACGTGTGTGTGTGTGTGTGTGTGTGTGTACGCGCGTGCCTGTGTGTGTATGTGTGGTTATGAACTATTTCTGATCTCAAACCATTCCTCACATCTGCTATCTCATTTGAGGCCTGTGAAAAACTACCCGAGCTCTCCTCTCTTCACCCCTCCTCTGTATCTCATAGCATACTTTCTTTATGATAATGACCATTTCTCAGTTGTATGGTAGTCATTAGTCATACTGACCTGACTGAAAGACCCCTGAGGAGCGTACAGGAGCCAGTCTGGCTTAGAGTTCTTAGCATATAGTGGGTATTTAACGACTATTTCATGACATCTAAACCAATCCCATGCTCAGCTCAAGCTGTCCTTTAGTATGTCCTTGAAGAGCTTTCTCTCCCTCATCCTCCCTTCAGCTCCACAGAGCAGCTCTCAGGCAGCCTGGGTGGGATGGGAGCAGCAGCTCACCCAGGCTTTGTCCCAGTGGACTCTGTTGCCACTCCACACACTGTAAGCCCCACCTGGCCCGTGGGTCCCAACGAGCCACCACAGAGTGACTGAAGGCACAACCTGGGGGCCAGAGGTGCTGGTGTCTGGGGTCTGAACAGCACCTCAGCTCTCCTGGAGCCTCAGTTTCTCATTGGTGGCATGAGGAGGGACACCTTTCCACCCACCTCACAGTGTGTTGGGAGGTGACAGCAATGATAGCCTTTGAAAAGCACAGAGTAATGTACAAATACCAAGTAATAACACTATGAAAAAAGATCTGGTCTTTTTGGGGAGAGAAAAATGTGTTATCTGTGTCCTACAAATAGCCATTAATAATGAATGTGAAAACTCAAAATGAATGAACGTAAAATGAATGTAAATGTAAATGAATGAAATGTATGAATGAAATGAAGGAATGTAAAAATGAATGTAAAACTCAAAAGAGGAAGAGAAGAAGGTATCCTGAGCCTTTCTGAAGCTGCTCCGTGTTGTGGAAATGAAGTTGTGGGGCTTGGCATTGGCAAATCAGGCTCCACAGGTGTAACTTGCCCAGGGCAATTGCGAAGGCTTCTGTCCCCAACCCAGGAGGCCTAGACTACAGTGGGAAGAAGCTTTCCAGCAGGGCTGCTGCTAGGTGTGTGGCTTGTTGCTGCATGCAACTGACATATCTTTTCTTGTTTTCATTTTGCTATGGTTATCTGATTTTAGTAGTTGCTGGAGGTACATTTCTCTCCTGAGGGAGAGGGTTGTCCTGGATTTGCATACAGAATCACTTATAAAGGGGATCCTAAAGCAAAGAGAGAACCCAAAGTAACATAGATCAGAAAGGAACAGAGACAATATACAGAAACAGTTACTTTACAGATAATACAATGGCACTAAATTCATATCTTTCCATAGTTACTCTGAATGTAAATGGGCTAAATGCCCCAATCAAAAGACATGGGGTATCATATTGGATAAAAAAAAGTAAGACCCATTGATATCCTGTCTGCAAGAGACTCATTTTAGTCCCATAGATACCTCTAGATTGAAAGTGAGGCCATCAAAAGAAAGCTGGGCTGTCAATCCTTATACCAGACAAATTAGATTTTAAACCAAAGACTGTAATAGAAGACGAGGAAGGACACTACATCATAACTAAAGGGTTTATCCAACAAGAAGTTCTCACAATTATAAATATTTATGCCCCTAACATGGCAGTAGCCAATTATATACACCAGTTAATAACAAAATTAAATAAACACATTAATAATAATACAATAATAGTAGGGAACTTTAACACCCATCTAACCGCAATGCACAGATCATCTAAGCAGAAGAGCAGCAAGGAAGCAAGGGCTTTGAATGACACACTAGACCAGATCATCCTAAAGCAGCAGAATACACATTCTACTTAAGTGTTCATGGAACATTCTCCAGAATAGATCACGTGCTGGTTCACAAATCAGGTCTCAACTGGTACCAAAGAATGGGATCATTCCCTGTATAATTTCAGACCACAATGCTTTGAAACTGGAACTCAATCACAAGAGGAAATTTGGAAAGAACTAAAATACATGGAGGCTAAAAAGCATCCTACTACAGAATGAATGGGTCAATCAGGAAATTAAAGAATTTTAAAAATCATGGAAACAAATGAAGATGAAAACACAACAGTTCAAAACCTTTTGGATGCAGCAAGGGCAGTCCTAGAAGGGAAGTATATAACACCATAAGTCTTTCTCAAGAAACAAGAAAGATCTCAAATATGCAACCTAACCTTACACTTAAAGAAGTTGGAGAAAGAACAGCAGATAAAGCCTAAACCCAGTAGGAGAAGAGAATTCATAAAGATTAGAGCAGATCAATGAAACTAGGAGCTGGTTCTCTGAAAGAATTAAAAAGATCAAGAAACTCCTAGCCAGACTTATTAAAAAGAAAAGAGAAAGGACCTAAATAAATAAAATCATGAATGAAAGATGAGAGATCACAACTAACACTGAAGAAATGCCAACAATTATAAGAACGTATTATGAGCAACAATATGCCAACAAATGAGGCAATCTGGAAGAAATGGATGCATTCCTAGCAATGTATTAACTGCCAAAACTGAAACAGAAGAAATAGAAAACCTGGACAGACCCATCACCAGCAAGGAAACTGAAGCAGTAATCCAAAATCTTCTAACAAACAAGGGTCCAGGGCTGGTTGGTTTCCCAGGGGAATTCTACCAAACATTTAAGGAAGAATTAATACCTATTCTTCTGAAATTGTTTCTTTTTTAAAAGAAATATTTTATTTATTTATTTGACAGACAAAGATCACAAGTAGGCAGAGAGGCAGGCAGAGAGAGAGGGAGAAGCAGGCTCCCTGCTGAGCAGGGAATCCAATGCGGGACTTGATCCCAGGACCCTGGGATCATGACCTGAGCCAAAGGCAGAGGCTTAACCCACTGAGCCACCCAGGCTCCCCCTGAAATTGTTTCTAAAAATAGAAATGGGAAGGAAACTTCCAATGTCTTTCTATGAGGCAGGAATTACCTTGCTCAGAAAACCTGACAAAGACCCCACCAAAAAGAATTACAGACCAATATCCCTGATGATCATGGATGCTAAAATTCTCACCAAGATAATAGCCAATAGGATGCAACAATACATTAAAAGGATTGTTCACCACGACCAAGTGGGATTTATTCTGGGGCTGCAAGGGTGGCTCAACATCCCCAAATCAATGTGATATAGTACATTAACAAAAGAAAGGACAAGAACCATAAGAGCTTTTCAATAGATGCAGAAAAATCATTTGACAAAGTATAGCATCCTTTCTTGATTAAAACTCTTCACAGTATAGGGGTAGAAGGAACATACCTCAATATCATAAAATCCATATACAAAAAGGTCACAGCAAATATTCTCAATTGGGGAAAAACTGAGAGCTTTCCCCTAAAGTCAGGAACACAACAGGGCTGTCCACTATCACCACTGTTGTTCAACATAGTACTAGAAGACTTAACCTCAACAACCAGACAACAAAAAGAAATAAAAGGCATCTGAATCAGAAAAGGAGAGTCAAGCTCTCACTCTTTGCAGATGACATGATACTCTATAAGGAGAACCCAAAAGACTTCATCTCAAAATTGCTAGAACTCACACAGGAATTCAGCAATGTGGCAGGATAGAAAATCAATGCACATAAAGCAGTCGCATTTCTAGGCACTAACAGTGAGACAGAAGAAAGAGAAATTATGGAGTTGATCCCATTTACAACTGCACCCAAAACCATATAATACCAAGGAATAAACCTAAGCAACAAGGTAAAGGATCTATACAGAGAAAATGATACAATGCTCATAAAAGAAATTAAGAAAGATATAAAGAAATGGGAAAACATTCCATGCTCATGGGTTAGAATAACAAATCTTGTTAAAATGGCTATGCTCCCTAGAGCAATCTATACATTCAATGAAATCCCTATCAAAATACCATCAACTTTTTTTCACAGAGCTGGAACAAAGATTCCTAAAATTTGTATGAAACCAGAAAAGACCCTAAATAGCTGAAGGAATGTTGAAAAAAAGAAAACCAAAACTGGTGGCATTAGGATCCCAGACTTCAAGGTCTATTACAAAGCTGTAGTCATCAAGACAGTATGATATTGGCACTAAAACAGACACACAGATCAATGGAACAGAGTAGAGGACCCAGAAATGGACCCCCAACTCTATGGTCAACTAATCTTCGACAAAGCAGGAAAGAATGTCCAGTGGAAAAAAGACAGTATCTTCAACAAATGGTGTTGGGAACACTGAGCAACCACATGCAGAAGAATGAAGCTGGACCATTTTCTTACACCATACACAAAAATGGACTCAAGAAATTGATATAAGAGCTAAATGTGAGATGGAAGTCCATCAAAATCCTAAAGGAGAACACAGGCAGCAATCTTATGATCTTGTCTGCAAGAACTTCTTGCTAGACAGGTCTCCAAAAGCAAGGGAAACAAAGGCAAAATGAACTGGTGGGACTTCATCAAGATAAGGTACAGGCACCAGCCTGTATGCCCAGCAAAGGAAATACTAGACAAAACTAAAAGACAACCAACAGAATGGGAGAAGATATTTGCAAATGACATATAAGATAAAGGGCTAGTATCCAAAATCTATCAAGAACTTACCAAACTTAACACCCAAAGAACAAATAATCCAATCATGAAATGGGCAGAAGACATGACAGACATTTCTGCAAAGAACACATCCAAATGGCCAATAGACTTGAAAAAACACTCAACATCTCTTGGCATCAGGAAAATACAAATCAAACCATGATGAGGAGTTGCCAGTTGGCTCAGCAGTTAAGCATCTGCTATTGGCTCAGGTCAAGATGAACCTTGCATTGGGCTCCCTGCTCAACCAGAAGCCTGCTTCTCCCTCTCCCACTCTTCCTGCTTGTGTTCCCTCTCTTGCTGTCTCTCTCTGTCAAATAAATAAATAAAATCTTTTTTTTTTTTTTAAAAACCCATGATGATATACCACCTCATACCAGTCAGAATGGCTAACATTAACAAGTCAGGAAATGACAGATGTTGGCAAGGATGAAGAGAAAGGGGATCCCTCTTACACTCTTGGTAGGGGTAAAGGCTGGTGCAGTCACTGTGGAAAACATTATGGAGGTTCCTCAAAAAGTTGAAAATAGAGCTAACCTATGACCCAGCAATTGCACTACTAAGGATTTACCCCAAAGATATAAGAGTAGTGATCTGAAGGGGCACCTGCACCCCAATGTTATAGCAGCAATGTCCACAATAGCTAAACTATGGAAAGAACCCAGATGTCCATCGACACATGAATGGATAAAGAAGATGTGGTATATGTATACAATGGAATACTACTCAGCCATCAAAAAATGGTATCTTGCTGTTTGCAATGACATGGATGGACCTAGAGAGTATTATGCCAAGCAAAATAAGTCAATCAGAGAAAGACAATTATCATATGATCGCATTTCATATGTGGGGTTTAAGAAACAAAACAGAAGATCATAGGAGAAGAGAGGGAAAAATAAAACAAGATGAAACTAGAGAGGGAGACAAGCCATAAGAGACTCTTTTTTTTTTTAAAAGATTTTATTTATTTATTTGATAGAGAGAGATCACAAGTAGGCAGAGAGGCAGGCAGAGAGAGAGGGGGGGAAGCAGGCTCACCGCTGAGCAGAGAGCCCGACGTGGGGCTCGATCCCAGGACCCTGGGATCATGACCCGAGCCGAAGGCAGCAGCTTAACCCACTGAGCCACCCAGGTGCCCCCTCTTTTTTTTTTTTAAGATTTTATTTATTTATTTGACAGAGAGAGATCACAAGTAGACAGAGAGGTAAGCAGAGAGAGAGAGGGAAGCAGGCTCCCCACGGAGCAGAGAAACCGATGCAGGACTCAATCCCAGGACCCCGAGATCATGACCTGAACCGAAGGCAGCAGCTTAACCCACTGAGCCACCCAGGCGCCCCATAAGAGACTCTTAATCATAGGAAACAAACTGAGGGTTGCTGGAGGGGAGGGGCATTGGGGAATGGAGTAACTAGATGATGGACATTAAGGAGGGCACATGATGTAATTATATAAGACTGATGAATCACAGTACTCCTGAAACTAATAATACATTGTATGTTAATCAATTGAATTTAAATTTAAAAATTAAAAAATTGAGGACACCTGTCTGGCTCAGTGGGTGGAGCACATGACTCTTGATCTCAGGATTGTGAGTTCAAGCCCCAGTAATAGTGTAGTAATATAGTAAAAAAAAAAAAATACTAGTATTTTAGGTAACAGAGATTACTTAAAAATAAAATATTAGAAAACATAGAGTTAAAATTTAGTCTAATAGCAGATTTGATAAATATTTTAGTATTGGAGAAGTTAGTATTTAAGTAATATTTTATTAAATTTGTTTTCCACATTTCCAAATTTCAAAATTGACCAGGTATCAGAGAACTGAGTACAAAATATCTATCTCATTTTATTAAATTCATACAGGGGATGTAAGAACCAGAAGCTTCCAGAAGGTGGTGCTAACGTGTGTCTTTTCTCCACTTTCCTCCTCATTCTAGTTTCGAGTCTGCACATTTCACTCTCAGAAAATTAAGTTTCTATGTCAGCACAGACCAACTTCAGTTAAGATGCACAACAAAACATTACCAGTAAAATGTTGAGGGGGAAGAAATAGCCCAAGAGCTGTAGCCTTGGTTGGTGTAATTAACAACGTCCAAGGTTCTGAATTCTGATTCTGAATTTTTTATGGATTTTGTACCAATTTTGGTTTGAAGAAATATACCAATATACTAGCGAGGTCAGTCTCACTTCCTGTTTGCCACCTCCACCTCCCACTGCTCTCTTTGAAGCAACAAACCAGGAGTTTTGGTTAGTGTGAGGTACTGGGACCCCACGACAGAATGAGACTCTAAACTCAGCATTAAAAGACCAGAAAGGATGAATACCCAAATTTTGTAGCAACATGGACGGGACTGGAAGAGATTATGCTGAGTGAAATAAGTCAAGCAGAGAGAGTCAATTATCATATGGTTTCACTTATTTGTGGAGCATAACAAATAGCATGGTGGACATGGGGAGTTAGAGAGGAGAAGAGAGTTGAGGGAAATTGGAAGGGGAGGTGAATCATGAGAGACTATGGACACTGAAAAACAACCTGAGGGGTTTGAAGTGGCAAGGGGGTGGGAGGTTGGGGTACCAGGTGGTGGGTATTATAGAGGGCACGGATTGCATGGAGCACTGGGTGTGGTGCAAAAATAATGAATACTGTTATGCTGAAAATAAATTAAAAAAAAAAAAGACTGGAAATATAAACTTGGAGATCCTGAGCCCCCATGGCTGCTGCTTCTCTCTTTAGGGTCATGACTGTGTCCCAGGCCATGACAAAGACACAAGTCTTTGTCGGGATTAAAGAAAGGGAAACCATCCAATTGACAGAATTGTCTCTATGTTTCTCCCAAGTCTGGGGAAAAGGACTATACAGGTGAGGAAATCAAAAAGAATGGGAAACTGAAATTGCAAAGCTAGGCTAAACATTTAAGCCAAGCCTGATAATCTATTTTTTTAAAAAGAGGTATATTTTGGGGTGCCTGGGTGGCTCAGTGGGTTAAAACCTCTGCCTTCGGCCCAGGTCCTAATCTCAGGGTCCTGGGATCGAGCCCCGCACACAGTGGTCAGCGGGGACCCTGCTTCCCCCTCTTTCTCTCTGCCTGCCTCTCTGCCTACTTGTGATCTCTGTCTGTCAAATAAATAAAATCTTAAAAAAAAAAGATGTATATATTTATTTTAAAAAGAGAGAGAGAGAGAATGTGAGGGGGAGGGGTTGAGGGAGAAGGAGAGCGAGTCCTTAAACAGAATCTTCCCTGTGGGCAGAGCCCGGTACAGGGCTTGATCCCATGACCTGGAGATCATGACCTGAGCTGAAATCAAGGCAGATGCTTAACTGACTGAGCCACCCTGGTACCCTAAGCCTAAGTATCTATTAATTACTGTCTAGGTATGTGGCATTGTGAAAACTGAAAAGAGATCTAGCCCTCAGGAATTAATAATTAGGTGGAAGGAAAGATTATCGTGCCCAGGAGTACATTAGAGCCAGCTGGCACTTGTAAGTATTAATCATGGACATCTCCCATATCTGTGCTCAGTAAGATCTCATCAGCAGCCTCAGATCAGCCCTGGTGGGAGTATTTACACCAGGGAAATCAGTAAGTGCTACAAATCAGGACTCCCCCTCCCGCAGAGTTGAGTGTTAACCATTCACCAGCACACAGATGATATGTCTCACAACACACACTCCTTCAATGAAAGGGGACAGGACATTTCACGGCTGGGAAGCAATGGAGAGTGTTGCAGGTTTGCATTCAAGGTCAAGTTCTCCCACATGGTGACCATCTGTCCCTAGGCTCAGTTTCCATCTTTCTTTAATGGGAATGAAATCCTATGCTCTAATGAGAGGGATTTATGTAAAATGCTATGTAAATCATAATGGATTTCATCACGGTGACAGAAGTAATCTGTAAAATTTGTAAAATGGTGATGTTTGTCTCATCCTGGTTTTATGAGGAATACGTAAGAAAATACATCGTATGTATTTTCTTACGTATTCAATAATGTTTATTGAGATTTCCTATCTGCTAGACATTGTGTTAGCTGGGCAGTCATAAGACGTAAAAATACTTTTGTAGGCTTTTGTGCAAAAGTCCTTTATAAATTAGAAGTCGTCACACGTTGTTATCTTTTTTCTCAACTTCCTGCATCCCTCCTAATCTGGACACACTCACATTTGCCCTGTGATACAACCTGCAACTCATTGCACTCTGATGCCTTCGTTTAAACGGTAATACATGGCAGCCATCACAAATGATGGGATGGAAACAAAACTGGGGCAAGAAAACACCCTCGAAATATTTCATGACTGGAAACATGTCATAACCAGATTTGTACAAAGTTATCTCCACATGTATATATGTGAATCTGAGAGCATATACACTAAAATATTTGCAGTAGGTTTCTCTAGATGGTAAGATTGAGGATTTTGATTTTTCTTGCTCAAACGTTATTGTTACTTTTTCTACAAATATTGCCTGTGTAAATTTAAGATTTCATAAAATAAATAACTAAATCTATTTATAATATTATTATTGTATAATATTGTAGCTACTATTTGTAATAGCTAAATCTATTTATTTTATGAAATCTTAAATTTAGATTTAGAAGGAGCTTATAGATCTTTACAATGAGGAAACTGAGTTCCAAAGAAATTAAGTACCTGAATTAGTTGGACTTCCAAATTCGACATTCTCTTTTCTCTTTCCAGGTGTGTTTGCAGAGCTCTTGATTATTAGTCTAAATCTATGTGCTCTGTAACTAGATTCGTATCTTTAAGAATCTTTCTGACTTTTTGATGTTATCTGATTACCCTAATATGCTAGTTTTTCTTTGACTTTCTCTCTCTCTCTCTCTTTCTCTTTTAATGTTCAAGTGGCTGCTTTGACTTTTGTCTTTGAAAGACTCTTGAGGTAAATAAGCATTTTATTCCAATCAGTAGGCATCTTAATTATATTCTTCTCACACTTGCCCTTTGTCTCTACCAACTAATTTTCTCAGAAATCTCCAAGGGTGAATCATAATTCCTCAAACACCATTCCTGGAATCAGAATAGCTTTTTCCTTATTTGATGTCAGCTGAAGTAAGTTTTTCGTACAGAGTGTACAGTATTATCTAACACAGAGGCTTTTGCTCTCTGGGGTTCAGTGTTTCTATCTGCTAAGTAGATGTTTGCTTAACTCACTAGATGACTGTTATCGAAAATATCATGAAAAATCTGAAGCCCTTCCAGCCGCGACCGATAGACCCTGGGCACGTTGGATCTCATGTGAGTGAATGAATCTGAGCCGGAGGCTGTGAGAGAAGCCAGACAATCGAGGCCACATCTCGGGACATGGAGCCTGGAATGGACATGCGGAAAGCCCAAAGGGCTAGAGTCAAATGTCAGAGCACGTGAATTTGACTTTTTTTCTTTTTCTTTTTCTTTCTTTCTTTTTTTTTAAACTAAAGCCTCTTCTCTGACTGACATTCTGCCTGGCTTATCCTGCTCAGGGCGCCTATGACTATAGTTTGATTGTTGTCTTATCTGTGGCCATTCGTGAAACTTATACACACACACACACACACACACACAGAGTAAATGAATTGATGTAATCTTCCAGGTTTTCTCTCTGCATCCAGGGTAATCCTGTCAAGTAGAAATAATAATAATAATAATTTGAGCCACAAAGGTAGGCCACATATGTAATTTCAAGGTATTTTAACAGCTTCATTTTATTTTATTTTTAGTATTTTATTTATTTGTTTGAGAGAAAGTGAGAGCGAGGGCCGGTGGGGGGGGGTGTTGGGTGTTGGGGAGGGTCAAAGGTGGGAGGGGAGCAAACTCCCAGGGCTTGATCCTGATCCTGGGACCCTGAGATCACGACCTGAGCTGGAGAAAGAGGCTCAACTGACTGAGCCGCCCAGGCGCCCCGAGCAGCCCTATTTTTAAAAAGTAAGAAAAATGTGACAGTAATTTTGTAATATAGTTTATTTAACCCAATATATTCTAAATATTATCATTTTCACATGTAATCCATAGTGAAAATCGTTACTGAGATATTTTACGTTCTTTTTTTCCTATCAATCTTTGAAATCCAGTGTTCATTCCACACCGAGGGTGTTTCAGTTCAGACATTTCAAGGGTTCAGCGGGCACATGTGGCCAGTGGTTACCATGGAGAGCACAGATCTAGGTGTATCTACACTGCCTGCCAAGGTTTGTAAGATGTATAAAATCATGCCGGAACTTGTAAGTGGATTGAACCTTATTAAAGTGGTCCCCTATACACAACTGGATACAGGAAATGAAATTTAACTATATACCTGGCATTATGAGTATATGCAAATTTTTTTTGTATATAAATGAAAACTCCTAATAGCCTTATAACATGATAAAAGCATGCTCAGTTTACAGATGAGGGAAATGAAACTCAGGTAGTATAGATGGTTACCTAAGGGCTCCCCAGCAAGCAACTGGAGGAGGCAGGACGCAAACCCAGGTCTGTCTGTTGCCAGAGCCCAGGGGCTTCCCCTCCCCAAAACCCTCAATGTTGCCCTATTTTCCAGCCACACAGATGCCCCGGATGTCTGGTAGGAGACAAGCAAGCATGGTAAGATTGCTCAAGGCCATTGTGGGGATACCAAGAAACAGCATCCAGCTCCGTCTGGGTTAGAAACAGCCCCTTGAAACCTCATGAGTCTGCTGATGGTAATGGAACCAAGAGAGAAGCTGCAGGAGGTGTCAAGCTTGGCCCTTTAGGGACTGTGGATGTCTCTGGGTAGCTAGAACAGGGCCCGCGTGTACTGGGGCAGGTATGTGAGTTGAGAACAGAGGAGAAGTCGGTGATGGGCACAGAACCAAGGGTTTATACCCCAAAGGCTGTGGGATTTTAAGCAGGTGGTTGATATGAAGGGATTTGATGGTATATGGCTCTACACCCTAGACACAGGATGGAGGATGAATGACCCAGCCTGGGTACAACCCCACCTGCCCATTTCTTTTGTATATTTAAATTTCAAGTCTAACCAGAGAGGGTAACCCCAGAGGTTGGGACCTGCCCGGGCCACAGAATGAAGCAAGAACTCTGGGAGGTGCTTGGTGTTCATGGTGGGATTTGGGGTCAGACAAATCCAAGCTCGAGTTCTGGCTTTGCTATTTTCTAGCTGTGCCAAGACTCAGCTTCTGCTTCTGTGGAGCGGAAACTATCTGGGACCACCTGGATGGAGCTGTTGTGAGGAGTCAATGCAACAATACCAGCCAAGCGCTTAGCAGGGGAGCTGGTACCCGGCCAAGGCTCAATCAGGAATGCCCGACGGTGTCACCGTCACCAAAGCCATGACATGGCCAAGTGTTCAGGACCATGAGTGGATGGCAGCATACGGACTTCAAGTCACTTCCTGTGTCACATGCACATAGCCAGGTCCAGGATACCTGCCCTGTGACCGATTCATTCCCAACTATTCCAATGTTACACCCCAGGCCCTGGGGAGGGAAAGATGTCACTGCCTTCATGGAGCTTATAGCCTAACGGGGGGTGCAAGGGGCAGACAGAGGTCAGTTAAATAATACAACTGATACATAAAGTACAAATGTGACAAGTGTTTCAGGGGAGAGCTGTGCCCTAGTTAGAAGTGAAGAAAGAAAGTGGGGAAAAGTGCTCAGTGTGTAAGTTTGCCAGGGATGTAGTCTGGAGGCTGAAAATCTTAAATCCGGGTGTCCACAGCCACGCTCCTAAGGGAGGAACCATCTTTGCCTCTCCCAGCTTCTGGTGGTGGCAGGCGATCTAGCATTCTCGGCCGTAACACCACCTGGCCGGTGCGCATGTGCCCACGGGCACTGGGGAGGCTCACACAGGCGGAGGGACGGGTGGTTGCAGGGTCTCTCTGTGCCCTGTTTGCACTTGGTTCTGACTTCTTTCCCTCTTCTGTAATATCACTCAATTCGGAGTCAAAATATATTTTAAAGCATTTTTCACTTGTTGGAAAAAAGATCATGTCCCCTTGTCAAACAGTCTGGTGCATGAAAACTGCGCTTAGTTTCCAGAAGTCCATGCTGATCCCTCCCTGCAACTCCCCAGGAGAGACCGAAACCCTGAAGCAGGAATTCCAGTCTGAGGACCTGCTCTAAAGATAAAGATGTGTTCACTGAGATGTCTGTTACAGCAATATAGATTTTTTTAAGAAATGCATTTTATCTTACTTTCAAGGCAGCTTTGAGTTACAGCTGCCATGAAGTAGACTGCACATGCCTGTCCGATGAGTGAGAACAACCGGGCTGCTTCCCAGCACATGCCACCTCCCAACCCAACCTCCAGGATGTTTTCGCCCAACCCCTCTTAACGGATTGTGAATGGGTATCTTATCCCACATTTGACTCCTGTCCTAATGGTCAGATAGAGAAGCTAAGACTTTCTTCCTTCCCTCTTGGCCTTCTCCATTTTCTTCTCAACCCTTGCAATCTGGCTTCTGCCCATGGCTGCCCAGGAACTGGTGCCTGGGGCTGTCCACACGTCCTGGTGTCCCAGTGTCACGGGCTGCTACCTGGTCTTGTGTTACTCCTGGTCTGTAGGATTGGACAATCCTGTTTTTTTTTTTGTTTTTTTTTCTAATCTCTTCCAAAATTCCTATAATACCCTCCCTCCAGGGTTTCCTCTGACCTCTTGGATCTTTTCTTCTGGCTTCTCCTCATCCTGGCTCAGGAATTCCCCTCCCCTCCCAGAACCACCTGTCTGGTTACCCTGCTCTGGGCCTGCCCTGCCAACCGGTATGATCTTTCTAACAGGGAAATTGGATCCTGCCTCGAGTCTACAAGCATGGCCTGAATTGACAGGATAAAGTCTAACCTCCTTAGTTAGGTATCAGATGTTCTTTCTAATCTGGCTCTCAGTGATCTCTAACACTATCCTCACCGGTCACCCTTTAAAGTCTGCAGTATAGAACTATTCGTAGTTCCAGTGTTGGAGAACAAAGCTGCTGATTCATCTGCACACATGTAGTTGTTCTATTTTAATTTTTTTTTAAGATTGTATTTATGTGACAGACAGAGATCACAAGAAGGCAGAGAGGCAGGCAGAGAAAGGAGGAAGCAGGCTCCCTGCTGAGCAGGGAGCCCCATGCGGGGCTCGATCCCAGGACCCCGGGATCATGAACTGAGCCGAAGGCAGAGACTTAACCCACTGAGCCACCCAGGCGCCCTAGTTGTTCTATTTTAGAACATAATGTTGTAATTGTTTGTGTGACTCCCTGTTTCCTACCACAGGAGTCTCCTGGAGGGCTGGGATCTATCTTGCTTGCTCTCTTTATATCTCTTAGAGCTGGACAATATTTTAATAAATGTAAGCAGCTCCAGAAAGTAGATTGATGTCTTGATGGAGATCTCAGAATCATTATGGGGTACAGTTAGGACTGAAAGCCAGGACCTCAAAAGTCCTGTCCCTTCCCACTGTAAACATTCTCCCTACGGAGCAACTTGGGAGGTCCAGGGATAAGATGCTGATGGGAAATAGATGCAGTCCCTCTGCAGTCCTAGGAAAATGAAAAGAGTAAGGGTTACAGTCCTGGATGAGGGTGGACAGACATTTTACGAACAACTCAATTGAGGAATACAGCTGGTGTTATAGAGCCACGCCTCAATAATGAAGTTCGGCATCTGATGGGAGCTCCTCTCCTGCTTCCCCTGTATGTTCTGGAAGAAGGGTCCGCAGTGCATGGGCGGGAGTGGTGTTACTCTGTCCTTCCCCACGCCGGGGAGGGGCCTCTGCTCACCTCCAGACGACAGCACACAAGAGCTTGCTGGTTCAAACGAGCTCACACTAGGTCCAGCTGAAAGAGATCTTGTCTCATCAGGGCCCTTGAGTCCTGTTTTCTTCTAGGTCTGTCACTAATTGGCTGCATGATCTCATAATGCCCAAGAGCCTCCTTCATGTGTCAAAGGAAGGGGTATTTAGATCTGTTTCAACTCTGAAACTCAGAAAGAGGAAAATATTTGCAGTTAGAGGTTGTTCAACACTTTTAAGATTAAACTGGTCCACGTCTTCCGAGCTTCAAAGTGACGGCGGAAGCCTCTCCTGGGGCAGGTGGCCACAGGTTTTCTTCACGTGCCCATCACTATCCGTTGCTTCTTCACTACTGTTGCTGATATAAATGCCCAATTTATTCAAAGTGCTTCTTGGGGCACCTGGGTGGCTCAGTGGGTTAAGTCTCTGCCTTCGGCTCAGTTCATGATCCCGGGGTCATGGGATCAAGCCCCGCATCGGGCTCTCCACTCAGCGGAGAGCCTGCTTCCCTTCCTCTCTCTCTGCCTGCCTCTCTGCCTACTTGTGATCTCTGTCTGTCAAAGAAATAAATAAAAATCTTAAAAAAAAGAAGGAACTTTAGTTGCACTCTTGGTTTAAACTATTTTCTTATGTCATGAGTTGGGGTAAATGATGTTTTTGATTCATCTGGATGGGATAGAACCTGCTCAGAGCTCTTGAAAGATGGCTCTACTGAATGAGAGGTCTGTCCAGAGCCACTGCTGAGATGGAAAGGAGACACAGAGAAAGAGAGAGAGACAGGGAGATTTCCTTTTACAATCACAGATAGTTTCCTTAGAGGTTGTGAGTAGTTTCCCCAAATCCACCTATCATTTAGTCAAGACTGTTAATTAGGGGGCACAGATATGGACGGCTGTCCATAGCCTCCAAGCTGGTTTTTAACCAGGAGGAGCAAAAAAACACTGGAAATTCACCAAGTGCTGTCCTGGGGAGATGGTCCACTTCCATGTCCTAGATGGCCATGGGCAAAGGCATTTCATTCTCCAAAGTCCTACACAGATCTTATTTCATTTAATATTCACAACCACAAAAGGAGTAGAAAACATAAAATTTAATTTCCAGATTAGGAAGCTGAGGGTCAGAGGGAAAAAGAACTCACCCGATATTATGCAACTGGGTATTCAAAACTACGCCTGACCCCAAGACCACGATCTGCCTCTCTCATAACTGGATCCATCTGCTTCAAATGGCTTTCTTGATGTTACCATCTGCCAAACAAATCACACCCAGCTCTATCCCTCATTCTGTCTTATGCAATCTCACGAGTCTCTCTGACTCTGTGATTATTTCATGGGTTACTGACCACCCGGCAATTTCTTGAGGTCAAGGAGAATGTTTCCTACTTCGTTTTTCATCCAAACCACTAGATACCAAGCTGAGCACATGACTATATGTTTGATAGTCAGTGAGTCCCACAGAAATCCACAAATGACATGTTGTTCAAAGACCACAGATTTTTGACTTGTGGAATGACTCTTCTCTTTCTTTCCTACAATCCTGCTCATGTTTCACAGACCCTCTTAGAACAGAATTGTTATTCTACCAGAGCCTTCCCTGACCACCCCAATCTCAAGGGTTACCCTCGATTATTACCTCTCATGGTCTCTCTCTCTCTCTCTTTAATTTCTCTATAAAGGTATTGTTCTTTAAGTCATATAAACCAGAGTTCTAAGCCACCTCTTTGAATCACTCTTTCCTATGTAGATGTGAGATATATGTTAGTAAACTTGGGTTTTGGGGTATTTTGTTTGTTTGTTTTTGCCTTATTAATCTATTATTGTACAGTGTCATCTGAGAGCCTATGATGAGTAGAAGAAAATTCTTTCTTCCCCTACAGTAAGTCCTGATTGTGTGTGCGTGTGTTTACCTGATAAGCTCCTGGTCAAATGGCCTGTGATATAACAACATCCTCTTTCTAGTGTTGATAGGGGTCAATCTCGAAGTGCTGGGGTCTACATCCACTGTAGTATCTCTAATAAGTACAAAGCAAATTTTTTACTTTTTCTGCGTGGAAAAAAGTCTCCCAAAGATATGTGTTTGGGCATATTAAGTGTCACATGTTTGTTGACACGTTAAAAGTTTCTTCCTTGAAACAGTTGTCACAGATCAAGATGCTCCACTCACCAGTGACCATGACCTGCATCTAGATTACTACATTGGACGTAGATTTACTTTGCTGTTTTCTCATGGCATCTCTTTTTTAAATTTTTTTTTTATTCAAGTATAATTAACCCAGTGTCATATTAGTTTCAGGTGTACAATATTTAATGATTGAATAATTCTCTACATTTTTCAGTGCTCATCAAGATAAATCAAGATAAATGTACCTTTTTTTTTAAGGATTTTATTTATTTATTTGACAGAGAGAAATCACAAGTAGATGGAGAGGCAGGCAGAGAGAGAGAGAGAGGGAAGCAGACTCCCTGCTGAGCAGAGAGCCCGATGCGGGACTCGATCCCAGGACCCTGAGATCATGACCCGAGCCAAAGGCAGCGGCTTAACCCACTGAGCCACCCAGGCGCCCCAAGATAAATGTACCTTTAATTCCTTTTCTCTATTTCACCCATAGCCCCTCCCATCTCCCATCTGGCAACCACTGTTTGTTCTTTGTATTTAAGAGTCTGGTTTTTGTTGTTTCTCTTTTTTTCTTTGTTTGTTTGTTGGTTTTGTTTCTTAAATTCCACATGGATGAAATTACATGGTATTTGTTTTTCCCTTCCTGATTTCTTTCACTTAGCATTAGAATTAGAATCCTAGAGGCTTCTAGTTTCATCCATGTTGTTGCAAATGGCAAGACTTCATTCTCTTCTAAGGCTGAGTAATATTCCATTGTATATATATATACCACTTTTCTTTATCCATTCATGTACCAAGGGACACTTAAGTTGCTTCCATAGCTTGGCTATTGTAAATAACACTGTGATAAATACAGAGGTGCATATATCCTTTCTAATTAGTGTTTTCATTTTATTTCAGTAAATATCCAGTAGTAGGTCATATGGTAATTCTATTTTTAATTTTTTTGAGGAACCTCTATACTGTCTTCCACAGTGGCTACACCAATTTTCATTCCTACCAACAGTGCATGAAGGCTCCCTTTTCTTCACATCCTTGCCAGTGCTTCCTATTTCTTTTTCTTGTCTGATTGCTGTGGCTAGGGCTTCCCGTGTTATGATTAATAAAAGGTGAAAGTGGACATCTCTGACTTGTTTCTGACCTTAGAAGGAAAGCTCTCAGTTTTTCACCATTGACTATCAAGTTAACTAAGGATTTTTCACATATGGCTTTATTATGTTGAGGTGGTCTCTCTGAGCCTACGTTGTTAAGAGTTTTTATCAAGAGTGGATGTTGTACTTTGTCAAATGCTTTTTCTACATCTATTGAGATAATCATATAGTTTTTATGTTTTCTCTTATTACTGTGGTTTATCATGTTGATTGATTTGCAAATATTGAACCAACCTTGTATCCCTAGAATAAATCCCACTTGATTGAGTGATCTTTTTAATGTATAGCGTGGTTTGATTTGTTAATATTTTGTTGAGGGTTTTTGCATCTATATTCATCAGAGATACTGGCTTGTAGTTTTCTTATCATTTTTTGTAGTATCTTTGTTTTCAGGGTAATGCTGTCCTCAGAATGAATTTAGAAGTTTTCTTTCTTCTTCTATATTTTCAGAATAGTTTGAGAAGAATAGATATTATCTCTTCTTTAAATGTTTCATGGAATTCACCTGTGAAGCCATTGGGTCCCAGACTTTTATTTTTTAGGAGTTTTGTGATTGCTGATTTAATTTCATTGCTAATAATTGGTATGTTTAAATTTTCTTTTTTTTTTTTTTTTTTTTTTAAAGATTTTATTTATTTATTTTACAGAGAGAAATCACAAGTAGATGGAGAGGCAGGCAGAGAGAGAGAGAGAGAGGGAAGCAGGCTCTCCGCTGAGCAGAGAGCCCGATGCGGGACTCGATCCCAGGACTCTGAGATCATGACCTGAGCCGAAGGCAGCGGCTTAACCCACTGAGCCACCCAGGCGCCCCGGTATGTTTAAATTTTCTATTTCTTCCTGTCTCAATTTGGAAGGTCATATGATTTTGGGAATTTATCCATTTCTTCTAGGTTGTCCAATCTGTTGGCATATAATTTTTCATAGTATTCTCATAATATCTTGTATTGCTGTGGTGTGTTTATTTCTCCTTCATTTCTGATTTTATTTATTTGAGTTCCCTCTTTTTTTTCTTGATAAATTTGGCTACAGTTATATCAATTTTGTTTAATTTTTCAAATAACTAGCTCTTAGTTTTATTGATCTTCATTTCATTTTTTTCTGCTCTAATCTTTATTTTATCTTTCCTTCTACTGGCTTTGAGTTTGATTTGTTCTTTTTCTAGCTCCTTTAGGTGTAAGGTAAGGTTGTTTATTTGAGGTTTTTCTTACTTCTTGAGGTAGGCTTGTATTGCCATAATCTTCCCTCTTAGAACAGCTTTTGCTGCATCCTCCAAATTTTGGACTGTTGTGTTTTCTTTTGCATCTGTCTCAATGTATTTTTTATTTACTCTTTGATATCTTGGTTGAAAGAAATTGTTTAGTAGCAGCATGTTTTTTGGCCTCTATGTATTTGTGTCCTGTCCAGATTTTTTTTCTTATAATTGATTTCTAGTTTCATACTATTTTGTTCAGAAAAGAAGCATGATGTAATTTCAATCTTTTTTGATTTATTGAGACTTATTTTGCCTAACATGTGGTCAGTTCTGGAGAATGTTCCATGTGTGCTTGAAAATAATATGTATTCTGTCATTTTTTTGGATGGAATATTCTGGATATATCTGTTAGGTCCATCTGGTCCAAATGCAAAACTACTGTTGCCTGATTTTTAGTCTGAAATGATTCAAAGTCTTTTAGACTGATTTTTAGTCTGAAGGATCTATCCATTGATGTAAGTGGGGTGTTAAAGTCTCTTGCTATTATGTATTATTATGTATTACATACTTACTATTATGTATTATTATGTATTACATTATGTATTACATTTACATTATTATGTATTAACATTTTCTTCCTTTATGTCTGTGAGTAGTTGTTTTATAGATTTAGGTGCTTCCATGTTGGGTGCATGGATTTTTGTAATTGTTACATCTTCTTGTTGGACTGTAGTTACATAATGTCCTTTATCTCATGTGACAAATAGAATTTAAAGTCTATTTTGTCTGATATAAATATTGCTTTCTTTTTGCTTTCATTTTCACGATAAAGGTTTTCTCATCCCTTCATTTTCCATATGCATGTGTCTTTACGTCGAAGTGAGTCTCCTGTAGGCAGCACGTAGATGGGTCTTACTTTCAGTCACTCTGCCTTTGGACTGGAGCATTTAGTTCATTTACATTCACAGTGATTATTGACTGGTGTGTACTTGCTGCTGTTTTGTAACTTGCTCTATCGTTTTTGTAGTTCTTCTCTGTTCCTTTAGCCTCTCATTCTTTTCCTTTGTGATTTAATGGCTTTCTCTAGTGATATGGTAGGATCTTTATTTTTTTGGTACATCTATTACAGGTGTTTGCTTGTGGTTGCCATTAGGTTTATATATAACATCTTATGCATTTAACAGTCTATATTACATTGATGGTCAGTTAAGTTTGAACGCATTCTTAAAGCGTTGCATCTTTACTCCCCTTCTTATGTTTTCATGGTATCATACTTTACATTCTTTTATTCTGTGAATCCCTTGACTGATTTTATAGATACAATTGGTTTTACTGCTTTCATGTTTTATCCTTTGAAGTGGTATTGTAAATGATCAATCTACCTCTTTTATTATGTTTGCATTTACCTGTGAATTTTTTCCTATCCTATCCTAACTTTATTACTCCTGATTATGGTCTTTTTTGTCCACACAAAGAATTCCCTTTAACATTTTGTATGGCTGGCATAGTAGTCATGAACTCCTTTAACTTTTGTTTGTCTGGAGAACTCTTTGTCTTTCTTTTCATTCTGAATGATAGCCTTGCTACAGGTAGAGTACCCTTGGTTGCAGGGCTTTGTTTTGTTTTGTTTTCTTTCAGCACTTTAAATATATCATGCTACTTTCTTCTAGCATGCAAAGTTTCTGCTGAAAACTCTGCTGATAGCTTTATGGGGTTTTCCTTCATGTAATTTTCCTTCTTTTTTCCTACTGCTTTTGAAACTCTATCACTACTTCTCATCATTTTAATTATTATGTGTCTGGTGTGGATCCACTTGGGTTGATTTTGTTGGGGGTTCTGTATGTGTCCTGGGTCTGGATGTCTGTTTCCTTACCAGATTCAGGAAGTTTTCAGTTATTATTTCTTCAAATAAATTTTCTGCACCCTTTTCTCTCTCTTCTCTTGGGATCCTTACAATCCAAATGTTATTATGCATGATGGTGTTGCTGAGTTCTCTTAACCTATTCTCATTTTTTTAAATTATTTTTTTCTCTTTTTGCTCTCCAGCTTGTTTGCTTTCCATTATCCTATCTTCCAGCTCACTGATGTGTTCTTACACCTACTCTAATCTGCTTGATTCCTTCTAATGTATTTTTAATTTTGTCTCTGAGTTTTTCCATCTCTGATTTGTTCTTTATAATATTTTCTTTCTTTCTTTCCTTCTTTATTTCTTTTTTTAGAGAGAGAGGGGGAGGGAGAGAGAGAAAGCACGAGTAGGGTGTGAGAAGGCCCGAGGGATAGGGAGAGAGAATCTTAAGCAGTCTCCTTGCCCAACATGAAGCCTGAGGTGGGGCTTGATCTCCTGATACTGAGAACATGACCTGAGCTGAAATCATGAGTCAGACACTTAACCCTACAGAGCCACCCAGGGGCCCCACTTCTTTTCATATTTTCTATCTCTTTGTTTAAATCTCACAGAGGTTCTCTACTCAAGTCCAGTGAGTGTCTTTTTTTTTTTCTAGTGAGTATCTTTATGACCATTACTTTGAATTCTTAATCAGGCATGTTGCCTATCTTTGTTTCATTTAGCTCTTTTGCTATGGTTTTGTCCTGCTCTATCATTTGGGACATATTCCTTTGTCTCCTCATTTTATCCAGTTTTCTGTATTTACTTCCATGTGTTAGGAAAATCAGCTGTGTCTCTTGATCTTGTAAATAGTGGCCTTATGAAGAAGAGGTCCTGTGGTGCCTTGTAGCACAATATCACCTGGTCACCAGACCAGCATGCTTCACAGGTGTCTCCTGTGTGGGTTGAGTGCACACTACTGTTGTAGTTAGCCACATTTGCCTTCAGTCCAATACTTTCAATGGCCCATTTTGCCTTTGGTAGGCCCACGGGTCAGGGTTTGGTTCCTGTGATGTTAGGGGGCCAGTCTGGGGTTCTGTAGATTTGTAGTTGGGTAATGTCAGCAGCTAGACCGATGCCTGTCCTCAGCCCATCTTCTGGGGCTGTGGTCCCACCGACTGCAGGGTAGTCTCCCTACATTGTCTATTAAGAGGTTTCTGTTGGTGGGCAGGCTGGTAGCCAGACCAGATGTCTACCCCTAATCTGTTACTGGGGCTACAGTAATACCATTGTATGATTCTCCCCAGGGCAGGAGTCACTTTAGAAGGACACCTCTGAGTGATGTGATTTGGATGGGACAGATTCACAGAAGAACACTGGCCCAGGGCTGCAGTGTCAGCAAGATGGGTGAAGGGTATTCACACTGGTTTCCGGAAGTGTTGGTTTATCTAGGTGGGGGCAAGGGATTGGATGGGGGAGAAATCGTCTCTGTCAGCTCTTTTGTTCTTGGAGAACCTCCCAAAGATCCCTTCCCCCTCAGCACACATTCTGAGGTTAGCAAATATTCACATACACCACAGGTGCTTTTCAAACTGCTGCTGCTAATGCAGTATCTTGGTGGAGTTGTTTGTTAGGCTTTTTCTTTAAGGGGGGGCACTCAGTTTCCGATCACCCTCCAGGTTTTCCAGAGCCAAGCCCCATAATTTTGAAAGTATCCAGAGTTAAGCCCTGCTGATTGTAAAAACTTGAAAAGTTAAGCCCCACCGGTTTTGAAAACCAGTGGTGATGATGACTTGTCTTCCTGGCGTAGGTCTGCCTGTGTCTGCGATGCCTGGTGAGGAGTCTCCTCCTCAGATGTCTCCAAGCTTGTGGTCAGCACCGTCAGGAGATGGTTCCCAACATGTCTTACACCTCCTACCATTCTCACTTCTTCCTACAATTAACCATGGAAAGTCTGTTCTGTCGGGTCATTTTCTGAGCTGGTTCAACTGATGTGAGTGTTATCTAGATGTGTCTGTGGGTTGAGATGAACGTAGGAGCCTCCTACTCCACCATCTTCCTCAGTCTTCCTTATGGCATCTCTTTTTTCTTCTTTGTAGAACTTACTACAACATGTAATGGGACGCTCATTTAATTATCAGCCTTTTTCTCTCAAAAGAACATAAACCCACAGAGGTCAGGGACCATGTGTATTTGGTTCACCAGAGAATTAAAACATATATGTTGAATGAATGCAATAGTGACTTCCGTTATCTGCAGACTCCAAGGCCCAACCATGTATGTAGTGATGACGCCCTCAAACTAGAAATCAGAGAACCAGGCCCCCAGTTCAGGCTTAGCGTGTTGAGTGATCAGTCCACAGACTCTCTCTTGGCCTCTGTTTTTCACTTGCAGAGCAATGACAGCATTTTCAGTCCCACATATTCTTAAAGGAGGTTAGGTAAAGGTGGGATAATTTTCCATTTACCTTGTTAAAATTAAAGCCTGATTGATATGAACATGATGAATGACAGGTCCCCTTGGCAGGACACAGGAGTGGTTCATGTCTGACTTTTTAAAAACTTAACTTTTGTGAATAGGCCATACAGACACATGGTTCAAAAAAACATAAAAATAGAGGCCCCTGGGTGACACCATTGGTTAAGTGTCTGAATTTTGATTTCGGGATGGGTCCTGATCTGGGGTTGTGAGATTGAGCCCCACGTTGTGCTTCAAACTCAGCATGGAGCCTGCTTGAGGTTCTCTCTCCCTCTCCCTCTGCCTGTCCCACTCGTGTTCTCTCTCCACTAAGATAAATGAGTAAATCTTTTTAAAAACATCAAAATATACAAAAAGACATACAGTGACAATCCTCCACTCCTGCTGCCTGGGGTGCAGGCGTTCAGCCGGGGAGTCTGTGTGGCTCCCAGCTCGCCCTTGGCGGTTTGGCTCTCAGATGCTGGGAGTCCAGTAGCGCTCACCGAGATGCATCCTACCAGCCAGCATCGGATCTCTTACAACTTTCTGTTTGCAGGGCCAAATGGGATCAAGACCTCGGCCAAGCCTGTGAAGCAGCTCATAGTTAAAATGCCATTGCCAAGTGCTTACTTGAGCAGGTCTCACTGGAGCACAACAGAGCAGGCTGCCCCGGGCCCTGGGGCTCACCACCCTTGCCGGGCTGACCAGAGTCCAGCAGGTGGCTACATATTAAAGAACAGCAGGTCTGGTGGGGGCCAGTTACAGTTTATAAAGTTACCTGCCCCAGTGGCCCAAGGCATTGGCTGTGTCTCATCCTGGGCGGGTGGGGTTGGGGGAGGGGGTGTGGGGGGTCATCACCGTGCTTTGGGGCAGCATTGTGCTGTGGCTCAGAGCTAGACATGAGGCTTCCTAGTCCAGCACTGCCCTCAGGGAGCTGTGTGCATTCAGGGAAGCCTTGTAACCTCTCTGAGCCTTTCATCACCATTGGCCAGAGAGCACAGTATGGTAAATGGATGGGGATATGCTTAGGAATGCGTGAAATACTATCCTTGAAAATGTTTTCTTCTAACACCTTAGAGATGATTGTTGTTGGTTTGTTTGCCTGTTTGCTTTTCCTCAAGCATATTTACTTCCTTGACCCTCGTCCCCCAACCTTGTCATGCTCCAACCTCCTCTGGGGGATCTTAAACCTGCTTCCCGTCCCTCCTCACAGCCCATGCCACCTGCCACATCCGATCCCTTTCTCTTCTGTGCACCAAACCTCTCTTCTTCCATGCACTCCTGGTTCTTCCTTGTCCCCTCAGCCCTCCCCAGTGCTGCACTTCCTTCTCTTTCCATCTTAAACTCGTGATTCTCAGCCCTGGAGATGAGGCATCACACGGTCTCCAAGTAACCGCTCATTTCAGGGCATGTGCGGCTGAGTCACTTGCCCTGCAGGGGGGTGAGATCAGAGGGGACAGATCAGCCTACTCCCCTCACGGCCAGTGGTCCCCCATAGCCATCATGGGACCATCAGCAGCAGCACTGTTCCCTGCCCCCAGATGGTGGAATCTTCCAGATACAGGGCTAAAGGCTCATATGCATATTTTATTTCACTTTTTTCCAATCCACTGTGGGTGGATCACCTCATCACCTAGTTTGGACACCAAGAACCAGGGTTATCAGCAAAGCTGTGTATAAAGCAGTGAGGCACAGTCCTGTCGGTTCCACTTGGGGCCCAGAGGGACCCATTTTTGACCCATTTCAAGCAGCTTAGCACTGGGCTTGCCAATGGCCTACGTCCTCCTTTGGGGCTTCTGCGCACTCCAAGAAGCCCCCTGGCTCAGCCATCTGCTCAGCGGGCTGATGGGGGTCTCAGGCTTCATGTGCTTTGGAGGAAGGCTCTCAGCTTATCACAGGAGACTGTCCAGAAGCTTGGTTGTTGAGTCTGTGCACGCAGAAAGCTGCCAGTGTCCCCTGACCCGAGTGTGCTGAGGCAGCACGGTGTGGCCCAGCCAGGGCCAAAGTGGCCGTGGCGTGGCTTTGTGCTCTTCCTGTGGGCAGAGGGGAGTGGCTTAGCCACCCTCTAGATCCTTCTTTTAGCTGGGGCTATGAACCGAATTAGGTCTCTCCCAAAATTCATGTGACAAAAGACTCACCCCCATGGGATTGTATTTGGAGTTGGGGCCCTTGGGAGATAATTGGGTCAGGAGAGGTGATGAGGCTGGGGCCCTCGTGGTGGGATTAGTGTCCTTGTAAGAAGCAGCGCCAGAGAGCTCACCTCCACTCCCATGTGTGGCGACGCAGCAAGCCGTTGAGTGGGGAGAGTCCTCGCCAGGACCCCTGGTGCCGGCATCCTGGTCCTGGACTCCCAGCCTCTGGAGCTTTGAGAAAATGCCTTTCTGTCGTGTAAGCCACAAGGCCTGTGTTACTCCGTTACGGCAGCCCAAGCCAACTCCTACATTTAGTTTCCTTATTCTCGGGGCAGTACAGGGGTCAGCATGATTGCTGTGGGATTATTATCCTCGGTGTGGTTTCACATTTTGGGAGCACCATGGACAAGCATTTGGCTGTGGATCTGCTACTAGAGCCTCTGCCCTGAGTTTAAATTCTCTGTCTCCTCTAGAAGCGTGGGTCTGTTCCCAGGGCATCTATCTGCTGAAATCCTACCAGCCCTGACCACGCGGACCACCAGAAACCCCACCCCGCCCTCACAGGGCCCCTAAGTTTGTCTATTTTCCTTCTCTTTCTCTTCCTCTTGGCCTGGTCTCCAGATTGCATGATGGTGGAGGCTGCTCCCTGGCACCGTGGGCAGGGAGCGCATTCTTCCCTTTCTAAGTACAAAGCATCACTGTGCCCGACTCACAGGAAAAATGCAAATGAGGCTCTGGGTGTGGCCAAGCCTTGGGGCCCCAAGTGCTGACCTGCGTTTTTTTCCTGCTGTGGCCTTTGTTCTCCCTTGCAGTAGATGGGACTTATGATATAATATGAAAAGAACTTAAAGTTTTCATAGCCCCTGACAGGGCCATCACCACCCACTGGGTAATGAGAGCCATTGATTCAGACTCCTTAAAGCTCAGCACTGCCCAGGAGAACCGGACATGCCCCCAAAACTGCAAACCATAAGTGAAAGCAAGCTCAATGATGTTTTCCCAACTGGGCAGGAATCCTAAACATCAACATAACTCCCACTAACTAGCTGTGAAGTCTCAGCTTGCTTGACTTCAGTAATAAAACTGGTATCCGATTAATTGTGCTAGAAAAAAGAATGACCTTTCTACTATCTCCACAGACGATGACACTGCAGAGTCTTTCTTTTGTAAAGAGGTGCAGGCAGCCAGAAAATATAGGGAACAAAGTGTGTGGAAATGCCTCAGACAGTTCATTAGTAAAATCGCTGCATTCTTCCTCTGGATTTTGTAATATTTGTGGGACTGCTCAGCTTCTTAAACTTTAACTAATTTTTGTACTTGTAGTTTTGTTTTTCTTTCCTTAAAGAAGGTCTCCAACAGCAAGGAAGCTTCAGGACCCGTGAAACCCAGCTCCAGCCCAGCCTCTGAAACTTTCTCCAAATGACTTGGGATGGGCACGCTTCACCTTCCTTCCTTCTGCCCTGTGCCGTGGCCAGAAGCCAGCCTCTCTGCAGAACAGATTCTAGCCACTCTCAGTGGCTAACCCTGTGCACGCCCGGGAGACCTGGGGTATAATTTTAACAACTAATTTTCCCTGCTGTGCATGAACCTTCTACTCCTGAAAATAAGATATGGTTCTTCTCAGGCCCTGAGACATTATGAAATGCCACAGACGGACTCGGCTTTCTCTGCCGAGTGGAAAGCACCATATTTTCTAGAGACAATAATGGGATACAAAGAAGGATGGGGGGCAGTGGCAGGCTGTTTAAGCGACTTTCCAAGAAATACTGGAAAGAACTGGATTGAGTTTTTCCCCCGAAACTTGTGCAAACCACTGAAAATTACTTCCCTGGAGCAGGGTATGCGTTCGGGTTTTCAATGGTAGTCAACTTTTCGTTCTGTTTTCAGGCAAGTAGGCAATATTCTATGCTCTTAACCTCTGTGGGCCCCAATTTGTACTAAATCCTTTTTTTAGTACATCCCCCACTTAATCCCCCACTTAATACCAAAGTTTAAATGAGATGATTGAATTATGAAAAGGGCACTTCTGAGCAACCCTTAGGAAGGCTGTACTTTCTGTCTGTTTGCTTAGAAACTGGTTAAGCATTGTCATAGATCTGGAGTTTGTTACCCATAACCCCACTGTGGCTACCTGACTGAGTTAAAATCTGATATGCTTCCTACTGGGGGGGATGAAACCTTTTTCTTTCTTTCTTTCTTTTTTTTTTTTTTAAAGGATTTTATAATTTATTTGTCAGAGAGCACACAAGAAGGGGGAACAGCATGCGGAGGAAGAAGCAGGCTCCCCACTGAGCAGGGAGCTGATGTGGGACTCCATCCTATGACCCTGAGATCCTGACCTGAGCCTAGACCAAGAGTTGAATGCCCAACCAACTGAACAGCCCAGGCGCCCCGCTAGTCTTTTAATTTAGGAATTACAAGCATGAGGAAAAAAAAATAGGTGCATAAGTCATTCATATTTCACAACAGGTAAGATTTATTTGTTGAAATAGGAACTTTTGCCCCCGAGCAATCTGAGCTGGCAAAACCCTTCTCACTCACACTGCTTCACCTGCTCCCCCTTGAGTCTCTCAGCATTCCCAAAATCTTTGAAACCCTTAGCATTGAAAGTTTAAGACTGCTGTTTAGACCAAAACCCCTACAAGAAATGGCTACAGACCGAAAGGGCAGCCAGCGGATCAGTGGCTCGTCTGATCACAAATCATACACCTACTACGTGCTGGTCACGAAAACGAGGTGATCATCGTTAGGCTTTTCTGTCGGTTTTGGTCCGCAAAGCAGTCCCAACCTGTCCTCGCTGAGAACATAAGAGGAATCTTTCAGGAGTGGGATCTGGCAAGCCACATGACACAAAGCTTTAGGGGTTGAATTTTAAAAATGTAAACCAGCAGTAAATCTGGAGCAAGTGGGACTGTTGAGAGGTTTTGTCTAACAACTTACACCTATGAATATTGATAAGCGGCTGTCGCAGGGGAGTAACGCCTCCTTCCGTTGACTTCTTCCCCCATGAGTGTGGGCCTTCTGGGCACCTCTATTAATCTCCTAGATGGAGCAGGCTGCAGGGGTTGTGTGGTTTCTAATTATCCTACATTTCTGCAGAGGAATCAGCACGGAATAGGGTGCCTGTCCTACTGACTAGGACAGGGTGCTTTTTCCCAGGAGAGCACCAGCAAAGATCTGTTTATCTAAATGAGCTCCTCTTGCCTTGGAAGTCTTAGTCCTCTGGACAGATGCATCTTAGGGGGTATGGAGCATGGGGAGGGTATGCAAAGTCCTGCAGGGTGGGCACTCTGTAGTCTGCAGGCCCGGGGCACTTGTGCAACTGGCGGGGGGGGGGGAATCCTGGATAGCTGTACGTTCAGTTGGGACAGGAAGTTCAGAGCTGGGAGAGATGCTTCATGGCAGCAGGACCTCAGCAACCAATCAAGGGGCAAACAGATTTCCTTCTTTGGATGCTTTCTTCTCATCCTTTAATATTTCAATGAATTCTGAGGACAGCTGACAGATAATTTTTTAAAATGATGGCGTCATATCCGTTTCCCCAAAAGTCGATTCTAAACTTTTTTTTTTAAGATTCTTATTTATTTATTTGACAGGCAGAGATCACAAGTAGGCAGAGAGGCAAGCAGAGAGACAGGGAGAAGCAGGCTCCCTGCTGAGCAGGGAGCCTGATGCGGGGCTTGATTCCAGGACCCTGGGATTACGACCTGAGCCAAAAGCAAAGGCTTTAACCCACTGAGCCACCCAGGTGCCCCTCGATTGTAAACTTTTAACCACGTGGAGATGATGATCTGGGAAGGTCTATAGCAATGCAGGAAGATCTCTGTCTCCATGTTGGCCCAGCAGCATCTGAACTCCCTTCCCACATTGCGGAACTTCCTATGTTAGGGAGTAGGAGCTCCCACCATAGACAGTGAAGATGCTAGATGCTTATGTTTCCAGCCACCACGGCTGCTAGGAATGGGAACTTGTTCTGGGTTCTGCCAATCAGATGGCCTTGCCCCAGACTTTGCACTGAAAGTTCTTGATTCAGAGAAGCATGAACTTCATCCTCTTACTCTAGAGAGAGATTCCCTTGCCCAACATCCTTTACAACCCCTTTCCCTCACCTGCCCCTACTATAGAGCTTGGTCATGCCAGAGGTGTGTTTTCTCAGTTCCCTTTGCATCACTAGAGGAGTGTATGACACACTACAGGTGGAGGTCTGTCTTGAGATCTCTGGGAAAAAACTCTTGTCTTCCTGCTACAGAAGTCACCCTTTCTGTCTTCTCCTGATTTCTGCCTTGGCCTTGAATGTCTTATCTAGGGCTACAGCAGCCATGTGGCCACCATGAGGGCACAGCACTGAGGAGCTGTCAGAGCTCGTATGCAGAGGGTGGTAGAAAGACCAGAAGAGTCAGAGGCAGATTTCTTGGACAGTTGAATTCATGTTTGGCAGCAACTGACTTCTAGATATGGGAGAAAAAGAAGCATTTCTTTTTAACCTATTTATTAGCCATGTTTTCTGTTTTCTGCAACTATTTTCATTCCCAGCAGAAACAGGCAGTTTCCAGTGTCCAGCACTGGTGTAGTCTGTGATGCAAAGTACCACATGAGAGCTGGTGGTAGTAGTACTCGCCTGTTCCACAGCATGGTTTTGGGCATCATTCCTCTCTCATAGCCTCCACATTCCACATTCCTGCAGAAGTCCAGAAGATTTTGTAAGCCACATAATGTACTTTTTGATACATTCTTTTTCTGCTTAAACTAACCAATATTAATAAAAAATAAAAAAGATGAGATCTTAGCATGGGTCCTAATCCAATATGATGGCGTCCACATAAAAGGAGAAAATTTTACAGAGATGCCCAACTATTTCTATTGCTTGCAACCAAGGACCCTGAGAAATACAGAATTTGACACCAAGAGGGCTGGCTGCAACACCCCTTCAGGAAATGGGGGAGAATTTGAGCTTGATTATCTAGCCTTGTTGGATTTAATGATGATGAAGATTCAAGTCATATTAAGACAGATCATGCACAAATGATTACTTGTGGTCACTTGTAGCAATCAACCAGTACAATGAAGGTCCCACTGAAGTTAGGGCATTGAGAAGCCTAGTGGTTGCTTCCAGAGCACAGCATGGAGGGCACAGAGAGCACAGAGGGCACAAAGAAGTCACAAACTGTGGGGTAGAGTGGTTGATCCCAATGGCTGGAAATATTAAGCGGTGAATGACCAAGTCTTAAATGATAGTGCAAGGCACAGTCTGAAAACAAGGGGCTTTCAATGATTACTGAAAGACTATCTTATCTTTTGCAACAGCATCTGAAACCAAAAGGCAGATGTTGTAGGTTCCTGATTCACAAAATCTGTTAGAGTCACATCCTCCTCTCATCTCTCACTGGTGGTTAGGGGTCTGATTGGAAAGAGTGGGAAATGGGACACGTGGGACTGAGGATTCATAGTGGACAAATCTTCCCTTATGTTAGGAAGTAGCTCCTTCTCCCTATTGTTCTTCACTTGCTTGAAGACCTATAATGTTCTTGCCTGAAGAAGTTGCATTGCCGGTGGGGGTGGGGGGTCCAAGTCCCTTTGTATCTCCTCTCTTCTCATTGTCTTGGTCTCACTGGTCTTCAGACTAAAACCAGAGCTAAATGTCAACATGTCCCTCATCTTATAAAGCCAAGTCTAGAAGGGGGGAGATTTACACACCAAAGTAAGTGCAAGATTTTGGTCTTTTTTTTTTTAATTTTTTTTTTTTTTTTAAGATTTTACTTATTTATCGGGGGTGGGGAGAGAGCGAGCACAGGCAGAGAGAATGGCAGGCAGAGGCAGAGGGAGAAGCAGGCTCCCCACTGAGCAAGGAGCCCAATGCGGGACTCTATCCCAGGACACTGGGATCATGACCTGAGCTGAAGGCAGCCGCTTAACAACTGAGCCACCCAGGCGTCCCAAGCTTTTGGTCTTTATATTGGTGAAAGGCTTGGGGATACAGGTGGGAATCAATCCTGAGCATTGTAAACCAGGGAGGGAGCAACAGGATGTTTCTTTCCCAAGAGATTCTAGCTCAGTGAGCTTTCTGGAGCAGGGGTAGTGGTTCTGTTTGCTTGCATACTTGGTAGAGTGAAACCTGGTAGCCCACACCAAAAGAAGTTGAAATGCATGAACTCCTTTGGCCTAATTGAGAAGCTGGACCCAGGGAAATAGGAATGCCAGTGTGGCTATATTGTGTATGACCCATTCACCAGTCTCCTAACTCGGTTCCCTGAGAAGGGCCGGAAAGTTGCTCTTTTCATCAAGGCATTAAGAAATCCACTGGTGAGGGAAATGCCACCATCTCTCAGAAGCACTGTTATGGTTGGTTCATGTACACCAGGGATGCTGTTGAGAGCTGCCAGAGTTAAAAAGACTCCCTCACATTTGCCAGGATTCCGGGTGCCAGAGGTCAGTGGTGGCACAACCATTGGGAGAAGCAAGGTCATCTCAGTGGAAGGCACATTAACTGTCACCATTCTCAAGGCCAGTCTGGAAATAAGAATTGTCTGCACATCAGATATCTTAGGCAGAAACTAGTTGATCATGAGCCCTAGCACCAAAATAGATGGGTGGCTCTCTGTGGCCTTATATAATCCATATGACAGAAGCAAACCAAAATGCTCCAGATCTGACAAGTCCTCAACAGACAGCTTGTAGACCTATGCAATTCTTAGGCCTGACCTTGAATGCTACAGGAGTAGTAACTTCCTACAACGTCTAAATTTAACAGTACAGTTGATATAGAAGATGGACAGGTCTTGGAGAGTGACAGTGGTTAACATAAATTTATAAGGTGGTAACTTTGTACAACAAATCCACACAGCCCATGGAGGAAATGCTCTTTCTCATTTCCTATTAAGCAAAGAACTCCAAATACAGCGTTGTCTTATCTGGCAAGGACGGCTGCCCATTTCGTTTCAGAGTTATATCAACTCTGATTCCATGCTACAATTTGGTCTATGGAAGTTGTAATCATCTCACCATTCTCGAGGAAAATCACAATAATCACAGTGACTACTACATTGATGGTATCGTGCTTGAGGACCTAAAGAGCACACATCATAGTTATTCTAGATACGTTATTAAGAAACATGCACATCATAGTGTGGGATGTAAGTTTCATGAGCCTCCAGGGTCCTGTGACCTTAGGAGACAATTTGAGAGAGTCTAGCGATCTAGGTAGGTTAAGATAGTTTCTCCAAAGCAAAGGAGGAGCTGTTGTACCTCACACAACCTCCTACAGGAAAAAGAAAGACAATGCTTCAAAGTTCTCTGTGGAAGCAACATTTGTCTCATTAGGCGTGTTTCTCTGACCCACTAATTGGGTGACTCAAAGGGAGCTAATTTTGAGGAATGGCCCAGAGAGAGAGAAAACTGTCCATCTTGTTTGGGCCACAGTGCAGTCTGCTCTGTCACCTTTGACTCAGTGGATCCAATGGTGCTCTGAGCGTCAATGGTGATTGGAAGCATATGTGGGACTTGTGACAAGCCCTATTAGGAGAATTACAGTGTCAACTATCAGTGTTTTGGGAAAAAAACCCTGGCTTCTTTCTCAAGTGACTCTTCCTTTTGTGCAAAGTATTTGGCTTGTTCCTGGGCCATGGAAGAAGCCAAATGCCTATCAAGAAAGTTCGTTTACCATGCAGTTTGAGCTGCCTATCTGGAGTCTGCTGTTATTTTGATCCATCAAGCCATCAAGTCAGGTCACCAAAAGACCCAGTGACACTAGAGACTCTCAATATTCAAGAGGGAAGGTTAACTTGTCCCATGGGTGTAAGTCAGCTTCTCTCCCTAGCTAACCCACTGCTTATTCAGTGGGTCATGGACACATGGACCACATAGGTAGAGACTGAAATTATCTAGGTTTCTAACAACTTAGACATCCCCTCCCAAGGCCAATCTAGCTTCTTTCCTGTATCACTAACCAACTGTGAGTATTCTGAAAGGTACCAAAGTCAGAGGAGGTCCTACACAGCCGCCTGGAAACCGAGTACACAGACTTCTTTACTCATGGAGGGAATCCGTGATTTGTCTTCACGGGAATAGACAGTGTTTCTGAACTTGGATTTACTGTCTTTGCCCATATGACATGCTCAGGCTTTCTGAGCACTTGTCATCATGGTACTCCAAAAAAAAAAAAAAATGAACATCCACAGATCCCTCAGATGTGAGGATTATTTCCTGATTAGCTGAGATGGTTAATAAAAGAAAATGAAGATTTTATAACATGCATTTAAGAGAGGAGTCCTAGGGGCACCTGGGTGGCTCAGTCAGTTAATCGGCTACATACAGCTCAGGGCATGATTCCAGGGTCCTGGGATTGAGGCCTGCATCGGGCTCCCTGCTCAGCAGAGAGCTTGCCTCTCCCTCTCCCTCTGCCTGCTGCTCTGCCTACTTGTGCTCTATCTCTCTGTCAAATAAATAAAATCTTTTAAAAAAGAGAGGAGTCCTAAATTGATATAGCTTTATAACACTAATAGTCTTGTGACCACTTGCAAAAATAAGGTCTCTAACTTCTACTTATGTTTCTTTCTTGCTATGTCATATGTATATTTATGTGTATTTCAACTAATTCCTTTTTTACTTTTAATTTTCTTTGTTTATATAGGATAAGTTAGTAATAGATAACTTAATCTAGAAGATCAGAATATTGAGACGGGGTCGTGGCAGAATTAAAGGAGGAATGACTATCACCCACAGGTCCTGGACTTCAAGCTGGACACAGAAAATGATCCTTTAGTGTGACCCCCTCTGTGGGGAGGAGTGAAGGTATTTTGCAAGTGGACAAGGTATGTTGCATTATATAAAGAGGAAGCATTTTATATGGTTTTTATTTCCAGATATGTCAGAATAGTAAAAAGCACATTTGATGCTGGTAAAGATGGCTAGTTCCTTCCCAAATTGAGTCTCCTCTTTGTCCACAATAACAGAACTTTGACTTTTAGCCATATGGAATAAAAACTACATTTCCTAATCTCTCTTGCAGTTGTCTCATTAGGGTAACTAAGTTCTAACAATGAGGTGAAAGTGGATGCTTTCTGTGGTATTTCTGGGAGACTCCATAAACAGGAAGGGACAAGTGCCTACTAGTTCTCTCCTGTCTTTCCAAATGCCAGCTCAGGAGGTGGATGTAATGGTTGGAGAGGCAGCAGCCATCTTGGATCGTAAGGTAGTGTTGTGAATAGAGGATTTACAGATGAGAAGTATCAGAGCCCAAGCCTCTGATGACAAATTACATTCTTTCAGCATAAGAAAACATAAACAGATATTTTTTGAATGCCCAGGCAAGCACAGGAAAGATACGGGTAAACAAGGCACAGTTTCCAGCCTAAGGAAATTTACAAACAAGTCCAGGGGCAGGCCAATTATGCAAGGTTGCTTGGTGAGCACACAAGTGCTTTGACCTAATCCTGAGCAGATGGTGGGCAGTGAAGTCTGGGAAAACTTTCTGGAGGAAGCAACCTCCTTATAGATGAATAGTATTTGGCCAGTTGTTGGAGGAAGGGGTGGAAAGAATTTTCCAGGTGTAGGGGAGTTAAGGGGTGTTTAATATTCTGTAACACCTCTTAAGAGAGACAAGTCAGGGAGGTGAGCTAGGGTAGGAATGTGGACTATATTCTCCGGAAGATGAGGGGCAAGCGAAAGGAATTAAGCAAGGGAATGACAAAGAAAAGAAAAAAGATCACTCCAGCTGCCCTGTGCAGAAGGGATTGAGGGGACCAAGATCAGAGATGGGGGGACTGTTTTCTCTCCGCGATGGAAAGAGAAAGAGGAAGGAGAAAAGCAGCTTGACACCAAAGGCACACTGGCCTTGACAAAGCACCTGAAATGGATTGGCAAAGTGTAAACACTAATTTGGAGGAAACATAGAGCTGGATCCAGGCTCCACGGGGCCCGTTTCAGAAAAAAACAAAAAAACAACACAATTAGGCACGAAGCTGACTATAAAGATGAAAAAAGGAGTCACAAGGAATTAACTGGAGCCTTGCAGACCGGGCCTCTTTCCTCTGTTTGTCCAGACTCGCTTCCAGAGGTCAGCCTGGCATCCCTTCTCTGCCCCGGGCACTCCCCAACTCCAGGCCCCGCAGACCTCCTGGGGCGTCCAGCAAGTCAAGTTTTCTGTCTGGGAGGAGCGACCCTCTCCGGGGCGGCAAAAGAGCGGCCATGGGATCTGGCCAGCCGGGGTGGGCTGGAGCGGGAGCCCATGAGCGCAGAGCAGTCGCGCTTCACCCGGAGTCCTGCGGCCTCCCGGGCTCCCGCCCAGAGCTCGCCGCACTGGCGCGCTGCCGGGAGGGGCGCAGCCGGCGCGGCGGGTCTCCGGGGAGCACTGCCCTGTCCCCGCCTAAGGAAGAGTGCCCTGTCCCCCCAAGACGGGCCCGAGCCACAGGAACCAGTTCGCTCGCACCGGCGACCTCACAAACACGGGCTTTCCTGCAGGGCACTTCTGGATTCAGAGTCCGCGAAAAAACGCCGGCCCTTCACAGCCAGTTTTACTAAGAAAGAAAAGAAAAGAAAAGAAAAGAAAAGAAAAGAAAAGAAAAGAAAAGAAAAGAAAAGAAAAGAAAAGAAAAGAAAAGAAAGACTTAAAGTTTGTTGTTTTGAGATAAAAGAATTAACTTCTGCGAAACAAGTCAGTCATCGTCGGCGGAGAGCTGGGGGCCGTGGGGAGCCCTGAGCGGGGCCGCGCGGGTCCGGGATTCAGGTGCTGAGCGCGGCGGGACCCGCGGTGTCCGGGGACGGGCGGCGGAGCGGGCGGTGGAGGGGGCGGGGCGGCGCCTGGATCCGGCTGTGCGGGACGCGCAGTGTCGGTGGCCGGGCGGGGCGGGTCGCGCGGCTGGGGGTCTGACTTGGGACAGTGCGGGGTGCGGCGGGGGCACCGGGGCGCGTGCGGCTCGGGGTCCGACGTGCGGCGGCGAAGGGCGGAGGGCGGGGCGGCGCCGGGGACGCGCAGGGCGGGGGCGGGGCGGGTGGGCACGCGGCGGGGCCGTGGGGCAGTGCAGGGGCGCGCGGGGCCGCGGGCGCGCGGGGGCGGCGGGCGCGGCGCCGCCCCTCCCGGCCGGGGCCGCCCGCGGATCATGTGGTGCGGCGGGAGGAAGTGCCGCTTGTTTTCTTTCCTGCGGGCGCGGGGCTCCGGGCAGGGCGCGCGGCTCCGAGACCCCCCCGGGGACGGCGCGGGCCGCGAGCGCAGATGAGGCGCCCCGGGCCCCGCCGCGGCGTCCCGGACCCGATGGCGGCTCCGCCGTGGGACCCGCTCCGCAACGACTCTCTGCCGCCCACGCTGACCCCGGCCGTGCCGCCCTACGTGAAGCTCGGCCTCACCGTCGTCTACACCGCGTTCTACTCGCTGCTCTTCGTGTTTATCTACGCGCAGCTCTGGCTGGTGCTGCGCTATGGCCACAAGCGGCTGAGCTACCAGAGCGTCTTCCTCTTCCTCTGCCTCCTCTGGGCCTCCCTGCGGACCGTCCTCTTCTCCTTCTACTTCAGAGACTTCGTGGCGGCCAACGCGCTAGGCCCCTTCGGCTTCTGGCTGCTCTACTGCTTCCCCGTGTGCCTGCAGTTCTTCACGCTCACGCTCATGAACCTCTACTTCACGCAGGTGAGCGGGGCCGCGCGGCGTGGGGCCCTGGGGAGCGCTCACCGAGGGGCCCGGCGCTCACCTAGGCCGGAGGGCGTTCACCTGGCGGGGAGGGCGTTCACCTGGGGCGGCGGGCGCTTACCTGGGGCGGGGGCGCTCACCTAGGGGGGAGGGCGCTCACCCGGCGGGATGCTCACCTGGCGGGGAGGGCGCTCACCTGGGAGAGCCCCCCCCGCCGCCCCGCCCCCCCGCCCCCTCCCCCGCCTCCCCCGCCGCCTCGCGCGCTGCGCCAGCTGCAGGGCTTATGGCTGCGCGGGGCGGTCGGAGCCCAGAGGGTGGGCGGAAGGCACTGGCTCTGGGGTCTCCCGAGCCCTGTCCTACCTGCAAGCCCTTCTCCTTCACCCCACCCCGCCCATTCCCAAATGAGGTGACAGAGAAAGAAAGTGAGGGCCTGCCCTGTAGCCATCGGTGGGTTTTGGGCCCGCCCTGTCTGGGCTCAGGGGCCGCTTCCCGCACACATTAGAAGGTGGCTGCCAGGGAGGCTCGACCTCTAGACTGACTCCTCAGTCCTGTCATCCCAGAGCACTTGACCTGAGCCTGGAAAGGTCATGTGCACGCTGGCCTCCAGATTGGGGTCAGACGCTGATATTTTTGAGTAATGACAGGACGGGACTGCCCCATTTGGGATGAGATGTTTTTGATCTCCAGCTTGGAGCCCTGCTGAATGAACTAGACCTTCATTTCTCAGGGCTGCTGAACAGTCTGGGGGTGACACCCAGCTCCCCAGCTGCTTCCAGGGGAGGTCAAGGCTTGCTGTCTGAGCTGGATGGAGAGGCCCCAAGAAGAAGCCATAAAGTTTACCGGGGCTCTTTTATGGGCACAGAGGAGCTAGTTTATGAGGCTTATTTTTAATAAGCTAATGGGAGAACATGTGAATAGACTGGGCTGCTGTGACTTAAGGAAAGGACGGTGATTGTAAAGTGCTTTGTAAATACCATGGCAGGTATTGCAAAAAGGTTTAAGTACACAACGCCCTCATCATCATCTCTGATTCTCATTAGCTTTCCAAGCCCTGAAATGTCCATTTTCACAAGGACTCTGCTGGTGTCATCTGGTGAGGGTAATTGAAGAGCTCTCTCACCGACAGACGCCCGATGCAGGCAGGCATTCTCCTTTTTTAAGTGTCCCTGTTCTCTAAAGAAAACGTCTTTACTTCAAAAAAAGAAAAGCAAGAAAAAATAGAGAAGGATTGCTGTGCTGTGGGAGCCCTAGACACAATCGGCAGGAAACAGGTCTGGCTCCAGAATAGCTGGGTACTAGTTAGTAGCCATGATAGTCTTATAAAACAGCTCTGCGCTCACAGCCTTCTGATAAGTCTGGTGTAGCCACATATTTTTCCAGTGCTCGAGTCATAGGTATTATCTGTCAAAAAATTACCTTTGAGCCCAAAAGCTGGTTACTCAGGCAGTCCTCAGCTCCACTGCTGACACTTAGCTTTTTAATTGGATCCAAAAGGGTAGTTCCAGCAAGATACAAAGGTCAGGTAGGCTGACATTACTTTAAGAACTGTGACTGTGATCGTGTTTTGTATTTAGGTATTTGTGTTCCTTTCTAAGAGAAAAAAGAAAAGGAAAACGCAGGCCAGGGCCATGGCTCTCCACACTAATCACATGCAAATTCTGCACTAGCTGGTTTAGGGGCAGGGCCGCACATTTTCTGCACCATCTGCTGGTTGGCAAGTAAACGCTGAGCGAGAGAAAGAGTGACCAGGCAGACAGAGCCCCTCCAGTCAAGAGGCCTCAAGCCCTGGCCCGGGCTTCTTTGTATCTTCCGCCTCTTGTTGCTTTTCATATCTCCTGGGTGGCTGGCAGGAAAGGGGGTACCTAAGTGCTGGTCTTCGAGGCTCTGTAGAGCAAAGCCATCCCCTGGCTTCCTGACAAATACTCTGATATTTCTGGGGAACTAGAAAGGGGGTCACCCTTCCTTTGACTCTCAGCTCTGACGTCTCTCCCTAGCTCTCCCTCCTGCGTGCCTTCTCTTAGACAAGGTTCTCAACCACTGGAATAGCCCAGGGAGCTTTTAAGAATTACCGCTTCCCTGGGGCCCATCTCAGAACAAGTCCATCAGATCTGGGAGGGAGGGGGTGAGCAGCAGATAATGGAGAAGCCCAACTGGGTGCCAGGCTCCATTCGAACTGGTTTGGCCTCTTCGTAAGGGCCCTCTGATGGTAGTGATGAGACGGTCCCTGTGTTGTGAATGGTCAGAGGGGTTCAGTGGCTCGCTCAAGGTTACCTGGTCGGGGCATGGAGGCGCTGGGAGGTCCCCCACATCTCTGGCATCTAAGCGATGGCCCATGCTTTGTGGTACAGTGTTCAGAGGGGAAACATACTCTACCGTAGTTGTAGCCCCTGTTTGCTGGGAGCCAAACCCCTGGCTGGGACCTGAGCCCTCAGGAGGAGGGTTTGTGGCAGCTGGGGAGGCCGGTGGGAAGGAGAGGGCCGTGGCAGAGGGGCACCATGGCAGAAGTTTGGGGAAGAGCTAGAAGGTGCTCTTGGAGCTGGAGGGAGTCTCATCTGTCATTGTCCTGTGCTCTGTGCCTGGCCCAGTGCCTGGGACTGGCTTAGGCCTCTGTGTGGAGCCTTCCTGATAACTGGGGAGAAGGTGTTACCATCTTCCCTCTGGGGGGCGGTGTGGTCAGGAGCTGGCCCATCGTGCCCCGCAGCCTCCGAGGCACCTCCTCTTGCCCCGGCCGCTGGAGGGCCATGGTCCCTTCTGTCCAGGGCTCCGAGTGCAGGAGAAGGGTGTGTCCTGAGTGCTTAGCCTTGCCCCCCATCTTTGGAATCTGGCTCTTCTGGGGCTGGCCCGAGGAGGTGGTTTTACGGGACACTCTGCCTGTTCTCTGCTGGCTCTGCTTCACCTTGGGCTCTGGGGGTGACCCTGTCATGGGGCCGCGGCCACATGGTGGACTCTGTCTTATCCTGGCTCCCTCTGCCTGTCCGCCTTCCACCCAGTCCCTTCTGCAGGTGCGGCCACGCAGGTCAGGAGCTGGTGCCCATCCTCGGCCTCCTCCCAGGTCTCCATCTGCCCTCTTTCCTTCTCTGCCACCTATAGAAATCCCAGGTGGAGGCAGATACCACCCCTCCCACCCCACCCCCCACCCCCCCGCTGAAGTCCTGGTGCCATTAGACCTCCACAGCACAGGTGGGCCTCTGCTGGGACTCTCCAGAATCCACTTTGTTGTCATGTCTACACCCCTTGGGTCTGAGCCTTCCCATCTCAGCACGTCACTGTCCATGGAGTGGGGTGATGAGGTTCCTGCTTCCTAATCCCCCTGAGCAGTTCCTCGGGGGTTTTCTCCTCAGTGACCAGGGATGACGGTTGCATCTCCTAGCATGAACGCTGCTCTCCTGCCGGGGCTGATGACTCCTTTCTCCGCTCTCCAGCTCCTGGGACAGGCTGGAACATGGGAGGAGGCTGGTGGTAGGACTGGTTCTGCTGACTCTTAGCAGGCCCTGTGTGAGGTGTGTGACTGGCCCCAAATATCTGGGGCTGTCTTTGGAACGTAGGGTTTTGAGTACCTGTCCTATCTGGCTCTGGTCCCCCAGTATCAGTCCTGGGGACAGCCAAACTCCCACTCAGATCTTTTCTTCTTTTTCTTCTTTTTTAAATAATATTTTATTTGTCACAGAGACAGAGCATGTATACAAGCAGGGGGAGTGGCAGGCAGAGGGACAGGGAG